>NC_090440.1:1941305656-1942001073 GCF_031143425.1 Pleurodeles waltl | reverse complement strand
CCAAAACTGAGCTAAAAATCAAAACACACACGGCCCCCCTAACCTCAGATAAACAATTTGCTGGAGGGTTAGTGAAAGCAGAAGTGAGTAGCATCCGTGGTCTCTGAAAAGTTTTGAGTGCCAGTACTATAATTGTTTTTTAATTAAGCACTGGTGGGTGCCTCTAGAATTGTGAAGATTACTGTAAATACTGCCTCCAGAAAAATATGTAAAACTCTAGATGGGGATTCGTGACGGGCACAGTTCTGTAGGTGGAGCCTCTAGAACTGGACAATACTCAAGATTCCAGGGGAGTCAACACTAGCAGTGTGGTCAGTGGTCCAGAAGTTCTTTTTGCTGGTGGCTGTACCTGTTCATGTGAAAACTAACATATATGTTGCTCTGCCTATGAAATGTTTACATTCTTTGAAGGACCCAAAGTTCTAGCTCCTTTTATGGTGTCACATCGTCCCATCACTGAGTGATCTATAGGAAGCCCTTATTCAATTTAATTTGTGTTTAGTTATTACGCAACGGGGAAATGAATAATAGAGCCCCAAAATATGCTCGCCACTGCAGTGGTCCTAAATTACATTGTATTACATGGAAAACAACAAACTAGTTGGGGAGCGACCCTTGACCCAAGGGTAGGTCGCTCCCCCTGCCGCTGCAGCTCCTCCAAGTTCCCGAGTTCCTGTGTTCCTGAGACCCACCTAACTGTAAGTACCCCCCTCCTCCCAGCCCCTCGCCCTGCCCCGCGCCACTCACCTTCTCTCCTGCTCCTGCTTCTTTTCCTCCTCTCTGTCTCTTCCTCCTCGCTCCCCCTCTGCAATCTTCTTCTGTGTTCTTCTGTTCTTCTCTTCTGTTCTTCCCTTCTGTTCTTCTGTGTTCTTCCGGTCTTCTGTGTTCTTCTTCTCTGTTCTTCTCTGTGTTCTTCTTCTCTGTTCTTCTCTGTGTTCTTCTTCTCTGTTCTTCTCTGTTCTTCTGGTCTTCTGTCTTCTGCTCTTCCGGTCTTCTGTTCTTCTGTCTTCTGTTCTCCTGTCTTCTGTTCTCCTGTCTTCTGTTCTCCTGTCTTCGGCTCTTCTACCTCCTCCGTCTTCTTCCCCCGAGCCTGCCCTCCTGCTCCTTCCTCATCCCCCTCCCTCACTCGCCTCCCCCTCTCTCACCCCTAGCTAACCCGTTCGCTATCTACCTCCCTCACTCCTCCTATCTTCCTATCTCTCTAGCTCCCTATCTCACTATCTAACTCCCCCACTCTCCACCTCCTCCTACCTACCTATCTGTCTATCTATCTATTTCCCTATCTATCGACTTCTCTATCTATTTTCTCTATCTATTTCTCTATCTCTCCCCCCCTCCCGCCACCCCCTCTACTACCTATCTCCCTATCCTCTCACTCTACCTCTCTCCCTCACCCACCTCTACAACCCCCCTCCCCTATCTTCACAACCCTACTCCTATCTCTCTCCCTAATCTCCAAACCTCCTAACACTCACCCTCCTCCACCCTAAACCCCCTCCCCCAGCTCCTCTCACTCTACCTGTCCCCCCCCCTCCCTCGCGCTTTCCCGCCGCGACCTCCTGCACGCCCCGCCCCCCAGCTCCCATTCGCCCCCAGCTGACCACTCCCCCCCCTCCTACCTCTTATGGCGGCCGCTGCGCGACAGTGGTAGCGACCCTTGACCCAAGGGTAGGTCGCTCCCCCTGCCGCTGCAGCTCCTCCAAGTTCCCGAGTTCCTGTGTTCCTGAGACCCACCTAACTGTAAGTACCCCCCTCCTCCCAGCCCCTCGCCCTGCCCCGCGCCACTCACCTTCTCTCCTGCTCCTGCTTCTTTTCCTCCTCTCTGTCTCTTCCTCCTCGCTCCCCCTCTGCAATCTTCTTCTGTGTTCTTCTGTTCTTCTCTTCTGTTCTTCTGTTCTTCCCTTCTGTTCTTCTGTGTTCTTCCGGTCTTCTGTGTTCTTCTTCTCTGTTCTTCTCGGTGCTTCTGTGTTCTTCTTCTCTGTTCTTCTCTGTTCTTCTCTGTTCTTCTGGTCTTCTGGTCTTCTGGTCTTCTGGTCTTCTGGTCTTCTGTTCTTCTGTCTTCTGTTCTCCTGTCTTCGGCTCTTCTACCTCCTCTGTCTTCTTCCCCCGAGCCTGCCCTCCTGCTCCTTCCTCATCCCCCTCCCTCACTCGCCTCCCCCTCTCTCACCCCTAGCTAACCCGTTCGCTATCTACCTCCCTCACTCCTCCTATCTTCCTATCTCTCTAGCTCCCTATCTCACTATCTAACTCCCCCACTCTCCACCTCCTCCTACCTACCTATCTGTCTATCTATCTATTTCCCTATCTATCGACTTCTCTATCTATTTTCTCTATCTATTTCTCTATCTCTCCCCCCCTCCCGCCACCCCCTCTACTACCTATCTCCCTATCCTCTCACTCTACCTCTCTCCCTCACCCACCTCTACAACCCCCCCTCCCCTATCTTCACAACCCTACTCCTATCTCTCTCCCTAATCTCCAAACCTCCTAACACTCACCCTCCTCCACCCTAAACCCCCTCCCCCAGCTCCTCTCACTCTACCTGTCCCCCCCCTCCCTCGCGCTTTCCCGCCGCGACCTCCTGCACGCCCCGCCCCCCAGCTCCCATTCGCCCCCAGCTGACCCCTCCCCCCCCCTCCTACCTCTTATGGCGGCCGCTGCGCGACAGTGGTAGCGACCCTTGACCCAAGGGTAGGTCGCTCCCCCTGCCGCTGCAGCTCCTCCAAGTTCCCGAGTTCCTGTGTTCCTGAGACCCACCTAACTGTAAGTACCCCCCTCCTCCCAGCCCCTCGCCCTGCCCCGCGCCACTCACCTTCTCTCCTGCTCCTGCTTCTTTTCCTCCTCTCTGTCTCTTCCTCCTCGCTCCCCCTCTGCAATCTTCTTCTGTGTTCTTCTGTTCTTCTCTTCTGTTCTTCCCTTCTGTTCTTCTGTGTTCTTCCGGTCTTCTGTGTTCTTCTTCTCTGTTCTTCTCTGTGTTCTTCTTCTCTGTTCTTCTCTGTTCTTCTCTGTTCTTCTCTGTTCTTCTGGTCTTCTGGTCTTCTGGTCTTCTGGTCTTCTGCTCTTCCGGTCTTCTGTTCTTCTGTCTTCTGTTCTTCTGTCTTCTGTTCTCCTGTCTTCGGCTCTTCTACCTCCTCCGTCTTCTTCCCCCGAGCCTGCCCTCCGGCTCCTTCCTCATCCCCCTCCCTCACTCGCCTCCCCCTCTCTCACCCCTAGCTAACCCGTTCGCTATCTACCTCCCTCACTCCTCCTATCTTCCTATCTCTCTAGCTCCCTATCTCACTATCTAACTCCCCCACTCTCCACCTCCTCCTACCTACCTATCTGTCTATCTATCTATTTCCCTATCTATCGACTTCTCTATCTATTTTCTCTATCTATTTCTCTATCTCTCCCCCCCTCCCGCCACCCCCTCTACTACCTATCTCCCTATCCTCTCACTCTACCTCTCTCCCTCACCCACCTCTACAACCCCCCCTCCCCTATCTTCACAACCCTACTCCTATCTCTCTCCCTAATCTCCAAACCTCCTAACACTCACCCTCCTCCACCCTAAACCCCCTCCCCCAGCTCCTCTCACTCTACCTGTCCCCCCCCCTCCCTCACGCTTTCCCGCCGCGACCTCCTGCACGCCCCCGCCCCCCAGCTCCCATTCGCCCCCAGCTGACCCCTCCCCCCCCTCCTACCTCTTATGGCGGCCGCTGCGCGTCCGCGCCCAGCGGGCACGCCGCTGGCGCGCCAGAGGCGCGCCAGAGGCAAGCCCGTCTGTGCCCGTCCGCGCCTGGCCCGCGCCCAGCGCCACGACCCCTGGTCCCCAGCTCCCCCAAGCCCCGCTGATCCGCTACGACCCCACCACCCTCCACGCCCTCAACCCAGGGCGCTCCAAAACCTGCTTCCTAGCTCACCCCAAACGCACCCATGGACCCTTCGCCTGCAACTCCTGCAAACGCATCTTCCACCACGCAACTACCACGACCACAAGCCCACGCGCCATCAACCACCTCAAGTGCATCCTGATCAACGCTCGTTCCGTCCACAAGCACGCCGTTGAACTTTGGGACCTCCTGGACTCCACAGCCCCGGACGTCGCCTTCATCACGGAGACATGGATGAACGCCTCCTCTGCTCCAGACATCGCTACCCGCCATCCCCGAAGGCTACAAGATCTCCAGAAAAGACCGCACCAACCAAGTAGGAGGAGGTGTCGCCATCATCTTCAAAGACTCCATCAGCGTCACCACCTCCACCGAAGACCCCCCCCTCGCCGCTGAACACCTGCATTTTCAGATTCGCACCGACCCAAGGACCACCCTCAGAGGATCCCTCGTCTACCGTCCTCCCGGACCTCGCGCCTCTTTCAGCGACGCCATCGCCGACTTCATCTCCCCGCACGCCCTCGCCTCACCGGACTACATCCTCCTAGGCGACCTCAACTTCCATCTGGAACAAAACAACGACCCCAACACCACCACCCTGCTCGACAACCTCGCCAACCTCGGCCTCAAACAACTGGTGAACACCGCCACCCACATCGCCGGACACACGCTCGACCCTATCTTCTCCGCCAGCAAACACGTCTTCTTCAGCCACACCTCTGCCCTACACTGGACCGACCACAGCTGCGTCCACTTCACATTCCGACGCGAGACCTCCCACCTCCGCACTCAACCCACCCCTCGTCGACAGTGGAACAAGATCCCTGAAGAGCAACTCTTCTCCGCTCTCGCCGCCAACCAACCCACCCTCACCACCGACCCCAACGACGCAGCTCTCAACCTCACAAACTGGATCTCCAACTGCGCTGACAACCTTGCTCCCCTCAAACGCACGCATCGACAGACCAACACCAAAAAACCTCTCTGGTTCTCTGACACCCTCAAAGAATCAAAGAAAACTTGTCGTGCCCTTGAGAAGGCCTGGCGCAAGGACCACACCGCGGACAACATGACCGCCCTCAAGAACGCTACACGCGAACACCACCACCTGATCCGCACTGCCAAAAGGAACTTTTTCACCGACAGACTAGACAAAAACAGCCACAACAGCAGAGAACTCTTCAGCATCGTCAAAGAGTTCTCCAACCCCAGCGCCAGCGCCAACGCCGTCACGCCCTCACAGGATTTGTGCGAATCCCTCGCCACTTTCTTCCATCGCAAGATCAGCGACCTCCACGACAGCTTCGGACACCAGACCCAACCATACACCACTGAACCCGCTTCCCCGGACATCACCCTCAACAACTGGACCCACATCAACACGGAAGAAACCAAATCCATCATGAACTCTATCCACTCCGGCGCCCCTTCGGACCCCTGCCCGCACTTCATCTTTAACAAAGCCGACGACATCATCGCCCCGCACCTCCAGACCGTCATCATCTCTTCTTTTTCTTCTGCCACCTTCCCCGAATGCTGGAAGCACGCTGAAGTCAACGCCCTACTAAAGAAACCTACGGCTGACCCAAGCGACCTGAAAAACTTCCGCCCCATCTCTCTTCTACCTTTCCCAGCCAAGGTAATAGAAAAGACCGTCAACAAACAGCTGACCACCTTCCTGGAAGACAACAACCTGCTCGACCCTTCACAAACCGGATTCCGAACCAACCACAGCACGGAAACCGCCCTCATCTCAGTCACAGACGACATCAGAACCCTGATGGACAACGGTGAAACAGTCGCCCTCATTCTCCTCGACCTCTCGGCTGCCTTTGACACCGTCTGTCACCGCACCCTAATCACCCGCCTACGCTCCACCGGGATCCAAGGCCAGGCCCTGGACTGGATCGCCTCCTTCCTCGCTAACCGCTCCCAAAGAGTTTACCTCCCTCCGTTTCGCTCAGAACCCACCAAGATCATCTGCGGCGTACCTCAAGGCTCATCGCTCAGCCCGACACTCTTCAATGTCTACATGAGCCCCCTCGCCGACATCGTACGCAAGCACGACATCATCATCACCTCCTACGCCGACGACACCCAACTTGTACTCTCCCTCACCAAGGACCCCGCCAGCGCCAAGACCAACCTACAAGAGGGTATGAAGGACGTCGCAGATTGGATGAGGCTCAGCCGCCTAAAGCTGAACTCTGAAAAAACGGAAGTCCTCATCCTCGGCAACACCCCGTCCGCCTGGGACGACTCCTGGTGGCCCACGGCCCTCGGCACCGCACCGACCCCCGCAGACCACGCCCGCAACCTCGGCTTCATCTTGGACCCTCTTCTCACCATGACCAAGCAAGTCAACGCCGTGTCCTCCGCCTGCTTCCTCACTCTCCGCATGCTCCGCAAGATCTTCCGCTGGATCCCCGCCGACACCAGAAAAACCGTGACCCACGCCCTTGTCACGAGTCGCCTGGACTACGGCAACACCCTCTACGCCGGGACCACCGCCAAACTCCAAAACCGCCTGCAACGCATCCAAAACGCCTCGGCCCGCCTCATCCTCGACGTACCCCGCAACAGCCACATCTCCGCACACCTGAGACACCTGCATTGGCTCCCAGTCAGCAAAAGGATCACCTTCCGTCTTCTCACCCAAGCACACAAAGCCCTCCACAACAAGGGACCGGAATACCTCAACAGACGCCTCAGCTTCTACGTCCCCACCCGCCCCCTCCGCTCCGCTGGCCTCGCACTTGCTGCCGTCCCTCGCACCCGCCGCTCCACGGCGGGTGGGAGATCTTTCTCCTTCCTGGCGGCCAAGACCTGGAACTCCCTCCCCACCAGCCTCAGGACCACCCAGGACCACTCCGCTTTCCGGAGACTCCTAAAGACTTGGCTGTTCGAGCAGCGATAACCCCCCCTTTTTTCCCCCCTAGCGCCTTGAGACCCGCACGGGTGAGTAGCGCGCTTTATAAATGTTAATGATTTGATTTGATTTATACTGTGTGGAAGATGTTCACCTAGCTATAACTTCTTAATTCACACAACACTGCATCCTGGATTTCGTAGTTTTACTTTTCCCAGTATAAATGCACGTGCATTAGTATCAGATTACAAAGTGACACATGCTAAAAAGTCAGGATTGGCTCCACATCTCACAACTGAGAAAAATACCAGACATATTTTAAGAGAGCACATTTACCCCCGACGAGGTAGCTGTTTTGGCGTTACTGTCAGATAACTGATGTTTATTGTCACACAAGTCAAAAGTACTCACTCTATCAACCTCAGAAGAAGAAACAATAGAGTGAGCCCATGAGGATGGGAAGCTGTGGCCATAGAGCTGAAACAGGTTGCTGGAGTGGATGCATTAGTCCACTGAGCCTCCAGACCTGAACACAGGCCAACATCAAAGCTCTTGCACTATAGCAATTTGGTCAAAGTCACACAGTGCAAAGGTTAAACTGGACCCTGTCCTCACTAAATCTTCGACCAACACAGCTGGCCTTATGTGATGGCCGATAACCCATAACATGGGACTTTTGGTTCAAGTGAGATGTCTCTTTCATCCATGGCCCTAGCCCCTCCAATAGGCAGAACCCTGCAAGCTGCATTTATTCTTACCTGTAGAGGCAGTCGCAGGCCTAGGGGGCTGAGGACCTTGCTGGCCCAGGGCCCAGCTGTGATCACTAGGCTTTTGGCTCGGTACACCTCTGAGGCAGTGTTCACTGTCACTTCTGTGCCCGGTGTGATGTTAGTGACCCTTTCCCCATCACAAATGATTCCTCCCAGCTGCCGGAAGCGGTCCTGCCAAAGAGAGAAGAAAGTAGATCCATTAGTAAGTCTGGTCTGGCGGATCACCAGAACTGAAAGCTTAAGTTGTCGAACTCCGGGTACAAGTTCAAGCTGACTTTTTTCCTTTGCTTTCTAGTTCTCGTAGAAATTCAGTCATAAAAGGGCAATCAAAACTGCAAGTACTAGAATGCAAAGAAAAAACAGGTATTACTAACTTACTTCTTTGAATGGATGAATGAAAGAATTAATTTATTTATAAAGTACAAAAAGCTGCCTTAATAGGGCATCCCGCCACTAGAACAATAAATAAGGTTAATAGTCTACAGTATTCTGCACTGCCAAAAAGAAGCAAATAACAAAGGGTCAGATGTACAAAACTTTTTGCACGTCGCAAACAGCTAATTTTGCTGTTTGCGACGTGCAAAAAGCACATCGCGATGCCCAATCCCCATTTTGCGATTCGGTAACCTGGTTACCGATTCGCAAAATGGGACTGCGAGTCGCAATTAGGAAGGGGTGTTCCCCTTCCTAATTGCGAGTCGCAGCGTGATGTTGTATTGTTTTGTGACCGCGGTCGTAAAACAATCACAGTTAGCACCCAGTTCAAATGGGTGCTAACCCATTCGCAAAAGGGAAGGGGTCACCATGGGACCCCTTCCCCTTTGTGAATGGCATTAAAAACATTTTTTCAGAGCAGGACCACTTTGTGAATGGCATTAAAAACATGTTTTCCTATGGGCCACTGCCTGCTCTGAAAAAATGAAACGAAAACGTTTTTTTTTTTAGTTTTGTAATGCATCTTGTTGTCCTTTAAGGAAAACGGGCTGCATTACCAAAAAAAAAAAAAAGCTTTATTTAAAAGCAGTCACAGACATGTTGGTCTGCTGTCTCCAGCAGACTACCATCCCTGTGACTGCCGCGAATCTCAAGGAGGTTGCAAATTGCGACCCACCTCATTAATATTAATGAGGTGGGCCTTTGCGACCCCCTTGCGAGTCGCACATGGTGTCAGGGACACCATCGTACATTCTGAATTGTGACTCACAAATTGCGAGTCGGTCTGACTCGCAATTTGCGGGTCGCAATTCAGAATTTTACTACATCTGTCCCCAAGTCTTTACACGTTTACTCGACTGAAGTTCATCCTTGATGATACATAAGTATAAGGCTAGCGCATGTTTTTGCTGCTAAAAACGAGAAGGCTCTACCTCCCAATCATTTTATCTAAAACATAGCACCTTCAAAAACATGGCCTTATCAGGATCTGAGGTCCTTGCTCGGAGAGTAATCTTGAAATCTTTTTCTTAAATATCTGGGCCCAGTTTTGTGATATATTCTGTGTACCAGGACAAGGATATTAAACTGAAAATACTTATGCACTGGCAACCAAAGTAAACGTTTAAGTTGTTGAGAACTAGAAGACTGACAGGGATCTCTGAAACCCAATCATGCAGTAGGATTTTGTATCACATGCAACATGTTAATCAATGCTTTGGGTAAACCTAAATATAGGCTGTTTAAGTAGTTGATTCTGGAAGTAATTAGTGTGACACCACTGGTTTCAGGGTCTCCATAGGAGGACGTTCCAAAAATGTCTTCAAGGTGCGAAATAAACAGAAATACATTCCTATGGTACTGAAAATTTGCTGATGGAGAAAAAGTTTGTTGTCTAATCTTATTCCCAGATTTCTAACTGCCAAAGCTGGAGGGGAGGGATAGGTAAGCACCTGGGCTACCCGCCACTAATATTGAAATTGTTGGCCTTAAGAAGACAAGAATCTCAGTACACGTTAAGTAACTCTGTTGCATCCAGTCAATACCCTTGGATAAACACCTTTAGAAGGAAATGTCTGAGATATGGAAGGCTTTATCTATGGATACAATCAACTGTATGTCCTCAGTGTAAGACTATGCTTTAATACCAAATGTCCTTATCAATATTGCCAATGGACCAGATAAACAGAGTAGGGCTCAGGGATGATACCTGAGGAACACTAAAATGAAGCCTTTTACTTCTTGACGAAAAATGGGACACTGTCAAGGATTTGATGTCTATTACACAGAGTCGAGTGAAACCATTTCAGTGTTTGACCGCAGATACCCATCGCCGAATGTCTTTTCAAGAGATAAATATCTTTGATTGACAAGATAAGATTTAATCACTATCCAGCACTTTACAAAAAGCTGCCTTATGCTTTTGATCATATTATGCTCTTCTTTTGGTTGATTTTTTATAAAGGTGTTCCACTGTGACAATATTGAAGCAAAGGCAATTCATCTAGTTTTGTTATTTTCTTTGCATTCTGGTGCGTGTAGATTTGTGTTTCACAATGAAATGCAGGACTCCGAGCACAAGAAAGCAGCAAAGAAACCAGGACAGGATGTTTCCATTTGCAACAATGTGAGAGCTTTAAAATAACTGTAGCTAAGATGCCCCGAAGACTCCATGCCACTACCTCACAGTGTTTTCAGTCCTGGATATTCTATTGACACATTCTTGTTTTCAGGTTTGTTAGATCAATTGCTTAAATTGCAGTGAACCAAAACTACAACTCCTAGAATCCACTAATTTGTTAAATAAAAGTCCAGGCTGGGGATTAGTTGCATCAATGTCATACAGTCATTTGGTGATGGTAGCACAGCTGCTCCTATCTCGAGTCTCGGGCGAATAACTTTGATGCGACATTAGCCATATATCTGTTCTATTTTACAAGTTTAGGCCTATTGATGCTAAACCTCTGGATCATCAGAAAGTACAATTACAATTTCTGCCAGGATTCTACAGCCTTACTTGGAAGAAGTCACAAGTTTACCTTTCAAAAATGCCCTCCGTATATCAGCATCATCTGACATTACTGGGGTTGGAATAGAAAAGGCTGCCGCTGGTGTTAATTTGCACCATGGTAAAAGTTCACAGTTACAAATTGAAAACATTCATTTTGAAGCCGCAAAACTGCACAACAGTAAGGTACGACAAAGCAGGCATTACAATATGTAATTTGAAGGAGCACGTAGTGAACAAAGCGAAATATGTTTACCAAAGAAACAGATATCCCATGAGCGAAATGAAAGGAAATGGGCACATACAGGGAGTGCAGAATTATTAGGCAAATGAGTATTTTGACCACATCATCCTCTTTATGCATGTTGTCTTACTCCAAGCTGTATAGGCTCGAAAGCCTACTACCAATTAAGCATATTAGGTGATGTGCATCTCTGTAATGAGAAGGGGTGTGGTCTAATGACATCAACACCCTATATCAGGTGTGCATAATTATTAGCCAACTTCCTTTCCTTTGGCAAAATGGGTCAAAAGAAGGACTTGACAGGCTCAGAAAAGTCAAAAATAGTGAGATATCTTGCAGAGGGATGCAGCACTCTTAAAATTGCAAAGCTTCTGAAGCGTGATCATCGAACAATCAAGCATTTCATTCAAAATAGTCAACAGGGTCGCAAGAAGCGTGTGGAAAAACCAAGGCGCAAAATAACTGCCCATGAACTGAGAAAAGTCAAGCGTGCAGCTGCCACAATGCCACTTGCCACCAGTTTGGCCATATTTCAGAGCTGCAACATCACTGGAGTGCCCAAAAGCACAAGGTGTGCAATACTCAGAGACATGGCCAAGGTAAGAAAGGCTGAAAGACGACCACCACTGAACAAGACACACAAGCAGAAACGTCAAGACTGGGCCAAGAAATATCTCAAGACTGATTTTTCTAAGGTTTTATGGACTGATGAAATGAGAGTGAGTCTTGATGGGCCAGATGGATGGGCCCGTGGCTGGATTGGTAAAGGGCAGAGAGCTCCAGTCCGACTCAGATGCCAGCAAGGTGGAGGTGGAGTACTGGTTTGGGCTGGTATCATCAAAGATGAGCTTGTGGGGCCTTTTCGGGTTGAGGATGGAGTCAAGCTCAACTCCCAGTCCTACTGCCAGTTCCTGGAAGACACCTTCTTCAAGCAGTGGTACAGGAAGAAGTCTGCATCCTTCAAGAAAAACATGATTTTCATGCAGGACAATGCTCCATCACACGCATCCAAGTACTCCACAGCGTGGCTGGCAAGAAAGGCTATAAAAGAAGGAAATCTAATGACATGGCCTCCTTGTTCACCTGATCTGAACCCCATTGAGAACCTGTGGTCCATCATCAAATGTGAGATTTACAAGGAGGGAAAACAGTACACCTCCCTGAACAGTGTCTGGGAGGCTGTGGTTGCTGCTGCACGCAATGTTGATGGTGAACAGATCAAAACACTGACAGAATCCATGGATGGCAGGCTTTTGAGTGTCCTTGCAAAGAAAGGTGGCTATATTGGTCACTGATTTGTTTTTGTTTTGTTTTTGAATGTCAGAAATGTATATTTGTGAATGTTGAGATGTTATATTGGTTTCACTGGTAATAATAAATAATTGAAATGGGTATATTTTTTTTTTTGTTAAGTTGCCTAATAATTATGCACAGTGATAGTCACCTGCACACACAGATATCCCCCTAACATAGCTAAAACTAAAAACAAACTAAAAACTACTTCCAAAAATATTCAGCTTTGATATTAATGAGTTTTTTGGGTTCATTGAGAACATGGTTGTTGTTCAATAATAAAATTAATCCTCAAAAATACAACTTGCCTAATAATTCTGCACTCCCTGTATTTTTAATTTTTGCTTTGTGGTAGACATTAACATTACAGTTACTGTACCCAGAATGGGGAATAAAGTGTGGAACTGAGTATACCAGGTCCTCCTTATGGCCAAATAATGGGCCCTTTTCTGCTGCTCTTTTCCACTTGCTTTGAGTGGGTTGTAAATGTCAGCTTGAGTCTTCAACTATTTCCCAAACTGGAGCAGTGTTGGCATGGTCCTTATGGATACAGGGATTTTTTTCCTGAGCCTGGGCAGCGGAGGCCGCTGCATAGGCCATGGTGAGTGGCGGGGGGGACAACGGTGGAAACAATGTTTTTTTGTGTAAAATAAAACACTTACAGTTTCTTCGCGCCGCCCCTCTCCCGCCGCCTCACTACTCTTGTGGTGTCCCAGCGAAAGCACAGGCTCCCCAGCAATCCTAGTGCTGCTTACATGCTAAACATAGCATGAAAGCAGCGCCAGGATTGGTCTGAGCAGCTCGGACTGCCGCTCAGACACTGCATGGAAGTCTTTGCAGTTTCTCCAACCTGGCTCTGTATACAGCCAGGCTGGAGAAACTTAAGTGCACATGTGTGTTTGGCTGGCCTCAGACGGCCGGCCAAACACACATGCGCACTAAGTGCACTCTCCCCTTCCCCTCCACCTTCCATGAGCTAGCAGATGAAAAATGATGACAAATTAAATGATAGCAAGCTATTGTTTTATTTTTCATATGCTGACTCATCCAGGGTGTCGATGCCCCTCGGCCACTGTGGAGGAGTCGCCCCTGAGCCTGGGTGTATAGATGGAAAATCCTGCTGTCTTGTTTTTTGTATTTCTTAGCCTGATATTGTCCTTGCTGTGGATGGATACATTTGAGTTCCAAATAGGCACTCGTATCAAGTACGACCCTGCCAGGGACCTTCAAAGCAGATTGTTCAGTGCTCTCTGGACTCCATACAGGTGATTAAGCCAACTATGACCCGTACCTAATACTCTGGCTGTTAAGGGCTGCTTTAAATCATGGTTTTGTCGCTCCACAACACTATTGCCCTCGGGATGAAATGGAGACGAGTAATGGAGTTTGACCCCTAATGAAGCGATGACATCCCTGAATGCCCTTGAGGCAAAAGCAGGGCCCTGGTCCGAGTGGAAAGCCGCAACTGCATATGTGCCGATAAAGACTTGCACATTTTTAATAACAGTCCGAGCGTCAGCCGAGCGTTGTGGCCACACCCATAGAAATCTGGAGCAATAGTCAACAGCCACTAAAATGTATTTGTATGCAATGTCCGTTTATTGGAGACCACAATGGTCCAGGTACACACATTGTAAAGGTTTGTTGGAAATTAGGAGGGGTGTCTCCGGTGGACGTTTGACAGTGGAGCCCTTAATTTGTTGCCAGATGTCACAACAAAGCGCATACTGCTTGGTCTGTTTATATAGACCTAGCCACCAAAAAAATGCTAGCAATAATGATTTTGTAGCCGCCACACCAGCATGGGCAGACCCCCTCATGTGCTGCTTTAATCAACTATGGTCTTATGTCTTTACTGGGAATTACTCAAACTCCCACACCTGGTATTTTTACTTCTGCGTCAAGGAAGCCTCCCATTCTGTAGGAATATTTAGCAGCACATGCTTTCTGAGAACCACCAGAGATGGTGAGATTGTTTGTAGGATGCGCGTGGGTGCTGGTCGGATGGAGAAATGAAGAGTTGTCTGAGGCCTTCATGGTGCTGCAGAGGCCACTATTGGCATCTGCTCACTGCCTCTGTTCACAATTTCATCAGTTGTGAACCTGTACCCAATGAGCGCAAGCCTGGTGATCCCAGATCTGGGATTACCAGGTCCAGAATTTGAAGGACAGGTAACTCCAGAATGGGAAACACCAGGCCACTTGTAGTTGCCTGTGTACCTCTCCAGATTTCTCATAAGAAGGCCCAAGTGCTGTTGATGGAGAGAACAGCTTACAGATAAGTGTATGTTTACAAGTGGGGTTTATCTTTATTGATTATTTTGACTTCATTGTTTTAGGAGTTCATTGGGTGTGATTTAATTGGAAAATGTTTTGATCTATGTGAAAGTGTATATTTTTATTAACATACATATTTATAGTAGATATTGTGAAGATCAGATTGTGTGCTTTCTTGCTAGTCAGGAGAGAAAGGCTATGATATATTTTGTGCACGTGCAGGCAGAGAATCACTTAACTCATGATTGGGTGGATATAGATATATAAAGAGTGGATGACCAGTCTGTATATAGTTACAGCATTGGGCTCTATCTGCCACTTAGGAGCTAGGAGCTGACCCAGTGATATCATGGGAACCTCGTTTTGTAGAACCCTTTATAAGGCTCTGAAGCACATTAGTGTTGGCTAGCACACTACACCGTGGGCTGTGCATGGTTCGAAAAATTTTGGATGGCAGTGAGGGCTATGTGGGAATTGTTTCGTTATTGTTTGTGACTAAACTTGTCTTCTGTTGCTTTAGTTAACTGTGCAGTTGAGCTGCAAAGAAAAGTGAGGGATAAAAGCCTTAAGGTCTGCACTACTGGTATGGGAAGTGTTTCAATGTTGTGTATGTTGATTATCAGACTGTCCTACTTTTGCTGTGATCATGTAGCTGCACTTATTTATGCCTGGGGTTGAATGAAGCAGAGTGAAATATAATTGGCCATGTTATTGTGTCTACTGTCCACAGTGGGGGAGGGGGACTATGTTTGTGTTCTTCAGCGTGTATAGTTCTGAGTCATCCAATGTCCATCCTCTTGCTGTGTAGGAAGCTGGAAATCTTTATTACTTCATTCTAGGCTGAAAGTCAACAACACTTTGCTTTATTCACTATAAATACATGCCTGCAAGCCACAGTGCTACTGGTTGAAAAGTCAGGCCTGGATGCACAGCAAAACATGACATGGCAGCAGTTGCATAATTTGCTGGCTATAATCCAGCTGTCTAGTCGAGAATATGTCCTAGCATCCAGGTCCCAGTATTATCATTTGTGTCACTGCTAGGGAATACAAGACAGTGTGGTGATCCGGCAGATGTAGGAGCCACACAAATCCTTTGTGTGCAGGTGAAGCAAAATTGTGAGTGGTCCTTTGTGGAAAGAACCCACAGCCGATGCTGCAAGGGGAGTGACACCTGGGACCTGCACTGGTGAATGGTACTGGGAGGACCTTGCTGGCGGCACAGTCCAACTGAGAAGGCGGTGTGCTCCAAGGGAATGAACGGCAGACCAATGACTAGTATTCCGAGGCTGCAGGGTTCCATGTAAAGCGGTGTCCAGCTGTCAACTAGGGCCTCTTCTCAATTCCTTTTTTTAAAAACTTTGAAGGTTTTGCATTTTGGGGAGGTTGCAAAGCAGTCCACTTTGCTACTTCTCACACCCACAGGGCTCAGTAGCCTGTTTGGAATTTAAAACATTCAGCACGTATACAGATTGGCTTATGAGAAAGTGCTACATTCCCTTGATGACATAGCAGGCCTATGGTACCCGACAGGTAGACATAAGACTAACATGAACACAAGGGGTCCTGAGTGGATTTTGCCACAGGCCACACAGCACAGACATTGCCCTAGCAGGGCAGACAGAGCAAGAAGCTAAGCTCAGAGGAGAAGAGGTGTAGAAGCTCTGGAGCCATGAAAATGGAATGGAAATGAATGCCAATGAGTCCCAATAGGTTTCAACACCCGCACACAACTGGGATTTTTCGCGAAGCAGGGTGAGGTAAAGAACAAAAGGATTTTACTGTCAAGTCAGGTTGTCAGGGCATGAAAGTGGGAGATCGGAAAGCGATGCAGCATCTTGCACCATTGCATAGGGGTACCAGTGAGAGGACCCAGCAAATCAAAAGTGCGAATTTGTGGCTGGTCAGTTCTGAATTTGGTGGGGCTTGCATTGGGAAAGGGTGTTAGAGTAGAGTATTCAAATGAGTAGTTGCAATCGTTTGGCTAAATGTGTATGAGGTGGGCCCAGCTTCTTCCCACAGTCAATTACTTAGAAAATAAATCACCACACTCTAGCTTGATCATTGTACATGTCGGTAAAAATTATGTGGTGCATTTTAGGAGCTCAGATTGAGAAACAGGTTTGAAACAGGAAGGGTATGAAAAGCTGGTAGATGAACTGAACTGAGGGTGCTCATACGCATCCTCATAGAGTGGTAAGAAGAGAAAATGAGGAAAAGACAAACAGGGAAAAATGGTAGGGGCGAGGGTGTTGGAACCGGGTTAAATGTTGTAGGCTTTTCAAGGTATGTAGATTTTCAGGCCCTCATTACGAGTGGTATAATTTCACCCTGAGCAATAACTAAGGGTAGAAATCCACCAACTGCAATAAAAAGAGCCTCTGGACCCAGTATTATTGGGTCCACAAACTCCCTCTGCAGGGACTGCAGGCAGCAGCGCAACCCAGCCCCGGTCCGACCCCTGCATCAGCACAGGGAGAGCAGTCAATGCCTTCCTTAGATAGGCTGAAACCTATTCCTATTCTTTCCACCTTCCCAACCGGATGTCCCACTGACCCTTGCTCTACCTAGGTGGAAAATTCCACTGATCCTATTCCTGGAATGATGAAAAATGCTCCTAAAAAGTCCTGGTATTTCCGTGACCATGAAGTTATTCTCCATTGTGGGGAGAAAAGTTGTGATTGCTGGCATTTGGTGCAGGGATGCTGGCTAGAGCTGCAGGTCCTGATCCCCTTCTATCCCTGCTCTAAATTCTAGCAATCTTGTAATAAGGCTTATAGGGTTACCTGTAATGAAATCCTGATCTCAACAGCCTAAGCTGCTAAGAAAGATGCAGAAATATCTCAAAGTCTCTAGTTAGGTCAGATATTAACTCTCGGTTTCATTATGCAAGTGCATGATACGTGGAACTTTCAACCAGATTTGTGCAAAAAACTTCAGAGGATTCAATATCAGGTAGCCAGGAAGATTCCTAACTTAAGTCGGTTTGATCAGGTGTTGGAAGCCTGTGTACCTTTATATTGGATTGTGGTTTAAATAATGCACAGCTGAAAGCAACTTTGTTACTGTTACAGACCTATAACAGGAAAGGTTCCAGGTTTTTCAAGAACTATTTCCTGAGTAGACCTGTTGTAGGGCAGTTCGCTTTAATCATTTTCCATTATTGTTCACACATCGTGATAACCAAAAAAAGAATGAGTGGTGGAGCTTTTCCCTTCAGGTTCCTACTTTGTGGAATTCTCTCCCAAAGTCAATTCAATTGTAAGAGAATATATCCTCATACAGGAAAGCTTTGAAAACGTATTTACTTTGTTAGAGTTGCTGGCATATTTTCACTGACTCTTATATTTCAATTTATTAGCGCCATGGGCCATTACACTTACGCTTACCCGTATAAATACTATCTTCATTAATTCTACTTCATTCATTTGTACAGTAATGGGTCATACTCTTCAAGTGTTGTAAACCTCACTCCACCTGAAAATCACTTTTTAACAACTTAAAAGTGTGTGGGGTTGATTTTGACCAGCTGTGAAGGAGCCTTTTGCAAATTATGATAAATATTCTTGCACTTAACCTGGACAGCTTTGAGTGCCTTGTCTGCGTAGAGGATCCCAGCACTGACATCACTGAAGGCTGCTTCCCCTGGCTGAAGGAGGACTCCAGGAAACCGCTTCTGGAATTGTTCGGTGGTGTGATACTGATGAGGGCACTGGTTCCGACCCAAGGTTTTCAAGATGGTTTGAAACTCTGACTTCTGCTCATCACCGATCACTAACAGGCCGGTCTGCCTGCAAGACATAACAGGAAAACACAGATGTCTATAGTGGTTAAGGTTTACAGGCAACCCAAATAATAGAGGCAAAGATGTCACATTGTTCTGCTCCCTATTTCTGTAATTCAAATAGGACAAGACCTGGAATTGTTTTGGTTCTAACTGACAAAGTAGACTACTTCTGTCTTATCTTATTATCAAATAATTTTCAGTACCCGGTGCCATGTGCTGGTAGAATGGAAAGGCCGGGTTCTGCTCTATCACTTACAAACCAAGCACATCCTTAGAGTCTAAGGCAGTATGTCACCACACTGCATAGACAGGGAGCGTCTCTCACAAACAAACCACCCATTACACCAGAGGTCGGTGCACTAGGGAGCTTCCAGACCACTAGCAAACTATTGCTAACACAAGAGCCAAATGTGATGTGCCTGCTACTATACGCATCATTTCAACGCCAGAGGTGACGCACACCACAGAACCAGGTAGTTCTACTATTCACACCATTCTAACACCAGAGTCGATGCTGTGTGTGCACACCGCAGAACAAGGGGCCTCCTACTATACACATCATTCCAACGCCAGAGGTGATGCTGTGTATGTACACTGCAGATCCAGGGAGCTTCTACTGTGCACATCATTCCAATGCCAGAGGTGATGCTGTGTATGCACACCGCAAAACCAGGGAGCTTCTACTATACACCCATTCTAACACCAGAGGTGATGCTGTCTGTGTGTACCGCAGAACTATGGACCTCCTACTAAACTCATCATTCTAACGCCAGAGGTGATGCACATCACAGAACCAGGGAGCTTCTATTATACACACCATTCTAACACCAGAGGTGATGCTGTGTGTGCACACTGCAGAACCAGGGAGCTTCTACTATAAACACAATAGTTGATGCAGTGTTTTGCACACCACAGATCCATGGAGTTTCTACTATATACTAGTAGTGGACTCTACTTTTAGCAGGAGGGGCAGGAGGATACAAACACACACATAATAAACACTGGCTCACACCCATGCATTCACATGTGCATGCACACAAACACATATCTATTCACAACACTCACTCCCAAATACTTATGCACACATGCACCAAGCATTTAAAAAAAAATCTTGCATACGTGTGCAGCTCTGCCTCGGAGATCCCAGGAGAGTTGGAACTGCTGCCTCCTCCCATTGGCTGAGAATGAGAGGAGGCAGCAGTCCCTACTCACCACAGAGCAACTCTCACTGACCCCACCTCACTCTGTGACGAGGTGTTAGTGATTGACACTCTGCCATGGGCACTTCAGGGCTTAGAACTGAAGGGCCCAGGTCCGAGACAATCAGTGACGCTCCCCCTCATCATGTGGGGGAGGGCCTTGAGGTGCTTTGCCAGGCTGAAGTGGTCACGCCCACAGGAGCTGTGACATCTTCAGCCCGGCAAAGTTCAGCTCAGGCAGCCAGGAGCCTGCACATTTCGCACGTCTAGCTCCTGGCTGTCTAGCTCTTGGGTGCCTGACCTGAAAATAAAGAGTGACCCTTGCTTAGCCTTACAGACACTTTTCTTGAGCAACAAGTGAGAGAGCATGGCCTCTCCACCCATTAGGACAGGATGTGGCTGCTATACACACCATTCCAACACCAGAGGTGATGATGTGTCTGCACACCACAGAACCAGGGAGCTTCTACTATACCCGCCATTTCAACGCCAGAGGAGATGCTGTGTCTGCACACTTTGGAATTATTTGTCTTACAAACAACAAATATGCTTTCTAGTATCCAGATATATTTTGCTTCTATTCATAGAATGTTTTAGTTTAGCAGATGGCCTGAGCTTAGCCCTGACCGTCATGGGTTCAATGGCAAATTTAAAATCAAGCATCTACCAATTGCAATCTTTCTTATCTCGTCCAACCCTTTTCCCAAAACCGGGACAATGACAATGGCATTTTCTTGGGATTTGGAAAGGTTAGCTAAGAATCTACACTAATATACCTGTTGCATAATTTCACTTGAACTTTTGTCTCTTCTCAGCCTGTCTGAACTTTAATGTATTTGAATGATTAACATTTGTGTTTTGGCACCATCATACAACTGCTGCCCACATTATGCAAGCAATTACCACTGTTGTGTCACAGTGAGCATGTTGCCTGGGATTACCACTATTGAGTCAAAGCAAGCATGTGGTCAGGGATTACCACCACTGTGCCTTGGCCAGTATGTTGCTAGGAATTACCACAACTGAACCAGGACCAACATTTAATCAGAAATTACCACTATCTGCCAGGACCTGCATGTTACCTGGAATTACTGTGACATGACCAATATTTTACTAAGAAATACCACCATTGTGACAGGGCCAGCATGTTTTCTGAGATTACCATCATCGAACTGTTGAACGCATGTCAGAAGTTATCACCATTGTTCTAGAGACAGCATGGTACTAGGAATTACTGCCAGTCTGCCAGGGTCATCATGTTGATAGAGATTACCACTATTGTACCAGAACCTCTGTTTAACCAAGAAATACCACCACCATTGTGTACGGATCAGTCTGTGGCCAGGTGTACCCGTCATTGTCCCTGGGTCGTTGTGTTACTAGGAAATTCCACCAAGATGGTATGGAGAAGTTGGTGATGAGGCAAGTGGCATGATGGAAAGTAAGAAGGACTAGAAAAGATGGAGATTAAAACAATCAAAGGTGAAATACATAATAAAGAAAGTGATATTTTGAAGATCCTGTGTAGGTAATAGAACAGAATGTTGGCAGATTTTTATTTCATGACTGTGCAGGAAGTGCTGATTCATTTTTATAACATGCGTTTTCTTTCAGACTTTATTCCCATGAGAAGACTAGCTTTGGTTATAGACCCTTATTGTCTAAGACAGAAGTGTAACTGTGTCCTTGAATTTGGAACATCCCGAGCAATGAACTAACAATTTATACAAATGTTTCAATCCTTTGTGGAGCTACATGAATGGAAGATGTTCCCAAGATAGGCCTGGGAATAGATGTCAATGTTGCAACCTGGAGTCGTGTGATAAATTTTTGTTGGATAATGCCCCTTCAACGTAATGTGGACTGTCAGTTTTGGTGATCAGAATGCTGTATGAACCTTAATACCTTGATGACCAGTTGTACCTTGTTCAGATCCAGACTGAGATGTTCGAAGATGAGATGTTGAGGCCCTATCCTGGATCCTGAATGCCGAGCCCCTTGGAGAGGAATCTTCCTCCATTCTTTGCCCTTTGCAATGCCCCATTGAGACTTAGAGATGTTCTCCCTATCACCCTGCAGAAGACTTGTGATTGAGCTTCTGACACGCTGACGCTTTACCTTTTACCTATCTTTTGCCGACCTTAGTTATTAAATTGTTGCCCAAGATTATCTTTTTACAAATTCTTTTTGCTCTTTTTGTCTTTTGTCCACATGTGTTCCGCCCCACGTCATTCCCTGATTTGGCCTACTGTAGGGTTACCCTATGCCCAAACCAGAACTATAACTTTGATAATTGGAAACTGACTGATGCTTGCTAAGCTTGAGCAACTTGTGATTTCTATATCACAACCAATTTTTTAATGTTTTGTACTTTTCTTATTGAATGCTTAGTTATTTTAATGTTAGTTTACCTTGATCTATTTTGTTGCCTTGGGCAACCCTTGGTGATGTGATTCTGTACCTTAATAAGTGTGTCTTGACAATTGTCTATATGACTTTGAGTTTGAATTTCTAATAAACCTCCTTAAATGTATTGCTGACTGGAGTTTTCCTTGTATAGCCAAACGTGTCATACAGTGTAATTGTATTGGTTCGTATTGCAAATGGTGTTAATGGTTCTACCACACTCTTAGCAGGGTCCAAAGGTCCACCGGCCTCATTGAGCATTGATTCCTGCGAAGGATGAAAATGCACACACACAGATACATGCATAGGCAGATATACACTCACTATTGCACAGACATACAGACAGACGCACATGCACACACAGTGCAGGAACGTTTCTTTAACTGCTCCTTCTGAATTAATATTACTGATGCCCGGGGGGTGGAGTAGAGGGGGCTGCGTCTCCTCTCTTCCCTCATGATCATGCAGCTATTAATCAGTGCTCCCAGGAGGGGGAAGTGTCTCAGGCTAGCTGGGAACCAGGGGAGGAGGAATAAGCAAGAGGGAGTACTGGCAGAGTGGAGACTGGAACATAGAGCCTGACATGGGAAGAAGTTGGCAGGGATGTCAGTAGGCTTCGGGTGTTTTGGGGAGGTGGCAGGGCAGGCACAATGGAGGTGGCGGCAGAGGGATTTGCTTTCCTCTGCAAGTGTAGCTCTAAGGCCAGGCAGATTCAGTGCCAGCTCTGCTGCAGAACTCTCCTTGATATGCGAGAGGAAGAATACATTTTCCCGCTTGCATGGCAATGGGTTGTACTAAATATCACAATGAGTTATACATGTTATACAATCAGCAATTGTAAATAGACCTATATATTTACTTTAGAAGTTAGTTGAAGAAGGCACTGGTTCACAGTTTAGTATTGACTCCAACTTTGTTATTGCTGTAAAGGAGCATGGCACTAGGCAATAGGATGGAGCGATGTGAGGGTTGAAGCTGCCTCTAGAAAAAGTGCTTAGAGTGATCCCTAAAACAGGCTTGGGTCTCATAGGTGAAACTGCAACCAATGCCATTAAGAATGTGCACACTGGTTTTCTGCCTTCATATGATGGGTGAATTGCTGCCAGAAACAAATCTGCAGAAGGAAGTAGCAACAATTGGCACCATTACTAGGTTGGAAAGAGCAGCCAGAGACATGACTGCTCCTGCAATGATATTATAAGGATGAAGTAGTGGCAGCTCCCAAAGGCACATATACTTTCCTTGCCCGGGTTCTGCTCTAAGAGTCACTTTCAAGTACAACATTCAGTCTACTTCACTCGTATCGATATATGCTCTATAGCTCCAACAGAAAACTGATAGAAATAATAAATTTAGGCTCAACCACTCCGCCCTCTCTTTGCTCTTATAACAATGGTGCAATGCACCCACCAAAACAAATTAGATGTCATTGCCTCCGCTCTCTACAGCTTCCAACCATACTGTTAAAATGCAGACTCTAAAGACTATAATAAACCAAGGAGAGTATTTATTTTGTTCTGACGTCAATTAACTGTATTTCCACATTTTGATTTTCCCAGACCATAGGACATTCCTATGTTTGATAGTCAGCAAGCTTGAGGGGTTAACGATGGGTGGGATCTGAGGGGTTTCATCACTATCAAATCAAGGTCCTTGTCTTTGGGTTTAAATATAACTTTCATGTCGACAACCATATTCTGGTCCCACTTTTGACAGCACTACATAAAAGAAGGGTGATCCTTCTATACTTGGCTGCTTGTTTAACAACCCCAGTTCCAGCAGAACAGGGACAAAACTTGGGTAGTGGTAAGGTCAACAGATGTCACACTGTCTGCCCGAACAGAGATGAATGTTGTAGAAGGGATCTCCGGGAAAGTTGTGCCTAAGGGCTCTACACGGAAAAATACACAAACACATTCAAATGTTCTAGGTGCTAGTCTTTTGACCTGGTTCAGTTCTTGAAGAAGAATCTTCATTATTTCAAGTATTGGGCTTAAGAAATGGAATAGGAGTCTGATCTTCAGACTGGTTACTTCTGTGTTAGAACAGCTAGATTGTAGCCCAGTCTTGTATGTAGAAAAGAGGCCAGAGTACAAAGACAGGAGCATGAAGACACAGGAGTAAAAGTCCAACCTCTCAGGGGAACAAAGAGAAAGAGTTGGGATGCAATGGCACCACAACTCCAAGACTCCTTATGTTGTCCTAATGTGTAATTTGCTTAAAATGAAGGGAAGACTTAGAAGCCACCATCAAAGGGTGAGTTTGACCCCCAACTAGAGAATGCCCAAAGTATCATGATGCTATAATGACAATGTGGGGAAAATGTATTGGCCTCTGGAACAAGGAATTACAAACAGAAAAAGATAAAAATCATGGGTAAAAATAAATGGTGCCTATACTGTCACCATATATGCCAGCAGCCCAAAAGAAAGCCCTCCCTGGGGTACACAGTGCCTGGACTTGTCGAATCTTCCCATAAGAGTGATTCACAGCTTTCAGGTGCCTTTAATCCCCACTACTACATGTCAGAGGTGCTAGGATCCATTTTCAGTACAGAGCCCATAGAACAATCAAGGAAGATGACTGAGTCAAGACATCTTTCAGCTACAATGATCTGTTCACCATTTTATAAACTAAGGACAATGTCTGTATGATGCCAAAGGGATGGGACGGACAATCTGGTGGTAGAAATCATATATAAACCAATAGAGATCTGCTGCAGGCATTTGGCAGACATGACACACCAGCTAGCTCACTTCCTTCTCTCTGGCTTTCCTATATTGCTGAAGTGGAGGGTGTGTTAGCAAACCTGCTTATTCTAATATTTCCATCCTCCCAAGGGTTCTCAATCTGTATGGCAGTTTTTAGTTGGATCAGTCTGATGCTTAGCCTCTGTGGCTGAACGTATTTGTCTTTGGCAATAAAACTTTTCTTTTCATCTACTGTGCCCAGGACAGGGATCCTAAAGCCTATATGACAGATACTCTTTTTAGGTCGAGCATAGCAGCGTGCAAGCACTGCTTTTCCTACCTGTTGTAATGTATTTGTGGGGTTTAACCATGCCCAGCTCACGCCCATCACTTTCATTCGTTCCTGGGCTGGGCTTGCAAAAATTCTTTGATGTCATTGGTAAAAGCTTAACTTTTGTCCTGCCTTGAGACTGTTTTGTTATGCCTTGCAGACTGACCCTGTTGCATGCAAAATTGCACCATTGCCTAGATGCTTTAGTGTGGGCAAATTACTTTTTATTTTGTCTCTCCTCTTCATGCTCCATGGCACTTTGAAGTTTCATACAGCGCAAACTTGATCGGCGGTATTAGAGTGCTTTGCATAAGCACCAGTTACATCACATGTTTCCTTTGTCTCTCCCATTCGCGCTCCATGGTGGCAGGAGGGCCGAAATGCTTTGGCTTGTTTTTTCAAATTAACATTTTCTGCCCCAGAGTCATGCCAAGGAAGGTCATGACTTTAAGCCCAGTTGCCCAAGCCAAACAACCCTTCCCCAGCAATCCTGAAGCCCGCCAAGACACCTCTCTGACTTGCAGGCTGAAGACGAGTGAGTGGTCGTGGGGCAGCCCCACAGTCCACTACCACCGCGGGAGGCTGCTGCGCCCGCTCCCCATCAGACAACACGTCACTCAGGTACTGTTCTATGTGCTCTAAGAATTTGTGACCCACTCCTGTTCTTAGCTCATAGCTTTTTGTCTTTAAAAATGCCAGTAGAATCCATTGCAGTTTTCATTGTATTCGAAATCAACTCCTGCAAAGTTCAAACATGCCACAGATGAAGTTGTTGCTTTAAAGACCGGAGAGTTTACTTTAATCAAACACAGGATCTCAGTGGGTGGCTTTCTGCCATTGTCCATGATGAACAACCAGATCCATTGGCCAACGGTCTAAAAGCCCATTCACTGACACTGTGATTAATGCAGCTACCACCATCCTCATAGTCCCAGGACATGACCCTGCGCCTGCTCTGTCCCTGCAGACCTACTGGTGGTCACCATGCACAAAGGTAAGTGTGGAGACTGTGACGGCACCCATGAAATGTTCAGCTGCACCATACAGAAGGGAAAGTGATTATACCGAGGCCTTGACTAATATTCAGCATAATGTATTTATTCCTTGGCGCTTTGGTAAAGTGATGTGTGTTGCTGTGCGACTGCATCAGTGAGCTGAGCAGATGCAATAGGTACTTTTGTGCCCAGTCCATGAGCAGATATCCCAGTCTATTTTTTCTTAGTCGCTGCCCCCTACAAGTCGAGAAATACACAGCACGCAAAAGTTAAGAGTTGGGTAATACATCTGTCCTGTGCTCCTCTCCTGATCATGCAACTAAAATGGAGTTTGTGATAGAGACCTCTTTGCAAACCACCTACCTCTCTGTAGAATACCTAGAAGCAAGTAAGTTACGCATTGTGTGCTATACAAATGGATCAATACAAACTTCATCTCTGGTTTCTTTTTAAATCAATCACGTTAGGCCTGGATGCTCTTCGTTTACTGTCCCTGGATTCATCAATAGTGAAAAGTGTGGGTACTACACGGGAACAGGAATTATGTGGCAAGAAAAGACCAAATTAGGAGGCAGGGTTGACCAATTTATTTGGCAAGAAAAGTCCAGTTATCAATTTACAGCGCCAATTGCAAATGCTTGTTCTTCATTTACCAGGGCTCATCCTAGTTGTTCTTAGCAACCCACGATTTCTTTCCTTTCTTGGGTTCTGTGCTAGACCAGCTGAAAGAGGGGCTGAAGAAATTTTGGTCGCTCCTTAGGGGAGAAAGATGCCATGGTTCCATGTTATGTGCCATGTGGTAGAAGTCACAGAGTAGATCCTTCCACTGGATCCATCAACCCTCTGATTGCCTACTAGCAGAAGCCAATCAATTGTCTGCTGCCTTGCTTTGTTTGCATACTCTAATGCGGAGTCACTCAGTAGAGGTCTCTTGGAGTAGGTGGAATCAGCGGTGTAACAGTCCTGGTAACCTTCGATGCTAAAGTCATACATACCACAATGACATTTATTTTCACTCTGGTGCTCATTGAAAGGTTTTCAGACTCTTCTGTGGCACACTCTGGATCATCGTTTTCCTTATGGAGAGATTTTTGCAGGAATGCTATTAGATATTTGTGGAAGCCAACAGATGCAGTATTCCTTAGCGTGCATGGTTGTGTGCCAGGTGTGTGAATAGGATCTTCCCCTCGATATTGGTATCTATAGGTGTTAGTTTTTATAGGTTATTGACAAGATTTATATACAATGATACTGTCAAAACGTGTGAACAATTTTGCCATAATACTTTGTTACAAAGACTAGCTCTAGGGATTGTTTTGTTGATCTTCTATCCATTAAACCTTTGGATGTTGGCAAAGCTATGACCATTCATTCATCTTGAATCACAACTACCACATTATCTGATTGCCTATACCATATTTTGATAAACAATCATGGCTATTTTACTTGGGTGCAGCAGCCAATCATCTTCAGCTATCAGAAGCAACATGGCAGATGCATAGTCATAGCTGGCATTTGCAGAATAGCCTACTTTTTTGCAATACAGATTTTAGATTGTGGAATGTGTTCCCACTTCCCAGTTTGACCTATCTGTTCCCTCTGCAATGTCAGAGTAGTGTGAAATTGTCTTGTGAATGCTTTAGTTGTGCCCGTTTTGCAGTATTTGGCTCTGTGTCACTTGAAGTCTGCTTGGTATATCCTCATAACTCATGGGACTGTGAAATGAAACAGGGGAAAGAGGTGTAATTCCCAAACTACATATCACAATCATCATTACATCGTCATACTCTTCTTCATCACAATCCTCTTTCCCAATTATGCTAAAAACAAAATAGAGAAATGTAAAACCATGAAAAGATGATTACAGTATTAAGGGCCACAATCTGTAAACGAATAAACTGCCCCCAACAAAACAAATGTAAAGAACTAGGACTAAACAAACGCAAGCCTAGATTCGCCATAAACTTTGAATCTAAGTCTAGCACTAACCTCAGGCCTAAACATAAATGTAATCCTCGGTTTGAAGACTAAAGCTAATCCTGAGGCCCAGCTGAGGCCTGTCTGTATGGGCTGATGGGTCTCGTCCGCTCACCTTTTTTCCAGAGAGGGAAAGTGTCTGTCAGGATGAGCGAAGGTCAGCCTGACAGCCACTCTTTTTCTTCAGGTCAGACAGCCAGGGACTAGACATGCTCAAGCTCCTGGCTGCCTGAGCTGAACTTTACCAGGCTAAGGATTTCACAGCCCTGTGGGTGCCCCCCACCCCCAACTTGGCAAAAGTGCCTTGAGGCCCCCCCGTGACAAGAGGGAGCGTCACTGATTGCCTCAGACCTGGGAGCTTCAGTTTTAATCAGTGACACCTCGTCACAGAGTGGGGTGTGGTCAGCAACTCTCACTAACCCCATCTCACTCTGTGGCGAGCGAGGGGCTGCTGCTTCCCTTACTGGCTGGCCTCAGGTCAGCCAATGAGGAAAGGCAGCAGCCCCCAACCCTCATGCAACCTCCGAGGATTTCCTCTCCCGGAGCTGCAGGGCAAGTAAGTTTTATGTTTTTGAATGTTTGGTGCATGTGTGTGTGTGATATGCATTCATTGTGAGTGAGTTTTGTGAATAGGTGTGTGTGTGTGCTCATTTGTGAATAATGTGTGAATGTCTATGTTGGCGTATGTGGCCCACTTTCCCCTCTCCGTTAAAATGTCTGACTGCCACTGCTGAGCCGTGAACTGAAGCCTAATGCTAAGCCCATGAATAAACATAAACCGAACCCAAGTCTTAAAGACTAAAGGTAACCCTGATCCCTGAATTGAAGTGTAGTGCTAACCTTAAACCTAAACATAAGCCAAACCCTCGTTTTGAAATCTAAAGCTAACCTTGAGCCCAGGATTGATGCTAAATGTTAACTTCAGGCCTAAACATACTTCTAACCCTAGTTTTGAAGACTAAAGCTAACCATGAGCCCTAAACTGATGCCTAATGCTACCCTTCATTTTACATTTCTGCAATTCCGGTTGGAAACGAAAGAAAACTAAAATATTTCGGAGTTAAAATACTAAGGCCCATATTTATACTTTTTTAGCGCCGCATTTGCGCCACTTTTTGACGCAAATGCGGCGCAAACTTACAAAATACTATTGTATTTTGTAAGTTTGCGCCGTTTTTGCGTCACAAAATGATGCAAATGCGGCGCTAAAAAAGTATAAATATGGGCCTAAAACTTTGCAGCTTTAGTGTGTTTTAGGTGTTCTCTTAGTATGTTATCACTACATATAGAATAAGAATGGTGGCTCTGTATCCCTAGAGAGCAGTAGCCAAGTAAGAAGGAGATAGAGGAAGGGGAAGAAAGAGAAAGTGAAAGAAAGAGAGTGCGAGGGAAGGTAAGAAAAAGAGACAGAATCTGTGTCCGCATCTGAGACACAGCACTTATTTATCACTAGCAAACTATACTCTAATACAGCGGTCCTTAACCTGTTGACGTCTGTGGACCCCCACTGAATCATTACTGGAATTCAAGGATCCTCACTGACTCATTGATAGCCAGAGACCCCCGGTCTAAGCAATTTGTAAGATTTGAACATAAAAGGAATACACAAAAATACAGAAACACGTATACACTAAGCAAATGTTGATCTTTATTTGTATACACTGTGTTAATTTTAATGTACTCATTTTATTATTTAATTCTGTAAAAGAGCTGCAGTCCTTAGTAGGCCTCAAGGTCGCCCAGAAGTCCTCGGACCACAGGTTATGAACCACTGCCCTAATACTTTGTGTCCACCGAAGGGACAGGCTCTTGTCAGTGACTTTGCGCCAAGCAGTGGCAGGCTGCCAGAGAGAGTATCACTATTCTAGGTACCTTGTCGCCCCATTGATCAGCGGTACTCTCCATGCTCCAGAGACCTTACCAGGCGCACCCTGTCCATTTGCAGGATTATGCTCTTGTCTACATGTTGTAGAACAAGCGCATGTAGGCAGCATCTCACGGTGTGCATCAATGAATGTCGTGGCCACTGAAGCAGGTAACGCGGGGGGAGAGCAAGCAGGCCTATAGACCTCACCATCATAAGCTTCAGTGTGCGAGGAAGTGACAAGTAATACATAGAGGCAGACAGAAGCCACGTGCCCTGCTGTCATCGCTGCTCAGAGACTTGTGAATCCCCAATTTCTGATGGGGATATGGCACCGTTTTTGGGCTCCTTTGATAACTACACTGAGTCTTTTTTTGTTTCAAAACATTCCCAGTAGTCTAGGTAGCATGTCTTTGTGCAGTAAGGTCTGTACCGCCTGCTCCCCCAGGGGCTTCATCCGCTGTCTGCTCAAAATAGAAATTATTTTGTTTTTAAAGTGGAGAAAGTGGAAAGAGATCATGCTGGAGCAACAGCTCGGTAGGTAAAGATAGATACCTGGATGGGGGCAGACAGAGAGACACACACAGACATTTTTTCAATGAAAAATCAAAGGTTACAGGGACGTTATAGTTATGCTCACATTTTACTTGCAAAAAAAAAGAAATTCAGCAGTTATAGTTTTGATTATCTCAAATAATTAAATCTTGTGCCCTAAGGGAACTCTAGCTCACGCCCTCGCCATGCACTGCTTTTTACCCCAGATATTACATCACTCATGACATCTTCTATGACATATGATATGAGAAAACTGTGTGTTAGAGATGGGGTATCTAGTTGGCAGTCGACTTGCACCCTGTCTAAGTAGGGACCCTCAGTCTAGTCAGGATAAGGGAGATACCCAGCTCAGATAACCCCCTGCTCACCTCCTTGGTAGCTTGGCACGAGCAGTCAGGCTTATCTCAGAAGCAATGTGTAAAGCATTTGCACATAATACACAGTAATACAGTGAAAACTCTACAAAAGGACATCACATCAGTTTTAGAAAAATAGCCAATATTTATCTATGTAAAACAAGACCAAAACGAGAAGGATTCAACATACAATAAAGAGATATGAATTTTGCAAGAATTAACTTAAAAATACAGTTTCTTGAAGTCGATAGCTCCTTCTGGGGTTATCACGGCATCATGAACAACAAATCCAACAGTTCAGGCCGGCTGCAGAGATTCGCGGGCCAGCTACAGTGTAGGGAAGACCCGCAAATAGTACCTTGGAAATGCAAGGCGTTGTGATCCTCGTGATGAGATCTAGAGTGCAGCGTCACTGGCATCAGTTCTGGAGGCCAGTGCGGTGGTCCTGGGGCCCTTGAAGTCACACGCTTTGTAGATCGATCTCCGGGCTAATGATGAAGTCACAAACTCTGGCGTGGATGGTGTTGGGGCTGCGGTGTGAAGCGGGACGATGCGTTGTGCGGTGCCTTCTGGTCACGGTGCAGGCAGCAGCTCGGTGACAGCGTCCTGCGGCGTCAGTGAGACCAGGGCTAAAGTGTGAAGTGGGGTGGTGTGGTGCGACGTGCGGTGTCTCCAGGTCACGGTGTAGGAAGTGTTGCCGTCATTGCTGAAGTGCTGTCATCGGTAGGCCTAAAGCAGCGGTGCGGTGCGGGCTCCGTGCGGTGCCCAAGGCTGTGGTGCAGACAGGGGCATCTGTTGACAACACTGGAGTCGATGGTGCTGGCATCTGTGGACAGGGGCTGTGGTGTGGCACGGGACGGTGCTTCGTGTACCTCACGAGTGGTGTCCACAGCCTCAGGCAGCGGCACCGGTATCAGCGAGGAGCAGCGTCATCGGGGATGCCAAGCCTCCGGTGCGAGCAAGGTGATGCGGAGTGCAGGGCCCATAGGTCATGGTGCAAGCGGCGCCTCGGTGGCGGTGAGGCCAGGGTTGTGGTGTGACATGCGACACGGCTCCGTGTGGCGGCGTCAGGTCACGGTGCAGGCAGCAGCATCTCTGATGACGTTGCAGTGGTTTTTCTTGTGTTGCAGCACAAAATACAGTTCCCAGTCCAGTAGGCAGATGAAGCTGAAGTCTGTGATATCCCTGAGACTTCCAACAGGAAGCAAGCTCTACTGCAAGCCCATGGAGAAACTTCACAAGCGGGATACACAGCAAAGTCCAGTCTTTGCCCTCTTTAAGGCAGAAGCAGCAACTGCAGGACAACCAGGCAAAGCATACGCAGCAAAGGGGCAGTACTCCTCCTCCAGCTCTTCTCCTTGGCAGAGGTTTCTCTTGATCCAGAAGTGTTCTTTAAGTCTGGGATTTTGGGTCCACTACTTATACCTCTTTCTGCCTTTGAAGTAGGCAAACGTCAAAGAAAAGTCTCTGTTGTTGACAAGATCCTGCCTTTCCCAGGCCTGGCCCTAAACATACAACAGGGAGTCAGAGACTGCATTGTGTGAGGGCAGGCACAGCCATTTCAGGTGTAAGTGACTACTCCTCCCTCCACTCTAGCCCAGAGGGCCCATCAGGATATGCAGGCTAAACCCCAGCTCCCTTTGTGTCACTGTCTAGAGGAAATTCACAACAGCTGAACTGTCAGTCTGATCCAGACGTAGAATATACAAGCAGGCAGAGGCACAGAATGGTTTAAGCATGAAAATGCCCAATTTCCGAAAGCTGCATTTTCAAACTGACAATCTAAAAAACAACTTTACCAAAAGGTGTATTTTTGAATTGTGAGTTCGGAGACCCCAAATTGCACATCTCCATCTGCTCCCAATGGGAAACTGCACTTAAAAGATATTTAAAGACAGTCCCTGTGTTAACTTCTGAGAGAGATAGGCCTGGCAACAGTGAAAACCGAATTTGGCAGTATTTCACTGTCAGGACATGTAAAACACATTAGTACATGTCCTACCTTTAACATACACTGCACACGTACCAGAAAGGAAGGTTTGGTCCTGGCAAGTGGGTACACTTGCCAGGTCGAATTGTCAGTGTAAGACTGCACACCCAGACACTGCAGTGGCAGTTCTGAGACATGTTTAAAGGGCTACTTATGTGGGTGGCACAATCAGTGCTGCTGGCCCAGTAGAAGTATTTGATTTACAGGCCCTGGGCACACATAGTACACTTTTCTGGGGACTTGTTAGTAAATCAGATATGCCAATCATGGATAAACCAATCACCAATACAATATACTTAGGGAGCACTTGCACTTTAGCACTGGTCTGCAGTGGTAAAGTGTGCAGAAACAATAAATCAGCAAAAACAAATCAGAAAGAATAGGAGGACGAAGGCGAAATGTTTGGTGATAACCCTACAAAAGGGCAATTTCCAACACTGTGCATGGCGAAGGCGCGAGCTATAGTTACCTTAGGGCACAAGTTATAGTTACTTGAAATATCTTTAACTATAACAGCTGAATTTCTATGTTTTTGTGCATTTAAAATCTGAACCTAACTATAACATCCCTGTAACCCTTGGTTTTTTAGTGAATTTCGAAGAGTTTTTTAATTCTATTTCCTAACTATGATGTTCCTGTAACTTTTGTTTTTTTCAGTGAATTTCTGTTTTTTTAAACGTTAAGTAAGATGTCTATCGCAAGGCAGAATGGAGGGGGCTTGGATGCAGGCATTGTGCTGCCCCGACCCAAGCTTGCTGCTTCTGCTCCTCCCTTGTCATCCATTGTCCAAGTCCATGCCTCTGCTCCCTCATTACATCCCTGTGAGGCCATTGTTCTGCCACTGCTTTTACCACCTGCCCTGAACAGTTAGCGTGCTGCCCCATCCACCTCCTTCCTACCCTCTATTGTCCGAGTCCAAGCACCAGCCCCCTCCCTTCTGCCCTGCATAGTCCGATGTGCTGCCACTGTTCTCCATTTAGCTTGCTGTCCCTGCCCACTCCTCCTGGCCTCCGTTGCCCAATTCCATGCCCCATCACTGCCTTCCTGTTTAGCCTCTGTGCTTAGCTTGTTGCCCCCACCCTCCTTCCCTCTGCCTTCTGATGTTGGTGTGCATGCCCCTGCGTCCTCCTTTCTGCCCGCCAAGTTCCATGGACCTGCCACTGCCGCTCCTATTAAGTCAGAGTGTTCTGTAGAGCTGCTGCTGCCCCTACCACCTGCCTAGTATGGTCATTTGGTTGCAGCTTGTCCTTTCCACTTCAACCCTGCCTGTCTGAGTCTGTGCCCCTATCCTCTCCTTCCTGTCCTCCATGGTCCATTTTGTTGCCACTCCCTTCGGCCCTATTGTGCTGCAACTGCTTCACTTGCCTGCCTTGCATGGTCTGTTGTGAATCCCCTTCCCCTGCCTTCTCTTGTCTATGTCTATCCCCTATTCTTCGCTTCTGTCCTCCATGGTCCTTTATGCATGCCACTGGCCACTGTGCTGCCACTAACCCTCCTGCTTGCCATGCATAGTCTTCTGTGCTGCCACAGCCCCTCTCACCTCCCCCTGTGTGGTCAGCTTGCTGCCCCTGACCCCCTCCCACCTTCCCTCAGGTGTCTGTGTGTATGCCATTAGAGTCTAACGTTTGCCCCCCATGGTGCTTGTGTTTCCAGTGACCATCCCACCTGCCCTCCATGGTCGGCCTGCTGCTCAGCTCTGCTCCCTTGCCCCCTGCCCTTCATTTTCCATGTGCAGGCCCCTATCCGCTCCCTCTTGCCTTGTCCGGCCCGTTGTTGTGGCCCAGCCTCCTCCCTCCTGCTTTTCATGGTCCGTTATGCTGCAACTGTCCCTCTTGACTGTCTGGTATGGTCAGTTTTCTGCCCTTGCCTATTTCCCCACTGTTCTCTGTTTTCCATGTGCATGGCTCTGTCCCTTCCCTATTGCTTTCCATGGTCCGTTATGCTGCACTGCTGTCCCACTTGCCTTGTGTGGTGTATTGTGCTTCTACAACAACTGACAGCTTCCCTGTCAGGTCAGTTTGGTGCCCCTGCCCATTTTCCTCCTGCCCTCTGTTATCCGAGTCCATGTCCCTACCCCATTCCTCCTGCCCGCCATAATCCAGTGTGTACCATACTTGCCAACATTTTAAACTTGGGAAGAAGGAGATTCTGGATACAAAACCTGGGGAATTGATTTTCCCCACTGACTTATATATAGTGGTTTTAGGCAGGGGACAGATAAAATAAATTCATTTTGTGGCTTAAAAACATCTGAAGTCTCCTGCCTGAATAGGGTCTGTTGGCATGTATGGTTGTACTGCCACTGCCCCTTCCGTCTGTCCTCAATGGTCTGTTATATTGCCACAGCCTCTCTTGCCTGTCATGCATGGTTGTTTTTTTGCCCCTGCCCTACTTTCCCCTTCATTTTCAGGACACAGGGGCCAAGTCCCTGAGTTTTGTAATGGCTGCCTAAACTTATTGTTCAGGTTGTCACCAACCAATCAGGATTGACTAGTCTCCCTTAAATTGGCCAATTAGAGCATATCTGAACACGAACTGTCCAGATATACACCTTACTTTTTTCTTTAATATCTCAAAAACTACTGAACGTATTTATACCAAATCACAAGAAGGACTCTTTCTGGACCAAAAGCTACCTTTTTACCAAATTGAAAGTAATTCCGTCCAGCTGTCCAAGCTGTAGTTGTGTCTAAAGATCCCTATGTGAATTGCATAGGGAAAAAGCATTTTGGGACCCCACTCTCTTTTTCTCGGCCCGCTTGACGAATCACCCCGAAACTTTCAACACAGGAGCTGTACTGACCATCATACTAGTTTGGAAAATGTTATGAAGATTCTTTAAACAGCAACAAGGTTATTGGCAAAACAAAAATCGCCTAACTATAACTACCTACTATATATCAGTAATTTGTTTATTTCAGATATTTCAATCCATAAAACATACATCATAAAACCCCAGTGTCATAAAGACGTTACATTAAGCAAAGACTACATTCTTTTTAAAACCAACATAAAAGAAAGTGGACTTGATGATCAATAATACCACAATCCTATTATACACAATATTCCACATTACAATTCCCTAAAAAGAAGCTCACTATACAGCGTAAAAAATGTTTTTCTCTAAATTAGCAGCTTCAATACTAGTTCATCATCACAATAAGTACAAGCTGGAGGCTCTGGGAAATAGGATCACATAAAAATTAAATCATCCAAAAATAATTGCACAATTCTTGCTTGCCTGATCTGGGTTAATGTCTATGGCGAACTCTCTCTTAAACTATTGCGGGCAGAAGAAACTTGAATAACCACATCTATAACAAGGGTCAGGATTCCATGTTTCCTGAAAAACGCATACGTTGTGCTCATCAGTCTGGATCCAAAGGTTTTGCCTTTTCTCTGGCTAGATTCCTTGAAAGGATGTTTCATGTTGCTTTAGCAGCATTCAAGGGGACACTCAGAGGTGCCTTCTGGTGATCTATTAACTTATCAGGCACCTGCTCAGCGAGTCAATCACAAGCATCCAGTGAGGCTAGCAGAGCAAATTTATTAGAGGTAACCACCCTGTTACGAGGTATAAGCTCACCCCCTGCTCCCTCACAGGGTTCTCAAAAAGATCTAACCTGTGAGGATGTGATGACAAACCCACCCTAGTGGGTCTATAAAAAATAACAAGGGGAGGTTTACAATGGAGGTTAAGAGACAACCAGGGCCAGGACGACGAACTGAAACAAGAACACTTCCTGTGGCCAGGTGTTGAATGAAATTAATAATCATACAATCCCCTTCAAAGGATTTTGGGCCCTTACTAATCCAGCTCACCCTCCTAACCAGGTTCATCCATCATCCCACCTCCCTGTCTAGTGACGAATATAATTGCATCCAGTACATGATCTTATTCCTTAACTGGTCATAATTTTCCACCACCCCTGCTTTTAATGGTGGCACGCTGCCTAGAACAACGACATAAGGTGCCACTTCTGGGGCAGGTTGTTATGCGTCAACCTTGAAGATAGGGACTCTCTCACCACAGATGTGACAAAAGCGTTAGACACCAGGATCTACGAGCTATTTCTGAAACCAAGGTTGATAGTCAGGCCACTAACCAACCTACCCGGGACCACGGAGACTGCACTGTGTGACCCGTCCTCCATATTGTGGCTTTTAGAATTTGTCTTTTTCGAGCTGCCAAACCTTGGCTGCAACAAAATACAATCTTGTGTGACACTACATGGTCGAAGGATGACCGGGTATCTTTCCACAGACACCATCACTATCATGGATGGATATAGAGACTGAGGTGGAGAGGTAAGTACACAGGTAGGAACAGAAAGCCCCTTGGAATGTAGCAGTGGTAGCCAGTTGGAGAGTTTATGTTCAATGGCAGTCAACCTTACAAGTAATAGTTCCAATTTTTCATCCAGAGCAATGTTCAATTTGTTGTAAAACGAATTTAATAAGGCTTCAAACTTTTGGGACTCCCTAGAATCCACATCAGAACCAATTGGGGACCGAATATTAGTCCCCTCAGAGCACTCAGGTTCACAAGTAGGGGCAGAATAACTCAGGGCCTCACTCCCCTTAGACACCTCCTCGGACCCCACAGCCCCAACAGGGCTAACGGGGTCATCACTAGCAGGGGGACCTGAAAAAAGAAAGGAGAGGAACAGCCAGCACTCTGCCAGTTCAGTTTCTTTTCTGATGGCTCCCACAGCCCTTTGCAGCAAGCCATTCAAAGATGTGGGCGTGAGCGTACGAGTTCTAGAGGAGCTTACTGGCTGCTTCCTCTTCCCCGTCACTTTACAGGGGGTAGATACTAGTGCGGGGGAGGGGGGAAGTAGACAGCTGGAAAACATGCACTCTCATGAAGTGCTTTACCATAAAGAAAGTGGTGCCTGAAAAGTAAGCAGTTGGTAGCACACAGTAACAGGGACAGGGGAGAGAAAGCCCACAGAAGCTAACAAATAGAAAGCAAGCAAATAAGAGTGACAATAAATCAACCCATGGAAAGTAATAGGATTGCTGTAAGTCCACTGTAAAGAGACAGTAGGTATTTTTGCAAACAGACAGCTGGTGCTGTCTGGTAGGCGAGACCTAACAACGGGATAAAGGAACTATGGAGTTGGATCCAACACACCGCAATGCTGTCTGTTGATTGCATTATTTTGATTCTGGGTAATTTTTTAGGATATAGTTTTTTTCTTACCTTTTAGAGGGGCCTCGCAGAATGCTCTGATTAGCAGCACTGCAGTCTCTACTGATTTAACTCCGCTGTTTGCAATTACGATACACTTAAGAAGATAGATCGGTGGGTTAATGGGTTTGCAGAACAAATCCAGTGTAAAACCTGCAGGGCATGAGCTGCCCAGCCGGTGGGAAAGACTGGGCCTCTCATGCTTCTAAAGCCGATAAACTAATATTGAGTCAGGAAATAGAAACATGTTATTTATATAGCTTGGAAGTCACACGGCTGTGGCTACAAGCTGTGAACAAAGAACAAGTTGTTTCTGTTATTTTTAGGTTGCAGTGATTCTGCGTGTGCTTGTGTTTTGGCCCAAAAAATATTTGACTATTTAATTGGTTATGAACAGCGTGCTGGGTGGTAGGCCAAGCTCATATATCATGGCGCAAACAGCAGTGTGGCATTAAAGCTGCTTCTATGAGTATCACACCTTCAACCTATAGAAGGTCTTAAAGACTTCTTGAAACCATAAATTCCTCGAGGAAAATGCGAGATAGTGAAGTGGCCCACAAGCCCTTTACAAGCGCAGTGGTTTTTAGGTCAAACGTGCAAGCGCTCTGGCCTGTTGTAATCTGTCTGTGGGCTTTTAACCATGCCCACCGCATGCTCTCTTTCATGGGCTTGCCTTTCAAACGTCCTTTGTTATCATTGGTAAATGCTTTATATTTGTCCCTCCTTGGGGCGGTTTGGTTACCACGTTGGACATCGACTTTGTTAAATGGATAACCGCATGTTTGCCGATACGTCTGACTGCGAGCGAACTTCTTTTTCCTTTCGTGTCTCTTCTTCGTGCTGACGCTCATGGCGGCCATGGCGCTTTGAATTGACTTGCTTATGTCAACTGTTTAACTTTACATTTTCAATTTATGTGGCGAGAAAAGTCCACTTAGGAATTTACAACGCTAATAGCTCTAACTGGAGCAAACACAAGACCCATTGCACTGCAAATGCTTGTTGGGATTTACGTGCAACCTGCGGTCATAGGTTTCAGTTATGGCATGGTCTGTTCAGCCTTTCATCGGACGACTTAGCCTTTCAACCTTAGTACTAGGGTAGCAAGTGCAATATAAACAATAAAGAGAGCATTTGGTAGCCCTGACTGGAGAAAAAGACACAAACGAGCCAGGCGCAGGAAGAGAGCATATTCACTATTTGTGAGCCAGGATTTATAGAGGCTAAAGATAAACCACAGGGAACAGAGACCCGACATGGAAGCCAGGAAAAATGGCTTCTGTTAGGTTCCACCAAGGAAAAACATACAAGATGTGCTTTGCAAGAGAATGGTTTAAGGAAAAAATCAAGGTATTGGCACAGTGGTTCTAGTATGGAGCCACATCCAGATACAATGGGTCTACCCGGTGGATTTTCCAAACTCTTGTGTACTTTAGGTAAAGTGTATAGTACGGGGATGCGGCCTTAACAAAAGCATATGTCAGGAACAGTATGCACGTAATCATGCTATATGAAGGGCAAGAATTCTCTTCCAATTCTGAACTATTAGTCACAATGGACATACAATCCCTGTATACCAACATTCCCCAACAGGAAGCTCTAAGAATGCTAAAGTACTTGATTCCCACACACAACCAGTGCAGGTACCCACTTGGGTCTTAATTTCCATGATGGAAATTGCAATGGGCAAAACTATTTTTTGTTCAATAACAATTTTTATTACCAGACTAAGAGAGTGGCCATGGGAGCTGCCTTCGCACCTAACTTGGCAAACCTTTACATGGCAGAATATGAGACTTTAAATATCTTTAACCAAACCAATCCTGTCCTACACCATATACACAAATGGTCGAAATACACCGACGATGTATTGCTCATTTGGCATGGATCTATTATCCAACTTCAGGAATTCCACACCTGGCTGAATGGCAAGTCCAAAGATATCCAGTTCACCATTGAGTCCAATAGAGAGAACATTCCCATCTTGGATCTCAAATTAGCACTGGACAGAGGCAAACTCTTTGTCACACTATATCGTAAACAGACAGAGAGAAATACACTTCTACACTATTCTAGCCACCACCCGAGAAGCTTGAGAGATAATCTCCCGTTTGGCCAGTTCCTCCGTATTCAGAGAAACTGCAGAAAAAGATTTGATTACTTCAGAGAATCCGATATCCTTATTAAAAGACTTTTGGAGAGAGGTTACCCCAAAAGGCTAGTTAAAAGAGCAAGAAAACGAGCTTGGTACAATCACAGAGAAGCTCTTTTAGAACCCAAAACATGTAAACAAGACTGTAATAGACTAGCTTGTGTTACCACATACAACCTGGCCAGCAATGACATCAAAAGAATAATTCTACACCATTGGGAACTAATTAAAGAACATCTCAACACACAAGAAGCTCCACTATTCTCTTTCAAGAAAGGGAGAAAGCTAAAGGATACTCTCACTTGTGCACTACTACCGGAAATGCCCAAAAGAAAGGTGAACACATTATGGGATTTACCAGCAGTTGTTGGGCACTATAAATGTAGCAATTGTGCGGCATGTAAAATGAGCTTCAATGCAATGGAGTTTTGACATAAAGAGTACACATTTCCTCTACCCACGTTTACTAACTGTAACAAACAGGATGAAATTTACGCAATCTGGTGCCCCTGCAAGTTATTATACATCAGACAAACTACTCAGAAGGTCAAATGCAGAATTCTGCAACACAAAAGCAGAATCAAATGTAAAACAGTGGGAGCACCTCTAGTGGAACATAAAGAATTGATGCAACACAAATGTGATGATATAAAATGGCAAATTGTGGAACAAATCTCCTTGGGACCAAGGGGAGTTGATAAAGACTATATTTTGACTAAGTGGGAATTATTTTCGCTAGAAAAATGTGGCACTATCATAGAGGGATTAAACACCATAGAAGATTGGCGTCACGCCGCCCTGTAATCTTATATCATCTATGCTATATGCTAGGCCTCTGAATGAATTGGCGCTTTCACAACCATTAAAGGAGGGGCCATTGGCCCCCCTTTTTTGACACGTCCAATGGACCCATTAAGTTCTTTATTCATTTGATCGCATGTCTTCCGCCCGATAGATGCACTCAGGGACCCCAGCTAGTAGGTACCCCACCGTTAGACACTTTTGACAATCTTATGCTTTTCACGATTCATTTTGACATCAGCCACATGAAACGTCGTCTGCTCAAGGGCACACAGGCCCCTTGGTTGATAAAGATCTGCCAACATGTGAAAGAGCCAGCCTAATTATATGGTTGGCTCGCTAGACAGACGTTTTAATACATACGGTCCCTGTGGTTTCGGTATAATCTCCTGCTGACTTTAATATAGCACGATTCTTAGACGCACATCTAGATGGACCAGAGAGGAAACCTACCCTTTAATGGTCTTGCGCCGACTTGCTGCCGGCGTACTACACCGGGGAATACTTTCCCCTGATTGGCCCGGACTCGGACCAATGGCAGGAGTTGTTGCTCCTTTCCACATGGATGTTCCGTCTTTTTAAGCTGACACGTCGGACGAACGTGCAGCTTTCTATTTATAATCCCGACCGCACGAGTAATGCATGCGGCCAACCACTTAGTTTCCCGGCGACACCGATGCCCTAAATCTATGAAAATAAGTAAGTGCTCACACATATAGCCTTTATAATGGCTTCACCATTTAAAATCCTTATTTAGGCCACCTCCATTTTTATTTCTTTATTTCTAGATACCATGAGCCTTCAGCCTTTATTTATGTGGGGCAGAGTCTGTGACTGAACTACACCTACATAATACAGCGCAATCTTTATGTAAGTAATTACTCAAATAGCCTCATATAGTGGCTACATCCTATAAAACCCTTTACTGAGGCCACCTCCTTTTTCATAATTTTTAGATTCTGTGAGCCCTCAGCCTCATTTTTGCACACCTGTGTTTGTGACTGAACCACAGCTACAGAACATTGCACTACCTTGACTGACATCCTTAGACCAAAATTACTGATCATGTAAGTAATTACTGACATCCTCATGATGACTGTATCTTTCACTACACAGAGAGAAATAGGGTACGATTGTGTATCTCAGTTTCCCATTAGGAAGACGCCCTTGACCTAGAAGATCCTTATCCCTAACCGGATTCCCTAGGAGTTTGCTCATTATTGGCCCCACCCACATATTGAACGATTTACAGTGATTATATAAGCCCTTACTTACTAGGATATTTATACTATCCCTAGGTGCTACCGACCAGATATTATCCCCAGTCCTGGTGATGACCCACCATTGATTTATGTCAACATATGGGGTCGAAAAGTCAACATGATTTTGAATGTGGATTAAAACTATAAAGAAATTCTATGTGACTTCAGGGCTTCCTGGATTGACGGAGCCATCTGAAGTCCATATTGTTCTTAAACCACCTTCCGTATATATTGTATATATCACCTTCCCTTCTTTTCACAATATTCACTTTCACTGTGCTTTTCGAATTAGGAGCACCTACCAACATAAGTATAATCTTCTTTTGTGATGAAAATGTAAAAAGAAAAAGCAATAAAACTTTATTTATGCTACATTTATTGTAGATTGGATATTCATAATCGTTTAATCAATAGATTACCGTGGGAGTCTAGGAGTACTTCCCCCTTGCTTTGACCATATTTTCACTTTCATTTTGCTGCAGCGTTTTCAGCATCCTTATGAGCAAGGTTCCCAGGGTTCAGTTTTGACTGATATTCACAGATAAATACAGACCACAAACAATGTGTTTGAATTTATATTTAAAAGTGGAAAAATAAAGAAAATTTTTCTTTTGTGAGAGACTCTCCATGCTGTCCTTTATGAATGCCAAACTGACCGCTGAGCAGATAGATAGATTGGGAGTTTAAAAAAAGGATGATATTTCCTTAAATACAGGCATGTGTTAATATATATTTGTATTGCATGCTAGTATTTACTGTGGGTGTGGTGTTTTGTTATATGCAGCTGCTTAATTTGCTAAAATGCACCAGGCATCTGAGTTTGAGTGCATGTTTATCAGTTAAATATATATTCATATATAGCTATTTACGGCTCTATTAATTCTCAAAACACTAAATAAATATGGATAAATACCAATATGATTGGCAAAAAATAAATATGGATAAATACAGATGGAAATGTTGAAAAAACAAATACCATAAAACCAGGAGCCCTACTTATAAGTTTGCTGCATTTGCTACATAATCCACCATATGCTGCATAATCTGCAAATTTTGCAAAATAAAAATGTTCCTAGCTCAAACGGATGAAAAGCTATTAAAAACATGGTCATGTGTGTTCCTACAGTTCGCAATGGTTGATTGTTCAACTTTCGTTTGCATAGTGATGTATTTGGATATTAAACTGGTACTAATAAGGTGAAAGCCTTTCTCAGACAATATTACCATTGACAAAAATGACATGAGAATGAAGTAATAATATCACAAAACGTGATGCATTAACTTGCCTTTTCTTGCAACATAATTTAATCAACTCTGCTGCATTACTTGGTTAACCCTGCTGCATAATTCCAGTGTCCCAGGCTATGGATGGAAGAGCCAACACGTCAAACAGACATGAACCAGGACCCAGCCACTGGTCTGGCTTGGTTCTAAAAGACCATGCACGAGCTGAGACAGGAAAATATTTGGCATGTGAAACATGCAATAAATATCATGTAAAAATATGAAAAGTTGCTTTAAAAAGGTGTTATTTCTTATACATGCGGATGCGTTTTACCTTAGTACTCCATATTATATCACTGCATTGAGAGGCATTTATTAAAGGTGATAGTTTTAAAGCATACCCTTACAAATATCCATGCCTCCCCCTAGTGACGACATTGTCACTACTGAAATCTTAGGGAACTCAGATGTCATGTATATCCCATATGTGGCCTACATTTTAATTAAAGATGGAGCAACTTCAAAGTCTGTAAAACATAAGAGGTTTTTGTACAGCACAATTCCTGAACTAATGAATTTAAAGGTACTGTCATGTCTGATAATGAAGAAACAGGATGCTCAGTGAAATAAACGATTTGCCTAGGATCACACAGTTTGTTCCAGGGTGAAGCCGGTGTTGACACCAAATTGTCAGGTTTCACACTGAGCAATTTAGGTACTAAGTTTTATCTCTCTCTCTGACCCATTTTATAACAAAGGTCACTGCTCTTTCATTAATTCTTGTTGTATAAGGTTAGAACAAGGGGGCAGGCAGATGCCACATGAAAGCTTGGTTCATTTTGGGCTTGAGGGTCCAAAAGATCCCTACCAGGCATTCACTCCAGATCAGGGTGCCACCTATAATGCTTTAGTTAGGGTGGATCCTGCCAGGTTTAAGATGCAGCAGAAATTAAAAACTTAGAAATGGGTCCCTTTCAGGTCCTAAATTCTTGTCCTTTAAAAATAATGCTTGAATTCTCATCAACGACTGTAGACAGCCTTGAAGTAATCCATAGCAGCAATGCAGTCCAGGTTTATGTGTCATTTTAACTTCATCTTTCATTCTATGAAAGTATTTGTTTTTTCCATAAGTTGTGTTTCTGTAGTTTTTTCGTGCAACATTTGACTTTTAATGAAAATCAAGTTGCTTCTGTGTGTGGCCGAGTTCCCTTAATACTTGAGTATTCATGATAGGCACGAGTGAGAGCTCTGAAGAGGAGTCTCAAGGCACTCGGAATTTCTCAGGGAGCCTATTGGTGTGTCATAAACATGTTCAGACTTCATGCACATGCAATCTGGATACTTACAGGCTTGCTGTTGATGCCCATCCTAAGCCTGGTCTGCTGATAGGTGTTGTGAGCTTACACTAGCCTGCTCTTCTGAGCCCTACATTCCTCTAAGGAGGAATTGGACAGGGGTGGATAACATAGCCCAGACTATCTCATAGAGGCAATACACTTGGTAGCCTTACTTTTCCAAAGCGCTGGAAACTAACATCCCTAACCCTGTCTATTACCACCGACTAGTGGTGCCAGTTTGCCCTATCATTTTCAGTTGGGCACATCTTGGTGCTTGTTGGGAAATCTCAGCCTCACATCCCCTAATGTTATTCACTAAGCTACACCCCTGAGGATAATGGGGGATGGTCACAAGAAGAGGTGTGTAGACTGTGTAGAGAACACAGGTACAGCATGTGATTCACATGAGGTCACATTAACTAAATGAAGTTCAAAACTAAATAAACTGAACATAAGTTAACTTGCTTCCCTAAAAGTACCCTTCATAGTCTGATAGCAGCAGCTGTGTTTAAAGTAGATTAAATGACTCTCAGATGTATTTCTTAGCCGTTTCCCATCTAAATTTCGATTCAAAACAAAACAAATAAGACATTAAAACAGGCACAGATACTTTGTAACTATTACAAAAACATTAATACACCTTTTCTTTAATATTTAAAGTCCACCTCGACTTGCAGTAAATTTTAGTTTATCAGTGCTTCGAAATAACAAGCATTTGCAATGCAACGGGTCTCGAATTTGCTCGAGTTAGAGCTATTAGCGATGTAAACTCCTAACCGGACTTTTCTTGCCACATAAATTGATGAAAATTAAAAGTAATACAGTTTCACATAAGTGAGCCGATTCAAAGCGCCACAGCATTAGCGTGAAGCAGCACAAAAAAGGAAAAAGAAGTTTGCTCGCAGTCAAAAATATCGGCAAACGTGCAATTAGCCATGTAACAGGTGCGATGTCCAAGATGGTAACTAAACTGCCCCAAGGAGGAACAAACCTAGAGCATTTACCAACAAAAATAAAGGATTTTTGGAGGACATGCCCATGAACGAGTGGTAGTGATGTGCGTGCGGTGGGCATGGTTAAAAGCCCAGATACACACCAACACGTCAGAAAAGCAGCGCTTGCGTGCTGCTATGCTCAACCTGAAAATAGCTTGGTTTGAATACTCAACTGATTGGCCCAGTGTCTGCTTATTAAACTGCCCACAGCTGCCTCATGCTCTATGAAGATGCCTTATTTTCTTCAACTACCCTTCCCTCCTTGGAAAGGTCTAATAAATGGCCATTGTTTGAAGTGAGAAGTTGAAACAGGCATTGGCAATAGGTCTGGCTTTAAATGAGTGTTGTATGGTAAAGTGAAGCATTATAGGTAAATAGCATGGGAATGCATAAGTACTATTGTGGAAGCAAAGAACTGTAGAATAATATTTGTGTAGGTTAAAAGGTCAGATGACAATTGCACTGTTAAGCCAGACAATTGTTCTGTCAAGCCAGATCTATAAATCCATAATGGTTAATAGCTGCCCTCCTCCCAGCTCTGCTGGTGCTAGAGAAAGACAAACACCATAAATTACTCAGTTATATAAGACACTTTTACAGCATTACAAAGTCATGTGTTTGCCTCTCAACATTTAAGCTCAGCCAGCTCGATAAATACACAAAATTCTCACAGCTGTTTATCTAGTACGCACTTTTTTTGTGGCAGCTCGCAACATCTGCACAGTCAAAACATGTACTCCTGGCTCCCAAAATGTGGGCCGTTCTAAAGTCCATCTAGTGATGCTTACATAAATGTCTTCCGACAGCTGCGCTGGCTAGACAGACCATAAGAACTAGTCTGGACTTTGTAGAACCTCCAGCTTACAAACAGATTATCATGTGAGTCTCCCATGGTAGGTGTTTCAGGGCCAGAGATCAGACAGGAAGCCCCCTACCAGAGAGAACTGCATTGTGATACCAAGTGCAGCTACCATTGGTGCAGTAGGTAGAGTGGCACCAGGCACAGTGAAAACAGTAAATTGTGGCATTTTATTATGCCAACAGCAATCAAAGGGGCCATTTTACTTGCTTTTACCAGGACGGTGGCATCCTTGCTCTGCTACTAGCAAGCAGCCATGCCCCCACTTCACTGCAAGATTTTAGCAATTAGTGCATAGGGGCATATTGTAGAAGTATTTCTACCACCTCAAGGGTCCAAGTAGAGGGGGGTCACTCCGGCAACTTATATTACACAAGTGTTGTTTAGCTGCCCCAGCAATGGACTGTAGCAGTAGAATCAGGTGTTGTGAGGTGGTCTTTGCTACTACAGTCTTCTCAGCTACCTTTCTGCACCCCTTACTTTTACAGCAACCCGAAGCTTGTGTGTGCCAACATGCCTTATTAATGCATCTCACTCTAGCCCACCACTCATGCATAAGAGAAGGGAACCTGAGACTGAATAATCACCAGAGAAGGGAACCTGAGACTGAATAATCACCATGACCTTCAGCCTTCCTCAAGATTCAAATAAAATCAAAGTAAATGGCAATTAAGAACTCTGTCCACCTGTCTTTTAAAGGGCTCGAACTTATAGAGTTGGACTGAGATATCTTTATCCCCACTGTAATCTTAAAATCTTTATTAGAAGAAGTAATTTTCATTATTGGTCCCTGGGCTTCAAGTTAGCTGTGTCCTCCCCGATATCACACCTGGCAGCAATTAAAAACTAACTGAAACAGGTCCGTCGTGGGCCCCATATTCACGTCCTTACCTTTACACTAATTAATTACATACAAATAACTGTAAAAACACTTTTTTTTTTAAATATATTTTTATTAACATTTTGTTATTATACATTTGTATGTCTATTCAAAGTAATCACTTGCACTCGTTATACATGATCATTAAAACAAGCCGCACTTGTGGTATACATTACATGTGCTTCATTGTATATTCCTGTGGTGCACACATTAGCATTTATGGGTTTGTCGGACCCTAACTCTAATACTCCAATCCCATTGACAATCTGTGCAGTGCTCTCCGTTGATCTATAGCATTGATTTGTGTCATGCATATGAATAACAAGTTTAAGAAGAAGAAACCCGATCCAATCTATAACTTGGAGGAGAATCCATAAGGAAAAGAAGAACGAGAATAAGGGGAAGAAAAGGAAGAAAAAGGAAGAGAAGGGAAACTAGGGGGGGGTAGGAAGGGTATGTAAACTAAACAGAAGGTCAACTTTACAGCATTGTGTGGGTGAGATTTGTGGTTGATAATCTTTAAGGAACTAAGGCATAGTAACATAAATGAAAAGGCCATGCCCAGGGCACACCAGTGTATGAATTGGGCAGCAGTCCACTCACTCCACCCCCCGACTCTTGTGGCGTTGTGGCTGGTGGCGACTCGTTCAACTCTTTTTCGCATTTCTCCATGCGGACCAGGTATCAGTACGGGGATCTCAAGGCACCACTTGGGTAACTTCCTCCTCGGGACCACCCCTTGGGGTGTACTAACCCTCTCCCACTCCTACTTCGGCGTTTGTTGTTCTCTTGGATAGCCCATCCCAAGTCGTCACCAGGTCTTCCCAGGTCGGGGCAATAGGAACCTGTTGGATGCCCTTGGCCTCCTCAGCCTTCAGGACCTGCAGTTCGGCCCTGGACCATTTCATAACATCCCTTTTCCAGTCAGCTAGCGAGGGGTGGACCGAGGCCTTCCAGCCCTTTGAGATCAGCCTTTTATAAAGGGCCAGAGTTAAGTCCAGGAAACGCCCACTTACTTTCCCCTTTAACACAGTCGGCCTGAGACCCAACAAGCACAGGTCCGGGGTGGGCCGTAGCTCCGCTCTGAATAACTGAGCGAGGACAGCCAGTGCCTCCTTCCAACCAACTTGAAGTACTGGGCAACCCCACACCATATGGTCAAAGTCCGCTTCACCCCCCCCAGAATCTTGGGCATGTCCTGGGGGCCCCCCCCGTATATTCCGAATAGTCGGTGTGGTGTGAGGTACGTTCTGTGTAGGTAATTATATTGGATGTATCTTAATCGCGCGTTACGAGAAATCACCCAAGGGTATGCCAGTGCTTTGTTCCATTCTAAGTCAGTCAATTCCCGCCCAATAGTGCCTCCCCATCGCTCCCTCAAGGATTGCAAGGGGTCTAATACAGCCTGGGCCTGGGCCCGGTAAATTTTGGCTATCAGATGGGGTTCCTCCCCCGATGTCAGCAGGAGATGCAGTACCCCATGGACTGCGGGCTCTGCATTTATCATGCACCAGTGGTCTTTCAGGGTGTGAACCTGCCTCCCGAAAAGCAGGAATTGGCCCCGGGGAACACCCACTCCCGATAGGGCAGAGAATTCCCTCAGTACTCCCCCATCAAAAAGCCCACTCGCCGTCTCAATCCCTGCTCTTGTCCATGGGCCAAGCCCGAGGTTTCCCGGGCCCTTCCCCCCAGATTCCAGAGCCAGTGCCGAAAGCGGTAAAGCCAGAGAATATGGGGGGCCCACTCCTACCCTTTTCATACACCTCTTCCAGCATGCCAATGCGACACTCGTCATTATGTTGTTACCAGGTAGGGCTACTTTCCTGCCTATCATACGTGCCACAATCCATGCTGCTTCCATTATCCCCTGGGGTGTACATAGGTCCAGGAGTCCCCTGCCCGTCAGCTAGCCAGACACCCACTGCAGTTGGGATGCCAAGTAATAAGCCTCAAAGTTGGGGGCGCCCAGTCCTCCCATATGAGTCGGCCTGCACAGGGTCGTAAGTGCAGTGCGTCTACGACCATTGTCCCAAATTAGTTCTCTTAGCAGCATGTTCAGGTCACGGAACCATGATGGGGGGGATCAGCAGCGGGAAGTTAACGAAGTAGTAGAGGAGTCGGGGAAGCATAATCATTTTGGACAGTGCCACTCTGGCCATTACTGATAGCTTCAGAGAGCGCCAGAACCCAACCGAGGACCTCAGGGATCGAAGCGCCCTGCCCAGATTACCCTCCCTGAGATCTCCCAACTCGTGGAAAATCTGAATACCCAGGTACTTGAAGGTCTGTGGGGCCCAGTTCACGTCTATCGGGCATGTTGCTGGGTGCGCGCTTCCAGGAGTCAGGGGAAACACATACGTTTTGCCGCGGTTTAGGTGCAGTCCGGAAACTTCACTGAAGTCCTCTAAGACCCTAAGGGCCCAGGGGAGACCACCAGCACCGTCCCTGAGGTATATTAGTATGTCGTCAGCATACAGGCAGACAATATGTTCAGTTGGCCCCCATACTACCCCCCTTCCTGCTCCCTCCCCCCGCAGTCGGGCCGCGAGGGGCTCAATCGCCAGGGCAAACAGTAGTGGGGAAAGGGGGCACCCCTGTCTGGTTCCACGAAACACCGGGTATGTTCTGGATATTGTTCTACCCGTCTTCACTCTTGCCAATGGGGACGAGTACAGTAGGTCCACCCATCTCACCCAGTTCTCCCCCAGGCCCATTCCTACCATCACCGACCTTAGGTAGTCCCACCTAATCGAATCAAAAGCCTTCTTGAAATCCACCGCCAACAGGAGCCCCGTCGGCGGAATCAATTCTTTGGGCATATGCATGATAGAGAAGATACGCCTAAGGTTCAAGGAGGTGCTGCGACCAGGAATGAAGCCGTTTTGATCAGCATGTATCAGCATGGGCATATGGGGAAGCAGACGGTCGGCCAAGATCCTGCTGAGGATCTTAAAGTCGCTGTTCAGCATTGATAACGGGTGGAAGTCGGTCACCGAGGCTTCCCTGTTGGTTGTCTTAGGGAGTGGCACTACCAGTGCTTCGCGCAGCGTGCCTGGTAACTCTCCGCTCTGAACTGCTTCCGCGTACATCCCCGCCAAACTAGGAGCTAGCAAGGATTTATATCTATTTTTTAAATCCATAGGAAGACCGTCTGTACCGGGGGTCTTCCCAGGGGCTAGTTGTACTATGGCATCATTGATCTCTTCTACGGTCACCGCCCCCCCCCCAGGCTGTCCCTGTCCTCTAGTCTCAGCACCTGGAGTGGGGTCTGCCGCAGATAATTGTCAAATGTCACTGGTTCCAGGTTGCTAGGTCTCCTATACAGGTGCGTGTAATAATCTCTGAATGCGTCATTGATAAGGCCTGGGCTAAGTCTGCAGTTTCCCTCTTTGTCTGATACACTTGTGATGGGTTCGCTGTCCCCACCCGGGCGCACCAGCCATGCCAGAAGCTTGCCCGACCTCCCCTCCTCTGATTGTAGGGATGCCAGGCATTTCTGCATGTTATGACATCTGAGCTTTTCTTCGGCCTGGGAGTGTTCCCTGCGGGCACGGTTATATTCTTCTTCTACTTGTGCTGCAAGGCCCTGTCTTAGTTCCCCCTCGTGTATGACCTTCTCTCAGGCAGTAAGCTCCTTTTCTAGCGTTTTCCTCACCCCTGCCGACTGCCCAAGGCAGAAACCCATTGTCACCACCTTGAGTGTCTCCCACTCCACTGCCCTGGAGGGGGTGGATCCCTTATTAATTTCGATGTGCTCTGACAGATAGCTACGCAGCGCCTCTCTGTACGCCTGATCTTCAAGCGCCGCGGGGGCCAGCCGCCATGATGGTATGGGGGGTCTATCCTGTGATACCCTCAATGTTAACAATAATGGGTTATGATCCGAAATTGTGCAGGCAAGGTATTCAGAATGTGTCACCCCTCGAGCCAGACCCGGGGTGCAGACCACCCTGTCAATTCCAGTGTGCACCCGGTGGAGGCCCGAGTAGTACGAGTAATCCCTGTCGGTCGGGTGATGCACCCTCCAGACATCCACCAATCCCCATGCTTTCAGCCACTTGACCAGGCTTTGTGCTATCTTAACTGATGTTGCTCCTTGTAGGGGCGGGGTGGACCTATCCATGTTTATATCTAGTACTGCGTTAAAGTCCCCTCCTATTAGTACCTCCCCTACGTGTTGGTGGGTGAGGTGTCACGATAGGCCCGTCATGAATGAAACCTGGTCTTGATTAGGGGCGTCGATGCAACTCATGACTAATGGAGTCCCATGTAGTTTCCTTTCTAGTATCACAAACCTGCCCTCCTTGTCTATGTTTGAGGTTTCAATTGTCAGGGGGACACCCGCTCTAATACATATCATTGCGCCCCTTGCATAGGCTGAATACTCCGTAGCAAACACCTGCCCCCTCCATCTCCGCCTAAGTTTCTCTCCCTCTCCCGGGGCCAGGTTGGTCTCCTGTAACATTGCTATCTGCACCCCCCTTCTCTTTAGGAATGATAGTATTCTATGTCTTTTGGCCGGGGTGCCCATCCCCCTGACATTCCAGGTTATGATGTTGTAATCTGCCATCTTGTTCTTGGAGTCTGACAATTGGGGGACTGGTGCGCCCGGTATTCTAATTTACCCACTCCTGTGCCTGTTCCTGTATTGTGGTCAGATTCTATTACCCATGCTGTTGATTTAACTCAAAACTGCAAACCCCAACTCCCCAGCCCCAGGGCACCTCCGGAACTATAGGTAGCCCAAAAAACTGTGCAAGAATGCAACTTTTCCAAACACATAACTGCAGTACTTGCCAGCCTAGCCAGACAGGCGAGAGGTATGGTCAGGGGGGAGCGGCCAGGTTCAGAGGGGCCACTCGTTCATTCAGCTCGCCATGTCTCCAGGTGCAGCCACGCAGCCGGGCTATCCGAGTTCGTCGGCTGTTTGCGGGGTCACCTTCGGCGCCCGAGACGGGCTCCCCGAGTCTCCGGCCGAGGACACCATCGTGTCGTCGGACTCTACCTCCGAGCCCCCACGGGGGGACACCTCGCCACTCACTCGGGCCGCCGCCTCCAGGTCCGCCCTTCTGCCTGTTTCTCTCTGCGTTTGCGTCGGCACCAACCGTGGACGATCTCTGGACCTCTTCCCCCTCGGTGCACGGCGGGTCCCGCTCGCTCCAGCATCCACCCGCGCTGGTCGTACCGTTTGGGATCCGTGCCTCTCAAGCCAGTCCCATACCTCCTCCGGGGATTGGAAGAATGTGGTCTTTCCCTCTACGATCACTCTCAGCCTTGCTGGGTATAGAAGCGAGTACTGAATCCCCTCGGTTCGTAATGCTCTTTTAACCGCTAGGAATGAGGCTCGCCTGTTCTGGACCTCCAGAGTAAAGTCCGGGAATAGCGTCACTTCCCCATTTGCTACTTTAAACGGGCCCATCTTTCTCGCTTTCTGTAAGAGAATATCCCTGTCCTTGTAGTGCAAGAGTTTAGTGATTACAGCACGGGGGTCTGCTAGGAGCAAGAGGTCTCGACGGCACGCGGTGGGCATGTTCCAGCATGTAGTAGGGAGTCAGGCATCCCGGTGCAACCACTGTGCTTATCCATTTCTCCAGGAATTCCACCATGTTCGCCCCTTTGGACCCTTCGGGGAGGCCCACCACGCGTACGTTGTTCCTCCTATTTCTCCCTTCCGCGTCTTCAGCACGTTGTTCAAGTCTTGCTACTCTGTCAGCCAGTGAGGTTACTTCCGCCGGCATGTCTTTCTGCCTCGGGGCGATGTCCGCCAACGTGGTTTCCGATTCTTTGACTCTGCCAGCCAGTTTATGATGTTCAGCTCTCAAGAGTCCCACCTCAATCGCGACTTGGTTGATGTCTCATTGCAATGTTGACTTTGTGTCCTCTATAGCTCCCAGTATCTTGTCTAGGGTGTCTTGGACTTTGGCGTGTGACTGGTTCAATGAGTCCGCTTCGCCGTCCCCAGGCGGTGTCAGGGGGTCCATGGCTCTGCTCTTGTGTCGGCCCTTGAGTGGCATCGGTCCAACCAGGTGGTGCACCCCGGGGGGGGCCGGCAGTCGACCCGTGTGCTACCGTGGGAGTCGCCACTGAGATTGACCCCTCGTTTCGGTCTCCGCAGCTTTGATGTCCGTTCTTGGGCGTCGCAGGACAGGCCCCAGACACTCCGCCGGCCGCGCTCAGCCCCAGGGGCAGGGGGCTCTGCTGTAGTCAGTTGCCACACCAGCCGGAGTCAGGTGCACGCCGCTGCAGGGGCCCAGCCGACCCCCCACATAAGGCACCCACCTCTTCTCCAGTGGTTCCACTGCGCCCGTGGTTGTTCTCCCGCACCTGCACGACGCCCACGCTCAGTGGCCGGTGGTGCCCCAGGATGCCCGGAAAATCCATGGTTCCTCCATGCTGACCCCCAAATAGTGGTTCCAAACTGCCTGCGCCTCTTCTGAGGGGTGAAATAAGGGGTGTCACACCCCCTCCCGGCGACCTCCCAGTTGACCACCGCTGGGGGGTCCGCCGGCCGCTCACTGCCGCGGCTCACCGGTGCTCCCCACGGGCACAAGTCAGCGCTCCTGGGGCGGCCCCAATGGGAACAGGGCTGAGCCCGCTCCTCCAATTACAAATGAGGCGCCCCTTCATGGAAGGTCTCATCGGGTCCCCTGGTGCCCCCATAGGGCTCACCGGGTCCCGCTGTCCGACCACTGGGTCCGACCGCCGCCGCCGTCTCCTGCGGGCCGCTCCCTCTGCTCCCGCCGCGGCCCGCCTTTCCACGCGAGGCCGCGGCTTTACAGGGCAGGAGGGGCCGCAGGCCTCCGCTCGATCTGGGCAGCCCCGCGCAGCTCACAGCGCGTCCCGGGTCCGCCGCGGGGACCCAGCCGCACCGCCCACCGGTCAGCCACACAGCAGTCGGACTTCGTGCGCGGGCGGCCCGGGCTGGCGAGCTAGGTCGGAGTTTTTCGGCTGGCCCCTCCGTAGCTGGATCACTAGGCGTCCGCCATGTTCCGGATCCCGGCCACGCCCCCAACTGTAAAAACACTTAAGGTTATCCATGTCACCTTGGCAATCCCTATGTATATTACACATGTTTTACATTACACATGTTGTCTTGCATTCCCTAGCAGTATTTGCTTTTTCCAGATGTTGTGTTTCAGTAGTTTTTTACAACTCTTGAATAGTGCATACTATGATCCGAGCCACTGCTATCTGTCTGGGTAAGTTCAAGTTGATGGATATCCCATCCGTCATATTACGATTTCCATAGGATAAAATGGAATCATAATACGGCGGACAGGATATCAGCCTCGTTTGTGGCAGAGTAACCCAATCCGCCAAACTCTAAATCAGACCCTATGGGCCTGATTACAACTTTGGAGGAGGGTGTTAATCCGTCCCAAATGTGACGGATATCCTTCCCACCGTATTACGAGTTCCATGGGATATAATGGACTCATAAAACAGCGGGTGGTATATCCGTCACATTTGGGACAGATTAACACCTTCCTCCAAAGTAGTAATCAGGCCCTATGTCTTTTATTATCGCTTTGTCCTGGGTCACTATGCTATACCGATGATATCAAGGTGGAAAAGGTACGGTGGTGGTACTGGGACCACTAGACCTAAGTCTCTGCAAAAACACCAGAGCCTAATACCAGTGCCTGCAAGCGGCTGGCAGCCATCTTTTATTGTGTTCAGGATTTAAGGAGCCGGGCTACGTTGGAATGAAGCAGGGGTGACAGAATACAATAAATGTTGCCTTGAGCCGAGGAGAGGGAGAGGAAGAAAGAAATGGAAAGGTACAGAGGCAATGTGGAATGAAGAGCAGTGGAGTTGCAGGTGGGGGCTTAAAGCAACCTGGAGGTGGGGAAGCAGGGAGGGGAGTGAGGGACCCATGGCTGGAAGGATGAGAATAAGGAGCAATGGCAGGAAGCTGGGGCAGATGCAGCATAGTGGCGGGGAAGTAAGGTAGTGAGGGAGCAACGAGGAGTGAATAGATGGCAGAGGGTGAGAAGCTACACAACAACAGAGGAGCAGCAGTGAGATTAAAATAGCTTCTCACTCCCTGCAATGCAAGTAGTAGACAGGAGTAGGAAGGACGCATAAAAAGCCAGTAGTAAGGGTCGAGAGATCTCATTGCCTGTGAGCTGATCTAAGATTGAGAATATCCCAAGCCAGTGGCTGAAAAAAAGGGCGAACACAATGAGCCAATGCATGAACTGACCTCACCCAAAGTACAGTTGATGTATTGGAAAAAACAGATCTGTGGACAACAGATTGCTAAAAGTGTCTGGAGAGAGATCGAAGTATAGAGCTCTGTTTACATTCCATATCACGCACACCTTGCCCTCAATAGAAGACTTGTGAGTGGCAAAGGGTGAGACATGAAGCCAGCCCGGGGACGTTATCGAGACCTGGCAGGCCCCGAAATTATGGTAAACTGACATTTATGAATATTCAGAATGTGAGCTCCCCGTTGAAAAATGTGCATTCTCACACGTTATGTATATGTCTCCTTCTGGGAGAGGGTGGGCTCTTAAGTCGGAAGGCGCAGGGAACGTAAATGATCATGTGGGATGGCGCGAGGGAGCTATGCATATGACAGAAAAGTAAGTTTGTGTTTACCAACGACAGACCTTCAAGAGACTACAAGCGGGTTCCGGTACTGAAGCAGTCTCTTCAATAGTGGTCACTGCTAGGGAGATTACACAGACTGGTGTGTTTCGTTCAGATGTGGTATTGTGTGTCCCAATCAGGTGTGGTATTCCTCGGGCAGATGTGGTATTGTGTGGCCCGGTCAGGTGTGGAATTGTGTGGCCGGGTCAGGTGTGGTATTGTGTGCCCCAGTCAGATGTGGTACTGTGTGCCTCGGCCATATGGGTATTGTGCACCCTGGTCAGACATACTATTGTGTGCCTTGATCATATAGATATCGTGTGCCCTGGTCAGATGTGGCATTGTGTGTCCCGCGTCGGATGTGGTATTGTGTGCCCCGGTCAGATGCGGCCTTCTATGGCCCGGTCAGATGCGGTCATGCGTGCCCATGCCAGATATGGCACCGTGTGCCCGGCCATGTGGGTATTGTGTGCCCCGGTCAGATGCGGCCTTCTATGGCCCGGTCAGATGCGGTCAGTGTGCCCATGTCAGATATGGCACCGTGTGCCCGGCCATATGGGTATTGTGTGCCCCGGTCAGGTGTGGTATTGTGTGCTCCGGTCAGATGCGGTCTCATGTGCCCCGGTCAGTGTATTCTGTGCCCCGGTCAAATGTAGTATTGTGTACCCCGGTCATCTGGGTATTGTTAGATGTCACTCTTCTTCAAGACAATGGCTGATGGTATGGAAACAGAAACTTGGAGCACTCGACTGTCAACTTCGTGGCGTCAGTCCAAACACCAAGGAGACAGCGTAAAAATACATCCATGCTGTACGTGTACATTTGTGCATGGTGCGCAGACAGAGACAGACGATGAGAGGAGTCCAACACAAAGAAAAAAAGAAAAATATAATAACTGCTGCCAAGGATGCTTCGGAGGTTAGTGCTTTTACCCGTGACCTTCCTGGAGCTACACTTGTTCCTAGGAAACAGCTTGAAGTGCGTCACAGCTCTATGCGGATAGGGAGGGGGCTGGTTGGTGGCACATCTCAGAAGAAATCAATCAAGGAATATCTTATTTTTCTCTTTCTCAACCGGCATCCATGTGATGGGTTGGAAGTGGAGCACAGGTTTGTAGTAAGAAATCCAGAAAGCGAACATTTAGAATGGGGGTCTTGCCAAAATCCTCTTTCAGTCCCAGTAAAGAGGTCCATGGCGTGGCTCCTCATTGCTCCATTACACTGCTCAGCAGCGCCCCCTGCAGGAACACACACGTCACTGCACTACCCACCTTAATCCTCAGTTGAACCCCTCCAAACAAGCTATTTGAATGCACCCTTCTCATGATCTGCAGACCCCCGCGCATACACACACAGCTCAGCGGACGCACTTTGCGGTAACACCTGGTTGTGTAGTTCTAACGCTACAAAACAAGACTGAGGCTCAGAATGCCACTCGGCAGCGATGCCTCGGGGGAAGAATCCTCTTCTAATTTAGGCAGCATCACGTATGGGCCACTTTCAATGTGGGCGACAATGCTCGCCTTCGTTCTACCATGTCAAAGGCATCTCCAGACAAGGGCGTCTACTTGTAGGTTACCCTTGGGGTTGGCTCGTCCCCTTTGGGCCACTTTGCTCCGTGGAGGTGGGTGGTTTAGTTAATTCATCCCACTTTACACTGATCCCTCTATCTTGTATTGCTCTGTTCTACAGAAAATAAGAAACTTGGAAGGACACCTGCTCTTCCACCTTAAATAAAGCTCATGCAGCAAATTCAAAAATGCTTCGCCGACTTTTGCTCCTTTAGGCTGAGGATGCTGTGACTATGTGAAAAACATGTGTGACTGTGGAACATTCAGTAATGTGCCAGAAAAGGACATGTGACTCCCCTGTACAAGCCCAACAAGCCTTCCAGAGTTACTGGACAGTAGGGAAATCGCCATTTTGCCTGTTTCTACAAGGCCACTGCGAGTCTGCTTGGGACAAGATATGGTCAGCTGGCCAAAGTGGTCAGAGCTTTTCGTTTAATAGCATTTGACCTTCTGACAGGGCCAGTAATTGCATGCCCTATCACCTGGGTGGTTTCATTTCTAAAAGAAGGGCAGCTCTGGTTGGATTGACAGCACAGTTGTCAGCAAGAACTATAGTCAACTGTTCTTCAACGTACATAAGGCAGACTTTGCCTTCTTCAGAGGAATAAAACTCTCACTCGATGCTACTGGTTTTCGGCAAATCATTCCATCTTCTACTGAGAGCTTGCATCATTGTCATGCGCGATGGACTATTTTAAGTCTCAAACGTTCAGTGAATCATCACACATTAAGCTTTTTAAGCTTTTTATCTCGTAGATGTAAATGCAAGTCAGAACATTGGCTTTGACAATGCTTGTTGATGTTTTGGTTTATGTTTTTAATATTACATTCATAAATTCAGTCAGCCTGGGCACGTGTTTGGAGTAGAATGATATGCATGAAGTTAGTCTATTTCTGCAAAATGTTTATCCTACAAAAAACAGAACACATCTTTTCATGTATTTTTCATACAGTATTGCCTAAAACAGGATCTGCACACCACCCTTGAGTGCAGCAGCATAATGCAGCCATCGAAGAATGCATTAGAAAAAGCAGCAAACATCAAGCTTTTTGTGACTGCACGACCTACTGCTGCACAAGTAATGCGGTTGTTTCCCACTTGTGGAAAACACTAGTCCAAGCTTAAGTTTTATTTACACTGTCAGGCTTCGGCCTTTTATCAAAGAGAATGAATACAGTAAAACTTGATGTTTCACAGGTCAAGAGGAGGAAGGTGATGCCAGTGATACAGAGTAAGGAGGGTCGGGAAAGGAGAAGGGATCCGAAGAATGCAGGGGAAAGGACTGAATTCTTTTTTCCTCATGTTCCTTCTCAAATGTGAACTTTCTCCCTATAAAACAGATAGGCCTTTTCATTTTGGACCCATTGCTCACATTTAAAGTAAAAAAAGATTTTTATGACTGTGGTGCTTTTGACAACACATTGCTTTGTATCACTCCAAAAATGCAATCATCACATTTATCCACTTTTGAAGAATGTGAATTAGGTGTTGGGGCACATATGTGTTTTTCTAATGTTAGTACATGCCATGTACACAGTGGTTTACATAGTGGCAACAAAGGAGCAAAATTATTTTTCACCAGGTTTGATGCTAGTATTATGCAATAAGAAACTGACAAACTGATTTTGCTCTGCAAAATGAGACCTGTGGGTCTTATGTAGACATTGGCTGGTGCCAGACATCCTTCATAAAATGGTACATGTGTCATGTACCATAGAGTGTTATTGACATCAATGCACAAATCACACTAAATATGCCAGATAAGACATCTGCCACTTTTTGGCGGGTGTCTGCCATTCGCCAATCTCGAAATAAGGCCCCAACTTGCCACATGATGGAGCAATATGACTCAGACTAAGCTGATCATAACATTTGTCGGTCCGGTTCCTTAACAAACAAACAGTCAGAATAGTCCCCATGTTTTGGCTGTGAGTATCACGTGCCCAAATGTCAGTAATAGAGCACAGTCCCCACTGCTCCCCTACCAACCTCCTCAGGCACAGGTCACGCCCCTTGGCTCTTGCAGCAAAATAATTTACCCCTTGACCCTCTCATTTCCCAGGTTACAATGGTGCAATACTAAAACGTAGGGAAAAGAAAAAAAAAAATCTTAGCTTACCAACAGAGTTATGTCTACATAGGTCCTTGCAACTTAGCTGCACAACCTGCACAAAAGGGACCTTGTCCATTATAAAGGATACTCAGTGTTTTAATTGGGCAAGTACTGTTTGGTACTGAGTACCTGCACTTTTTTAATTTTAAAGGGAGAGTACCTGCACTTCTCAGAATACACGCCATAGTTTTAATGAAAGTACTGGCACTTCTGAGCAGCAAACTTGTACTTTGCTATTGTGACTATCCACACCTCTAGGTGTTCATTTTAGCACTAAGGACACCTTTACATAAATAAGGTCCATTGTTCTCTTTGAGATCAACTGAATTCTAAAAATCCGAGAATTGTGAAGGGTGACCAGATTCTTAAAGCGCTTTTAGATCACAGAAATGCTGAGAACGGCCATAAAAATGTACTTAATATAACAAAGGCAACCCTAAGGTTAAATTGTTCAGTTGGTTAATGCATCTGTTGCCGATGCTCTGACGCTGAGCGCAAGGACGCTGCCCAGCACACCGCTAGAATCGTTGTGGCCGCCGTCTCACCGAGGATGCTAAGCGCATCCAGGACACATAGGGGGTCATTCCGACCCCGGCGGTCAAGGACCGCCGGGGCCGGGGTCGGCGGGAGCACCGCCAACAGGCTGGCGGTGCCCCGCAGGGCATTCTGACCGCGGCGGTTTGGCCGCGGTCAGAACAGGAAAACCGGCGGTGTCCCGCCGGTTTTCCGCTGCCCTGGGAATCCCCCATGGCGGCGCAGCTTGCTGCGCCGCCATGGGGGATTCCGACCCCCTCACCGCCATCCTGTTCCTGGCGGTTCCGACCGCCAGGAACAGGATGGCGGTGAGGGGTGTCGTGGGGCCCCTGGGGGCCCCTGCACTGCCCATGCCAATGGCATGGGCAGTGCAGGGGCCCCCGTAAGAGGGCCCCACTTTGTATTTCAGTGTCTGCTTTGCAGACACTGAAATACGCGACGGGTGCCACTGCACCCGTCGCACATCCTCCACTCCGCCGGCTCCATTCGGAGCCGGCATCCTCATGGAGGGGTGTTTCCCACTGGGCTGGCGGGCGGCCTTTTGGCGGTCGCCCGCCAGCCCAGTGGGAAACCCAGAATACCCGCGGCGGTCTTTTGACCGCGCAGCGGTATTCTGGCGGTTCCCTCCAGGCGGGCGGCTCCCGCCGCCCGCCGGGGTCAGAATGACCCCCATAGACAGGAGCTCAGAACCCACTTGGAGCTCGCAATCCTTCCTGGCTGCTGATCACCGCTTCCCCACTGACTGTACAACATCTTCACCCGGCCACCTGCTGGCCCAGGCCGATCCTGAATCCGGAATCAACATCTATATCAAGGATGGAAGACTTTGTGGAAACACTCCTCAGGGGCCTCCATGCTGAGGAACTATCCACTGTCTTCATCGTGGAGCGTGCCCACCACTCCCTGGCTCCTCTACCTGCCCAATGGCGCCTCTGCATCCCATACCATCTTGCCCACTGTATTACAAAGACCGCGGCATGGTGTTACCACGGACCCAGGAACGAGGTCCTCTACAATACCAGGGCAGCACCATCTCTCTGTTTACGGACTTCACCTTGGCAGTATAAACGGCATGGTGAGAATTCCTGCAGGTTGAAAACCTTCTGCAAAAGAGTCAGATCACATATGCTTTCCTATACCCAGCTAAACTCCAGATCACGACTGAGAACAAACATCACTACTCCACTGACGTGAAAGCAGCATTGAAATTCATAAAAATGGCCATGAAGAGCAGGAGGATCCCCGAGGCCCGTCTCGCCACGCCTCCGCGACAATGACTGAACTCACGTATCCTTACATTCCGGGGGACTAGGACGGCCCCACCCTGGGGTAGCCCAATGCAGCAAAAAAAAAAATCCTGAACTATGTGGCGCATTACATACAATATGGATTCAGGGATGCCACGGATGCCACTGCCCATTAGGACAGGGCCAATTGAGAAGAGACCTGGTGCCATGTTGGACACACTCATCCTAAGTCCGGCCACCTGACAGATCTGGAAGGGATATGCCCCCAGGAATGAATCCAAAGTTGCTATTGGTTATAGTTTTGTTTTGTAAGGGTGGGAAGGGAGAACATCTACTCTTCTGAGTTTGAGGGTTGGAGTGGGAGGAGGGTTGGAAGGGTAATTTTTCTACTTGCCCGTTTGTTGCTGTTTGAGTATCATTATCCGGGAATGAGTCACAATTACCGTACAAACAATACATGTTTCTACTTATCACATGCAAAACATGTCGATTGGTCCTGCATCTACAGGGGTGTATGTAGATAGCATGGCCACAATATCCTGCATCACTTGGAATATTCGAGGCAATAATGATCACAAGAATGGGGAGCCTGGTACACTCTTATCTTATGCGACATAAAATCGACATATGCTTCTTACAGGAGAGACATCTGGCAAATGCATTGCACCCTGGTCTACAGGTACGGTGATGCAGGAAGACACACACAGCAGCTTACTCTAATTACACCAAAGGGGTTGCCATTGTTCTGTGTAGAGGATTACATTGGCAGTTGACTCATTCCAACATAGACTGAGAGGGATAATTTATTATAATTGCAGGCACACTGCACGGACACCCAGTGATACTTGCCGTTATATATGGGCCAAATACAGACGACCCAGACTTTTTCTCTGAAGTTTGGAGACATATCTCGGGGCTCGGACCCTGCTGAATTATATGTGAAGGAGACTTTAATGTAGATCTACAGGATTCCTTAGATCGCGGTGGCATCGCCAGGAGTTTATATCCCCAAGCCACAAAGGCTTTAAACGTTCTCATATTAGACAATTCTCTCCTGGACTCATGACTCATGGAGGCATGTACACTCCACATCCCGTGAATGTACGAACGTCCCTATCAGTATGCAAGAATGCTTGGCCCTGCATAGACTTTTGGCTTTTGGCGCGCAACATTTTCACCTGGGTCACAGAAGTCTCACACCTCCCACACACACTATTGGACCACACACCAGTTAGGCTAACACTACATATCCCACAGACTCCACTTAGAGCATTCACATGGGGGCTCCCACCTGGGGCACTGTGCAATGTGGTGTTTTGCGAGGTGGTCCAAACCACCATAATTGAATACTTTGAATACAACAAAGGCTCGGTCCAATCTCCCTCTACACTATGGGAAGTGTTCAAAGTAGTGAGTCAAGGGACCTGCATAGCCTTCCAATCGGGAGTCCCAAAGGTGATCCACTCCACGTTTATTAGACTAGAGAGTGAAATCCATTTGCTGGAATTTGATTACTCCAAACAGGGGACCCTTCACTATTAGCCAATATCCAGGGTCAAATTTTGGAAAAGTTGAGAAGAGGCAGATAGGGAGACACATTTTTTAGTTAAAGAAGTTCAAGCACGTCGCTATGGGGAAGGTGAGCGCCTGAGCAAGACGTTAGCCAGACTACTACGTAAGCCACATGCATCCACAAATGTAACACACCTTCTTGACTCTGACCTCCATCCTGTCTCTGCACCTACTGTGCTCCTGGGGGTGACATTGTCTTTTTACTCTCACCTATACTGGCAAACAGTCACATCAGAACCATCGGAAATTAAAGCATACTTCAATACCATACAATTGCTATGGCTCGACCCTACGCATCATGAGTACTGAGATGCACCCATAAGAGTAAAATAAATCATACAGGTGACTAGGGGCCTCCTGGGGGATAAGGCACTGAGACTTGATGGCTTAAATACTACTTTTTATGAGGAATATGCCCCCTCCTGGCCCCACACCTGTTGACGATGTATCAGGACTCATTGGCCACTGGAACACTCCCACCCACTCTGAAAGAAGCTGTTGTCATTACCATGCTTAAACCAGACAAACCAGAGGAACACTGTGATTCATACAGACCTCTCACTCATCAATATTGCTACTAAGATATATGCCAAAGTTTTAGCAAATCGCCTGTCCCCCCCTGATGATCGATCGTGTTTCATCCGGAACATTCCACCTCCCACAATCTCCACACTGTATTTGCCATCATGCATCACCTTGTGACTCACGTTCCTGCAGGCGGCGCTATTAGATGCCACTAAGGCATTTGACTCCCTATAATGGGATTACCTCTTTTTATTCCTAGCACGCATCGGGTTGAGTCCACAGTTCATCAAGCAAATCATACTCCTATATACGAATCCCACTGCTCAGATAAGGTTGAACATACTCCTCTCGGAGCCATTACTCACTTGCTGTGGCACACGACAGGGATGTCCATTATCCCGCATATTATTTGCTATTGCAATGGAGCTCTTAGTGGCAAGACTTCACCAACATCATGCAAATAGAGGTCTAGGCTTTATCTCCAGGCGACTTGTAGTCACTATGTATGCAGATGACGTTACTCTATGTATCTGCAACCCGAAGGTGAACCTTAATCCAATCATCCAAGAGGTGATACAATTTGGCAGCTATTCAGGAACATCTATCACCTGGGCCCATTTATGGACTCCACATTACCCTTCCAATGCGAATATCCACTAAAATGGGCGTCGGAACAATTTGATATCTAGGTATATGGCTCAGCAGAGACAAGGAGGAGGTGTGGTGAGTCAACTGTGGCTGCGCTATAGAATGGCTTGAGGATAGGATGGATACCCATCTGGAGGTACTTGCCATTGACCATAATGGGATGTATAGCAATAGCCAAGATGTTTGTACTTCCCAAGCTGCTTTACCTTTTCACCAACATACCAATTCCACTCTCTTCCCAATTCTTCAAATGGCTGCGGTCTAAATTAATATTGTTGTACTGGGCTGGGAAACAATCAAGGGTTTCCTATAACATACTCACTTTACCGCAATCACAGGGCGGACTAGGAGCTCTGGATATGGTTCTTTATGCACTATGCACGCAGGCCAAATTCCAGCAGTACTGGATTCATCCCACACTATATCAACCACACATAGCTATAGAGACAGATTGAGCCTCTCCTTGGCCTCCGTCGAGTGCTCCGTTCCTCCCATACACAGCATCCAGAGCCGACATCGACAGTTTAGTGTATGTGGTGAGTGTGGAAGGGATTGCGAAAGTGGGCTGGTTTGACAGTACTATATGCTCCACTGGCTAATAACGTTCCCAAGACCTCTGCTACCACTCCCACTACTGGAGCTTATATACACGTTCACCTCCTCTCACAAATTGATAACTAGACTCTATAACTTCATGCAGACTCAAGCCCCAATTAAAATTCTGAAATCACAAGAAGCATGGATTGCTTAGACTCTCCTTTGATGGAAGCAATATGGACGTACTACTGTCACCAATTGACACTGTTAATGCCAAATTATAGACTGTGTCTCATCTCCATCGGTTATATTACACCCCTATACAACACTTCAAGATGGGACTATCACCTGACAAAGGTGTCTGCGCTGTAACGTGCCACAGGCCAGTTTCCTCCACCTTGCTTGGCACTGCCCCCCTATAGCACACTACTGGGCAGAAATATACATTAGCCATGAAATCACTGGTGCAATGCTTCAGCCTGCCCCTTTGGACAGCCTCCTTGGTTATGTGGAGGACGCCCCCCGCCCCCAGGACCGTAAACTTATTACTATGCTGTTCTTATTAGCAGAGTGGCCATACATTCGGGCAGGAAACCAGTTCATACCATAAAAGCCTGGTTGGAGGGTGTGACTAATTGTCAAGTACAATTGACTAACTACTGGGACCTCATGCCGCCTGCTCTCGCCACAAGGATATTGGGGAACCATTCTTGGCATACCTATGCCAGAAAGCTGACACCCACGACACAGCAGAGGACAGGACTACGGAAGAAGGGGAGGCGCCAGACAGCCCTGAATTCTGAGCTACTGCCTAATATCTATGTAATCACGCAAAGGGTCAGCCGACACATGGGCAGATCAGCCGGGTGGCTGCCGGGGAGTGCATCCCTCAACCCAGGTGGGCGGGCTGTGGTACGTGTGCCCCACTATGATCTCCTTTTAGGCCATTTAGTCACCTTTGCAAGCTACAAACATGTACCTTCATTATTGACTTTGCAATTATGTGGTATGTTGTGACATTGTATTCATTCACTGTGACATATGCTCATGTTGTGATTGTTATAACCTTGAAAGTACAATAAAAACTAATTAAAAAACAAACAAAAACAATAGCTACCTGGAAAAAATATCACTGATGCACAAAAGATACTAACTGAAAGTGCTCAATTTGCTAGCTGGGGGATCCGAGTACAAATGCTAAAACTAGAAAGATACCCACATATGCTGATGGAACACTCCAGTACAAAGATGGTGCAACAGGAAGGAAGGTGTATATTATGAGATATCTCCTCAGGCCCTCCAACCTACGCCTACCCAAACCTGAGAATATAGTGCTCCATCTCCCCAAAGAGGTCTGTGGCAGCGTGTAGAATCAAAGCTGACCAGCAAGCTCCGCATGGCACAAGTGACTGGGGCTGGCTACCTGCCAACCTGGCAGGGATGCATTACACCCATTCCTAGCACCCAGGAATTGGACGACAACTTATAATAAAACAGCGGCAAAGCCCCTACTAATGATATCTTGGAATGTTTTCAGGCTCAAGTATACCTTAAATAAGTCCCAAACTTTGAACTTCATTCAAAGTGGCGACCTGCTATGCATTGAAGAAACCTGGATACGGTCACCCTTGATAATCCCAGGCTCTGCAGAATTCAAGCTACCAGCCAAAAAGACCTATCTATTTGGCAGATCATCTGGAGGCCTGTTCATGTATGTTAATTTGGCACTGAGAGTAAGAGAATTAAAGATTAAACCATGCAGGCAATACCTTAAGTACATTCCTTAAAACTTACCAACTGAAGTCCGCACAAGGCATATTCCCTTCTATAACAATGCCCAAGTCACTCAACAACACCTCAACACTGGACTACGTGTTCTTGAGCAAACTCATCTCCGAACAACTTCTGGGCTTTTCAATAACACAGCAGCAGTCCAGTGATCATTTTCTCCTAACTACTGTGATATCTCTGAAGTCAACCAGCCCCCATATTCTAAACACTCTGGGGACCCCTACTGGGGAAGAAATTTGCACACTCATACAAAGAGTGAAATGGAATAAAATAGACTCCTCGTGCCTGGCAGAATGGAAAAGCAGTTGGCAGTCAGAGATCACTAATAGCCCTAATGCGGATATTTCTCACAATGGCCATCATTAGCAGCAGCACTGTACCATCTGCCCCGAGGAAGCTCAACCAGCAAGTTTCCAGTGATCAAAGAAAAGGCGTGCTGCCGGCGACAAAGCTACAGCGAGAAGGTGAAAGAGAGTAAAAGAACCCTGGGCAGGCCACTCACCTCTACAAACGAGCTGGATCCAAGGTGCTCCGCCATAAATGTGGAAAAGCCAGAAAACTGCACAATAGGTGTGTATGATAGCACAAAAAGGAACAGGAGGACTTGCAGTGACTACACAGCCACAAAACAGACAATTCTGGTGGTACATTAACAATCTTAAGGGACACCTTCAGGACAGATGCGATGGTGTCCCAGGGACAAATGGAGCAAGCATGTTCAAACACTCTATTGCACGTCCCCCATTCGACCTAGAGAAGCCACTGCTCTGGTGCCATGGGTCAACACAGTGCACAACCACTGACGCTCCGAAACATGGAATGGCATACAGCTATCCCACCTTCAACCTCCACATACTACAACCCATACTCAAAAAGGGAGATAGCACAGATCCAACAAACTATAGTATCATTGCCCTGATGGACATTGAAGTCAAGGCATGTGCAAGTCTACTACTAAACAATCTGGATACCTGGGTCAGAAACAAGGGCATTCTGCTGACCTATCAATCAGGCTTCAGGGAAGTGTCTTCCACTATGGACAACATCATAACCTTAGATTATTTGGCTGAGCAGGCCACCCAGCCCAACAACCATCCCCTCTTCAATGGCGTAGACAGGATCATCTTTTGGAAGAAATTACATAACTAGAGAATCCGGGAGAAACGGCTGGGTACCATAATAGCACTCTATTTCCAAACTCGGGTCTGTATCAAGCTCATCCAACACACAGCGACTGCTAAAGTGTACACGGACCAAGGCCTCAAACAAGGATGTGTCCTTGCACCAATGCTTTTCAACCTGTACATCGCCAACCTAGGAAACCCTTTAAATATGCAAATCTACTAGTTCCTAAAATCGAGCAGGAAAGTTTGTTCTTGATGCTGTATGCTGACAACATCATCGTAATGGATCACACAAAAGTGGGAATGCAGAGAGCCTTGGATGCACTAAATGTGTATAACATCATGATTAAATTAGTGGCAAACAGCAAAAAGACAAAGGCTATCATATTTGGCCGCTATCCCAATAAACTCAAACTGCAGTGGAGATTGGGAAACTTGAAATAAAGACCTCTTCCAACTACAACTACATGGGGGTGTTGTTTGGAAGCGACAGCAAGCACAAGCTGCACATCACTCAGAAGAAAGAGGCAAGTCCTATGCCTTGTGCAAACTTCACTCCACTCTACACAGTCCAACTACAGAGGCCATCTGCAAGGTAATTAATTAGAGCAAAACTAATACCTTTCATCTACTACAGGCAGCCAGCTTTTTCAGATGCCTTAGCGGACACTATGTAGTGGGTGTAATCCCACCTACAAGCATATCTTTCAAATTCTTATATATGTACACAACTCTTTACTATGCCTCAAGTTCGGTTTGAACAAACTAGCCTTGGGAACTGAGCAGTCACAGTCCGGTACTACAGCAGACTTTGTGCATTACCTGCAATCACAATGAAAGAAATCCTGAAGCACATGTTTATAAACACAAAGAACTCTTGGCTGGAATACCTGGTGACAGCCTGCTCTAAACTAAACCTGGCCGCGGACAACTGGGAAAACACTGTAAATTATCCCATGTTTCTAAAAACCGCCCTGAAAAAACACGTTAGGCTACAATCTAGGCAGGAAGACCTCAGTTGTACTGAGTGATCTAATAGTCACAGCCAGGATAGTCTGTACTCATAAAGAGAAAAGCACTGCCAGACATATTTAAACTGTGCTCTAATAAAGCCAGTTCTTAAGCAGTTTTTTTTCGAAAGGCTGATGGCTCTTTCACTTAAAGACCTAAATAGCACTGACCACTAGCAAACACCGGGGCATGCACTCTATGTCACTTACAAGAGGAATCCTTGGCCCATCTAATCTGCACTTGCCCGGCCCTCTTAAACGTTCGCCGCACTTTTATAAAGCCTCTCTTCCTAAAATATGGTATATGTTCCTGCAGCAAGGTGAAAGAAGTCCTTCTTGATCTGGAATACCCAGCAGAGCTGGCGAGATTTGCCAAATTCATGAAGTTATCTCATCAGCTGCTAAATCGACCAGCCTGAACCCAGGTGGAGAAAGAAAAATAGATAGTTCATGGGACAAATAGTACCTTTCACTCTAACCCATGGTGCAAACCTGATAGGCCTAGTACTCAGTAAAATCAACTCAGGTCTCCTAATCGAACATGAGCCAGGAACCGAAGGCTAGATGTATGACCATATGTTATGCGACTTGCAATTAGCGATTCATTTGCGAGTTGCAAAACCAAATGTACAACAGTGTCAACGACACTGTGTGTGGTTCCCAGTGGGGTTGCAATTGACCTACCTCAACAATATTTATGGGGTAGGTCGTCATTTGTGACCCCACTGGGAATGGCCAAACAAAAAAATTAAAAGTTGTCTTTTTATTTTTTCAGAGTAGGCACTGGTCCGTGGGACCACTACTTGCTCTGAAAAAAATACTTTTGCTTCCATTCACAAAAGGGAAGGGGTCTTTTGGGGACCCTTTCCTGTTTCAGAATGGGTTACCACCACTTTGAAATTGGTGATAACTGCGATTTTTTTGAGACCGCAATTGGGGGTCACAAAACAATCATACATGCCAATGCAACTTGCAATTAGGAAGGGACGCCCTTGGAACAGCCCTTTGTAATTGCGAGTCACAAACCCTATATTGCAAGTCGGTATTTGCATGCCACCTTACAAAATACGGATGGTACATTAGAAAAGGCCATTTTGCGGTCGCAAAAAGGAGAAATTCTCCTTATGCGACTGCAAAATCGCATCATACATCGGGCTTCAAGTTTACAATTAGCACTCTGCACTTTAGTGTCCCTGCGTAACATGATGCTCGCTTGTAAAATATGCACAGTCCATGCTCCTACTTTTGTCACTTTGCACTTTTGTCTGCGCTACCCTGTTCCGATGTCCTTAAGTGTCATGACCTACAGGCCCTGCTCACTTTTGATACTCCAGCACTTTAGTACCCCTGCGCTCACGGCCAGCAACTAAAAGCACAGATGTCCTTCTTATTAGCACTCTGTGCTCCATCGACTCCGTGCTCTCTGCTGGTCGCTGGAGAAGATCCTTAAGCATAAGTCCAGCTTGACAGACTGAGATCTGGCTGAGGAGATAAACTCTTTTTTACTCCTCAGCCTTTCCTCGAAAGCCTGTCCAAGACGAATAACTTCGTAAATTACTCAACTGTTTTTAATGGGTGGTGAATGCTATCTTATTTGTATTTTGAAACATGGCATTTGTCAACAATTTTAATAATTGACCCAAATAAAGTATCACTCACTTACATACAAATGTACTTAATATAACAAGTGGTTATGTTTTTCTGTTGTACAGCATTTAATTACTTTATAAATCATTATTTTTCTGAGGGCCGCTGCTTTCCAGTCTGTTCTTGTATGTGTGTGTGGGAGGGAGGAGAGTGGGCTTCATTGCTACATACTGACGTTCCTTTACTTTTCTACTAAGGACATTGAACTATACAGCATCAATTGAATTTGTTCTGCTCTAAAGGTCAGCTACAATTGGATTTCAATTATTTCTTTTCTTTGTTTCAGCGCCCAATGTTCTTTATTTTTTCTGCACTTGAGGGAGTCAGTACAGCTTAGCCACCACCTTACGTCCTATTCAGTTTTGTAAAGCACTGCAGCCTGGCTGTAGCCACAGAGCCATGCTCGGTATTTTATATCTGCAGTTTCAAATATTCTTGGGGTTTGTAACCTTTCTCTCCGTACATCCATGTTTCTTTTCAGCCACCTGTTCTTCTCTTCATCCTTCTATCCATCGTATCTCCTTCAATCTTTCTTTTCTCCATCCATCCTTCATTCTCTCCATCATCCACCCTTCTTTCTATGCACCCCCTCACCCACCTTTCTATACAACCTTCTTTCTCCCTGTCCATCTATCTTCTCCATTCATCCATATCTCTATTCATCCATCTTTCTCTCCATCCAGCTTTTCATTCTAACCTCTATACATTCACCTTTCTCTGGATCCATCGATCTATCCTTCTCCCCATCCATTCTTCCATTCATTCACTCTTCCTCCCTTGCTTCATCTGTTCCTACACTCCACAGTTCATTATATTATGATACTGAGGTATTTATGACCTTCTGTTTGGAGAATTGTGCAGCCTATTAAAGAGTAAGGAGCCACAAACCACATTTTAAAGGCTTTATGTTACACACAAACAAGCCTAATGACAATTCTACCCATGCTAGTCAGATCCCCAAAATGGGCGCCGGTCCTTGATGTGCTGGTCAGATTGTAGGGAGTGATGCCCTTGAAGTGGTGCAGTCCCCTAATGTCGGGGGCAAATACGTTCTTAAGATTCTCAGTGCTTTTTTACATGGTCTGATCCCTAGAAGACGACACACTGGCTTAATCCATTTCTTATGGGGGACTTTATAGGCTTTCCAAACAAATGGTTAACTGTTTCAATCACGATTCTGCGAGTCGGGTACCTATTTCTAGAGCATTCAATTCAAATGCTATTAATCAGCAGAATCTCGTATCTAACTTTAATATATAGCTGCTTCGCAATAAGCATGTCATTTTATCGAAAAATGGTTCAAATAGTGGGATACATTTATTTTATAAATATCTGTCCATTAGACTTCCAGCTTTATATTTTCTCAGCTCCTCTTCCCATAAACAAAAACCTTTAGTTGTTCTTTGATGTCAGATCAAGTGGGCATCAGCAGGGGACTCACAAAAAACAGCTAGATCCAAACTGTAGATCATATTCTTGAATACGCTAGCCATGGAATTTTCGTTTGACCCTTTGAGTGCGGTATTTATTTGAAGGGTGATCTATATGAGTGTAGCTCCTCTGTTGACCACAATCTTCGCCAATACAACAGAGGCCTTAAGTGGACTATATTGGTAATCGGATAGCTACCTAAATCAGGTAATAAGGGTGTATGAGAAGCACTCGGAGGAAGATTTAATAAGGACTGCATACATTTATTTTCGACCATTGCTAGCTTCGTATCCTTTAGATATCCCCATAACTCAGATCCGTTCAATCCTAAGTGAATGATGCATCTGATGTGAGCAGGGAGGATTGCTAACCAGCCTAAACTCCTAAATAATCAAAGTCTGATACTTGATTGAGTATTTCATTGTGTGATTTTACACGTACATTCATAGATCTATAAGGGCTGAAGGACATTGTACTTGTTTTTTGTGTGTTTAACTCCAAATTCTTTTCCATACAGAAATTGAAAAAATGATCAAGGTCTACAACCCAGCGTGGGTTTTAGAAATAAGGAGAGTATTACCTGCACACAATGGTGCTGGTACTCTTAGGGCTCCTATTTTTGGGACGTCATTGCCTGGAAAATCTAAATATTTCACAGCATTATTTATATACAGAGAAGAGAGCTGGGGCCAGGACATAGCCTTGCTGAACTCCCTTCCCTATTCTGGTGCGACTAGTCAGCTTGCCTCTAACTTCCACACCTCTTTCAGGCATAATTGGTCTCATGTAGCCTTATTAAAATAGAATTTTTTTTTACCAGGAACTCCCTTGGTACCCAGGGTACCCCAGAGCTTGTGGTGTGGGATTAGTTCAAAAGTTGACTTAAGCTTAATAAATACCACGTACTGATGGCCCTTCTCTAGTATCACAGTTTCCTAGTGTATTGCACAAAATATTTGCTTGATTATGCTGATTTTCAGAATGAAAAGCTGCTTGAGGGTCTGGTTGGATCCTGTTATCATTGGCCCACTCAGTGAGTATCCCCAATAATTGGAGGCAGAAAAGCTTTAGTAGCCCTTTAATCAAACTAATGGGCCTATCATTATGGGGGTCTTCATGACTGCCCTTCTTATAAACGGAGACGACCTCTGCTTCGTAACAGGATTTGGTAGCTAACTGCCCTCTAGAATAAAACTTGTGAGCATGTTGAGGTCTGGGTCCTATACAAAAGGTTCCAAAGCATACAGATCTCCTGGTATGCAGAAAGGCCACAATGCCTTTCCAGGAGCTATCCAATTAAGAGTATAGAAAGACTCGTTAAGTGTAATAACAAGACGGCTTGACATATGATGGATCTACATCTAATATCCCGCTGGGCACCTTACCAGCTTCTTCCAAATGTAAGCCCTCAATGTGCTAAACGTAAGCCTGGGCTGAGGGTGGAAATCATCTTTGGTTATTGAATAACAGCTACAAGGAGGTACTATATTCCAATATGTTTTGTTGTCCCCTGTTTTGGCTGCGGTCATCAGATCTTGCCTTCAGTTTCTCATTTGAATCTAGCTTTGCTCAACACATGCTTATATTTTCTCCTAGCAAATTTTGTTTGCTCCCCATCTGTAGCTTTAATGGAATTTTGTCAAGCCACCTTGAACAAAGTAAATTGTTTGTTGTACTATTGATGTTTTGGTCTCTTTTTAGATGGTCTTTTGCACTCCGTAGTGATGATTCACAGAAATAATCAAACAAGGCTTCATTGGCCTTCAGTGTGTATGTAACTCGCTTCCCAAATGCTTCTTGATTTCCCATATGCTTGAGTGTATCTACCACTTTGTTGTAAATTCGGGGCATTATATTTGGATGACCTCTTACGTAGGAGCACTTTAATGCCCGCTTGTTATTCGAAAGACTTAGGCCCTCATTACAACTTCGGCGGTCTTTGCCAAAGATCGCCGAAGCTGTGGGCGCCAGTATACTGCCAGTGCTGGCAGTATATCTGGCTCCCTATTTTTACTTTTCCGCTGGGCCAGCAAACGGTAACAGTGTTACCATCCGCTGGCCCAGCGGAAAAGTCACATCAACATTGCAGCCGGCTCGTAATAGAGCCAGCGGTAATGTTGATGTGCAGCGTGTGCAGTAGCACTCATCGCGCATTTCACTGCCCGAAATTCGGGCAGAGAAATGCGTGAAGGGGCTGTGCCTGGGGGCCCCTGCACTGCCACTGCACTGCCCGGGTCCCCCTTACCGCCAGCCTTTTCATGGCGGTGTTACCTCTGCTTGCATCGCTGCCCTGAAGATTATGACTGCCAGGCGGAAGCCTGGCTGTATGTTGGAGGGGCCGGCGGTATGGCTTTGGCTATTGTGCCACAGGCATAATAGCTGTCGGAGCACCGCCAGCCTGTTTGCGGTGTTACCGCTAGCTTACCGCCGGCTGCCAGGGTCGTAATGAGGCCCTTAGTTCACCAAGATGTGTAAAATTATGGACATTAAGACTGATTGACAAATAACCTTTCATTGTTAGGTGTAAGGCATTGTGGTCACTATCATTTATCTCAAGGACCTTCAAGTCCACCAAGTGTGGCCACAGTTTGAGGGCTTGCATAATGTAGTGCCATGTGTTTTCCCTCCAAACTGCTACGTGTCCTTGCTGGTCAAATGGCTGTCCTCTTTTTTTGTCTCCCTTCCTTTTTTTACTTTGTTTCTAAGTCTAGATAAAACGGCGATGCTATTCAGATCAAAATGATTGGCATGCTGTATGTATGGGGAGAAGGTAAGTCATCATCTATTGAAGGGGTTGCCAATGGAAACTAAAGGACTGTTGCAAAGTGTTTCAGTGCCTCAGCGGTTTTTCTGTAGCAATAAATAGAATGCGGGAAGCATTGTTCCTTTGGAGACACTGCACCTGCATCTACTATCCCCACCACCACCGCACTACAGAACGGCAACTGCAACAACACAACTATAAGACAATCTTTAGGGGCCCCTGTCCAAAACAACTTTGTATTTTCTTACACTTTTTTTGTTAATTCAAGCCCACGGTGGCAAACAATATTGAATATTACATTAAAGATTAGATGGAGAAATAGACAGATGTAAAGTTCACTTCCTAAGGGGCCCCTTGAAAGGTGAGGGTGCTGGGCAATTGCCCACTTTGCCCGCGCCTTAAAACGTCTCTGCTACCAATGTTGCAGCATTGTGAATACAGGGTTACCCATAGCATGTAAACCTACAGCAATACAATAACACTAACAGTACAACACAACGAATACCACATTACAATACACATATGCCAACACACCACAACACTAACACTACAACCACCATGCTGGAAGTAGAATGCTAAAAAACTTTGAGGTAATTTAGATGTTAGAACTTGGCAGTGTGGCAAAACGGCCTCAAATGGATGATTCACCTGCCCCAACAAACTCCTGGACACCCGTCCCTCATTTAGAAGTGCGAGAAGGGGTCTGTGGTCAGAAACCTTCAAGTGGTTGCCCATAAGCAACTGGACTGCTGTGGTCACGATGTATTTAGGGCTGCTGGCCTGCGGTCCCAGACCTTCCTTGACCAGGGAAACGCCTTTTTGTATTTCAGAAGCAACTCCTACTTTGAGAGGTGGTTTGTGAAATATAAAAAAAACAACCTGCCACCATGGTGTTGTGGACAGCCGGCATTATACTTGTGCCATGTCGGATCAGTAGGAGTACTTGCCATAAAGCGATCCCGCCAAGTAGGCAGGAATTTCTAAATGCATTGGAAGTCCTTCGCAGGGTGTGCAGAGGCTGGACGTCCAATGCACGAGTCCGCTACCTGATGAATTTTAAATGACAACCTATGTTCTAACACTACGTCATTGCGACACTAAAACTACAACCGCAGCACTACAATTCTAACACTACAACTATGACAAGTATCAAATTAAAATTACCATAAAACACAACATCAACAATTCAACTGCATCGAACAGTGCAGAATGGCAGATACTATAACTGCACTAGCACAACTACACCACCACAAATCAAACTTACAAGCAAGACAGCACCATGTACCCCTAAAACTGCATCCCTCAATATATGTCAAGCCTACTGCAGCACCACCTGCATCCCGAGTCCCAGAGGCAATGAACTTCTGACATCCCCTGGTTCCTCTGGGCCACACAAGCGCACACCACATTGTTGTCTCGCACTATACTAAAGTCTACTCCATTGCATTTGTGAGGGCTTGCATTACTGTTTTTCGTTTTTTTCTTTCTTCAACTTTCACTTTTCGCGTCTTCTTCATTTTAACCTTAACTCTGTCCATTCCTTCTCAATTTTTATACCTTTTATTCCCCTTTTCTACATCTTTGTCTTCATCATTTCCCTACTTCTTCTCCTTTTCCCTCTTTTATCCTCACTCCTTTAACCTTAATTCTACATTTTTTCTCTTTTCACATCCATCTCCATCTTTTTTCCACCTCATGTTGACTATTTCTCTTGCCCTCACTTCCCTTCTGTTACTTCTTGCCCTCTGTTCTCCTCCTCTTTGTAGTGTTGTTGATATCATGTGCACTACGACCCTCGCGGTCCAGGGTGGACTCTTTACAGGAATTATGTGAACTGATTGGAGGTATTAAGGTGTGGTTATGACGCAATGCGTGCAGACCGCGATAGTATCTTGAAGAATAAAGATGTCTGCTACAGAGCTCCATGTGGCATATTGATTTGTATGCTCCAGGGAAGATGCTACACTCTTCACTTTATTTCCTCTTTCCACTCAGTCTTCTCCTCTTATTTATTGTGTTCCCTCCACTTTCCTCTTTTTTTTGCCCAGTGGCGTAACAAAACTTAAGGGGCCGCCCTGCAAAGTACATGGAGGGGGTCTCCCCCAACCCACAATCTACCAGTTTTGCTGAGGGCCCCCCCTCAACCCCGGAGCTCAGGGCCTTCACCTGCACCGCGGTGCGTGCGGGGCTACCCTGTTGGACCGTACTTGTATCCTTAACTATTTACTCCAACTCTTGCCGTTTCTTTTCTTCCCAGTCTTGCCTCGGTATTTCTTCCTGTTTTCATGCTCACATCATGACACCTGGTTCGCTCTGTAGCGCCTTTGCCACCAGTAAGCAGGTAACAAGTCTGCGAGTAAAAAGGAACGGGAACGAAGGGACAGGGAGGGGGTTATCGGGTGGAAGGGGTAGGGAACATGTCTATGCATACTACAGGGGAGCAAGAGCTGCAAAGGGGCACGGAAGAGAGAAGGAGGGATAGTGTATAGTGCAATGCTAGCCTCGCGAGACTTCAAAGCACCACCGGGACCTAGAAGACGGATGGAGGATACACAAGAGAAATAGAGGGAACATAAGTCTCGTTGGTTGATTTAATAGTGCCTATAGCAGCCTTGCAGCACTTCAAAGCACCAACAGATGACCGAAGGAAGGCACCCAATTCCTGTTGGTTGATTATACAGTTCTTGGATCGCTCTCGGCCACCCTGGAGGGACAGCATAGGGAAGGAGGGAGCAGGCAGAAGGGAGTCAGAGCTGACTCTCGTTTCCCTCCCCCTTTCTCTCCATGGCTTTCTTTTTTCACTTCTTCGCTCCATGCTTGCATTCCCCTCCCAGCCCTGCAGCCCGGACCTGCAGGTGCAGAAAGGTAGAGGCTGCGGATGGGTCCAGGGCTCAAACAAAGTATTTATTGCATGAGAGGTTTCCAGATGAATATCTGCCTCGGAGAACACCTTATTTATAGCATGAGTGAGCTGGTTCCGAGTGAACAAAGCAAACCTGCTTCTGCCGTGGCTGATCCTTTGTCTAAGGGCCCATCAGCACAGTTCCATGGCAACTCCTCGCCTCTCCTTGCGATGCCTGCCAGTACCTGCGGCAAATATCTGAACCAGCAATCAGAGAACAAAACATCGCAGTGGGCTTCTGCAACCCCACTTCCCTTCTATTCTCCGTCCTCTCCTCCGCCCGCCCTCTTCCGCGTCTTTTCTGCTTATTGTTTCTTTTCGGAGCTGTTCTTTTCCGCTGTTCTCGATGTCTTTCATGCTGGTACCATCTCTTCTTGCATCCTTTTTTCCTCTTTGTTCTTCTCCTCTCAGTGTTCTCTTCCTCTGGGAATATTTAGCTTTGTACTTTTTTATGCAGTATTCTCACTTAAGTATTTTTTCAATACATCCTTCGTTCTTTATCTGTGTTTCCTCCTCTAGTTTCACTATGTCTATTTACTTCTAAGCAGTGCTTTAAACAGAAATGTAGGAGTGCAGGTACTCACTATTTAGAGCACCCGTTTGCTCCTGAGAAGTGCTGGTACTCTCCCATTCAATGTATTATAAGAGCGCCGAGAAGTGCCGGTCCATTTAAAGCACTGCTTCTAAGCTTGGTAGAAGGTTTATTCTTCCCCAGAGAAGTCAGGTGAAGTCACGAATATGCACCCTTCCCAAGACGGGATACACTCTTAAATTCATAAGACATTGCTTTAAATGGAAATATAGAACTGCTGGTACTCGCACTACCAGAGCACCAGCCTCAAAATACCCCTTCCCTTTTTGTGTCCTAGTATCTTTCTCTCTGCTTGTTCTGTCTCCTCTCTCCTCCTACTGGTCATATTTCCCATCCCTTCCTCTTCCAATCTTGCTATTCCCTCTCTTGATGAATCCTCTTGTTTCTCCCTCCCGTCCCTTCTTCTTAAAGATGCTTTATTCTATCTGTTCTTGCCTCTCCAGTGCTTCAAATGAGCCGGTACTGTCAGGTAGTGAGTACCAACACTTACTTGTTTTGGTGTGTGCGAGTGAGGGCTCTTCTCAGCAGAGGTGCAGTACTTTTAAATGGAGAGAATCAGCACTTATCGGAAACAAATCGTTACCATGGTATAGGGTACTTGCCAGTCGCGGCATGTGGGAGGAAGAAGGGGTGGGGTGATGCGGGGCGGGGCGGGTCTGGGGGCTGAGGGGTGCGATGGAGCGCAAAAAAAAAAAATGAATGAAAAAAAAAAAAACGTACCTGTTTCACTGCGCTGTGCCACCTCTGAACCGCTCCCCACTCCTCATCTGCAGGGACAGGCTCAGGCTCCCAGCCTGCCCTGCGTCCAATCCTACCGCTGCTTTCATGCTTCCAGCAGCATGAAAACAGCGTTAGGATTGGACAGAGTGCCCTGGCTGGGCGCTCCGAGGCAGAGTGGGAGCCTCTGCCTGCTCTCTCCAATCCGGCATGGCGGTGCCAAGTTGGTCAGAGCCTACTGCGCATGTATGTTTGGCCGGCCCGAGACGTCTGGCCAAACATACATGCGCACCGAGGGGGAGTGCTTTGCACTCCCCCTCACTCCCTATCACACCAGTGGCCCGCCCCTTTGCAATAAAAACGTAATAAACACAGTTTATTACGTTTTTACTATAAAAGTTTTGCAGCTGCTGATGCTGGGGGGAAGGGGGAGTTGCTCCTCCGCCATAGCGCCATAGCGCCATAGCGGAGGATCCGCCCCTAGAACCTGCACTTCTATGTTTGCACTTCAAGCACTGCGTTTTACCTAATTATTGTTGTGGCTGTATTCTCTCTGTCACTTTTTTTGCGCTCTACCCTTCTCTCTCATTCTCTGTCCCATGTTCTCAGCATTCACTCCCTTTACCCTTTGGCCCCTTCTCTCATATTCTGCCCTCTGTATTTTCTTCTCCACACTCTTCGTCTTCTTTTCTGACCTCTCTGCTTGGACTGCCCCTAATCTCTCTCACTGTCTCTGCTGTCTACCATCCCTGTCCAGTTTCTAAGATCTACACCCCTCTCTTATGCGTCAGGAGACATACAACCTCCAGCCAGCTCACCTTTGCCCAACCCCACCTCATGCCCGTGGTTGGCTGATACCTTTCACTAGCCAGGCCCAGTCACTTTTACTCTTCCCTGACCTTCCTACAAGTCCAAAGGGGGTTTTGATTTAAGACACACATTATAAAGGAAGTCCATGGATCAGGTACACAAATGCTTTTCTACAGGGCTGAACATGTCAAGGTGACGTCAGAGCGCTTTAATTATAATGCAAACAGTGGATACACTCTACAGATTCAAGAGGAATGATTAACATAATTAAGATGCAACAATAAAGCTTACATGCACACACTCTGCAGATTTCATAATCAGAGTTTCTTAGAAGAATAAATACACAGAAAAGGATTTACATTCGTTCTTTGTCCTTGTTATATAGAAGGTATTCTTGGTGTAGACTATTTTACCAGTATTTGAATAATTTTCTTAAGCACCTACTGAATTACCCGAGTTCTTTACATTAATATAAAGGGCTCTCCAACAGCTAGAGTTGTATTTATAGAAGGCATTGTTTGTCTTGACTACTGGGAAGTTTGAGTGTTCTATTGTTCAGAGAGGAAATATACAGGAGTGCATTTTTGTATACTGTTACGTGCCTTTTTGGATCAGCCCTGAAACGTGCAGCTCCCAAAATAGTAAAAGTGCAAAGATGGAACAGTCCTTTCTATTTGAGCTCGTTGTATACAAATATTTCCACAATATTTGCATTTTAGATGTTTTGGGGCCTGGGCAGAAAAGCATTTAAGACTATGTAAAAGAGTTCTACAGGATTACTGCTTTATGTACTCCAAAAATGTCTTTGTGAATGGGGCCTCTATGTGTTTTTTGGTTGAGGCTCAACTCTTTAGCTATGTTTTTTTGTATATGATCATACTGGCTATTTGGTCAAAGCAGTTTCATCCATTTTTTAATGTGGGGGACCTAGAGCTCTGATGGGATAGTGTTCCAAATTCTCAGGGCTGCTCCAGAGATTGTTGCATTTTTCTGTTTGGAGAATTTTGTAATTTCAACCATGAAATTGTTCTAATTTTTTTATTTCTGTTAGGACTTTAAGATTCTGTAGTGGTTATGAGGGATGCTTTGGTACAGCACCAGTGTCAGCCTGTAATGCGGCTGAGCAGTGGAGGACACACACTAGCACAGTCAGCTTCACCCATACACATATACGTGCACACATATGCACGGCCATCCATCCACATGCACGCTCACTCACACCCATCCATTCACAAGGGCATGCACATACTCCCACCATTCACAAGCACATACAAACACACACAACGGTTCACAGCATGCAAGTGCAAATACACATACAATTATAAATACAAACATTCACCCAACTTTCAGCAAACAGCGGGCAATCGCTGTGACATTGGCTGTGGAAGCAAAAAGGCTGTGGTTGTTCGTTCTGTTATTCCTGAAGGCTTTGGGGAAGGATGAGACTGACAGAAGATCTCTCCACCTCCTCATGTCATGGGCCTGTCAATGAGAGGACCGCTTTCCCTAACTCATCACCAGCTGGGATGGGGTCAGTGAGTGTTGCTGAGACTACTTCTGCTCTGTGATGAGATGTCACTGATAGACAGTCAGCCCAGGGCATTTCAGGGCTTAAAAGTAAAGTACCCAGGTCTGACATGAGGGGGAGGTTCTCAAAAGACTGTTGGGCTGAGGAGTTCATATCCTCAGGGCTATGAAATCTTCAGCCAGGCAACACTTGGCTCCAGGCGCCATGTGCCTGTGCATTAGCGAATTCAAAGCACCTGGCTCCCTGACCAGAATATGAGAAGTTGTCTGACCAAATATGTAAAGTATCTGTTATGCTTATCTTTGTTCAGCCTAAAAGAGCCTCATCGTGCTTGGAAAAGGGAGGGTGGCAGGGCCCTGAATGATGGGCCGTGCCTGCATAGAACTTGTATAATGCGGATACCGTGCATCTGCTTGCCATTGGAAGCCACTATGGTCTTTTAAGGACTGGTTGGATGTATTTTGTCCACCTTGAGAAGGGAGGTTATCTTGCTGCTGAATTACTTACCGCTTTCATGGGCACAGACTTGATTTTGGTAATCCTGTATATAGTGCCAACCCTTAGACTAGTCTGGAAAGGACAACTTTTGCACTCGGAAATGAAAAACGTGCTCTATCAATACGCATTTAAAGTTTTAAATCATAAACAATTGTGATGAGCATGTTTTGCTAAGTTATTTATGCTGTTTTATAGTGCGAATTTGTCATCTAGGCTAAATCCCACAGATTATGTTTTATTTGCAATGGTCGACAAAGTCCTGAGTAGAGAAATCCAGCCAGATGCCCGTGTGCTGTTTGAATTAAAGACAAAAGAAGGAATTCGGCTTTGTCTGGATTAAGTTTGAGGAAGTGGTTGTAGAGACACTTTTGTTTAATTTTCAGGGCTTTTCTTAAGAGCAATGGCATTTTACAGGAAGAGATTTTTAGTTACATCTGTGGGTCCTAAGCATATTGATAAATATCTACCCTACGTTCTTCATGATAGGGTTCAGCACATTACTTATATTGTTGGCCCAGAATTAATTCCCAAGGGAGTCCATGTGTGGACAGAGAGGGTCCTAAAGAAAGCTGCTCCTTTTTCACCTGTCAAGCGGATTTAAAGCACTTTATCACAGTGCTGTCCTAGCATCATGCCATTTTTAAGGATGTTGATAAGAGTTGAATCATAAATTGTCAAATTCTGCGGTTAGGTCTAGAAGCAGCAAAGTGAAAGATGTTCCTGTGTCTAGGATTCGTCCTGTTAGACACGGATTCCAGGTAGATCCTACATCTAAACCCAACCAGGAGCAGAATGACTTGCCTACTTGGAACCTCATTCTCACTCTTACCTCGCCTGTCGGATTCAGCATCACCCTTCCAGGCAACACCAACATCACATGTTCTATGCTGAACCAGGTAGCCCTCCAGACCAGCACAAATCACACGGATATTCACACAGAAGAGAGCAAAGTATGGCACACCACTTAGGCCTAACTATACACCCAATGCAACACAGTACACTATACCTCTGCTTCCTAAATCACTCAGTGCAACACAGTGCACAACGCACCTAACACACAACACACCCAATGCAACACAGAACACTAAACGCCTCTCTCTTTCCGCACCCAATGGACAACTCCCCTCTGGCATGGATTGAGAATACGCTACATCCCTCAGCTGGGCCCTGGGCTGGATGTCCCTCGTGCCTCCCTCAACACTGCTCAGAGGTGCATGTGAGCAACATGTTATGTTGTGTTATGATAGAAATTAACATGGTAAATGGACAGGAAGAGCTGGAACACAAGGTCTCCTACTAAACACACCTTTAGAAATATGTTCGTTTCTGCAAATCCGATAGTCTTGCTCTCCGAGCTCTTTGTTTGAGAGCTCTTTTCTTCATTAAAATAAGTTTCTTCGCTCTCTTCCTCTGCCTTAGTCCCTTCTTCTCTCACTTCCTGTCTTCTTCTTTCTCTCTCTTCATGTTCCCTCAGCTTCCTCTCTGGCACCTCATCTCTTCCATTCTCTTTCTTTGCCCCGGTTTCCTTTTCTGTTCTTCTCTTTCTTTATCTCTCATTTCTCTCTCCTACTACTTTGCTCCTACTTAATTCTTCTCTCTAAGTTTTTCATTCTCCTTTCTACACCTTTTTCAATATGTTCTCTTCTTGCTTCCTGTGCCCTCTCTTGTTTTTCTCGTTGGACTCTTCTCTCTTCCAGTCCCCTTTCTCCCCCCATTTCCTTTTATCTCCTTCCTGCCTCCTTTTATCCCGCCCCTTCTCACCTCCTCTCTACTCCTTTCTCTCTTCTTCATTGTACACTTCCTCGTTCTTCTTTCTCTCCCTCCTGTTATGTCGTCTTCTCTCCTTCTTACTCTACTTCGTCAGCTGGTCTCTGTTCTCGTTTATCTGTTGTCCTGCTTTCTCTCCATCATTAACAGCTCACACTCTTCTGCTCTCTCCTTCTCCCTTCCTCTTTGTTCTTTACCCTCTGCTATTTATTGTCGTTTCTCTTGCTCCCGGCCTATTCGCTCTTCTTCTTCATGCCTGTCCTTTTATCCCGCTTTGCAACCTTTTCGTATTTCTTTATTACCATCTCTCTTAATGTTGGTATCATCCATTTCTTCTGGCCCATTCTTCCTTTCTCTGTCCACTCCTTTCACTTCCTGTTTGTCCCTTTTCTATGTTCTTCATGGTGCACTCTGTCTCTTTTTTTATCGTCCTTTCCCACCTTCTCTGTCCCATTCAATTTCATTCCCTCTTCCCCTCTTCCTCCTCTGCCCCTTACTCCTTGTTCCCTGTCCCCTGACCCCACCTTCCCCAACCTTATCCTCCCCTTTTTTTTGTCCGTTTTCTTCCTGTTTGTCCTTTTGCGCTCGCATCTTGATTGTTATCAGAACTTAGGCCCAATGGTTCAGAATATAGCCACTAGGCTAGATCTATAGCTCTCGTTGATGACAGCTGCAGCCTCACCTGCAGAGTACGGTGTTGCTCTCCCTCTCCAGTTGAGCCCACAGCTGGTAGCTTTCTTCCATCATCTTGGTATAGAAGTCCTCGGGATAGGCTTTACGGATCAACCGGGTCTGGCCATGAGAGCTTCCCCGCGAATGAGGCAGGGGGAACTGTGAGAAGGAAACAAAATGTAGATTACTGTTCGACAGACAGCCCTTCAGAGCTAATAGAAGCTAAGCCATTTCAATGTCATGCCAAATAAAAAACAAAATTGGAAGAACTACTGACTGAAACGCCAAGTCGTTTTGAAAGATTTCTGTGATTTTTTTGAAGTATCAAGACGTGAGCAGAAGCTGTAAGTATGCACGTTTATACTCTCAAGACCCTGTTCTGAATTCAGAAATTCAGCCAATCAAATCTCTTAGGCTCTGGACTGGTAAGCTATACTAGGATGAAATTGAAATATTATTTACAAAGTGCACTAATGCCTAAATGTGTCTATGTGCTGCCAAAACAGAAGCAAAGTAGAAATTAAAAGAATACCTACACTAAAAAACATATATAAAATGCTTATTTTTGCCACGTTTTAATTGCTTTCCTAAAGGGACGGAGTCTTGTCATTTCCTTCAGGTTGGAAGGAAGAGTGTTCCATAGTTTGTCTGTGCAGACAGTATAATTTCTGGTACCACAGTTATGTCTCCTGAACCTTGGAACAACTATGTTGCTTGCCGTGGACGAGCATAGTGACCTGGAAGGAGTATACCAAGAAAAACAACATTTGTAATAGTCAGGGCCAGCATCATGAAGTGCCCTAAACACAATACAAAATGCTTTAAAGTCAATACACTTCTTCACAGGAAGCCAGAGAAGTTGGATTAGGGCTTGTGAGGCTGACTGATGTCTGGGAATGCCTACCAACAAACAAAGTGCAGCATTCTGCGCAATCTGTAATTTGTTAACAATTTGTTTTGTAAATTCATAAAGAGCGCATTGCATTAGTCAAATTTGGACACTAAAAGAACCGAGACCAGAGTCTTTTGCAACTCTTGTGGGATGAAGGGGAACACCTTTCTAAGGATCCTTAAGTGAGAAAAGAGGATAAAGTGATAGCATTAATCTGATTTTCAAATCAAAGTTTGTTATTGAATAAGATCCCTAAGTTTTTAACTTTAGCAACGGGTTTAGGTAGGGGGGCAAGTGTCGCGCTGCGGCCGCGAGCACGGGCCGCCGCGGCACAACACTCTGGGGCCGCGGCGGGCCGCGGTCGGGCCGCGGGGGAAACCGCGGCTCGGGTCAAGGGTCGCAGCACTCGCCGCGCTCTTTTTCTCCGGCCGCGGATTCCTGGATGCACGCGGCAGGGCCAGAGGACCCAAACTGGGTCACGGTCCTTGCCGCGAGTACAGCGTTTGCCGCGCTAGGCGCACACATAAATTAAACATTGGAATTCTTGGATTCCACTCCTTCCACCACTTACCGGTCACAACAGGCAAAAGCCGGATGCCTGCACATGGTGGTGTTTTATGCATGCCTTTCCCTTTCCCAGCATGCTGCTCACTTTCTCTCTTCCCAGCATGCATTGTTTCTCTTTGTTTGGACGCATGTTCTTTATTCATTGTAATAATCTCTTCCCCAATCCAAGATGGTGGTGTTTCTACTTCCTGTTTTCTACTTCCTGTCTAGGGGTATATAAGGGGAATTCAGCTTCTTGCTCATTGCGTTGCAACACTCCTTTGGTGGTAGTCACGCTCCGGCTGGTTTCCTCTTGTGGATCCAGTTATTCCTGACCTGTCTTCGTCTCCAGTTTTCCTGTACTCTCGGATCTTCAGTTCTAACGTCCTTGTGTCCTCCTTCTGTTTCAGGGAGTTCCTGTTGGAGGTTTTTTACCCTTTTGGGGTTTTTCCTCTGGGACTCCTTCTGGAGGGCACGGACTGTAGTGGCTTGCTATTGTCAAACAGCACCGTGGCTACCGGAAGGGGTCGCCCCTACCTCGGCCAGAGCAGAACCTGCCGGAATCAGGGTCGTTCCCCAACTCTCATCAACTTCGACGGTAAGCCCAGTGAAAACCGTGACAGATTGCAACGCCCAAAAATCCAGTTGCAGTCCGCAACCATGGATAATCCAGTGGCAAATACCGAACCCACCAGCCAGACCCTGCTCATGACTATACAACAACAGGCTCAAGAACTCCAACAGCTACGTACTGAAAACACCGTCTATCGACAAGCCTTTGCATCCAGGACCACTGATGTCCCCTCAGTATCTGCCACTACACCTCGTTTCTCCGGGATCCTAACAAATTGAGAGAATTCCTGGATGCCTTGACGGTTTATTTAGCTTTTCGCCCCTCACAATTTGTGCAAGACAAGACCAAGGTGGGGTATTTGATTAGCGCTTTATCGGGGCCAGCCTTGGCTTGGGCCACTCCTTTAGTGACCAGAAATGACCCCTGCCTGTCTAATTATTCCAACTTTGTCACTACCTTTAAACAGATGTTTGAGCGCCCTGGACTTGAGTCTTCAGCAGAAGAAGCTCTCTGCGATATCCAACAAGGAAATCAAGATGTATTACAATACATCACCTGTTTCAGACAATTAGCAGCAGAAACATCCTGGGTGGAACGTACCTTGGTGACACTATTCCGCAGGGGTCTCAGAGAGGACATTAAGGATGAACTGGTGCACTCTGCTAGAATAGAGAACCTTAAAGGATTGATGGATCAGACCCTGACGATAGAATATCGGTTGAATGAGTGAAGAATGGAGAAAAGGAAGAATCGTTTGCCATCACACTCAGTGACGTCTCGCACCTTCCCTCATCGTACCGAAGAAGTCCGTCCTGAACCTAAGGGGGCTACCGAGGAAGAGCCGATGCAAATTGATACGGTTCGAGGACCTTTATCAGCTAGTGAAAGAGAACATAGACGAAGGAAGGGACTTTGTCTGTATTGTGGTGCAGCTGGTCACCTAATTCGCACCTGCCCCGTTCTTCCAGCCAAGCCTTTGGGAAACGTCAACTTCCGTCCTCAGTGAGAAGGGTGAGGACGGGATATCGTGAAATACCTTCCATTTGTTCTTCCAAGGAGGAAGGAACTGCTCTTTTTCTTTTACCAGTTATCCTTCACTTAGCTGATGGCCAGGAAGAAAGAACCCTGGCTTTATTGGACTGCGGAGCCAGTGGCATCTATTTAGATGAAGCATGGGCCAAAGAACGACAGATAGCACAAATACCTAAGGAATTACCAGAACAAGTCCACACGGTGGATGGATCACTCTTGGCCTCAGGACCCGTACAGTATACCACCCCTACTTTCTGTCTCCAGTTTGGGAAACACCAAGAAAATCTTTCGTTTGATTTAATTTCTTCACCACACCACGTCATGATCCTGGGAATTCCATGGCTCACACGGCACAACCCTTACATCAACTGGGAAACAAGAACTATTTCTTTATCCTCTCACTTCTGTCAACACCACTGCTACCTAGCAGGAGATTATTGGTCCCCAAAAGGTCTCTCAGCAGCACCCCCTAAGGTGGGATGCTCCATTAACGTCCTACATGGAGTACCCAGTCATTATCAAGAATATGCCAATGTATTCCAGAAGCCAGAAAGACCTGAACTGCCACCCCATAGAGAATACGATTGCGCCATTCCTTTAGAACCAGATACAGTGGTTCCTTTCGGGCGAATGTACTCTCTAACAGAACCTGAGAAGCAGATTCTTAAGGAATACCTTGATGAGAACATACAGAGCGGATTGATTGCTCCCTCCTCTTCGCCTGCAGGGGCTCCTCTCTTCTTTGTGCCTAAAAAGACGAAAGATTTGCGTCCCTGTATTGATTTCAGAGGATTAAACAAGATCACTATTAAGGATCGGTACCCATTACCCCTTATTAAGGACATCCTAGAAGCAGTTAGAGGGGCAAAGAGATTCACCAAGCTGGATCTCAGAGGAGCATACCATCTTTTAAGGATCAAAGAAGGTGATGAGTGGAAGACCGCTTTTAGAACACCCTTCGGTCACTACGAATATCGAGTAATGCCATTCGGACTCACCAATGCCCCATCCATTTTTCAAAGGTTCATGGATTCTATTTTTTCCGATCTTCTACAACAAACAGTGGTTGTTTATCTCGACGACATTTTAATATTTTCTGTCCACCCAGAGCAACACTCTAAGCATGTTCTCCAAGTTCTAGAGAGACTCAGACAACACCATTTATTTTGTAAACCCGAAAAGTGCGAGTTTGATCAGACAGAGGTAAAATACTTGGGATATTGCATTAACCAAACTGGGGTCGCCATGGATTCAGACAAGGTGCAAGCTATATTGGATTGGCCATCTCCCTCTTCCATCAAGGAGACTCAGGGCCTCATTATGACCCTGGCGGGCGGCGGAGGCCGCCCGCCAGGATGCCGCCCTCCATAACACCGCTCCGCGGTCAGAAGACCGCGGAGGGTATTATGAGTTTTTCCCTGGGCTGGCGGGCGGTCTCCAAAAGACCGCCCGCCAGCCCAGGGAAAAACTCCCTTCCCACGAGGATGCCGGCTCGTAATCGAGCCGGCGGAGTGGGAAGGTGCGACGGGTGCTACTGCACCCGTCGCGTATTTCACTGTCTGCTACGCAGACAGTGAAATACTAGCAGGGCCCTCTTACGGGGGCCCCTGCAGTGCCCATGCCATTGGCATGGGCACTGCAGGGGCCCCCAGGGGCCCCACGACAATCCTTACCGCCATCCTGTTCCTGGCGGGCGAGCCGCCAGGAACAGGATGGCGGTAAGGATTGTCAGAATCCCCTCGGCGGCGCAGCGAGCTGCGCCGCCTTGGAGGATTCTTAGGGGCAGTGGAAAACCGGCGGGAGACCGCCGGTTTTCCCGTTCTGACCGCGGCCAAAGCGCCGCGGTCAGAATGCCCAAGGGAGCACCGCCGGCCTGTTGGCGGTGCTCCCGCCCCCGTTGGCCCTGGCGGTTCTCTACCGCCAGGGTCATAATGAGGCCCTCAGTGTTTTTTGGGATTAGCCAATTTCTATCGACAATTTATAGCAGACTTTGCCCAGAGAACCAGCTACATTACTCAAACCCTTAAAAAAGACCATTTAAAGAAGGGCTTTTGTTGGACACAAGACGCAGAGTTAGCCTTTCAAGACTTAAAGAAAGCATTTATTCAAGCTCCTATTGTACGACTCCCAGACACCAGCAAACAATTCATTGTTGTCGCAGATGCCTCAGAAAGAGCCATTGGGGCTGCCTTACTGCAAAAACAAGCTGATGATGATTTAGAGCACCCTGTATTCTACCTGTCACACATTTTATCCGATTCAGAATGGAACTATTCTGTGCTAGAATGTGAATTACTCGCCTTAAAGACCGCGTGCACAGAATGAAGACACTTTCTGATGGGCTCAAAAGAACCCTTTGAAGCCCGGACAGACCACAGAAATCTACAATGCTTGAGAAACTTTCAGTGTCAGAATAGCCGGCTTGCTCGATGGGCTTTCTTTTTCAGCCAATATGACTTTTATATCACATACATCCCTGGTTCTCAGAACATCCTGGCGGATGCCTTGTCCCGACGTTACCCTGAGTGTAGCGATTCTCAGGTACAGAACCTATTTGACAATAACAAGATCATTGGTTTAGTACAGACTTTTTTAGACCAAGTCAAGTCCGAATATTCCCGTCTAGAAGATACAGAGCTGAATAAGTTGCGTCCGCAACTTCATATAGATCAAGGGTATTATTATCATGATAAGGCCCTGTTCTTACCCACTAAGCTAGTACAGACTGAAGCCTTACGTATGTGCCATGATTCCCCCATCGCAGGAATGAAAGCTACCCAAGAACTTCTGCTTCGCTCCTTCTGGTGGCCAACTCTCAAGACAGATACTGAAGATTATGTATCATCCTGTCCTATATGTGCTCAAGCCAAGACACCCCGTACTACACCAGTAGGGTTACTTCGCCCACTACCAGTTCCCCCAGGTCCATGGCACACTATCTCCACAGATTTCATGTGCTCTTTACCCTCCTCAATGGGAAATCAAGTAATTATGGTAACCGTGGACTCCTTCATTAAAATGGCTCACTTCACGGCCTTAAGAAAGTTACCAACGGCAAAAGAATTAAGTCAAATCTTTACACAAGAAATCTTTCGACTTCATGGATTACCTCAGGTCATTATATCGGATAGGGGTCCTCAATATATCTCCCGATTCTGGAAACAATTCTGTAAGACCTTGGGAATCGAAGTGGCCTTATCATCAGGGTTCCATCCTCAAACTAACAGACAGACAGAACGACTCAATCAAGGCCTCGAACAATATTTACGTAGCTTCTGCAATGCTACGCAGAGTAATTGGTCTACCTATTTACCAATTGCAGAATTCTCCTACAACAACTCAATACACAGTGCCTCGAAAGTCTCCCCTTTCTATGGCTCTTACGGTTTCCATCCTAAGGCCTTCCCAACTCCCCTGAAAGATACTTCCAATCTTCCTGCCATCTCCTCCTATGTTCGACAGCTACGGGGTGTCCAACGTGTTATCCATTCTAACCTTGTGGCCACTAAGTCACGCATGAAAAAGATGGCTGATAAGAGACGTTGTGAGGCTCCTCACTATCAGGTCCATGATAAAGTTTGGCTTTCCTCTAGATTTCTACCTCTCCGACTTACTCAGAACAAATTTAAACCCCGTTATTATGGTCCATTCCTGATTCTTAAAAAGATTAACCCAGTGTCTGTGCGTCTTCGCCTGCCCCAGACTTGGAAGATACACCCTGTGTTCCATGTCTCTCAACTTAAACCTTACCTTCCTGATCCTTTTCACAGACAATTCTCCTGTCCTCCCCCTCTGTTGATTGACAATGTCCCCGAGTACGAGGTCCAGGAAATCTGTGACTCTCGGTTTTTCCATGGACACCTCCAATATCTTATTCATTGGAAAGGCTACCCTATGAGTGAGTGTTCCTGGGAAGATGCCCCTTCAGTTCATGCCCCTCTTTTGGTCCGTCGCTTTTTCCAGCTTTTCCTTCACAAGCCTTGGGCCTCGGGGGGGGGACCTACTGCCGCGCCGCGGCCGCGAGCACGGGCCGCCGCGGCACAACGCTCTGGGGCCGCGGCGGGCTGCGGTCGGGCCGCGGGGGAAGCCGCGGCATGGGTCAAGGGTCGCGGCACTCGCCGCGCTCATTTTCTCCGGCGGCGGATTCCCGGATGCACGCGGCAGGGCCAGAGGACCCAAACTGGGTCACGGTCCTTGCCGCGAGTACAGCGTTTGCCGCGCTTGGCGCACACATAAATTAAACATTGGAATTCTTGGTATCCACTCCTTCCACCACTTACCGGTCACAACAGGCAAAAGCCGGATGCCTGCACATGGTGGTGTTTTATGCATGCCTTTCCCTTTCCCAGCATGCTGCTCACTTCCTCTCTTCCCAGCATGCATTGTTTCTCTTTGTTTGGACGCATGTTCTTTATTCATTGTTAAAATCTCTTCCCCAATCCAAGATGGTGGTGTTTCTACTTCCTGTTTTCTACTTCCTGTCTAGGGGTATATAAGGGGAATTCAGCTTCTTGCTCATTGCGTTGCAACACTCCTTTGGTGGTAGTCACGCTCCGGCTGGTTTCCTCTTGTGGATCCAGTTATTCCTGACCTGTCTTCGTCTCCAGTTTTCCTGTACTCTCGGATCTTCAGTTCTAACGTCCTTGTGTCCTCCTTCTGTTTCAGGGAGTTCCTGTTGGAGTTTTTTTTCCCTTTTGGGGTTTTTCCTCTGGCACTTCTTCTTGAGGGCACGGACTGTAGTGGCTTGCTATTGTCAAACAGCACCGTGGCTACTGGAAGGGGTCGCCCCTACCTCGGCCAGAGCAGAACCTGCCGGAATCGGGGTCGTTCCCCAACTCTCATCAACTTCGACGGTAAGCCCAGTGAAAACCGTGACAGCAAGATCCTTTGACCACAAAAGCCATACATTTTTATAAGGCTGGCTAGGGGGGTAACATAAAGATTAAAACGGGTGGGGCTTAAGGAGGACCCCAACGGCACTCCACATGGTAGTGAAAAAAGGGGGTGATGTGAATTCATCAAGAGTGACAAATTGCTATCATTCTGAAAGAAAGGATTTGAGGAGAGAAAGTGCCATTCCCCTGATGCCAATGAGTAAAGGTGTTCCATCAACAAATTATGGTTGACGGTATCAAAGCCGCTGAAAGATTTAACAAGATCAGTGTGGCATTTCCTCCTTTGTCCAGGGTCAGTCTTATTTCTTCAGATGCAGTAATAAGAACCGATTCAGTACTATGCTCACTTCTAAACCCGAACTGAGTCAGTTGTTATTAATAAAGGAGGTAAATTCTTGACTAATGGCTTTTTCTACAATTTTCACCAGAAGAGGAAGGTGATAAATGGGTCTGTAATTGCTAGGGTCCGAAGCATCAAGATTAGATTTTTTTTAAAGAGGCTAGATTGATGTTTTTTTCCCACTCCTTAAGGAAATGGCCAGAGCTGATCATCAGGTTGAAAATTCTGCTTAGATGTAAAGATATAACCTCTGGAGCCAGTGAATAATTTTTGAAGTATAAGGGTCCAGTGGAGAGCTGGATTTAAAAATAGTACGAAGTCTCCGAACCTGCTTGGACATGAGTAGAAAAAAAAGAAGACAGTGATGCCGAATTACTTAGTGACAGGAGGTTAGCCTGAGAACAGGGAGTTGATCCTAGTAGATCTGAGTTGCAGGAAAGGAGGGAGTCAATATCAGAGTGCTGAAACATCAGATTATTGACAGCAAAAGTGTCACACACATCTTTAACCTTAGTTTGAAAAAAGATGTTAGGGTGTTACAAAAGGGTGGCCTAGAGATAGAATTCTTTATTTCTGGAAGATTGGCTAGTTTTTTCAGAGTTGTAAGCAGCTCTTTAGAATAATTTTTAGCCGATTCGATATTATGAGTAAATATAAGGCTTTTTCATTTTGAATGAAAGCTTTGTAATCACTGACATTGGGGCTGTACATCTCTTTTCGGAGTTATCATAGTTCGTTCTCCATTAATGCTCTTGCCTACGGCAAAATTGTTTTTGGGTTCTAAGATTATCTTAGAACCAGGGTTCTGAGGGGGTGGCTCTATGGGTCCTATAGACCCTTCCTGGCACTAATTGATTTAATGTAGTACCTTTCCACTGGTAGTAATTAGTTGTGGCAGTGTCAAGATTATTAGAAACCATAGGCAAAGATTGGGCGAAGGATGAATTTAGCATATTGACATCTATCTTATGCCAAGGATGGCAAGTGTTGGTTGAATGGAATGGTTTGGCCATAGAGGCCTTGGCCATTATGCTCAGTACAAACACGACCACCATATCATCAGACCAAGTGAGTGGAAGTGATGGCACTGAATGAAGACATGGATTATCAGAAAAAAAAATCAGTTCAAGCAAGTGACCAGCTACACGGGTTGGAGCTTACACCAGCTGTGCCAGACCTAAACTGGCCATCATATCATTAAGGAGTTCAGGACAAGGGAGTAGCCAGAAAATTCAAATACCCCCCACTTTGAACTCAAGCTCTAATGGCTCCAAGCAAGTAAGGCATGTGGGCCCAAACCTCCTAGAAGAGTTCTGTTGTCTCTTCCATCCAAAAATTGATCCATTCATCCTTCCACCCTTCCATCCACCCGTTGATATCGACCATTTTACCTTTACATTCTCTCATCCATTCATTCTTTTATATATCATTTCACCATTCCATCAATCCATTTGTCATTCCATCCTCTATGCCTGCGTCCATCTATACGTCCATCCACCTATACATCCATCATTTGACTTATCCATCCAACAGTAAAGCCTTGCATACATCAATTGTAACTTTAGCCCATTCATCCATCCAACCTCTAAGAATTACATTTACTATCCCATCTATCCTCTCAGATTTCCATTTTACTTTATCCTTTCACCCACCCATCAATCCTCAGAGATTTCCATTTACTCTGCCAGCCATCCATTCAGATCCCCATTTTATTTACTCTGTCATCCTTTCAATCCACCCACCCATCTATCTTCAGATTTCCATTTACTCTGCCCATTTACTCATCCATCCTCTCAGATTTCAATTTACTCTGCAATCCTTTCATCCATCAGTCAATCAGTCACCCATCTCAGGTTTCCATTTACTCTACCATTTTTCCATTCACCCAACCTCTCGGATTTCCATTTACTTTGCTATCTTTTTATCCACCCATCTCTCCACTCTTCTATCCACCCTTTCACCCACTCATCTACACATCCTTTCACTCACTCACTCACCCATCCATCCTTTCTTTCACCTTTCCATGCTTACACCCACCCGTCCATCCTTTCACCTACTCATCCATCAACCTATCATCCACCCTTTCACCTATCCATCCTTTTACCCACTCACCCTTTCAACCACACATCCATCTTTTTACTCACCCACCCTTCTACTCTTTCATCATCCATCCTTTCAGCCACTCATCGATCTATCCTTTCACCTACCCATCCTTTCCCCTGCTCACCTAGCCTTTTATCCACTCATCCTTTCACCCACTCATCCATCCACCCTTTCAGCCATTCATCCGCCCTTTCACTTACTCATGTATTCAGTTGTCATCCTCCTTTTCCATCAAACTTTCATTTTTTTCTTTTTAATATTAATTAACAGCTTTTATCTGCCAAGTTCCAGATGAGAGGCCCATAAAGAACCCTAGCCCCGCTGTAGCGGGTAAAGCGGGGGGTTCATGACGCCCCAGGTTCAGAATCTGTGTCCAACCTATTTTCCAGATGAAAATTAAAATCCCCCAAGACAGTGTATACTGAAAAATTAATTTTGGTTTCCATTAACTGGCTAAAAGCCTCAGTGAAGGTTACTCTAGGACCTGGAGGACGATATACAATCAGTCCATTAAAGGTGTTGTATTCTACTTAGGGCTGGATGGAGTAAACGGATTCCGACTCCGCAGATTTCTGCAGAGATGAAGAAAAACTTTGTGGAATTCCGTGGTGGCGAGTTCCGTGACCCGCGGAGTCCTCCTGAATGCGCCCATCTCGGAAGGGCTAAGCAGGGATGGGTGTGGCTAACCGAGATGGGCACATTCAGGAGTGCCATAGGCAGTGAAACCTGATGTATGAGGCCTCTTGTGCACCAGCCTGCTGCATGTGCACTGCACACGGGGTAGACCGTGCATAAGAGGCCTGAAACAGCAGCTTTCTTTCGCTCTCTACGGCACTAATCTTGATTCAGGCCAGGGACGTAGGCAGTGAAAACTGCCATTTCAGGCCTCTTGTGCACCGGCCTGTCGTGTGTGCAGTGCGCACAGGGGCCAGTGCACTCGAGGCTTGAAAAAGCAGCTTTCTTTCACTGCCTACTGCCCTGGCCTGAACTCAGGCCAGGGCAGTAGGCAGTGAAAGCTTCTGTTTCAGTCCTTGTTTGTGCACCAGTGTGCACAAACAAAAAAAGAAGACTAGGACGTACCTTGGTCTTCCCAGGGGTCTTCCTCTCCTCCTCGCCCAACAGCGAGAAGTCTTCTCTTCTTCAGCGGCTGCCTCCTGTGCCCTGGTGCTCGCTGCAGCCCAGTTATGGGCTGCACAGCGCAAGTGCAGATTGTCTGCGCTTGCATTGTGCAGCCCATAATGGGCTGCAGCGGGCACCGGGTGAGCTCCGCTGGTGGTGCTAGTGGAGTTTTGGGGATAATTCCACACTCCAAGCAGAGCACGGAGTTTAAAAAACTCCGTTAGGTCGGCCAGTGGTGCGGAGCTCTCCGCACAGGCCTAATTCTATTTTAAAAGTGTGTGTTACATTCGAAAGTCGGGGAACCGCTGAGAAAGAAGGCTTCGGCAGGTCCCAATAAATAATGGCTAAGCCCTCACCCTTTTTAGCCAGGTCCACCCTGAAGATGGAATAACCTGCTGGAATCGCAGAGAATAGGTCAGGGCCTGAGGAGCGGTCGGCCCAGGTTTCTGTTATAAACGCTAAGTCTAAAATGTGAGACTCTAAGAACTCCGCAAACTCAATTTTGTTTTGGAATGGAGTGCATCACTGGGAGATAGTAGGATGATGGCTTAAATTCGAAGGATGAATTAGGGCCTTTCATGAAAAATGTCCAGCTTGGGCCAACATCCAAGTAGAACCACAGAAAAATTTTAAGCAATGAAGAGTGTACCATGGTCTCTGTCAAGGATACTGAAGTCAGATTACTGGCCTAATGTCAGGTACAGAGAAGTTCTCTGCCTCTTGCTGTAGCCTTGTGTGCCTGGCGTTGAAGCCCCTAACTCTGACATCTGTGAAGTCCTGAATAAACAGAGGATCTAGAAACGTCTAGCAGTTATAAACTATTTTTTGTTTAACAACTTGGGCCTCTATATTGCGCTTCACACCAATGTTTTGCCATTTATAGGCAATGTAAATTAACTGGTGTTCCTATTACCTAATTTACTTATTCTTAATTTACTGACTCGGGAAGGATGAAAGCCTCAGATGGCTTTGCTGGGATTTGAACGTGAGACCTGCATGTTTCACCAAATATCAGCAGAGAAGCCCTTAACTTGTGGCACCGATTTGCTGGAATGCAATGACACTGTTTGCAGATGTGCGCCGGTCTTCTTTAACCCCGTATCCCACCGTGCAGAGAAACATTGAGATAAGTCTGAAACCTTTGTTCACTGGTAGGATAGCACTTGTTGCTTATGACTGGGTTGAAGATTCCTGCTTTATTTGTTGTTAAAAAGACTGCAAAACCCCAGCTATAATTCGTTTGTGAGATCCATCTGATGACTGGGATGAGTACCAGCAAATGTCTGGTAAAGACAGTATACCTGACCCTCACCAGCACTTTGAGATGCTCAGAACTTTGACCACTCCACAAAGCTTCTTGCGGTATGCACCCGTGAGCCGATCCAAGGCCACTGAACCTGGTTAGGCCTCAGCGCAGGGGTGGCGGGACAAAAATAAAATCAGGCCAATTACTATTCAGCCTTAGGTGCAAGCTGAAGGATGATCAGACTTGTTTCATTATCTGTCTCTGAGTTGTGCTGCACATTTTTGTGTTTGACCCAGAGCATTTTGAAGTCACTGCTCTCGCTCTACTTCTGGCTATGTGTATCCCACATGCAGAAAAGCTGTGCCTCGTGTTGTTTTGAGGCTGAACTGTGTTCAGATAGCTCAAGGCATGGGTCTGCAGGAAGGTCCTTCTCCAGCTGGGGTCTCTGGACAGAAACACAAGTGCTTTTATATTTGTTACTTCATTTGTGCATCAGTTTTAAAAGCACTGAAAAGTTCCTTGTATATCATTCAGTTTTTGGGCAACTATAAGGGTGTCAAGATAACTCTTGTGAATAATGTACCTGCTGGAGAGAAATGGGAGTTTTGTCTAGTGGCAGTTTTGACTCATCTAAGGTAGCACAGATGGTTAATGTATCTGCCGCAACAAATGTGTACCATGCACATTAAAGAACAGCATTTTATGTGCATAGCTCAGTGGGTTACTGCTTTTGTCACAGAGATTCTTTTATTACTGTACAGTCGATAAGTTACACTCAATGAACTGTCATCAAAGATCTGTATGCAAACTGCTGGTACAAGTTAGAAAATTAAATTTTTTCCCCAGTCTTTCATTATGTTGATGCTGCCTAAAAAGGTTTGTTTGGGTAGAAATAAATTCTTAATATTAAGGTCAATACTAACCACTGCTTTATGCTCTGAATCCTGAGTCTGTGCTTCCCCAGACCAAGCACTCTTCAAAAAAGCCTACCAGTATAGATGACATGTGAATCCTACATCATGTAGTCCCCTTGGCCTTCTGTAACATTTTCTTTACACAGATTTACACATATATTGTTTCAGTATGTGTGTGATGTAAATTGCTCCGACACTCTACACTGGTATGAGAGATGCTATAAAAGAAATGAAATACACGTGACAGAGAGGCTGTGGAGAAATGAGAGGCACTTAAGATTTTACTTCCTTTCCCCACCACATATTGTGATGAAACAAGCTTTCTCGGATCTTATGTACCTAAAAAGAAAATGCAGAAATCGCTTGGGAAATGTAGCATCTGAGCTGAGGATTCAATTTTTGGAACTAAAAGCAAATATTGAAAAGTTACTTGCTGAGATGCAGCACCAGCCTTCCCATTAAAATGTTTCATTTGTGCATTGTTTATTCAATATATAATAATAAACTCTTTAGTAATTTCAGTATTTGTTTGCTGTTTATCTATTTTTTGTGAATTACTGTTTTAATATTTGAAATTTAAATCGTACAATTTGCTTGGGGGTCACCCGCTTCCAGTAGTGAGTCAGTGGGGGTCCTCAGGAGTCAGAAGGTTGGGAACCACTGTATTACTGGCTATTTGTTCTTTTTTATCCTTCTCCACAACGACCCGACAAGCATACCTGACTTTAGAAACCCAGTCTGATGAAGCACAGAGATCCTTTCTGCTAGTAAACTTTGGGCTCTAGAAAAGGGTTTAAATTTGAAGATAACTTCCAACAAAACTAGATACCTCGAAGTCTGATCCAAGCGAATCCATTAGTGAGTCTGCCTAACTTTGGCCCCAGAACAGCTTTAAAGACCCATACCAATTACTATTCAACACAGATTAGCACTGAGTTACAAAGACTTTCATGTTACCATTCACTCAAGTTGTTGAAGCTGTTTTGTGTGCCTTTGTTTTGATTTTGTCTGAGAACTACCACCTTTAGCATGCTTCATACTGAGAAAACATCAAGGACAGTGTATAATTATTCTCATGAACAAGGACAGCGACCTACACCATAGTGTGAGTGGGAATTACTTGAATTCCACAGCCAGCATCTTTTGTCACTGGCTTCCTTACCAGGAGGACAACCTGGACAGGATCCCACAAAGAGAGCTTTAGACCTTTTGGAGAAGGAGCAACTGCCTGCTGGAGAAAAGGGAATGTTGAACTGCATCACCCAGAGTGGGAGCCTTCCATGTGTAGTCATCAGTCAAGCTGCCTGGTGACTAAGGAGTTGTGCGAAGGACTTTGGTCATAACCCTGCTGGAAAATCTGAATTTGCCTTAAGGGGAGAGGCTAAAACATTGTGGATGAGGGTGCTGGTAGTGTACCGTGCAGGAGCACAATGCCTAGAAAAGGAGACTGGAGCTGTGAAACAAGGACAAAGCACTGAGTCTGGAGACCAGGAAGCTTCTGAGAAGTAATGAAAGGGGCTGGAATCTACCACCAGGAAGAGAACACAGGTATTGAGAGCATCTCTTCAGAGAAACCTGTTGGGATCTAACTTTGGTGAAGGTCTTAAACTGCCTGAACCTGGCAAAGCTTTCAGGGTCCTGATAGTTGCTAGGCAACCAAACTACAAAAGTAGGGACCTGTGGCTTCCATAGTGAAAATTTGAATCTAGTTGGAGTTTCCCTTAGTTCTTTGATGTGAGTGCACTGTTAATGCATTATTTCTGGTGTAGTTAAATGTTTGTCATCAAGTGAGGGATTCATGGCTAATGTTTAGCAGCATTAGGTCTACTTACATGTTATTTAGATCTGCTCTGGCAGAGGCCTAACATTAATGTTTCAAAAATGTTAAAGACTGTAGACATGGGTGGCCAATTGTGAATGCCTTGCCAGAGGAAGTAGACTTTTCATAATAGCTATGACTCCATTGACAAAGTCTGTAGGCCTTTGTTGATCATGAAGACTTTGTGTTTTGCAGTAGAGCTGGTTAGTGATATTGAGAGCTTCACTTTTCTCAAAGGGTGCCTTGTGGACAATTTACACTAGATTAATGGGGTTACATCCAATCTGTAATAATTACTTAGGGAAATTGATTTGTCCCCAAGTAATCTGTGAAGCTTTTAGGAAGAGTCTGGTTTTATTATTGACACCAACACCGATGTGTATAGATACAGCAGTGGTAAACTGACTCAACTAATACAATTCAGGCCCAGTAATCCCTGGATGGTCTTGACTCCCCACCAAACCAGTCCTTTACAAAGGTGTTGAGGCAGTTTTGCAATATAATGTATATGTTTGAGTCACTCTCCTCATCAAAGCTGGTTTCTGACAGACACATTAAGCATACTCTTCATTTAGATGTTGTTTATAAGTGATAGGGTTTACACTGTTTCCCAAGTTGCCATTTGCACGCATTAGAGGAGAACGTATGAACATTGTGCAGCTTCTTGTAGAACTAAAGTATCTAGGTTTTTGCAAATGTTTAAAACATGTGGTGATCAAACATGGGGTATTCCTAGGGTACTCATAACTCATTCTCTGATCATTTTCTTGCTGGTGTGTTCTCAGGGAAGCTATGGAAGTCCGAGCATAAAGAGTTGGATCAGAGGTGCTCGCAGCATAGATGGTGGAAGAGACCAATTTTAAGGGAATTCAAAATATGGGAAATTAAAGCAAACATTTAAAGGAAAGATAATCTTAAAGAAAAATCCAACATTATACTTTTTTGGTTAGAGTTTAGGATAAGTGAGGGTTTTTTGGGTTCAAGGCTAGGTGGTGTTTAGGGGGTGATGAAGGCTTTTTAGGGGCCAGGGGTGAATGGAGGTCAGGTGAAGAAAGGATGTTTTGGTGATCAGGGATGGATAGGTTTTAGGGGTGGTTAGGTTTTTTTTTAGCCATCAGTAATGGGTGGAGTTTAAAGGTAGTGAATATTCTTTAGGGTTTACTGTTGAGTGGAGTTTAGGGGTTATTATGGGTTTTTCGGACTCAGGGATGGATAGAGTGTAGGGGGTTGAGTGGTTTTAAGGTTCATTGATGGGTAGACTTTAGGGGTGGTGAAGTGTTTTTAGGGGTCATAAATATGTGGAGTTTAGGGGTGGTGGTGATAAGTTCAGGGGTAAGAGATGGGTGGGGTTTATGGGCATATGGGCATATTTTAGGAGTAAGGATTGGGAGGAGTTTAGGGTGGTGATGGGGGTTTAAAGGTTCAGAGATGGGTGGAGGGTAGATGTACAAAGAGGTTTCTAGAGTTCAAGGATGGGTGAAGTTTAGGGGTGATGTGGGGTTTTAGGGTTCAGGAATAGGTGGAGTTTAAGGGTAGAAATGGCATTTATGGATCACCGATTGGTGACGTTTAGGGGGTGATGAGGGGTTCTTGGGCTTCAGGATGGATGTGTTCAGTGTTGGTGAGGGGTATTTAGAGATCTGAAATTGATGTTTTCAGGGGGGTGAGAGTTTGTAGGGGTCAGGGATGGGTGGTGTTTAGGGTGGCACAGATTTTTAAGGGTTTGGGATGAGGTGGGTTTGGGCACAGAAAGGGGGTTTTAGGGTTCAGGAATGTGTGGAGTTTAGCGGTAGTGAGGAGTTTAAGGTTTAGAAATGTCTTTTAGAGCCAATAAATGGGTGGGGTTTAGGGGTAAGGAATGGGTCTAGTTTAGATATGCTTTTAATGTTCAGGGATAGGTAGAGTTTAGGCATTAGGGATGAGTGTAGTTTAGGTATGGTGAAGGGTTTTTAGGGGTAAGGATGGATGGTGTTTAGGGATGGTGAAGGGTCAGCAAACGAACAGCTACTGAAGTAAGTGTTTGACAATGTAAAAGATATAAATGCAAACCAATGTCTTTTGAAGTAAAGCGCATAAATAAATACCTCAGACAAAATGTTTCTGAAAGTAAGACCTGCAACTAGTGTATTTACATCTTAAAAAATAAGTATGCTAAAGACAAATTTTGGAAAAAAACCAACATTGTATGAATTAGTTTCGCTGAAATGGTTAATAGCGTTTGTCATGCAAATTTCCACTAAGCTGTTTAGGAGAAATGGTTTCTCAGTAATGGGCTTCTATGCAGTTGTTTTTCGCTGAAATCACATACACCCGCCTTCCACAGCTACCTCTGCCCTCTTTTCTTCCATCTGCCGTGTTCGTCACCAGTTTCTGAAAATGACTCACTCTCTTGCTTACCTTGCACCTCCTCAGGGCATTGACGAATCTCCTTTATGATGTCTCCTATTGTCTATGGCTTTCAGGTGGTTGGTTGTGATTTCATAGAAAAACAATTTCATGGAATACAAGAACACTTTGCACTCAAAATGCCAAAAAAAAAACAACGAATAATGAAAGGGTAGAGGTAGCTGTGAAAGTCAAACTAGAGGGAACAACATAGTAGCTGATTTGAGAAGGAGCAATATGCGGCAAACAAAAGGTTCCACTTGTCGGAGGGCCAGCTAATGGAATAATTCACTGCAGTGAGAGAAAGGGAAACTTTCAGAAGAAATGGGATTGAAGGGGGTATGTAGTTCGATGCTATGATTCAACACCTGTATAATCTGACAGGAACCCAGATGAAGGTGATGGGAGTTGCAATGCAGATTCAAGATAAAACCTTAAAGGTGAATTTGTGTGCAGTGCTTGGCGAGTTGCTGAACATGGTGGTAATACAATCAATGGTGAAGGATGCATATTGACTATCCCAGGAGGGAATGGGAGATAATGCTGTATTCGCTTGGATCAGACTTTAGGGTATCTAGTTTTGTTGGAAGTTATCTTCAAATTTAAACCTTTTTCTAGAGCCCAAAGTTTACTAGCAGAAAGGGTCTCTGTGCTTCATCAAACTGGGTTTCTAAAGTCAGGTATGCTTGTCAGGTCGTTGTGGAAAAGGATAAAAAAGAACAAATAGCCAGTGATACAGTGGTTCCCAACCTTCTGACTCCTGAGGAGAAGTAACACTGTAAGTGCCTGTCATCTCTTCATGGCCCCGCTGTCACGTGTATTTCATTTGGCATGGGCAAGACTGCAGATGAGTAAGATGCACATTTGTCCCCTCCATTTCAGGCAAGTATCAGTCAAATATCACCACCATTCGAATTCAGAAATTAGACATTCAGCTCCTTGGGCTTATAGACAAGGCAGAGGTGAACAAGAAAGCAATGAAGAGTGTACCGTAGTCTCCGTCAAGGATACTGAAGTCAGATTACTGACCTAGTGTCAGGTACCGAGAAGTTCTCTGCCTCTCGCTGTAGGCTTGTGTGCCTGTCGTTGAAGCCCCTAAGTCTGATATCAGAGGATCTAGAAACATCTAGCAGTTATAAACAATTTTTTGTTTAACAACTTGGGCTTCTGTATTGCGCTTCATACCAATGTTTTGCCATTTTTAGGCACCACTGTAAACTTAGCAGAGCTGTAGACCTTTTGGAGAAGGAGCAACTGCTTGCTGGAGAAAAGGGATGGCTGAACTGCATCACCCAGAGCAGAAGCCTGCCGTGTGTAGTCATCAATCAAGCTGCCTTGTTATAAGGAGTTGTGCTAAGGTCTTTGGTCCTAAACTTGCTGGAAAATTTGAATTTGCTTCAGGGAAGAGGCTAAAACACTGTGGATCAGGGTGCTCGTAGTGTGCCCTGCGGGAGCTCAGTGCCTAGAAAAGGAGACTGTAGCTGTGAAACAAGGACAAAGAACTGAGTCTGGAGATGAGGAAGCTTATGAAAAGTAAATATTAGGACTGGAACCTGCCACCAGGAAGAGAACACGGGTAGTGAGAGCATCTCTTCAGAGAAACCTGCTGGGATCTTACTTTGGTGAAGGTCTAGAACTGACTGAACCTGGCAAAGCGTTCAGGGTCCTGATAGTTGCTAGGCAGCCAAACTACAAAAGTCTGGACCTGTGGCTTCCATCGTGAAAATTTGAATCTAGATAGAGCTTTCCGTAGCTCTTTGGTCTGAGTGCACTGTTAATGCATGGCTAATGTTTAACAGCATTAGGTCTACTTACATGTTATTTAGATCTGCTTTGGCAGAGGCCTAACATTAATGTTTCAAAGATGTTAAAGACTGTAGACATGGGTGACCAAATGCAAATGCCTTGCCAGAGGAAGTAGGCCTTTCATAATAGCTATGACTGCATTGACAAAGTCTGTAGGCCTTTGTTGATCATGAAGACTTCATGTTTTGCACTAGGGCTGGTTAGTGATATTGAGGGCTTCACTTTTCTCAATGGGTGCCTTGTGAATAGTTTACACTAGATTAATGGGGTTATATCCAATCTGTAATAATTACTTAGGGAAACTGATTTGTACCCAAGTAATCTGTGAAGCTACTTTCAGGAAGAGTCTCATTGTTTTATTGCCACCAACAACTATGTGCATATACAGCAGTGGTAAATTGCCTTATCTAATACAATTCAGACCCAGTAATCCCTGGATGGTCTTGCCCTCCCCACCAAACCAGTCCTCACAAAGGTGTTGAGGCAGTTTTGCAAAATAATGTGTATGTTTGGGTCACTCTCCTCATCAAAGTGGGTTTCTGACAGGCACATTAAGCTTACTCTTCTTTTAGATGTCTTTTATAAGTGATAGGGTTTTACACTGTTTCCCAAGTTGACATTTGCAAGAATTAGAAGAAAACGTATGAACATTGTGCAGCTTCTTGTAGAAATAAAGTATCTAGGTTTTTGCAAATGTTTAAAACATGTGGTGACCAAAAATGGGGTATTCCTAGGGCACTCATAAATCATTATCTGATCATTTTGTTGCTGTTGTGTTCTCAGGGAACCTATGGTAGTCCGAGCATAAAGAGTTGGATCAGAGGTGCTCGCAGCATAGATGGTGGCAGAGACCAATGTGATAGCAGTGGTGCCCTCTCTGTTCACTAAAGTAATTTGATCACAGTGCAGCACAATGTCATAATTGTTTAAGGATTTGGCAGCTAGCAGTGGTAGGCAAATATGTGGGGTGCCATCCCAGGCAACCATGGAAACTCTGGCCCACCATTTACTGCAGTGCATGGGACGAGAAGTGGGGATGCCGCTCTGGAAGCCATGGTTTAACTGGGACCATAGCAGCTCAAGGCAGTACACAGAGAGTGCAGCAGACAGAGCACCCCTTAGAGGAGACAGTGTGCTGACCTCTAGAGGTTAACCAGCTGCTCTTCTGGTCTTGAGGGCTGCTGACAACACTTCTCGGTGTAGAAATGACCAATGAAACAGCAAGTGTGTGATACTTTTGGTGAAGACTGTCAAACATGCCTTTGACTTCCTTGTGAATCCTGCCATACACTATGTAAGTGAAATAAGGGAAAAACTAAAACTGAGAAACCACATTGGTGGAAGCCAAATCATGGAAACTCATTTTTAAGGAAAGACAATTTTAAGGGTATACAAAATATTGAAAATTAAAGCAAACATTTAAATCATTTAAAGGAAAGATAATCTTAAAGAAAATTCCAACATTATATTATTTTGGGTGGAGTTTAGGATAAGTGAGGGTTTTTTGGGTTCAAGGATAGGTGATGTTTAGGGGGTGATGAAGGGTTTTTAGGGGCCAGGGGTGAATGGAGGTCAGGTGAAGAAAGGGTGTTTTAGTGATCAGGGAAGGATAGATTTTAGGGGTGTTAGGTTTTTATTTAGCAATCAGTAATGGGTGGAGTTTAAAGGTAGTGATGAATTTTTAGGGTTTACAGATGAGTGGAGTTTAGAGGTTGTTCGAAAATGGGGTCTCTAGTTGGCAGTCGGTTGCACCCTGTCCAAGTAGGGACCCTCACTCTAGTCAGGATAAGGGAGATACCCGCTCAGATAACCCCTGCTCACCCCCTTGGTAGCTTTGCACGAGCAGTCAGGCTTATCTCAGAAGCAATGTGTAAAGAATTTGCACATAACACACAGTAACACAGTGAAAACACTACAAAAGGACACCAAACCAGTTTTAGAAAAATAGCCAATACTTATCTATTTAAAACAAGACCATATACGATACAAATCCAATATACAGTAATAAAAATATGAATTCTGCAAAATTTACTCAAAAATACAGTTCCTTAAAGTCAATAGCTCCAGCTGGGGCTATCACGGCATCGTGATCAACAAAACCAACAGTTCAGGCCGGCCACAGCGTCACGGGCCAGCTACGGAGTCGGGAAGACCCACAAACAGTAACTTGGATTTGGGCGTCGTGATCCTCATGGCGAGCTCCAGAGAGCGGCGTCGTTGACGTCACGGTGTTGGTTCCAGAGCTGGTGCAGGGGTCATCGGGCCCTTGAAATCAAACGCGTTGCACATTAAACTCCGGGCTGATGAAGTCAGGAGCACTGGCGTGGATGGCGTCGGGCTGCGTTGCCAAGTGGGGCGGTGCAACGTGCGGTGTCCCCAGATCACGGCGCAGGTAGGGGCGAAGTTGTTGTGAAAGCACTGTCGTCAGTAGGCCAAAGCCAGGGGTGCGGGACAGGACGGTGTTTTGTGACCCTCACGAGCGGTGTCCACAGGCCACGGTGCAGGCAGGGATGCCTGGTGATGACACTGGAGTCGATGGTGCTGGGTGGGTGGACCGGGACTGCGGTGCGGGACGGTGCTTCATGCTCCTCACGAGCGGTGTCCACAGGCCATGATGCAGGCAGCGGCGCCAGTGTCAGCAGGAGCAGCGCCGTCGGGGAGGCCCAGGCTGTGGTGTGAGAAGGTGATGCCGGAGTGCGGGCCCACAGGTCGCGGAGCAAGCAGTGGCTCGGTGAAGTCGGCTGATGACGGCATCGGTGAGACGAGGGTCACGGTGCGAAGCGGGGCAATGCGACTCCGTGCAGCGTCGGCACGTCACGGTGCAGGCCAGTGGCGTCGTTGGCGGCGTCGCAGTGGTTTCTCCTTTTGAACAGCACAAAACACACACTTCCCAGTGCTGCAGGTCGAGGAAACTGAAGTCTTTGGTCTCCCTGAGACTTCCAGCAGGAGGCAAGCTCTACTCCAAGCCCTTGGAGAACTTTCTTAAGCAAGACACACAGCAAAGTTCACCCTTTGCAATCTTTTCAGGCAGAAGCAGCAACTTCAGGCCAGTCCAGCAAAGCAGCACAGCAAAGGGGCAGTACTCCTCCTCCAGCTCTTCAGCTCTTCTCCTTGGCGGAGGTTCCTCTTGATACCAGAAAGATTCTAAAAGTCTGGGGTTTTGGGTCTTCTTCTTATACCCTGTTCTGCCTCTGAAGTTGGCAAACTTCAAAGCAAAGTCTCAAGTGTTTGCAAGATCCTTCCTTGTCCAGGCCAGGCCCCAGATGCACACCGGGGGGTCGGAGACTGGATTGTGTAAGGGCAGGCACAGTCCTTTCAGGTGTGAACGACCACTTCCCCCTCCCTTCTAGCTCAGATGGCTCATCAGGATATGCAGGCTGCACCCCCACCCCCCTTTTGTGTCACTGTCTAGAGAGGTGCAAAACAGCCCAACTGTCAAACTGACCCAGACTGACAATACACAAACAGGCAGAGTCACAGAATGGTTTAAGCAAGAAAATGACTACTTTCTAAAAGTGGCATTTTCAAACAGACAATTTAAAACCCAACTTCACTTACAGATGTATTTTTAAATTGTGAGTTTAGAGACCGTAAACTCCACATTTTTATCTGCTCTGAAAGGGAATCTGTGTTTTAATGATATTTAAAGGCATCCCCCATGTTAACCTATGAGAGAGATAGGCCTTGCACAGTGAAAACCGAATTCAGCAGTATTTCAATATTAGGACATATAAAGCACACTAGTATATTTCCTACCTTAAGCATACACTGCACCTTGTCCCTGGGGCTACCTAGGGCCTACCTTAAGGGTCCCTGACATGTAGTAAAAGGGGAGGTGTAGGCCTGGCAAGTGGGCACAAATCCCAAGTGGAATTGGCAGTTTAAAACTACACACGCAGACACTGCAGTGGCAAGTCTGAGCCATTTTTACAGGGTTACTAATGTGGGTGGCACAATCAGTGCTGCAGGCCCACTAGTTGCATTTGAGTTACAGGCCCTGGGCACCTCTAGTGCACTTCACTAGGAACTTACCAGTAAATAAAATATGCCAATCATGGATAAACTAATCAACAGTACAATTTACACATACAGCATATGCACTTTAGCACTGTTTTAGCAGTGGTAACGTGCCCAGAGTCCAGAGGCGGTTTGTAATTTTAGGAGGGGGGGCGGGCGGGAAGCACACTCACACTTATTCATTCACACACACACGCACATCCATTCACAACACTCATCAACATTCAAACATACACGCACGCACCAAACATTCATTTAAAAAACACACTTACCTTCAGCTCGGAGGTCCCAGGAGGGTTGGGATTGCTGCCTTACCTCTTTGGCTGACCAAAGAGTGGGAAGGGGTCAGTGAGACTTCTGATCCCTCCCCACTCTGTGATGAGGTGTCACTAATTGACACTCGCCCTGGGCGCTTCAGGGCTTAAACCTGAAGTGCCTAGGTCGAAGTCAATTGGTGAGGCTTCCCCTCGTCACTGAGGGGAAGGGCCTTGGGGCCCCTTTGCTGAGCTGAGGAGGTCACGCCCATAGGACCTGTGACCTCTTCAGCCCAGCAAAGTTCAGCTCAGGCATCCAGGAGTTTGCGCAAATCGCCATGTCTTGCTCCTGGCTGCCTGATCTGAACATGAAGAGTGTCTGTCAGGGTGACCTTTGCTCAGCCTGACAGACACTTTTCATGAGGGATGAAAGGTGGGGGGGCATGGCCCCTCCACCCTAAAGGACGGGCTGTGGCTGCTAGAGTCCTAAAGTCAACAAAAACTGGTCTGAAAAATTAGGAGGAAGGAGGCAAAAAGACTGGGGATGACCTGCAAAAAAAGCCAGGTGCAACAGAGGTTATGATGGGTTTTTGGGGTTCGGGGATGGATGGAGTGAAGGGGAGTTGAGGTGTTTTAAGGTTCAGTGATGGGTAGACTTTAGGGGTTGTGAAGGGTGTTTAGGGTTCAGGAATATGTGGAGTTTCGGGGTGGTGGTGAGTTTAGGGGTTGGGGTGGGTGGAGTTTATGGGCATAGTTTAGGAATAGGGAATGGGAGGAGTTTATGTTGGCGAGGGGGTTTAAAGGTTCAGAGATGGGTGGAGTTAAGATGTACAAAGAGGTTTCTAGAGTTAAGGGATGTGTGAAGTTTAGTGGTGATGAGGGCTTTTAGGGTTTAGGGATAGGTGGAGTTTAAGGGTAGAAACTGCATTTACGGATCACAGATTGGTGACGTTTATGGGTGATGAGGGGTTCTTTGAGCTCCAGGATGGATGGTGTTCAGTGTATTTAGAGATCTGAAATGGATGTTTTAGGGGGGGTGAGAGTTTGTAGGGGTCAGGGATGGGTGGTGTTTAGGGGTGGCACAGTTTTAAGGGTTCTGGGATGAGGTGGGTTTGGGCATAGAAAGGGGGTTTTAGGGTTCAGAGCTGTGTGGAGTTTAGCGTTAGTGAGGAGTTTCAAGGTTTAGAAATGTCTTCTAGAGTCAAGAAATGGGTGGGGCTTCAGGGGTAAGGAATGGGTCTAGTTTAGATATGCTTTTAATGTTCATGGATAGGTGGAGTTTAGGCATTAGGGATGAGCGTAGTTTAGGTATGGTGAAGGGTTTTTAGGGGTAAGGATGGATGGTGTTTAGGGATGGTGAATGTCAGCAAACAAACAGCTACTGAAGTAAGTGCTTGACAATGTAAAAGTTATAAATGCAAACCAATGTGCTTTGAAGTAAAGCGCAGAAATAAATTCCTCAGACAAAAGTTTTCTGAAAGTAAAACCTGCAAATAGTGTATTTACATCTTTAAAAAAAGCATGCAAAAGACACATTTTGAAAATAACTACATTACAAGAATTAGTTTAGCTGAAATGGTTAATAGCATTTGTCATGCAAATTTCCACTAAGCTGTTTAGGTGAAATGGTTTCTCAGTAATGGGATTCTATGCAGTTGTTTTTTGTTGAAATCACATACACCCGTCTTCCACAGCTACCTCTGCCCTCTTTTCTTTCACCTGCCGTGTTTGTCACCAGTCTCTGAAAATGACTCACTCTCTTGCTTACCTTGCACCTCCTCAAGGCATTGACAAATCTCCTTTACAATGTCTCCTATTGTCTATGGCTTTCAGGTGGTTGGTTGTGATTTCATAGAAAAACAATTTCATGGAATACAAGAACACTTTGCACTCAAAATGCCAAAAAGAAACAACGAATAATGAAAGGGTAGAGGTAGCTGTGAAAGACAAACTAGAGGGAACAACATAGTAGCTGATTTGAGAAGGAGCAATATGCGGCAAACAAAAGGTTCCACTTGTCGGAGGGCCAGCTAATGGAATAATTCACTGCAGTGAGAGAAAGGGAAACTTTCAGAAGAAATGGAATTGAAGGGACTATGTAGTTCAATGCCATGATTCAACACCTGTATAATCTGACAGGAACCCAGGTGAAGGTGATGGGAGTTCCAATGCAGATTCAAGTTAAAACCTTAAAGGTGAATTTGTGTGCAGTGCCTGGCGAGTTGCTGAACATGGTGGCAATACAATCAATGGTGAAGGATGCATATTGACTGCCCCTGGAGGCAAGGGGAGATAATGTCAACAAAGTAGGCACAATGACAAGCCTTGTGAATAATGAGTGGGTAGAAAGACTGTTAAGATCCAAAATTCAAAGGGGCAAAGTGATGACTGGGATGACAGGATTCTCCTTGATCGGAGCCCTGACAACGTTTGGTGGTGAAGGACATTGTGGTGTTGGTCAGTTTTCCACTGAGGCTGAGTGACAATGGGGTGGAGACAATATGTGTTCTCCCAAGTGGACTTATCCAAAAACTGTTGGAAATCTTGCTTGCAGGTATAAAGGGTGACAATGAAATGGAGCACCTTGGTAGCTAGCTGGTGGTTGCCATTTTGCGATAAGGGGGTGGGAACCTTGGGCGACGAACCACAGATCCTCCTCTAGAGGGGTGTAGTGGGTGGGTGATTGTCCTAGGGATTTTGAGTTATGCTGCTCTGCCCATTCTCCTTTGGGGCGTGTTTTGGCTCAATGAGTTTCAATTCATGTTTGTGAGCCAAGTATAACTACATTTTTAATTTTGAACAAACTGTCATTTCTATTCTATTGTTGCATACTCAGGGGACTGAATATTCTAATTTTGCAATGCTGTTGCTGATTTTCCTGCAGTATTATGTAGAGAGAATACAAAGATTAAAATGTGCAAACAGAGTGGCATGGGCAGATGAGTAAGATGCACATGTGTCCCTTCCATTTCATGTAAGTATCAGTCAATTATCACCACCATCTAAATTCAGAAATTAGACAGTCAGCTCCCTCGGCTTATAGACAAGGCAGAGGTGAACCTGAAACTGGGCTAAAAGTAGATGGAGACAACAGCCCGTTGTGCCTATGCAGTGAAGGCCTCATAGCCAAGATCGCTGTGGGAAGATCATCAGAAAGGGGACGCAAAGCCTGTATCTGCACACAACTGGAGGCAACAGTAGTTCAATGATCGAAGACAGGAGCGAGTACCAGGTGACTTCAATGCAGGTGACTGATCAGCAGGAGGACTGGGGACCTAATGTCCTGTAGTGAAGAGTAGAAATGGCAAAAAAGCACCTCCCATAAGTGTCCCACAGTGCTCAGGTAAACCGAGTGTATACATAAATGTCTACCAGTGGAGCTGTATGACTGACTACCCTGCCACCCACGGGTAGAGGTATGTATTCTTCAATACATTATACTTTTGTACATTACAACCAACCCATTCAATCCATTTGAATAATAATAAATCCTAAGTCATATACATTTCAAACAGATCCGTCCTGCGTTGACAATTGTTCTTTTATTCCGAAACCCCAATTCCATTCATGCTTTCTGGACAATTCTCCAATAAAGTTAGACAAGGCTGTCAAGTACGAACCAACCATATTGAAGAATTGAACAGAAAGCATGAATGGAATTGGGACTTTGGAATAAAAGAACAATTGTCAACGCAGGACGGATCTGTTTGAAATTAATATGACTTTGGACTTATTATCATTCAATTGTATCGAGAGTGTTGGTTGTGATGGACTGGGGAGCTAAAGCGGCCTAAATTGGAACAGCAAAGTAGAGAGGCACTGCGGAGGATCGACTGCTAACACGTGTGACCACAGATATGAGAGTGACACTATGACACCCTCTATGTGTGGACAATCTGGCATTAACCAAAGCAATCCAGAAACCCAGAAAGCAACCTTCTAAAAAGACAGCAAACAGGCTGATCATCTACTCTGTGTCCTGTGCCAACAGATGACCCAGACTCGGAAACTCCCATCAATAAGCAATTCATGACAGACCTCTTTCAGAGCCTGATGGAAGATATCTGTGCTTTATGTAAAAGTCCTGCAACAGACGTTTCAAGAGGTTAAAAGGGCATGAATGAGCTAGGGAAACAGTGTTCTCATTAGAAAAAACAAGAGATGATGAAGAAATGGAAAAAGATTCTATGTAACAAGAGCTGATATCCTTGCAAGTCCAGGATAACAACTTGCAAAGCCATCTAGTATACTTGGAAAATCGTTCAAGGAGATATAATGTCAAGAAACTAGGGTCCCTTGCAGAGCTGAGGGCATTGACATAGAAGCATTTATGCAAAGACTGTTGAAAAACTTACTAGATAGGCTTTAAATGGAGGACATATTGCTAGCTGGTACTCAATGTGCACCAACACTAAGCGCACAGATCATGCAAACAACTGACATTTTCACAAGGATGCACTTTTTCTATCAGAAGGAACAGGTCATAGAGGTAGGGAGAAACAGTGCCGACAAGGCCAGTAACAGCTGTTGGATCATAACAGGGTATAATGCACTCTAGCAAGAGTCACCGAAAGATATTATGAAAGAGGAAACAGAGCAGGTTGGATGCTGGGAGCCACACTGAATCAATCAAACTCAGACATTCATAGTATCTCTTAGGGAGTTGTGACACTACACTAAAAGAAGAACATAGAAATTTAAAACATTTCATCAATTCTATCTGGCTCCCTATACACTAGGGGGCCTAACTGACCCAATCTGAATAATGGATGATTATTAAAATAATCTACCGTAGGGATCATGTTGGAGGATTAATGTGGCAGAATGGAATGCTCAATCACTGCAGAAAAAATAATAGCCATTAAGACTCTTGGGATGGGATAGCTCATGGCACATATTGGTACTGCCAGAATTTTATAAAAAAAAGAGTGCAGGCCTAACTTGATAGATATTTTAACTAGGGTGTTCAATAATACAGTCCGCAATAAAGTGGCAACTCTCTCCATGGCTAAAGAACAAATAGCTCTTCTGCTGGAACCAGGACGGGACCAGTAGGAATTCAGTGCCTGTCATCCCATCTCTATGTTGAATGTAGATGTGAAGCTTTTCACGAAGGCATTGGTTCTTTGCTTAGAAATATTTGTACCTCTATGATCCACTCAGTTCAATCAGATTTCATAGCAAGACACAAAGTAGGACACAACACTAAGCAGGCCTTACATCCAATACGAGTGGTGAACAATCAGAAAAACATAGCAATTCTAATCTCATTGGATGCTACAAAAGAGTTTGACAGAGTCAGTTAGAACTGTTTCAATTCAATCTTCGTGGCCAGAGGATTCGCACTACGATTCAGATTCATGGCAATTGCTGGTCATTCAGGGGCTCTTCCAAAGTTTGGCGTGCAAAAGGATGTCCGCAATCACCTCTGCTATTTGTATTATACATGGAACCCCTGGCACAGCAGATTTGTAACAAGCCAAAGGTAAAGAGGGTGAAACCTGGGATCGATTAATTTAGAATGTCATTGTTCAACAATGACATTTTGTTCTCGGTGCCTAGCCCTATGGGATGCTTACCAGCACTTCTGGGGGAACTACTAGCCTTTAGCAAGATCTCCAGTTTTCAGGTAATCCTGCGCTAATTCAAGACCATAAGCATCAAAATGCTGTAAGAGACATCACAGTGGTTATGACCTACCTCTCATTCCAACCAGAAACAGAAGGGGCACCCTTTAATTCCTAGAACAATGGTAATACTGTTATTCAAACAAGAGTGCTACTGGGAAAAATATTTTTATCAAAATATATGATAACGAGACATAGGAGATGTATTGACCTTTCGTCTAGGTCAATTTTTCTTTAGAAGAAAGAAATTACGAACACCATTTGATAACATTATAAACTTATATTTATCGAAAGCATTATATGGAGGAAAGGAAAGGGAAGGTGCTCCAAGAGATGGCACAGTGAACGAGTGATAATAGGTGAACAAAAATAATAATTATATGAACAATATACAAATAATGCACCAAGCGCCCACACCCTTCGGATTACTAAATTCAGAGATTAAAACTCAAAATAATAATGTATAAAAGTTTGTATTCAACAGTAATGTTAAGGGTCGGCGAAAGTTTAAGTCGACATTTCGACCCATCTATTAGGATAAATCCTCTTGGGTCATTATCAGGACAAGATAAAGGTAGACACCTATGAGGAAAGGTAACCAAAAATCAGTCTTGTCTCAATAATCTAACTGTTTGAGCAAATGGTAAAAGGCTGAAAAAAATCGTACCAAACCCAAATTTATCAGGGGCAAAATTTCCAAATATCCATGAAAGAAACCCACTCATATTTCTTTATAAGGGAGATGAAGAAAAACCATGGTCATTCGATAAAGGGAACAAATCCCATGCAAAAAAAGAGAAGGAAACAGAGCAGTGTTAAGGAGAGAAGAAAAAGAAAGAAGAGAGGAATTATGATGCGCACCGGATGAGTGTGTAAAAAGAGCCAGGGATTTCAGGGTATCCATGCCAAGGAGAAGGCAAATCCATGTTACTGTAGTAAAACTATGGTGGCCATCAGAACAAGAGAGCATGCAAACGCAAAAGTGTGAAAGGAATGTGAGAACATGCAAGTGTTGTACCATCAGCCTTCCACTAAGTAACTGCATTGCATAGCCCCGTATTCAAAAAACAATAAAAGGCACTGACCTGCATGATCTAAGATGGGGTCACAGCGTGCTGTAAAGGCAACCAATGCACAAAATCTTAAAAATATATTATCAAGGGAGAAAAACGAGGCCCGAGTAAAAGACAAATTGCAGTCCTTCCTACCTGAACAGATGCACATATCGTCAGCTTTACTGTATGGAATATAGCCCCGGGACAGAAATACAAAAAGGCACACAGGTGGAATCACCAGCCCCTGGAGTTAAACCGTTTACTCTGGTTGTATGTCGGAACCACGCATTCCGTTGCAATGCACGTCGTTACCATGAGTGTGTTACAACGAGAATGCCATCACTACGCATATGCCTTACCATGCATGTCTGTGCAACAAATTATGTTGTAAAAGCACGTGTTTTAAAGGTATATGCTTGGTAAAGGTCCCTCGCGGCCCAATAGCCCTCCAAACCCAAAAACCACCACCCCCAGCCTAAAACCTAACCCCCGCCCCTCTCTAAAACAACACTCCCATCCCCAGACCAAATCCACCTGCCCTAATCCCGAAAACCTACCCTGCCCAAAAACCTAACCCCCGCCCTAAAACAGTCCCCTCAACCCCAAGCCCAACCCCCTCTGCACTTAACCTGAAAAACGCCCCCTGCCCTAAACCATAACCCCCCCTGCCCCCTCCCTAAAACAGTAACCTCCCCAGGCCCAATACCCCAAGCCCTAAAACCACCCCTGCCCTAAAACAGTACCCCCTGACCCAATCCCCCTCACCTTACTCCTACCCCCACCCTAAAACCTAGCACCCCCCACCCCTGGCCCCTCCCTAAAACAGTACTCCCCAGCCCCAGGCCCAATCCCCCAGGTCGTTCTGAGGAAACAGAATGATCTTTCCGCTCCCTCTAAAGACGCCGATAGCCTTCACCAGCATTACAACACATAGCCCTTACCATGAATTCCATTACAATCGTAATGGTATGTGTGGTAAAGGCTATTAGTTGTAATGACCTGTGCGTGGTAACGAATGCATGGTAAAGGCTAGTCGGGGAAACAGCCGTGTAGTAATGGCTGTTTCCCGTTAACTCCACTTCAGCGTTGCAAACCGGGTACAGGAATCCTATTCTTCGGTCCCCCCACCTCTAACCTGAACCAAAAACCATCTAACCAGAATCTAAAACCAGTTTCAAAACGGGGTGCCAGATTTTTCTTGTCACAGCGTTACAAACCAGCTGCCAGAATCCTATTCACCTTACCGTTATTTCTTGGTTTGCACAATTGATGCTGTTGAAACTCTGGGATTGCAGATATCCTTGTAACTTGCATGTTGTATCACATAATCTCTTGTGTTTGAGCCTTTTAGACAGCATGATCTTTGATGCTAAGCTTGGTGGCACGTGTATTCTCTACTGGTCAGCAAGATGAGCTGTCTGCTGGGTCACAGTACCTTACGGTGGAATAAGTCCCTTTCTTTTGACATGCTGACTAACCATTTGGCTGGCCATTTTTATTATTAGTGTTCATCAAGCTGGCACCAGGAACTTTAGTTTTGAGACTTTAATGATAAGGTTTCTTGCATCAAGCTCCTAGCGTGAATATTTAGGGATAATTCTGTTTCAGCAGCCCTTCCTCTGGTCTTCAGCATGTTGAGGCTGCACGGCCACGCCCACACTACATTTACCACTGAGTGGGTAAATTCTTACTTAACTTGCATGAGCCAACTTTCAAACATAGCAGTTTTTTTCAGATATAAGGATGGCCTAGACCTGCCTGCATTCTGCTCTGACAGCGGGATCACTGAAGCACTCCCAGCAGCCCTCCATGCCAAGCTAGCAGTATGCCAGATCTGTTGACAGATGGTTCGGCTTTATCTTAATGCTGTTAGTTATGTCTGGGAAAAGGCAGATTCAGCTCAAGGCTTCTATGTATGAAAAGGCGACAGAAGTCTGTAAATCCCAAACAGATTACCCCCAGCCCCCTTTGTTGTCCCGTCCCTGTTCTATGAGGGCCGCTTCCAACACCAGGTCTACGTGCGCTAACCGCTCGACGCGTCGCACAGTCCCTTGGTATCCTGGGTGTGCAAAGACGCGCTTCCCAGGCCTGCCTGCCCACCCTGGGGGTACCGAGGAAAGGACGGGTAAACCTGGCCTACGGCTGCGAAAGTCGTCTCTCAGATCTTCTGAGAAGACACGGATCAGAGGCTGGAGATGCTTCAAACCGCTCCTCCGGTGACGTCCCGCCGGCTTGTTGACGGAGTTTTCTGCCGGATGGCCCGGTGCCCGAGAGGAGTGAGGCGGGGACTCGAGGGGCCGCCGTTCTGACGGGCTTCTATTTTTAAACATGTTTATTCACCCGTCACTCAGACTCCAACACTTTCTGGAGTGCAATTTTGGCATGTTCCAATTTGCCATGTTCCCGTCGCAGCTTGCATAAGAAAGACCCTCTGACAGACTCCATCAGAGCGCGTCACTTAAGAAGAGGCCGGGCCCACGCAGATCCCGGACTTCTGCAATTCACAAAATATTGGAAAGACGTGTCTGAGGGAGGACCCGCGTTTCGCGGAGAAAGCCAGGGTTTTAGGCATGGGCGTAGGAAATGTGGGGGACGCGGGGGATGTATCTCCCCCAGATTTTGGAGGGTGGGGGACGCGGGGGATGTATCTCTCCCAGATTTTGGAGGGTGGGGGACACGGGGGACGAAGGTGGGGGGACAAGGGGACAAAAAAAGTCCCCTCTCACATCTGTTATTCAGAGGGCCATTAGCGCACAAAAGCGCTACTTATAATAGCCCTGTACCGACCATCCTCCAATCTGATGGTAACAGAATAAAGGTGAGTCCGGAGGCCCCCTGTGCCCTCTGCCCTTTTGTTTGTCCTGTTCACAACTGTGGGCATTAAGGGTGCTCATTCTTCCAAAGGGCACAAGGAGGAGAAAAGAGTTTTTGATGATTACTGTCTGCATCACCTGCTGCCTTGAAGAGGAGCACTGCAGGAGGCCTTCAAGAGGAACTGCAAGACAATGAGGAAGATCTAAAGAGGAAACAGAGTCAGAGACTCTGTGAGACACAATATTTGTATTTGCCTAAAATCACACCAGTTGGTGAAACAGTGAAGTTGAGAAGTGGAGATTGAGCCCAGATTTTACCTTTTCACACAACAATTTAGCTATTAGATGGGTATGTTTTTCTAACATTTATGTTTAATGTTTTGTTATCTAGGTAATAAAGGGCTTGATTACAGCTTGGCTAACAGGGAGAAGCCATATTTCATTTTGGGCTGTTATGCCTAGCGTTATTATTTATGTTGTTGTTATCGTGACATACTTCAGCATATTGAAGTATATTATCTTTTCTCTATCTTTTCTTCACTCTACTCTGAAACAATCTACCCTATGCCACTGCACCCTACACCACTTTTCTCCACTCTGTGCTACTCAATCTTTGCTGTACCACTCCACACCACTCTACTCTGCAGCACTCTACACTACGCCACTGCAATCTATGCTATTCTACTCTAACCATTGTACACTACACCCCTGCACTCTGCCAGTGCACTCTTCACCACTTTACTCAAAACCAATGCACTCTATCCCACTGCACTCTATGCCAATCTACTCTGCACCACAGCACTCTATTCCACTGCTTTCAATGCCACTGTACTCTGCGCCACAGCACTCTATGCCACTGAACTCTATGCCACTCTACAATACACCACTGTACTCTGCAACCCTCTAATCTGCAACATTGCACTCACTGCCACTGAACTCCATACCACTCTACTCTGCACCACTGCACTCTTTTCTGCACCATTGCACTCTAATCTACTCTACAGAACTCCACTGTAGGGCACTTCATTCTACTTTGAAATCATCTCCTCTATGCCACTGCAATCTACGCAACTCGACTCTATGCTATGCCAGTCCAATCTACTCTGCACCACTCCAATGTACTCTGTCCACTCCAATCTGCTCTGCACCGCTCTATACTACTGCACTCTACATCACTATGCTCCTCTCTGCAACAATCTTCTCTTCACCACTATACTGTACTCTGCAGCAATCTACTCTATGCCACAGCACTCTATGCCACTCTGTTCTACTCAGCACTACTGTACTCTACGCCACTCTTCTCTACTCTGCATCACTCTACATCACTGTTCTCTACACCAATGCATTCTATGCCACTCTACTCTACACCACTGCCCTTTATGACACTCTACTCTGCAACACTGCACTCTGCCACTGTACTATACTCCTCTCTACTCTGTACCACAGCACTCTACTCTGCACCGCTCAACTATATGCCACTCTACTGCACTCTACACCAGTGTACTATATGCCACTACACTCTATGCCACTCTACTCTGCATCACTGCACTCCACCACTACACTCTACAGCAGTCTACTCTACCTTGCACCACTCTACGATGCACCGCATCACTCTATGACAAAGCACTCTGAGCCACTGCAATCTATGATGTGCCACTCGACTCTACCATGCACTGCATCATTCTATGACACAGCACTTTGCCCCACTGCACTCCGCACCACTGCAATCTATGATGTGCCATTCCACTCTGCTCCCCTCTACTCTTCACCACTCTACACTACTGCACTGTACGCTAAACCCGTGCAGTCTTCGCCAATGCACTCTACACCACTTTACTTAAAACCAATGCACTCTATACCACTACACTCTACGCCAATCTACTTTGTACCACTGTACTCTATGCCACTTAACTCTAGACCACCCAACTCCACTCTGACACTTCACTCTGACATTACATTCCATGATACTAGACTCTGAAACTCTATTCCATTGAACTCTAACACTTTCTCCACTCTGTAATGCCACTGCACAACCCTGTATGCCACTCTACTATACAACAATGTACTATGCTCAACAACACTCTACCCAACTTTCTCTATGCCACTTCACATTACTTTACTTCACTCTATGCCATTTCACTCTTCTTTCTGCCTTTCCACTCTGACACTCTGCCACTCCACTCTATGACACTCTATTACACTACTCCACTCTACTACTACTTTATGGCATTGGCGCTTGATTAGAGATTCAGATGTCCGTTGATTGCCTTCTCACTCATATGAGACGTGAGTCAGATTTATCTTCGCCGTTTTGGTTACAAGCACTCTGTAACCCTTTTAACTCAAGCTTAACGAAGGCTTAGGTTGATCCTGATACTTGTCTAGGGGATCAAAATATCGACGGCCAAAGTACCTTGACTTGAATTTGTGATATTGTGCATTAGTTGGCATGAGCATAGGCACTATGAGCTAATGACTTTTTGATTCACTATTTGAGTCATTCATGTAAAAGTCGGCGTATAAAAGCTTGTAAATCATTATTGTGGATGCTAACCTTGTAGGAAAGTAGCCTCTTTCTAGCTTGGTTACCCACAGTTTTGGTCTGTTTGCCAGTGTGTTTAAGTGTGTGGCTACTGGGATCCTGCTAATCAGGACCCCAGTAGTTATGCTCTCTCCCTTAAATTATGGCTGTTGCATACTGGTAACCCAGTATTTCACCCAAAATTGGCATACTGGTGCCCCCTTATAAGTCCCTAATATATGGTACTTAGGTACCCAGGGCATTGGGGTTCCAGGGGATCCCTATGGGCTGCAGCATTTCTTTCACCACCCATAGGGAGCCCATGCAAAGGCTTCTGCAGGACTGCCATTGCAGCCTGTGTGAAAAGGTGCATGCACCCTTTCACTGCCAGTTACACTGCACCAGGTCACTTATAAGTCACCCCTATAGCAGGCCCTCCAGCCCTGAGGGCAGGGTGCAGAGTACCTGTGTGTGAGGGCACAGCTGCACTAGCAGAGGTGCCCCCACGACCTCCAGGACCATTTCCCCAGACTTCGTGAGTGCGGGGATGCCATTTTACACGTGTACTGGAAATAGGTCAGTACCTATGTCCACCTACATAATGGTAACTCCGAACATAGGTATGTTTGGTATCAAACATGTTGGAATCATATCCCAAGCCTTTTGCAAGCATTGGTTGGATGATTTCATGCACTCTGGGGGCTCCTTAGAGGACCCCCAGTACTGCCATTCCAGCCTTCTGAGGTTTTCCAGGTAGCCCCAGCTGCTGCCACCTCTCAGACAGGTTTCTGCCCTCCTGTTGCTTGAGAAGCTCAAGCCCTGGAAGGCAGAACAAAGGATTTCCTTTGGGAGAGAAGTGTTACACCCTATTCCTTTGCAAATAGGTGTTACAGGCTTGGGAGGGGTAGCTTCCATCCCCAGGCCACTGGAAATGCTTTGAACGGCACATTTGGTGCCCTCCTTGCATAATCCAGTCTACACCGGTTCAGGTACCCCCAGTCCCTGCTCTGGCACGAAACTGGACAATGGAAAGGGAAGTGACCACTCCCTTGTCCATCACCACCCCAGGTGTGGGGATCAGAGCTCCTCCAGAGGGTCCATGGGTTTTGCCATCTTGGATTCTAAGTTGGCAGTGAACTCTGGGAGCATCTGAGTGGCCAGTGCCAGCGGGTGGCGTCAGAGCCGTCCTCTGATAGGTGCTTACCTGTTTAGCTGACCAATCCCCCTTTCAGGGCTATTTAGGGTCTCTCATTTGGGAGGTTCTTCAGATTCGGATTGCAAGACTCCAGCAGGAATCCTCTGCGTCCTTTACTTCACCTTCTCACTGAAGAAACTGCATCTGGACCCTCCAGGAACTCCACAAACTGCAACAAAGGAGCAAAGACGACTTCTGCAACATTGAATCTTCAGTTCTTGCCAGCAAATGCAACTGTTTCCCGGTCGTGCATCCTCAGAGGACAGCCTGTCTCAGCCTGCACTAAAAGAATGAAGGAATCTCCCTTGGAGTGAAGGGAGTCACTCCCCTGCTTCAGCAGGCACCTCTCTGCAACAACGACCATCTGCGTGGGTCCCCTCTCCTGATGAGTTGCATTGATTCTCCATCACAGGTGGTGGACTGAAGTGGTTCCGATGGTCCCGACATCCTACTGTCCAACTTTGGTGGAGGTAAGAGCTTGCCTTCCCACGCAAGACAGTACCCCTGTGCACCACGTGTTTTTCAGTTGCCAAGGCTTGTTGGCATCCTTCTACGAAATTCTTTGTGCACAATGTAGCTCCAACCCCCCCCCCCGCACTCTTTGCTGCGATGCACAGCTTCCTGAGTGGTTCTCTGGTGGCGTGGGATCCTTTGTTTTTGTGCTGCGTGGACCTCCTTTTGCAACTCCTTTGTCCCCGTGCTGGGGGGACTCCTGTGTGCACTGCCTGGTCTTCTGTGGGCTCTCTGAGTTTCTGGGAGCCCCCTCTGACTCTCCATCCTGGGTAGAGTCCACCAGGTTCCTCCTGGTCCTGGGCCTTGCCATTTTCTGCTAACCGTGAGCTTTGCGTGTGCCAAGGCTTGTTGGCGGAATCCAGCGAGGCAAACCAAACTGCAATCATCCATCCGGTGTGGGATATCATCAGAACCAACCAGGAACCCACATCCATCTTCTTGGGTGCAGTACTGACTGTAGTTCTTCACCAGTGGTTCTTCTTTTGCACCATGATTCGGGTTAGCAGGGGCTCCTTTCCTCCCTGGACTCTTCTGTGCTTCTTGGACTTAGTCCCATTCTTTCAAAGGTCTTTAAGTCCAGGAAGCCACCCTTTATGTCTTGAAGTCTCTTCTGGTTCTTGCAAATTCTTCTTTCTCGTGTTCTTGTGTGTTCTAGGAAAGTAACTGTGATTTACTCCTGCTTTCCTGGGCTCTGAGGTGGGTTCTATTACTTACCTTTGGTGTTTTCTAATACTCCCGGCGCCCTTCTACACACCACACATGCCTAGGTGGGAAACCGACATTCAAATTCCACTTTCTTGGTATATGGTTTGTGTTTCCCCTAAGCCCTTTTCTAACCATTGTGATTTTCACTAATTGCACTGTTTTCTAACTGTTTTTATTGCTATTGCTGCATACTGGTGTATATAATTGGTGTATTACTTATCTCCTAAGGGAGTGTAGTCTCTATGGTATTTTTGACATTTGTGTCACTAAAATAAAGTACCTTTATTTTTGTACCACTGAGTATTTTCTTTCATGTGTGTGAGTATTGTGTGACTACAGTGGTATTGCTTGAGCTTTGCATGTCTACTAGATAAGCCTTGGTTGCTCAGTTACAGCTACCCCTAGAGAGCCTGGCTTCTAGACACTGCCTGCATTTCACTAATAAGGGATAACTGGACCTGGTATAAGGTGTAAGTACCATAGGTACCCACTACAAACAAGGCCAGCCTCCTCCGAACCACTGTACTATATAGGTTACTTTTTACATTTTTCTTGTAATTGGTGACATTTACAGATAACTTGTGTAATGCCTGAATACCAGTCTTTCTTGATTTCCCCTGTTGATGTTTTCCCACTACATTTGATCTTTTATATTTTGATTGAATAAATGCATGACACATTCCATTTGCATACCACTTTAATATCATTTTTTATGGGAGTGGTGTTGCATTGTATTCAAGGGACCCCTGTTCCTTTAAAGTTAGTTTACTGCTCCATTCTAGGACACTCTACTTACTCCATGACACTACGCCACGCCAGTCGATGACACATCATACTCCTTTATGCCATTAACTTTGAGCCATGCTGAATAGTAGTCTTACTAGTGTACAGCATGGCTAAAACACATTGGCAAAGGCAATAGAACTTGCATAGGCGAGACCTATTGGCTTTGCCAATGCTTGTTTATAAGGTATGAACTTCAAGGTGGCTTGCAATATCCTTATGTACGCAGGGGGTATTTTACCCCATATAATACATGGTCACACCACCAACATTCCCACAAACCACTTAAAACCTTAGTGCATAGCTTCTGTCATTCCAAGCTATTAAAGTAGAGCAGAAGAAAGAAAAGCAACATTCCATTTTTTGCTTTAAACAGCTGCATTAATTATGCTCTGCGACCTGATCTGCCTTTCACCTTGGCTGCTAGCTCTGGCAGAAGGCATTGCAATGTCAGAACTCGACTGTAATAACCATATCATAGTCATTTTCTGATGTCTTTTCTTTATAATCAGTGACTTGGTGCATCACAAACAGCCGATTATAAAGAAATTAGTGACTGCAGTTTATACAGAGATTAAAGAATCCATGTTTATATAGCCTGTAACTCCAAGAGCGTCTTCAGTTGAAATGTTTCTAGGAATGACTGATGTGGAGCTGAGCTTCCCAAGATCCCATACAGGAGTAGAAGTGTTATTAGAACTATGGTTGCCGAGCACAGTTTACAGCTGTTGTACCTAATCGTTTTTGATATCTCCAGTACGGTTCCAATTGGCATGAGGCGAGGGGCATGACGGGTGTGGGGCGCAAAGGGTATGTTCTTCCTTTTTACCCTCCTACCTTTATTTGCTTGGTGCATGAAGATGCAAGGTTAATCAACATGTTATTTTCACGTTTGAGCTAATTACTTTGTGAATGTAAATAACAATAAAAGATACTTTCAGACTTCGAAAACATGCCTTCCTTTCTCCCTATATCACTTCCAATATATATGATTGTGTATATTTATCGGAGCCAGCAGTTCGCAAACAACAAGCGATTTGTATAGGGTTGATTGAAAGTCCCCAAGGCTGTCCCTGTCCCCCCAGAAATGTATTGTCTCCTACGCCCCTGGTTTTAGGAGTCGGGTTTTGGAAAATCAAACCTCAAGCTGGAGCCGTGCATTAACAACTTAAGAAATTCAGTTATTTTCTACTCAGTGTACTGAGGTAGAGTAGATAACCGAGAAGACTGGAACACAAGGAGAGATTGGGAACCAGGCAAATGGAAGAAGAAGGGTCAAACCACCACCAGGCTCTCTGCATCAGATAAAATAAGTTTTATTGTAAGCAGGTAGTGCCAACTTCGCTTACATCCCTGGACCTCTCCACACACTCTAATGAACCTAAATAATGTTCTTACAACATCAACTATCTAACCAACCCTTAAAATTGTACACCCCCTCACATGGCTAATGCCCTCTCCCTCCTTGTGTCCAACTTGAACTGTAAGTATATCTCTATGGCCAGGGTCTCACAGGACGAACTATCCATTCCTTCCTGATCGCTGCTTCGCTCCAGCCTCGGTTGTCACCTATTTCAGAATTTACTGCATGATGTACCCCAGTTTTCAGCTTCATTCCTCTCTGCTCGCCCTTCTTCTGAGCTCTCTCTCTGCACCACCGCCCCTATTCGTACACCTTCTTCCATCAATCCGTGAACTTCACTAATACAAAACTGTCCGTGGCATCATGTCGGAATAGCACTAGGCACCTGCAAATATTATCAACGTGTCTCACTACTCCTAAGTTCCTAACCTTGCAGAATTAAGACAGTTCCCTGTTCACCTCTTTGCTCTCCCAGCTGAAGGTCACTGGCTTCCTCACCCTCCCTTTAAACCATTCTTGCAAGTAGCTGCGTCGAAAAAACTTCAGCCCGTTCCGATTTATCCTTCAAGCCCTTCAGGTCTCTCTTTATCAATCTGATTGGCGCCAAACCCAAAAGGATGTAACAGGATTGAATCTGGTTACAGCTTTCTTTCTCTCATTTCCCACTGCATGGGCAACATTTGGCCCCCTTCTCATGGCCGTTTGTCTGTATCAATAAATCCCCACAATCTGCTTATCCAAGCCCAGCGGCTATCTGCAGCTTTGCCTTTCTGGATGCTTCTTTGCCCCCTTTGTACTCAAGTGACCCGCTAACCAACCCTCCTCCACTTCTTTCAAGTACCCGGTCCTGCCACAAATAAACCCATCAACATTACAGGCCTGGAGTATGGTCTTGCAGTGTACATAACCCAGAGACAATTTTTATAGACCCCACTCATTCAATCAGCTTTCATCCTATGGGAAAATTGTATCTTTCCATAGCTGCCTCCACTTTGATGAGTATGTGATGTGCCAAAGCTCACAGGGCACCACCACCTTTCTTTCAAACATTTCCTCAATAATCTCTACTCTTGCCGGTCTGTCACCTAAGTCTTAACATCATGATGAACACCCCTTCCACCGCTGCAGTCTTCTCTCAATGCCACATAGCTCCTGTATACTCTAACTTGACATATCTTCCTGTCCTATCAAATTCTCTATGCCACCAATGTTCTCACACTCCTCTGATTGGTCTTGTACTACTTCACACAAATGTACACCCTGTCCATCTCCATGCGCATGCCTTCGAAATATAAACCCCTATAGATTCAACCACACACAATGTTGGAATCTCTAACAACTCCAACAAAAAACATCACAAATATTATCAAAGCAACGTAAACTCCATTGTGGACACACACATGCAGATCTAGCATGGGCAATGAAACTTCACTATATGTCAACCACGATAGCCATTCTCTTGTTCCGTCCCCGTTCACTTTTCCCTTGCCTACCATTCCAGGATATGCCCCACAAACTCTCCTCCTGAAGGCTAGCATCCACAAAAGCATTTTTGCTAAAATGATATAGCTGTAATTTTCCTCAAATTTAACTGACATAAGCCCTTTCTAAATCAATGCCATAACAAAATTGACATCTTTCCTTTCATATTCAAGTCTAGCTCTGCTGTTGCACCTCCTCATTGTCTCACTCTTCAAAAAGGCTACCCACGCCAGAAACTAGGATGCTCTTAATGATGGAGCAAATGAGCCTTGATCAAAGCTTAAGGTTCTTACCGCTGTAGGTTTCAAATATCTTCCAGTATTCGCATACCTAGCATTTCCGCATCTGTGGCTAACCCATAGATCCTAAACTATTAGGAATGAGAAAGTGCCTCAGCTACTGCATTATCCTGGCTTGGAATATGGTGCACTCATAACAGTGTGTTCCATTACCACCGTCGCAGCTCTAACTTTTTAAGCAAATTTAGCACCCACAAGTCACTGGCAGACATTTTGTTGACCATCTTAATCACTGCCTTGCTTTCACCACAGACATCACATTCCTATTCTTCATCTCTCTTCCCTATAGTCTCACTCCTAGAAAGGCAATATAGCCTCTCTTCACCATCCAGTCCTTCAGGCCCAGTACCACAATTCTGCATCCAAAAGAACAAGTTATGTATCTTCAGTAACACTGTTTCTAATAGAGACTCAATTTAACTGCAGATTCCTCATATTTTAAATGTTCCCCAGGTGACAGAACTGATGCAGAAACTTTTCAGCAGTACCTCGACACTCTGGTAGGTGGCACCTTAGAGCAGGTCCCAGGCTCAGCTTTCCCCGTGCTACTGCATCGCTCTTGCTCCTGTCTTCTTCTTGATTTTTTCCCTTTTTCTGAGTGCCTCCTCCTTGCTTTTTCCTTGTTCTCACTGCTTTCTCGTTTAATTTTGCCGTTTTTATGAGAGCCTTATCTTTGGTTTTCCCTCATTTTCACTGCTTTTTCCTTGCTTTCCTCCCTGTTTGTATGCCATCTACTTGCTATTCCCTAATTGTCACTGTCTTCTCTTTGCTTCCCCCCATTTTTGAGTGCCTTCTACTTGCTTTTCCCTCGTTTTCACTGCTTTCTCCATGCTTTGTCCACAGTTTTTGTGTGTGCCTTCTCTCTGTTTTTCTCTCATTTTCACTGCTTTCTCCTTGCTTTTTCGCCCATTTTTAATATGCTTTCTCCTCGTTTTACCTGCTTCCTTCCTTGCTTCCTCCTGGTCTTTGTGTGCCTTCTCCTTTCTTTTCCCTAATTTTCACTGCCTTCTTGCTTTTTCCCTCATTGCTGCTCCTGCGTGCTGCCTGTTATTTCCCACCTCCCATCTACCCCTGCCTCCCATCACCACTCCATCCTCCCAGGACCTACAATGGAGGCCGCAGCATGACCCCATTGAGGAGGTCCAGGGCACAGAAGAAGAGGTATAGGAAGAAAGGCATACAGGAGTTCAGAGTTCCACTTTATGTCTAACAAGTCTCCTAGCAAGAGACATCTTGGAAACTCCAACATACAGAGCTTCCTGCATTGTACATTCTCAGTGGTGGCAAATAGATTGAGCCCAGGTTTTACCTATTTGCAGAAGAGACCTTGCACCAGCTTTGGATGTAAGTGCCACTCGTGATCTGCTAGATGGTGATGGCTTAGCTCAACCGCCCTGACATTCGAAGGTCCTGCCAGGTGGTTCACCACCAGGAAAATTCCTTGATGGCCCAGCCATTTCCAGAGGCACTGTGCCTCCTAGCACAGGGTTCAAAAGCCCACCCACCCTGTTTATTGCAATACCACATAGCAATAGAATTGTCTGTAAGCACCTGCCCCAGTCTTCACATGATGGATGGAAGGGAGGCCTTCAGTTCAAAGCGGGTGGCCCTCAGCTTCAAAGGTTGATAAGGAGCTGGTGTCTGCTAGATACCAGAGACCTCGGATATCCACCTATCCCAGGTGGCCATCACAACCCAGTAGTAATGCATCGGCTACCACAGTAAGGTCTGGGTGGGGTAGGGAAAGGGGACTGCTGCTGACCTAATCGCCGCCCAGGTCCACTTCGTCTTCTGACACTGTGCAATAAGCATCCACATTGGTGTTGATCTCAGAGCCAGAGATGGAGTTAGTGTTGGAGTTGGGAGAGATCCTGCGGCCTTTGGGTTAATCGATTTGCAGTCACTGCAGGCATTGGCATTGTGACTCACCCCGTACACCACAGACAAACCTGTTGAGGATCTATCACAGACATTTGCTTGCGAACCTGTCACTTTGAGAGGTGACATTTCCCTTGCACACTGTAAAATGTCTGAGGTGAGGAGTCTCAAAGAAAAGAGTGGTACCCCGGATCCACATCTAGTGGCATGGAAAGAAAGTAACTGATGTCATTGCATAGGAGTGGCATCTACATAGGCCCTCTATATCATTTCCAAAGTGGAACAGCTTCAGTCCTGAGCCACATAGTGCCACTTGCCACTGTACAGTATTACTGCTGAAAAGGTTCCTGATCTAGTCTTACACCAGAACAACAGAAACTAATGTTAGAGGTGTCTATTAGAATCCAGGTGTCATAAGAGTTGCTGTAGTTTCCTCAACCCACAGATCTTTTATCATGTCTTGTAATAGCAACTGTAGCTGCTCCAGTTTGTGAACTGGTAACCGAGGCACCATGGTTATCAATTCCAACCTGCTTAACAAACACAGCACCAACAAAGCCAGCCCTTCCTTTTTCGATGCCAATGGGATTCCAGATTCCTGTTCCACCTTTTCCAGTGTATCCATCAATCTCCAGCACGCATTCCAGTATCCTGCTCTTGTCACTTGAAAAAATAGTTGAGGTAGTGCAACACTTGCTCTGGCCCCACATTCCCATTAACTACTCACTTAGCATACAACTTACCAAACTTCTCAGAGACTGTACATGCCATCAAACATCAAATTGGCACAACTTTGTCCATAAATATCTGGCCTTAAAATGAACTGCTGAAAATGGTCTGGTGAACCAATAACAGTTGGAAGCAGATTTTGTATCCGTTTTTCCCATCTCAGCTCCTGTCCCACAACTAATCATCATCTAAGAGGCTAGACCAATGCTTGAAAAAGACAGAACATCCTCCTTGGTTGATGTTGTCATTCATTGTTTTCCCTTTTTGCCACAATAGGTAGTGGATCAGCCGGTGATCTCACTTTGCATTTTTTGGTGCCACTTTCAATGCAGATATGATCAGTTCAGAAATTGGCAAAATCTATATAGGTCATACCACCCTGCCACCTCATTTACAGGAATGCCCTATAAATGCCAACTTTTCACAATTGTTTGGTGTATTTGTCATCTTTTTGCCCTTTCTCCCAAGTTGTTTATATTAGGAAAATCAGATATGCCAGTGGATCTGTGCAAACAAAGAGGCCGGTACTATTGGGCTAGATCAAGCCACTGTGACAACATTCACATCAATAATTGCAAATTTATGGAAAATCCCCGGTTCCTTTAGTGGGGTTCTTTTCCTGCTGAAGCCAATAACCACTGGTCAAATACATAAGACTGCAGATTTTCAGTCTGAGACAAAGCCCAGTAATTATTTATGCAGATATTGTATTAATTATTAAATCCAAAGAACATTAGTTAAATTACTTATAACTGACATATTATACGTATGAACAACAAAAAGAGACAATAGTCAATTTCAATATGTACGTGTATACTCAGACTAGTGAGAAAACAGTAGCAAATAAAAAAAAACAGCAAATTCCCTTAAAGGCTACAGCCTTATTTAGGCCAGAGAGGCTGTCATAGATTCAGTGGTTCTTTATTTAAATTGGTAGGGAGTGCACTTCTAAGGAGCAAACCATTACCACCAGTGGTAGAGTACTAACTCTTCTCAGGTGGGAGCAGATACTGGGAGATATAGATGACCTGCACTCTAACTGGCTATTATCAAGCACTGCCTGTAGGCTAGCCCTCTCCAGACACAAGGCTGCCCACACTCACACTCCCAAAGACATATGGGCCCTCATTCTGACCTTGGCGGGCGGCGGAGGCCGCCCGCCAAAGTCCCGCCGTCAGGTTACCGTTCCGCGGTCGAAAGACCGCGGCGGTAATTCTGACTTTCCCGCTGGGCTGGCGGGCGGTCGCCTTCAGACCGCCAGCCAGCCCAGCGGGAAAGAGGCTTCCACGATGAAGCCGGCTCGGAATCGAGCCGGCGGAGTGGAAGCTGTGCGACGGGTGCAGTTGCACCCGTCGCGTATTTCACTGTCTGCGCAGCAGACAGTGAAATACATGTAGGGGCCCTCTTACGGGGGCCCCTGCAATGCCCATGCCAGTGGCATGGGCACTGCAGGGGCCCCCAGGGGCCCCGCGACCCCCCCTACCGCCATCCGGATCTCGGCGGTCCGACCGCCGGGATCTGGATGGCGGTAGGGGGGGTCGGAATCCCCGCGGCGGTGCAGCAAGCTGCGCCGCCGCGGAGGATTCAATGGGGCCGCGGTACACTGGCGGGACCCCGCCAGTGGTGCCGGTCCGACCGCGGCTTTACCGCTGCGGTCGGAATCCCCATTGGAGCACCGCCGGCCTGTCGGCGGTGCTCCCGCGGTCCTCCGCCCTGGCGGTCAAAGACCGCCAGGGTCAGAATGACCACCATGATGTCTATACATTGAACAACCAATAACAAGCTGTATGCGTTTACTGATATACACCGATTCCTGGGTGGAAAGACCCCGGGCAATGAGAAAAAAAAACAAATAATACGACAATGTGAGAAACAGACGACAAATAGAACGCTGCAAAAAATCCACGTTAGTCACTAATTATTTCAGGTGAAACGCCCAGAAGTTTGGACTGCCCTATACTGTAGACTCTGGTTAAAATGGCTTTACATCAAACTCAAGAAGTCGAGAGCTGTTTTATTATGCCAAGGGGGGACATTCTCAATTGTGCGGTAATATTACATTGGTAATTTCGCACTCCCAATTACAGATACCTAGGGAATTGCTAATTCTAGGATTCGAATCACAGGGAAATGTGAGTTTGTGCGCTCATATCCACAGGCAATTCACTATTTCCAGGACATTTTCTAGGGATATATTTTGCATGTTGCTACCTGTTGATAATGCTCTTGGAAACACCCGAAGGTGTGGTAATTCCACTTAATGTGGAATTGCCACACTGCTCAGTTTCCAGAATCATTAGCTATTTCTTTGGCTCTCTGTGAGGGTCGAGGTGCTACGTGAAATGTCCGACCTATGGCCAAGTGAACTTCCTTCCCCTGCCCTGTCTGCACTATCCCACATTGGTTGCTCTCTATAACACACAATATACAATCAGCCCTCTGGAGCCCACTGCCCCAAACAAACCACATCAGTAGAAACAAAATGTGAAGTTGGCAGTCTGTTGTTGAATTGTTAGACTTTGAATCTTTGGGTGATTTTCTAAGCCAGAAGGTTAACTGTTTCTTTTTGCCATGAATAGTGCCAAATAACCTTTGGCTTCCAGAGATTTCAAGCATCTCTCACTCCTTTGCTAACTATTCGGTTGGCAGTCATTTCTGGAAGAGCGCCATATAAAGTTGAGAGGGTGCTGGGGCGAAACAAGGCTTGTTCTCTCAACCGAGGCTGAGGTGTCACAAACCTTCTCTAACTGGTCGAGTTCCTGTCCTCTCAGACTCTGCCAGCCACCCTCTTTAGATTAGCTCTTTAAGCAATGAGCTTTGTCTCTCCTCACTACCTCCTCATCACGTCTTTATCCCAGTCTTTACATCTTGAGGTGTTTACACACCCTGGAAACAGGCACGTAGGTGTCTACCTAAAAGGAAAAATTAAACTTCTTCCCTCCAGAAGCGCCTATGAAGGGTCACCTCTACCCAGAATGCTCCTGTTTTGTCCGTCTTCTCTGAGATTGCAGTTGCCCTGTGTTTTCTATCTCTAATAGGTATTTTCAACTTATCATTTCTTGCCCTGCCTGCCCTTTGTCCTTGCTGCTGGCATTTTTTTCTTCTCTGGGCATGTTTCTGCTTGTTTGGACTCATGGACTGTTGCTGAGATTGTTGCCTGAGTTCAACTTGCGGTGTGCACCCTTGCCTTCTTGCTAGGCTTTTTTGGAGACTGTGTGGTCCGGTTCCAATGTTTGACTTGAGCTGGGTTGTGGTTGCTCTCCTTGATGTCATAAAGGGCCTCCCTCCTGAGATTGGACCTGTTGTTTTCTTGCTATGTTACAAGTGCTGAAGGCCCCTTCTCTGGAGGACAGGTGAGTGGCCCGACTTTTTCTTCCATTGATGACGCTAGGCTTCAGCTTCCAACTATGTTGCCCGCTTGACAAGTGTTTGTGGGCTGTTGCCATGTCTTCCTGTTTCCTTGCCTGCTGCTTAGGCTAATTTGTGCCCCAGCCTTCTACTTGGCTAGTTGGGGGCTGCTTGGTACTGCTGTTATATCTGCCCTGCAGTTCCCTGGCTCTCTTCCGTGCCTGGGGCCAGTGTTGGGTTTGCATCCTTTGGCTATGCTGTGGAGATCTAATGATAGATATGGATAGCACCTTGGGTAAGGTGGCTGACTGTGTGCCCTCCACCCTGTGCTCCCTGCTGTTTTCGGGTTGGGGTGTACCTGTTCTATGTGTGGTACAGAAGCCCCTTCACTAAAATACAGGTGAGTGATTCCTCTTTTTACTGGGGTGACAGGTGGCACTGCTCTCTGCTGGGCTCGGGGCTTGTAAGATGTGTGCCCTGTCTCCCTAAGTCATAGAACCTTGCTTCAGCTGTATGCATCCCAGCCTTCATAGTGGGCTCCTTGGCAAATGTAGAGTACCAGTTTCTATGATAGTCCCTGTTCATTTGATCAGTCTGCCCTCTGGCTCCGTGCTGTGCTTGAGGCTCTGGAAGGCTTGCTCACTGTGGGACTCCTTCTCCGGTGGACAGGTGAGTACCCCCTACGTTTGTTCCTAGGATGGGGGTTGGAATGTGGCTTCTTCCTGCACTCTGAAAATCTGTTGGCTTGTGAGAGGTGTACCATGTCTCCCTCTCTTGTGTCCTTTTTATGTCCCCACCTCCCTTCTTGACTTCTTGGATTTGCATGGTATTGGTACCAATATCTGGCCCGCCCTGACTCCATGCTGAGCTTGGGTTGTGACTTCGCACATTGGCTGGGATGTGGAATTTGAACTTCTTCATGTGCATCCTTCTAGGCTGGAGCTTGTGGGGTGGAGTGTTTTGGTTCCCTACCTTGGCTTATGGCCATTTTTGATAGCCCCTTTTTTAAGTGGTGTGAGGGTCGGTGGTGGACTTTCCTTTCTGCTCCTGTGGTTAATTTGGGCTTCCTCTGTGATGGCAAGTCCAGGCTTCTCTTGTCCACTTTTTTGCTTTTTTACGTGCAACGTTGCGTGTGGTGTAGTCTTCCCCCTGTGCACTCTGCTATGGCATGGTGGTTCTAGGCTGGAGGCTTTGCCTCCAACTACACCCTGCAGCCCTTCCCATCCACTCCCTTCTTTTCTTTGGAATGAGGGCTGCTTGTGGGCACGTCTGTGAGCCCTGTTTATTATAGGGCTTCGATTGGGCCTGTTCTTGGTGTGATGTACGCATGCCCTTATACCTAGTTTGGACCAGAGGCTTAAGTTTACAGGTGGCCTCCCCCTTCTCTGTATACATTGCTTCCTTTTAGCTTGGCCTTTCGGCTTTGTATCCCACCCCTTGACCTACAGGAATATTTATTTCTGTCTTACTGAGCACTGTCTGGTTCTAGGCCGTGTAGTTAGCCCTTTTTCCCCAAATGCCCTAGGATGGAGTATAGGCAGACATGGTGGTAGAGGTCTTTACATACATGATCCTGCCTTTACTCTGCCCACCAAATTCAGAACTGTACAATGGCCTCACAGACATCTCTATAGAGTGACAAGAACCACTATCTCAGTGGTTCCTGTCAGTGCTGGAAAAGTTTGACGGATGGCTCCATCAAACATGACTCCCGCTGTCTTAACTTTTCCAAAGTTTTTTATTTCACAATAACAAACATCCAAAGCTGGAGCTTGTTTCTAAAAAAATGATCCCCAAATTATGGAAGTTGTCTTCCATGGAGTGTGTCATTTTTTTAGGGTTGTGCCTGCGACAGCATACGCTAGCATATGCGTGCGCTTGTCAGACACTATTGTTTTCAGTAAAGGGCCTGAAACCCTGGCATTGCTTACCATTTGTTGGATTCAATTCCACTATTCTTTGCTGTCTCCCAATTGACCAGCGCTGGCCAAACATCACTTCCATTTGTCTCTGTGGAGCAGGGTCCAAGCTCAGATTGATTCAACGTAATCAGTGCCCGTACGCTGTTCCAGACACGATTCAGTTACTATTTCTTTCTCCCCCTTCAAGCTCCCCTGCACTGTCTGGTACTCCCATCCTCCTCCCCCACATCTTCCTTGTGTTATTTTCCCTATGCCCCCTCGCCCTCCTCCAGCTGTCTGCAATTCATTTTTGTGTTGCCTTTGTCGGTGCTAAAGTGCAAAGGTAATGTTTGTTGGCTTTGGCAGCGCATGTTCTTCCAACCTCCAGTGTACAGTGGTGGTTTTCCAGCTGGTTGTCCAGTCACAGTTCCACAGTTCAATAAACTTTGCTGTATATTCACTCCTCAGGCAGTGAGGCCTTAGTACTATCGTATTGTCTCTTCAGAAAGACGGGGTGGCGTGGGGAGGTGCGATGCGCCGGAGTAAACTTTTACCCCTGCTGTCTTGCAGCTAGACAACCCTTTTATGAATTTAGTGGTAGGCTAGAGGTCTTACTAGTCTCTTATTATGCACATGGGTAACACATTAAGGTTGAGACGTGTAGGCTTAAGTGATTATTTCACACAACTTGGCAAGTATGGTGTGGCTTTTCCCCAATCGCGAAGCACATGTGCACTTGAATGATAGTATAAAGGCCATTATCGAATGCCCTTTTGTTCCAGCTCTGCCTTCCTCTGTACTGACATATTTTCAATGCTGCTTTGTATGCTGCTATGGCCAGTCAGGCGGCTTCAAAGCGCTCTGCATCATAGCTCCCAATAATGACAAATCCAGTCGCCCTGCGTTACTTCCTAGTTCTGTCTCCACTACACCCTTTCCAAAGATTCTGCTGCGCCAGTTCTTGTGGGACATTTTGTCCAAGAAATCTTTTAGCTCCTTGTCAGCTTTGAAGTGACGCACCTGATTGTATCACACCCTTGTTATCAGCACCTCCGTCGAGTGTCACACCTCCGGAGTGTATGAGGCTTCTTCGGAGCCTGTGGGGGCACAGTGAGCTGGCATTACCTGTTTTTTTTTCTAAATCAACTTAGAAAGCGCTTCCTATACATTTTGGTGCTATCCTGTCAACCAGGAGAATTGAGTTATAGTCATGACTAGTGCAATTATGTGATTCTGTTTTTCCAGTATTTTTGCATTAAAAATAAAATTGTTGCAGTTGCCACATAATCCAGCATTTGCATATTTTCTAGCACAGACGGATCTAAAAGCTACTAAAACGCTACTACACGTTTGCCGTGCAATAGAAGGCTCTTTGCAAAGTGTAACTCCTCACCTTTCAGTTGGCGATTTCAGGTATTTAGGTGATAAACAGATGCTAATGAGATGAAGCCTTACATTAGCAAACCCAATAGGTCTCGCACATGACAGAACTATTGGCTTTGCCAATGCTTGTATTATTTTTTACAATCTCTCCGTGCCAGTTTTGCCTGTCAGTGACAGACAGCAGAAAAAAAGTAATCAAACCACTCACTCTAAATTGGGCAGATGGGTGGAAGGGCTACATCCGATGACTCAGATTATGTTGGTGACAGTGTCACAGTAGGCACAGCATCGAGATTCTTTTGGTCCGCCCAACCCTAAATCGCGTTGGTGGACCAAGAGATTGGCGCAGAGGGTACTCTGTCACTGTTCTGATCGAGTACTTTAGCTGCCAATGTCTAAATTGGTCTAACAGTCTCTTATCATGGCTTTGGACGCTCGTATTCACTGCACATTGGATGCCTGCACCTCTGTGCCTCACGCCACTGCTCCATGCTGGCATTGGAGTTTTGAGGTATGTAGTCCTTTGTGTATCCTGGTTGGTTTTCCCGTGCATGCAGTGTTCTGGGATTGGGGTGTTGGTTTCTTTTTTGAGAGTCTTGCTCATTGCACTCTGTGGTGCTTGCTTAGTTTTTACTTCAGGAGTGGCTCTCTCTTCTGGACCAGTTTGCTGCCCTCTATTTGCCTCTCCACCTATGCTCCTCTCGTGGCAGGTATGATGTTTTCTGGCCCGATGATTTGTCGGGCCCTGGAGCTTGCTGCATGAAGATGCTCTCCTTCTTGTTTGGACCATAAGCTTCCCCTTTTGGTGTGTGCCCTTGTGATGGACTCTGTCTTTCCTCTATGTTGGGTGTGAAGTTTTATAATTCCCGGGGAATGCTTTGCCTAGAGCTGCCCGCCTTCTTGTTGAGGTTTTGTCATCCCTCTCCTCTTGCCCTTTGCTATGGGCTATGATCATATGTCTAACCTTCTAGTGGCTAGTGTTGTTAGAGTTCCTTGCTCAGATTCTCTGGTGTTTCTCTGGAGTTCCACTGCCCATTTATGCTTATTTTCTGGCAGACCTGTCCTTGATTTGCCACATCTGTTGTCCAGTGGGTAGGTGCACTGGGTGTATGGTGTGCAAACCTGCTACTTTCTTGAGATTATTTACCTGTGGGTGCACGATCCACTAGGCTGGTTAGTCACTGTTCTACTTCCTTGCGGGTGGCTCTTGTCCCCAGTGACGGCCGACATGAATTAAAAGTGGTGGGGCAGGTGGAGGGAGTGTGGGGGAAGCACAGGGGGAGGAGTGCCAGGGGGGCACGAGGGGGCAGTGAGGGGGGTAATTAAAAAAAACACTCACCTGGTGCTGCCAGCCACCTCGCTCTCCTTCTCTTCCTGCTCCCAGCGTCAAAGACTCCCTGTGCTAATACCTAGCATGAGAGCAGCACAGGGATTGGCCTGAGCGGGCTGGTGTGCCGGTCGCTCAGACACAGGGAGTCTGTGCAGTTTCTCCAACCCAGCTGTCAAATAAAGCTGGGTTGGAGAAACCTAACAGCGCATGTGTGTTTGGCCAGCCTAGAATGGCCGGCCACACGTACATGCACAGTTAAGAGCACACTCCACTCCCGACCCTCCCATGGCCAGGCCCGGCCTGCCCCTCCCTGCACAGACTGGCTCAGCCAGCAGCAGAAAAATAAAACTATAGTGAAATATTGTCTTATTTTTCTGGTGCTGGCTCTGAGCCAGCGGGGCAGCGCTCCTCCGCCATTGTGGAGGAGCCGCTGCTTGTCCCCACTTCTGGTATTGCCCTTTGATTAGTGTTTGGGACCTTAATCAGGCTGGTGTGCTCCGGTTTCCCCATTTTGATTATTTCACTAAAAGTAATTGTGACCTTCCCCCGGTGATCCCAAAAGTGCTTGAGGGTGGGTTTGGGTTTATGTTCTTAGCCTCAGGTCTTCTACTCACTCCTGGTCTTTTGTTTGTCTAGGACCCTCTCTCCATGGTGACTTCTGCCCATTGTCCAATTTCTGCTCGGGCAGCAATGTGCCTACTTTGCGTGGGGCCATTGGGGGCACTGGTCGAATCCTTTCTGTTTCTTTTGACTTTTTCCCCCTGTCACTGCATGTGTAAGAAAAGATCCTTGACTGTCAGATACCTTTGGATTCCTTTCCATTTCTGTTGCCTTTTAGGGGTTTCCTGTGTCCCTTCTTTTAGGGGTCTGGCGGTCTGGGAGCACTGGTTGTGATTCTGCCTTTCGGGCTTCTGGAGCTTGTCAGCTTGCTTTGGCATTGGCACATGGGGCTGTGTTGGTATTCTGGACTTTGCCCTTGTTGGCTGGCTGCGTTGGTGGGCAATGAATGCCCTTCATGGCTGATATGGTAGATCCTGATGCTGTTAAGACTTAAAGAAGCGATGTAGAAGTAATGCTTCAATAATTGCTTTACTCTGATTCTACTTCCAGTCCTTGAAACCCTCTTACAATTCCTGTTTGCCCAGATTCAGTTGCAGTAGGCGGCTATGGGAGACAGCTAAGGCGGATTCTGGGTGGTGATGGTCCTTTAAAGCACAGCTGGAGAACCAGACTACTTTTTTGTTTTAGGTAATCGGGGGAGATTGTTTTCAGGGTGAGGACACAGCTTAAGGTGTGAGGACTGGTATGTAATCAAAGTATTACCCTTGGGCTCCACGATATTTGAGAAGGAGATGAAGCTACTTACAGATGTTTGTATAACCCTAAAATAAAGAAGGAGGGCCCTAGAGATTTCACTGAATCCTTCTGGGGGGTCCAAAAGGCACAGACTTCGCCTTGTTTAGGAAAGAAAATGGGAAAGAGAGCTAGTAGTTCAGGGAATCCAACCTACAGGGGCCATTTTTTGGTAGAGTGAAATTGCAGACGGCGACAGCTTCAGCTGTTGATGGGAGTTAAGCCGTGCAGTGGGTCAGGAGATGAAGGTTATGGGTGTGGTTGGAGGAGGAGACCGAGGAGTTGAGTGATAACTGTAGAGTCAGTGGACCACAGCAGGCGAGGTTAATCCAATAATTATTTATTAGCTTTTAAAATACACCTAACACTCCTGGGAGAAATGTCGGTTGATTCCGGCTATAGCTTCAAAGTGAATCCCAAAGCAATTAATTCTATTTTATTAGTATTTAATGCAATCTACTCAGACATTTTTATTTAACCATTTAAACGCCCCTTTGCTCATTTGTTTTCCTATATGTCAAGCTCCATATGATGTCTGAATCATGAATAATCTATTTCAAATACATTCAAATAGATTTCCTTAATCTATGGTACTAGGGGCCAGATGTATCATTCATCCAAATGGCAATTACTTAATTGCGATTATCTGCGAATTACAATTACGTAATTGCTATTTGAATGCATGAAACTCCAGGAGTTTCATTTAGCGATTCCCAATGGCTCGCAAACTGACCTACCTCATTGATATTCATGAGTTAGGTCGCAATTTGTGACCCACTGTAAATGGCTACAATCACAGGGATGGTGACCTGCTGGGCTAAGCAGACCACCATGTATGTCTGTGACCGCTTTCAAATAAAGCAATCCTTTTTTTTTTTTTTTAAATACAGTCCGTTTTCCTTGAAGGAAAACGGGATGCGTTTCAAAAATAAAAATAAAAAGTTTTTGTTTCATTTTTTTAAGAGTAGACAGTGGTCTGTGGGACCGCTGCCTGCTCTTAAAAAATGTCATGCATGCATTCAGAAAGGGGAAGGGGTCCCTTGGGACCCCTTCCATTTGCAAATGGGTTACCACATACTTGAAGTAGGTGGTAAAATGCGAATGTTTTGCGACCGCATTTGGGTCACAAAACGTTCCTACATACCGCTGCAATTTGGTATTAGGAAGGGACGTCCTTGGCACGCCCCTTTCTAATACCGAATCGTTATGTAGTCGCAATTCCACTTTGAGATTCGGTAACAAGTTACCGAATCGCAAAGTGGAATTCATACGTACCAAAATGCATTTATGCGACTGCAAAAATGCATGATACATCTGGCCCATAGTTCCTTAAATTCACGTCTGATGATGTGCAGACTGCAACTCCCTGGAGAACTTACTTGTACCAACCAGCATGGTAAGTGCTGGTCACCAATGGCTGCTTCATCATGATCAGCACCACTGTCTGGCAGGGGAGCCAGGAGCTTCTCCTGAGGCTGATATCTGTACTTCTACATGCTCATTGTAGAAACAGCCGTGCTATTGCTCAGATTGCGTAGATCTTCCATTCTTATGGTCCCAGATTTTACGGCCCAAAACGGAGAAAGTAGAGCCATCCATCAGGAGTCTTCCTGCTGAGTGATTTTATAATAAATATTTTTTTATTCTCTGATAAGCAAGCAGGTAGGTGGTTCTATTAATGTGGATTTTTGCCTTTCTCAATTTAGATTCTTTAGCTCTGCCCTAACTTTTATTCTTTTTTGGCCAGTGCTGGTTAGAGTTTACCGGGCTTTTAAGGACTGACTACTGCATCAAGTGATCAGCTCAGGCCATGGTGTTCGGTGTCACTGCAAAAGGAATGTGATAAATGACCAAGGACCGAGAGATGAGGTTTTTTTTTTTACAGACTTAAAAGAAAGGGTTTTACTGACTTGGGTGTAATGTTCTGTGAGCTGGCGAGGGAGGGTGGGGAGTTGTGGGGAGCAGAGGAGTATTTGGGGGATAGGAAGCTTCCATAGGAGGGAAATGTCTCCATATGATAGATGGCAGATTTTTTAGAGCTTTGTATATACATACAGACACATGTGGAGATCCTTCTGTATACCACATTTAATGCATGGCTGACTCAGTGCATAGGAAGAGTCTGTGTGGAATACATAAGCACATTTTCCATTTGAATGGTCATAGCAGATAATTCGGTCCCTAAAGAGAGGATGTTAGGAAACAGAATACTGATGCACTCATTAGAGTTGAGCACTTAGGTCTTAATGCAGTGCCCCGGAAGGGTAATAACATTACCACTCAGCATGTCCTATTTAGTTTTCAGTGGAAATTAATGAGGATTAAAGTACGGGAACGTTGTTAATGTATGCTTTCCTTATATAATAGTGCAACCAGCCTTGTGCTGGCAAGAAACATGCATAATATTTTTCTGCTGTGATGTAGAAATACCGCATATCTGACATTAAAGTAGTCCATCACTGATGCAGTATTATTGCATTACTAAATCTCTGGGATGGGAAAAATGAGCAGGGACCAAGTTTCTGCTCATTGTTGCTTTAAAACGACATTAGCAGCAGACGATCATGAGACTGTCGGTATGGAGAGAAGTTGTGCAAATTGTCTACTAAGCACTGTGTATCTTTTGACTTTCAGTAACACCCTTTCATTGATGAGCATTCTGAAGGCTGGTTCTGCGCTGTTGTTGTTATTTGATTTCCACCTGCTAGCTCTAAAGTTTGACCGTCTCAGACACTTCGAGACATAAACTATCGCCATCCTCAGCAAAGCTCTTGACTGCTCCTGAGAGGGAGTATCCTTTTCAACAAGGTAGTGTGCATGTAGTGGTCTGAAGTGTGCATGTAATAGTCTGATGTGTACTTTCCAGTACAATGGAATCCCTTTAAAAAAAAAAACTTTTTAGCCAGACATATCCCCTTGTGGAAAGTAGAGATGTTTTTCTGGCCAAAAACAGGAACTCCACATAACAAGCTATTTATCTCCTGTCTGCCAGAGACTGGAATTCACATCCAGCCTTTAGCAAGATACATTCCCTGTACTTAGGCTGCGAAGGGTGCCCCTGAATTGCCTCTCTCCACTAATACACTGGTGCCTAAATGTTTTTCAGTCCTATACGGGGTCTGATTAGAGATGTAATTGTGTTCAAAATCCCAGAACGCTAGCGCCTTGTGCTGGTAACTCAAAGAGTTACAGTCTTGGCCTAAGTAAGCATGCAGTGCTTCCTGTACGCCTGCCCTGGACTAAATCGCTCGTATTGACCTATGACAATCCGACATGCAATGAACAAAGACCCAAAGGATGGCATCCAGAACGTGCTTCAGCCCTCCTGTGACCATCTCAGCAGAGGCACAGTACTGTTGCCCCCATAAATACTAAGACCCTCATTACGAATTTGGCGGTCTTTTCACAAGACCGCAGCGGGCACCAGAAGACCACCAGTGTTGGCGGTCCAAAGACCGCCATATTACAAGTCAAGTTGGATTTATGCCCGTTTACAGGTGGAAATCCGACACCGTCAGCCTGGCCGACAGTGGAAGATAAGCATTTCCACTGCCACGCAAACAGGACTCTGCCTGCCGTATTACAATACGTTGTATGGTGCAGCTGTTTCCTGAACGGCGGTGCAGTGCTGGCGGCGGAAACGCTGAGACCCATCCCCTCCCGGACAACCGCCTCGTCATGACAGGTAGGTGGACCATCCAAAAGGGGGCAGGGATGTTGTGTGCGTGTATGTGTAGCGGTATGGGTGTATGTGAGTGGGTGTGTGTATGTATGTGTGCGTGGAGGGTGTGTGTGTCTGAATGGAATTGGAAGGGAGGGGGTGTGTGTCGGGGCATGAGTACGTGTGTATTTGTATAAAGAGCGTGTATGTGTGCGAAGGGGGGTGTCTGAGTGCACATTTGTGAGCGAGCGAGTGGGGGTGTTTGGGTGTATGCGTGCGGTTGGGGGCGGTGTCTGCATGTATGTGGAGGAGTGGGGGTGTGCATGAATGCGTAGGGGGTGTGAATGACTGCGGAGGGGGATGCGTATGTGTGAGTGCATGTAGGGATGCGTGTATGTCAGTGTGAGAGCAGGTGGGATGATTGTATGGATGTGTGCCGTTGTGTGGGGGGTGTTTGCAAGTGTGTGGACGGGTAGGGGGGGTGACTGCATGTATGTGGATGTGTGGGGGTGCCAGCAACAGGAATGGGAATTCCGGTCGCTGGCTGCATTACCACCAGGGTTTTCGTGGCAGGGCGACTGTTGTGAAAAGCCTGGTCGTTTGCTGCCTCCTAATAATGCCAGCGGCCTTAAGCCTGCTGCTGGCCCGGCGGATCTTACCTCCAGCTGCAGCGGTTCTAACAGACTGGCTGTGTTGTGGCGGTTTGGCTTTGGCCAAACTGCACAACTCATAATGCGGTGGTGTTTACCATCGGGTCCACGGCAGTTAGACCGCCCTCTGCGAGTTTGGCGGTCTCATGACCTCCAAACTCGTAACGAGGGCCTAAGTGTCCTTGAACAGATCCCAGCATTGCTGACTCTACCTGGTGAGCAATTACCACTGCCCATAAATGTTACTTTAGCCACATAGCCTTGTGTTATTCCTGTCCTTTTGCTTCAGCCTCATGTGGCACCAGCCATATACTTTCTCACTGTTTTAGGCCTGAACACTGGAAGCAGTATCCTTTCAGCAGCAACATTTGAAAAATCTTCATATGTTGCAGACAGGACCTCATCTCAACAGACCTAAAAATTTACATATGCATTTATGAACATCTATGAATGACATTAGAGAGATTGAAGATTACATTACACCACAGGTATGGAGACCCTAACCTATTATAGTCATACAATAAAATACTTATGTGTGGCACTAGGACACCTTAGCCAAAGAAACACATCCAAAATTGTAGAGTCATTGCACCTACCAACACTTGGATGATGTCAGGTGCCTGTTAGACGTTCTTGCATGGAATACAGCATTAGTTTGTGTGGTGCACGGTTTGTGACTCATTAGCACTGTGTATTGTTTGTAGGAGTTGCATGGACACTTAAGGGATGCAACAAATTGGTGACATAGCACTCATGTTTTACATATTTTACTGGCTAAAACTCGGTGTAATTGACATAATACATTGTTTTGGATTTTCAGACATTTAGAATATCAAAAATCCAGTTTTTTTGGTGAAGGTGGTCACTAAAACATGAAAATCTGTAATGGTACCCAACACAAGACTAAGGGGGTGATTCTGACCGCGGCGGACGGCGGTCGCCGCCCGCCAAGCGGTTACCGCCGAAAGACCGCTCCGCGGTCAAAAGACCGCGGCGGTCATTCTGGCTTTCCCACTGGGCTGGCGGGCGACCGCCGAAAGTCCGCCCGCCAGCCCAGCGGGAAACACCCTTCCCACGAGGACGCCGGCTCAGAATGGAGCCGGCGGAGTGGGAAGGTGCGACGGGTGCAGTTGCACCCGTCGCGAATTTCAGTGTCTGCAAAGCAGACACTGAAATTCTTTGTGGGGCCCTCTTACGGGGGCCCCTGCAGTGCCCATGCCATTGGCATGGGCACTGCAGGGGCCCCCAGGGGCCCCGCGGCACCCCCTACCGCCATCCTGTTCCTGGCGGGAGACCCGCCAGGAACAGGATGGCGGTAGTGGGTGTCAGAATCCCCATGGCAGCGGAGCGCGCTCCGCCGCCATGGAGGATTCTCAAGGGCAGCGGGAAGTCGGCGGTACTCCGCCGACTTTCCGTTTCTGGCCGCGGCTGAACCGCCGCGGTCAGAATGCCCAGCGGTGCACCGCCAGCCTGTTGGCGGTGCTACCGCCGACCTCCGCCATGGCGGTAATTACCGCGAGGGTCAGAATGACCCCCTAATTGTTTAAAATGTTTATGTCTTGGCAAGCCCTGACAAAGTCAGAGGGTCACATCTGTTTTGACAAAACGTGTGTTGGTTGGCTGGAACATAGCTGATCAGAAGCACAGAATAAAAAGAAGACCTTAACAAAGTGTTGTATTTTGTTCAATGAAGTAAAGACACGTGCAACGTTATCTTTTGTCTGGTTCTGTATTCCAGGCGATTTATTCCATCTTGCAATGCAGAAGTCAAGCAGTTGGACCCCGACCTATGGATGACTAGCTGTGAATCTTATTGCTGTGCTGCACTCAATAATCCTACTTATTTCTATTATATTATATATACGGAGTTTCTTACAATAGGGACGAATTGAAGAGGCATTCTGTCGCTATCGGCAACACAGGAGAGGGTCACCTCTCCTCCAACCATGTTTCTGGGAAGCCTTACTACCTGGCAATCTACTATTATCTACATTATTTCTTTATTTATTAAATGATTCTTGCCAGCGCATATCGTTAAGGATGACATAAATCTACGGAGTCAAGGAAAAAAAAAGGAAAAGAGATTTCCCACCAAAAGAGTTAAGTTTGAAGGTAAATAATTCCCGTGTACAATTACGGTAGCTCGCCTCCTCGAGGCGCGTGCTTTCTCACGACCGATTGAGTACATGCGACCTGCTGGCCACACTAGGCACGTTTCTGTGAGTATTCTTCTATGTGTGTGCCTTGCTGTTCTGCTGGGAGTCCTTCAAGACTTCAGTGTACTGCAGGTCTTGTGAGGTCATCATGCGTGGGTGTGGCGACCATTTTGGATGAAATAGATTGTATTGAATGCTTCGCTGAGGAAACTACTGAACATTATCATCACTGCTGTGGAAAGAACTTATTGGACATCGTTTTGAAAAACGTTTGTAGTTATTATTGGTCAGTACATCTTACATTTATCTTTAGTAACTTAAGCTCTGAAGCTGCTTATTGGAATTTTTATTGCACATTGTGTTACATATATCTCTGTCACATTATCAGATTCATTCTTTGCAAGATTAAACTATCATTATTATTCTAAGGAGGGTCCTATTTTGCAAAGTATTGTATCAACATGCAGTTTGATCTTCCAGCCAAGTTTTTGCAGACTAATGGGAAGCCCCCTATTCCTTGTATTAGATGGCGGGAGCTTCATTTCCCACATGAAGGCAATTGCAGCTTATTTTTACACTGCCTAGGTTCCGAAGGGCAAGTCATCTTCAGGACGTTAACTCAGGCTACACCCATTGAGGGACAAGGAGACACTAATGTTTACACAGAACCATTGTTAAGGATTGAACTGAGATTCAAGCCCACTACCAACATTGCTCTAAATAGATTCAGGTTTTACACTAGAGCACAAAAGGAAGGAGAATCGTGTGACGAGCTTCTGACAGCGTTGAGAGCTTTGTCTATGAATTGCAACTTTGAAGCTATGGAAAACGAAATGATCGGAGACCAAATTATTGTGCATGTAACAAAATAAGAAAACCCAAGAACCGCTATGGGTTATGGGTGATCCCAAGTTATAGGATGCTATATCTATGGTGAAAGCATTAGAACAGTCTGAAAAATGGATGTCAACTGTAAAAGGGACAAGTATACATGTAGTTAATGCAAAGGATGTGTGTGTGGTTAAGCGGTCTGATGAAAATTGTATGGACATTTCACAAACTAACAGTTTTGAGAATAGTAGAAGGTCAGAAAAAAAGGAAAAGGGAGGCACATGTTATAGATGTGGTAGCAATCCACATATAGCTTCTTATGCTTGGTGGCCTGCCATTGACAAGGAGTGTAAGAAGTGTGGTCGTGTGGGGCATTTTGTGCATGTGTGCAGGGAAGTCAAAAAGAACAGTAATCAAGTGCGAGGTAAAGTGTCATACATGTCAGAAATGACTGATGTCAGACCAACATGTGAATGTCAGAAGGTAAATATTAGCAATCATGGTACTGTTTTGTCTGTTCAAAAGAGTAAAAGACTTCAACTAAACAAGATTTTAAAAAGTATCCCAAGTGTGTGGTTTGGGTGTTCAGTATAGATTTGGAACTTATGGTAGATTCAGGATCTCCTTGGACTATAATTACAAGGCAGGATTTCAAAGAAAAGTTTGATGGAATCTTGAACATGGAGAGTTTGCAACCATCAGACATAATTGCTGAACGTTTTGATGGATCCACTATAAACATAGATGACCATATGGATGAGATGTAAGAATTTAAAGGAAGAAGTGCCAAAATTAAGGTATATGTAGCTGTCAAAAGAGTGAATGGATTTGTTTGGAGAGACCAGTGGAAATTGAGGATAATACTAAATCCCCGTAGTAAAAAGCCTGTACTGTTATGTGATGAATGAAATGCAAGCGGTCCTGAGAGAGGTCGGTTTAGGCGCATAGAGAGCGCCCGCCTTTGATGCAAGTCTGACTATAAGGGGACGCTCCCTCTCCTGGACAACGGAGGCTAGTAGCCTCTTGTGATAGGGTCCTCCCTAGGTAGTTCCTTGGCAAGGTAGGCCCCACCGCCCACTCGGGCATCACTCACTTATTATTCCCACTGTATGGTTGTTATTTGATTCAACGCTCACTGAGCATGAATAGCAGAGATCCTTCGCCCTGATGAATGCCCCGAGACCTTCCAGAGCTCATTTTTAAGGGCAGAAACATGTCGGCTTCTTCTTCTTTTTAGATAGGAGACCCAGTGAGTCATTGCTCTCACATTGGTGTCCCAGTCCTCCTTTTAATCACATCAAACGGAACCTCCTATTAAAAACTTTCACGGGTATCTGTTTAGGTGTTTTTATTTCTTAGTCTAGCTGGATCCCTTTTCCAGAACCAAAATTGATTTACGCACTCCCTCCTGTTCCTTTAATAGTGAGGTTGAGTCCGCCCAGGTGGCATTGTCCTACCTGGGTGGGGCTAGGTGGTTATATGATGAAGCATGACACCATTGAGTGTGTGAGACCACCTAGTCCGTAAAGGAAATTCCCCCTCCCACCCCATACACCTCAGTCCACCCATGTCTCGCCTCTAGTTGCGGATGACAAAGGGCCTAGTGTTTTAATTGATACACTACTAATCCGCCCCCGTTACAAGAACCCCGTACTCCCAGTTGTGTTTTTTGTATTGGTCGTTGGGAGCTGAGTACGGTTGCGTTCTCCGTTTACCCCCCTACTCCCACATTTTCTCTCTCTGTGTGTTTTGAATGAAATGAAGAGCAAGTATTATCCATTAAAGAGAGAGATGGAGACAAAGTGGTTAAAGAGCATTTTCCAGAAGTGTTTTCAGAGAAGTTAGGAAAACTAAGGGACTTTGTATATAGGATTAGACTAAAGAAGGAAGCTGTCCATGTGAAGTAAAAATTGAGGGGGGTGCCTATAAATATCAGAGAATAATTGAAGGAAATGTTAGATGAATTGGTTGAAGATGGTGCAATTGAGGAGACTGAATCTGCTGAGTCGGTTTCTCCAATTGTTTTAGCCCGTAAGGCCAACCAAAAGTTGAGATTATGTATTGCTGTAAGGGCACTTAATATTAATATTTTCACTTGATAGTCACCCGCTGCCCAATATTTACAAAGTAGTCTCAATGTTAAAAGGAGCAAAGATTATTTCCACTTTTAAGGTCTGTGCACCACCAAACTGAATTGGCTGGACAGTGGCGGCTGGTGACATTTGAAAGCGGTGGGGCGTAATAGTCTGGGTACGACTTTTATGTAGCGAGCAAGCTCAGTGGACAAACGTGGGGTCCAGGGTGGGTCCTCCACCCAAGAAAAAATAGAAAAAAGATTGACAAGTGGTCCATTTGAAAGGAAATAAATGTAGTGAGAAAGCAAGGTTTATAAAGCAGTAGGAATGTATAGTCTTGAAATATTAAACACATATTTTACTGCATTAATACGTTCACCCTTTAATGTGCGAATTGTACACTGCAACAACTTCAGGCCCTTTCAAGTGTGTGTTTACCCACTGTCTTGCACTCCATGCAGCATCAACTTTGGAAGAATATGTTCTAACCAGGCATCAGGAAGCACACACAACTGCTAGCTGCAACCAGTCATACAGAAACATGTGCAGACAGGTCTTTAAGTGGGATGAAAAAAGTGGGGGCTCTCTAAAAAGGAAAATGCAAAATGAGATGTTATTGCATCCAGAAATATAACACAACAATTGACATCACGTAAAGCCTGTCAGTACATTTGGCTTTGTCAATGTTTGTTAGCTGTGGAAGATAAATGAGTAACAACAATGATTAGTTATAAATAATTAACATTGAAAATGTTTCAATTCTGAGACTATGAATTAAATATTGTTGAGACCTGCGGAAGGAGTAGGGCCTTCAGTTATTTGTTCTTTAATGTTAGATATGTTTGCCCTATTTCTCTTCACTTCTCATCCATCTGCACATTTCCCGTCTCCTCTCTCCCCTTCAGCACCCTCTTTTCACTCTCCCCTGAATGCACTCCCTGCATCTCCCTCATTTTACCACCACAAACATACATTGCACTCATTCACATATAAGCACTTTATTTCCTTTTGCTTTTGCTTTCTAAATATTATGACCTCTGTGCATCCTCTTCACACACATTTACACTAAGGGCCAGATGTATCAAGGTTTTTTGCATTCGCAAACAGTGCGAATGCTCGTTTGCGAATGCAAAATGCCAGTTCAGAATGTAAGAAAGACATTCCTATAAGGATTCCTTATTTGCGATTTCTTAGCACATATATGAAGCCATTCCTAAATGCGATTTGGGCATTTAGGAATCGCTATTTACCACCAGGTTGAACCTGGTGGTAACCATGTGCAAAATTTAAAAATGCATTTTAAATGCATTTTTTAAATGTACATGTAAAGCACACATGCCCTTTTGGCATGTGTGCACCTTACATGTCCCAAAAAATAATTTTGGGGTGCAGCAGATGGGGCCCAAGGCCCCCAGCACCCTGGGGTTTTGCATTTCCAAAATTGCGATTTCTGGTTAAGAAATCGCAATTTTGGAAATGCAAAAAATGTGCAGATATGGGCAGGCCCATAGGTGCGAATGGGGCCGGTATCACAATTTGCGATTCGGTAATAGCATTTGCGATTTTTAAGAAATCGCTTTTACCGATTCGCAAATGTGATACATGCCATTTTGCGAGTCGGAAATAGCGATTTCCTAAAAATCGCTATTTCCGAATCGCAAAATGCCTTCATGATACATCTGGCCCTAAATGTCAAATGTAACTGGAAAACGTGACCATTGTTCTGTGTGCTTTGTGGAGACGCCTACACACTGACAGGCACTTTGCTTTACCTTCAGCCTCAGCACCAGCACTCTCAATGAAAGCCCCTCATAAACACTTAGCACGAATCAAAGTGTGCACTAGGCAAGACAGAAACAGATCATGATGAAACAGCTAACTCTCTTGGTGAAAGCAACATTAATTAAAACATGTGAGTAACTAAATCACTTTTTAATATTCATTGTTTGCATATCAATTCATGTTTTTGGCATTAATGCTAAGGGCATGATGATAGGAACAGTTTTAAGGCCATACAGCAGATAAATGCCTTTACTGTAAGCACATATTTCTCCCTTTGTGCTTGAATCCAATATTTTGATCAATTTTGCAAGGGATCAAGAACCATGTTTGTCTTTTGGATCAATTTCATGAGGGAAGAAATGCAGCACCTCCACTTCTAAAGGAGCCAGTGATTTGCAGCCAGGGCCTGGGGCGTCACAGTGGGGGAGGTTAGTGTGGCAAGGAGTCTCAGTACCATAAAGATAAAGCATTATAACACTTACCATTACCCAAGACAAGACACCAAGTTACTCATGCTTGCATCCACTTCTACTGCGTGAGGAATGGGGGAAAGAGTGGGCTCTATGTCAGTGAATGTTAGATGGCTGGGATGAAGTTTCAGTGATAAAAGGTACACGTTTATTTGAGCTGCGGATTACATGTTTAATATGACATATTACATCATTAGTCTGCAGAAGAAATACAACGAGCATAACTAGCCATGATAAATGACTGGAACCATTACTGCCTTTGAGAGACGAAATCACCTACAGAGGCAGTGAAAGGAGAGGAGAGCTGAGAGAACAGATTTTTTTCTTATTGTCTGTAAAAAAAGATAGAGCTCCAACTTACTTGTGTGCAGGGTTGTCTTTGGCATATTTGTGACTTGAGGACTTCAGGTCACACTCCTGTCTCCCAGAGAGCCCTGGATGGAGTTATTTATTGTATTTATTCCATTTGTCTGCCACAGACTGCTTGTAATGCAAGAAAAGGGGATTTTCTTTGCACAATGCCACATTCTTTTAATATAATGTGACCTCTGGTACGTAGACCCTTCTGATCACACCCCACCATTTGAGTAAATAGGAAAGGGTGGATAATAATATTGGAGTGACATTAAATTTTCAGAAACCCGGGCTGAACAAAAAACGCTCCAGGCTGTTTACTATCAGGGCTTCTGGTGGAGGAGGAGATAAGCCAGGGACGTCACTGGTTCTGAGAAAACATAAGGGCTTTGCGTGGGCAAGCCCTGTCAGCCCTACTGTGCAGCTTTCAGCCACATACTGAAGCAGGCGCAGTGGGGCTTTTCAAAGTGCACAACTTTCACTTGGAAAATGTTGTGCAGAAAATGTTTTACTTTCATCATGTAATTAAATATATGCTTCACTAGAGAGGCCAGAAAAGGCTAGGGGCGCAGCCCCTTAGCTCTTGAACACCAGCCGCCCCTGTGGCTGGAGAATCCAAAGAAATAACTGCATTTATCACACTGCAAGGTGGCTTCTGAAAGTGTGAAAGTAGAGATAATAGAAGTCCCTATATTTAAGTCATTCTGTGTGAAGAAGGAACACATTATCACAGTAGATACCAGCACGTATTTAATAGATGTGTTATCTCAAATGAGTGGCAGGGGCGTGGGGAACGTTGAGTTTGCATCACGCACTTTAATTGAGACAGAAAAGAGATATGCTGCTATTGAAAATGAATTGGTTGCATATGTGTGGGCCATTGAGCACTTGAGAAACTACATGTGGGCTAGCAAATTCCTACTCAGGATAGACCATAAGCTGTTAGTCAATATTCTATTCCCTGGATGTGGGTGGAATTCCACGGCACGTATTGCCAGGCTTACATCAAGGTTGCATGAGTATACTTTCAGTAGTGTGTTTACGCCAGGAAAGAAAATGTTACAGATGATTTCCTGTTGAGATTGCCATGCCAAGGACTTGTAGGGGAGTGAGAGTCTAGTGACAGTGAAATAATTTCTACCATTGAGGATATGGTAACTAAAGAATTTAAGGTGATTTCAGAAGAAAATAGCTGATGAAATGTGGCAGGCTGCCAAGAACTGTATTTTGGAGGGATGGCCCAAACGGAGAGAGGTTATCTTCAATATGTGCTTAATAAAGTGTATTTTAAAAAGGTAACCTGGTTGGACAGAGTGTGCATGTGTGTGTATACAAATTCTAAAAGATGTCTGCCTCAATCTCAGACCACTAGGTCTCTTACATAGGCCTTGACGGCTTGACCAGGCAACCCAGGAAAGTCTGTCCCAGACCAGGTAACTAGCATCCTAACCTACAGAGAGTACTTGGAGGCTTGCTTTTAGTATTAATAGATGTTATCTTCCACCTCTAAATTGTGGTAAAAGGCCTGGCAAGATAGGATACGGATTTCAAAGCAAGTCATATTGTCTAACATTTTGGTGGTACTACAAAGTGGTGGTGGTAAGAAAATTGTGAGGGTAAGGACAAGGATCTCACTTTGTGGTATCATATACATGACTAAGCACTTAGAAATGAGATATACATTACCCAAATGGTATAGAAAAGTGGTAGGAGCTACAGTCAACAGCAGATGGGTACGAAGACATCCAGACTTGTTGAACCATGAGCTCTGATGTGAATGGCATGTAAAAATATGAAATCTGTAACATTTGTGTGCACAACCGGCACCGTGCAATGGGATCTACTGGTTAATGGTTTCTTGATTCCTCCTTCCACTTTCTGGTAGGCATGGTAGGGCATCAGTGTAGAACATGTCAGCTCCAGAAGCTAAGCAGAGATGACAGAAAGACCAGATGAGCAGTGGCATCCAAAGTGTATTCACCAGACCCAAGGGTATGACTGAAGTGGCAACAAGTGACCGGCTCTTGGTCCTGGTTCTGCTTCTAGAAAGGTGGAGATGCAGTAAGGAGTGCATTAACTCCAATGTTTAGGCAAAAAAATAGGGTTTGTGACCCATTGAAACACACTAGGGCCAAACGACAGCAGTCTGTGTGAGCTGCAGGCAATCAAGCATATCCCAAATATGGCAATGAACGATCCTCGAGGGCTACTCATTTCTTTGAGTGCCACTCAAAACAAGAAAACAGGGAGGCGGACTGCCCTGAGAATAACAGATTCCTTTTGAGACTAATGAGCAGAGTGCCACTTGGTTGGGTGGTACCAACACCTATGCTATAAGTACCAAGGAACGATATAGTCAGTGGTGTGTGCTATAAAAAATGATCATCAGTGGTTCCCAAACTTTTAGAACCATGACCCACTTTTTAGAACAAACTTCTGCACCAACCTACCATTAATGGACATGAGGAGGGGTGATTTTTTAATGTAACTAACGCATTGTGTGGTACTGATAAAACTATATAGCACACAAATGATAATGTGTGAAAATTAGGTTTCTGTGAATATTAATCATGTGTGCCTCACCAAATAAGAAGTTTCCTGATTTGTTTTGATCCTATTAAAATCTGTTTCCAGCACACGTGAAGATTACAAAAAAGGTGCTTCATTTTTGCTTTCGTAAATGCTGGATGCATACAGTTCTTTTACACGCATTTACATTTTATTGTGTATTGATAACACCTACATTGTCATATAGTTCACTTTAAAAGTCTCTCATTGTAAACGGAGAAAGAAAAATAAACACCAATCCCCATGATAAAAGAATAAGGCAGTTTAACATTTGACCTCTGTCTTCGAGTCATGACAAATGTGACAAGTTAAATACAGAATTCAATAGCATCTTTATTTATTGCTCTGACTTTCACAACCCACCAAAAACCAGCTTGACCCACCAGTGGGTCACACCGGTCTATATTTAGAAAGATGGATCTTTTTTGTATCACGGTATTTGAGAGCTTCTTGGGCTCCTGGCATTATTAGGGACGTTGGTCGCCACCACTGTCACCTGGAAGGGGGAGTTTGGCCACTGAAGGGGGCTCAGCAGGCAAACTTTGTATTGCAGTCTTTAGTCAGCTCCATTTAACTGTGCTCAGTCTGTGTGTTGTGGGTAGCCCCAGTAGGAGATGCTAAGAGGATGTGGGGTGCCTTCTGAATGCTGTAAAGCCCGCTGGGGATGGAGTGTAGAAGTTCTGTATGAGAGATCTGTAGATGGTGAGATATGCTGTTAGGCAGATGTCTTCAGGCGTAGTCTGAAGTCTACACTAATGACTAAACCTAAGTGAGCTGCAGCATGCCCTAATCAATATAGCCAAAGGCATCAGAGCCTGTCCAAATCGCATAACCCCTTTATCGGAAAGCTGCGATAATCTGGAAACACTATTTAAGACAGCATGTTCTCATCACTAATGTCAGCCTGCCCGCATGCTTAAGTACTACAGAAGAATAGACTGTCCTGATTACGAAATACCAAGGTGGATTGTCCCTCTCTTTTCACCTTTGTTTGGCCGTCTAGTAGGTGTGCTGTTCTCCAAACAACCAGGTTTAGGAACCAGTAGCAATCATTATACACGAAAGTCTTGGAGCCTGTCCTAATAATATATACATCAATACCATGGCATGATACTCGTGGGATAAAAACAATCTACTACGTCAGTGGTACACTGTAATGGTGATAGTAGTTGAAAGTCGGCCGCATAGAAAGGAAATTCGACGTTCCTCAAAAATCGAGGTAGTTGCAAAAATAGTACAAATGTATAAATGTAAATTTCTAAATACAATAAATGTCTGTATCAACTTGGGGCAAGCTTTTTATCAATTAAAAAAAAACATTAAATGATTTATTTAATCATTTTGTGGCACAATGTCAATGTTTCATTCAACCTGCTAACAAACATAACAGTCACGCCAAACTTTTAACAAAAGTATGTAACCCTACTGAAGAGGGTTTACATGTTTTTGTTGGTAAATTTGTTCCGAAACTTACAAATCCCTTTTATAATATTTTGCTAGGGAAAAAATCGTGGGCAGTCATCTTTGCACGTCAAATTCAACGTTGTCCGGCATCGCAGGAATAGCCAAAATTGAGCATTCTGTTCTATGTGCTGTATGGTGTGGTTGGATTGAGGTTGAATCTCTGAAAACACAGGTCAAGACCGACAGTCCTGCACTTTCAAGTTGGCACGCGATTGGGTCGTCCAGTCCAGGCTTTTGCTTTCCTTTCTAGTACTTATGTTGCTCATTTCAGATGGTTATAAACAAGACTGCGACTACCAGATTCAACAGCACAAACCCGGACTGAATGGACAACCCGTGGACCGGGAAAGCCTCGGGGCTCAGCCCTGGAGACATATCAAACACTTGAGATGACTTTGAAAAGCTCCTAATTTCCAATGAGGTGGGCTGTGCAATTTATTATGTGGGGGCCCAGGAATGAAGCCTCTGATATCCCTGTGTTCACTAACTCTTCCGCCTCCCCCGACCCTCTCTCCCTTTTTAGAAAAAGGCTAAGCTATTGCTGGCTGATTACGTCATTTACCGGCGATTTACTGCAGTGACCGTAGGTGCGCCTCCCTACCTGCTCCAGCTGAAGGGTCTTTTGTCCATTCTTGGCCAGGTGGTAGGCTGTGAAGGAGCCCTGGATTCCAGCCCCCAGCACGATACAGTCGTACACGGTGCTGCGGTCAGTGTCCCCGGCCATGTTTCCTCAGGCTCTGCCTCTGAATGAACTTTATCCAAGCCTGCGAGGAGGGAGAGGAGCCCAGGCGCGAGGGGAGGAAATTGGGGCGGCACTGCCTCTCAGCTGCACCTCGCCCACTTTTGCTTGAGGGCAAACTTAGGAAGCAGCATGGCTTCTCCCGTCCCCATGCAGTTTACGAGTTATTACTTTCAGTTATTCATTGCTCCAATTACACGAGGTATTACTTTCAATTAATCGATGTCCCCTCCTCCAAGTGTCCCTTCTTACTCCCTTTTTTTATTCTCATGCCCCTTACTGCCCTCTCCCTGATATCGTGCGTCTTACCTTGCTACCCTACCTCTTTTCTCATATTTTATCATGCTTCTGGTTAATTTATTGCTCTTACTGCCTACGTTTACACTTCTGCCCCTACTGACTGCCTCCCTTGCGTGCGCACGCCTTTTCCTAACAGCCTGTTCACACCGCTCTACCCACTGTTGCATTCCTCATCTTTCTCCTAGGTGTTCCTTCTACCCGTTTACGTCCCCCCTACTTTTTTGTTACTCTTTCCCTTGCGTATTCCTACTTGTGGTTTCCTTACTCCTCACTGTCTCACACCTGCCGTGTGCATTTAGCCTACCGCTTGTTCCGCTGGTGTTATGACCTCTTTCTCCTACCGTACTCCCCCCCCCCCGTCATTTTCTTATACTATAGTTGAATCTGCTAAGCCCTCACCCCTCGTCGTCTTCAATCTGCCTACACTTGTTCTACTCTCCTACTGCCCTCCTCCCTTGCTCCTCTTAATCTGCCCCTTAGACTTAAAATTGCATCCCACCTTGTCCCTGCGTTATAAGCATTGCTCACGCCCCTGACGCTTTCCTCCTGTCCTAACTCTATTCTGCCTATTCCTGCAGCATTTTCATGCCCATCCCACCTTCCTCCTGCCCTTGCTCTATTCTGCCCACTCCTGCAGCAAGGTCACGGCCCTTCCACTTTCCTCTTGCCTCTGTTCTATTCTGCCCACTCCTGCAGTATGGCCACGCCCCTTCCACCTGCCTCTGCTCTATTCTGCCCACTTGGGCAGCATGACCATGCACCTTCCTCCTGCCCTATTCTGCCCACTCCTACAGTATGGCCATGGCCCTTCCTCGTTCCCCTGCTCTATTCTGCCCACTCCTGAAGCATGGTCAAGCCCCTCCCACTTTCCTCCCGTCCTTTCTCTATTCTGCCCACTCCGGCAGCATAAACTTGTACCCGCCAGCTTCCTCTTTCCCCCGTTTTATTCTGCTCACTCGTGCAGCATGGGCATACCAGTGCCCCTTGCCTTCTTCACCTTTGTAGTCTCTGCTGCCCCTTTTCTGCTACCTTCTCTCTTCCTTCGGTCTATGCTCATTTTCTTGCCACCTTCTTCTGCACCTGCTCCATCGTTCGCGGTGACGTAACGTAAAATGATGGGGGCGGGGGCTGCAACCTGCGGTGAGGCGCCCACGCGACTTCCATACCACACACAATCACCGCCGGACTGGGAACCCAGCTTCCTTCTGCCACGCCCCCCTTCTTCCGCTGCCCCCTCAGCTCTCTCCTGGCCTGTTCCTTCTGCACCGTTACTTTTGCCCCTTACTCTCTTTGGCTGCTCTATTCAACTTACGCCAACATTTTTCCTCACTGCCCCTAACTCCACCTAAATCCATCCCGCTTCTTTTGAACCACCATGTAAGATGTTGGATGAGTGTGCTCCCCTGGACATCTATCTCCCTTCCTCCCGTCCTCTATCGTGCACCGCCTCCGGCCTTCACCCCAGGTCACCTGCACATCAGATCGCTTTCATTACAGAACAGTTCATGAGTGCGCGCGGTGCCACAGGAGGCCCTGTGCCAGGTGATTGGGCAAGCCTGGATGACTCCTGACGCAGGGCCTCCTGGGGCTGCTCCGATCTGTAATATTCCTATACAGCAGTCATGCAGTGTGTGCAGTTAAACTGTTCGTTAGCTAGTAATACACATAATACTTGTACACTGACATCATAAGCATAAGGAGGGGAATAGCCGCTACGGAATCGCCCGAGGTGCCCTTGAAAGAAACGATGAAGGGCCTTCTCTAAAGTGCAAGAGGGGACATTGCACAGATCCAGTCCTTTGGACTCAACCAGCTGCCAAAATAAATCTTGCGTATCTGATGGGCCAAGCGCCACTTTGTTCTTTTTGGCAAGACATATGATTTGGCTTGATTTGAGCTGAAGGTTGCACTGCGGTTCTGCTCTCTACAATGAGGCAACACTTGCACCCCTATCCAGTTATGCTGCTTTACCAGGCTGGACAGGCCTAGTGTTCAAGCACAGCTCATGCAACGTGAAGCCTGCAAACCACCATGCAGCTTGCCACAGTTTTTTGGTGAATGGCTATATATTACAGGCCCACATTGTGCTTATCAGTGTAGAGTCTCCATGATGGAGGAGGAATCTGCTTTTTCAGATCTTTTGTACCAGACAGAAACAGCTATCTGGTTGCCTGGCGCGGCCCGTCCTTTAGGGCGGAGGGGCCACGCCCCCCCCCACCTTTTGCCCCTCATGGAGCGTGTCTGTCAGGCTGAACAAAGATCAGCCTGACAGACACTCTCCATGTTCAGCTCAGGCAGCCAGGAGCAGACATGCGCGATTTGCACACACTCCTGGCTGCCTGAGCTGAACTTTGCTGGGCTGAGGAGGTCACAGCTCCTAAGGGCGTGACCTCCTCGGCTCAGCAAAGGTGCCTCGAGGCCCTCCCCTGGGTGATGAGGAAAGCGTCACCCATTGACACTCGCCCTGGGCGCTTCAGGTTTAAGCCCTGAAGAGCCCAGGGCGAGTGTCAATCAGTGACACTTCGTCACAGAGTGGGGTAGGGTCAGCAGTCTCACTGACCCCATCCCACTCTGTGACGAGGCTGGGACTGCTGCCTTCCCTCATTGGCTGACCTAAGTCAGCCAGTGAGGGAAGGCAGCAGTCCCAACCCTCCTGGGACCTCGAGGCTGAAGGTAATTGTGTGTGTGTGATGTTTTAAAATGAATGTTTGGTGCGTGCATGTTTGAATGTTATGAGTGTAGTTAATGGATGTGCGTGCGTGCATGCGTGTCTGTGTGTGAAAGGATGAGTGTGTGTGTGTGTGCTGCCCACCCCCCCTCCCCCCTAAAGCTGCCGGCCGCCACTGCTGGTTGCAAGACCTTTTGTGGGCTATACCACGAAATTTCAGTGGGTTTAGAGCCCACGTATTTCTTCCATAGGTTGACTTTTTATCACTCTTATTTGCTTCTTATTTGAAGCCTCTTTTTGCATTTCCCCTGCGTCTTTTTTGCATCTGTCCGTGACCTGGAGCAGGCCCTCTTCCCCCATCCATTTGACTGGCTGATTTGAATCCTTCCCCTACTCGCTTTTAAGGAACTACTTTTTTTATTTAGCACTCTATGAGGATTGTGCTTTTTCCAAAAGGTGAGACCTATGCCTGCTTTCTGCAGCGCTCAAGGCCCCTACTCAGTCTTTAGCATGAGCAGTGCTTAATTTGAGCTGGTGGTTTCCGGTGCGGGGCAGAATTGAGTGCGTTGTAGGGGAAACAGCTGATCATGAATGTGATGCAGGAGCTGAGTGACAGCCAGTGGAGTTTTCTGAGTGAAGGCTGGATTCTGTTCTATGTGATAAAAGTTTTGGAAGGAGGAAAGCTTCGTTATTATCTTCATGTGTGTTTGTCCTTTACTTGTGCATATGTTTGCTCGTTTGTGCCAGCATACATATCCTTATGTGCGCCCCACATGCGTCTGTGGCCACTCTCTGAAATTAGGTGGTTGCCACAACTGGCTTCATGTGGTTACCCCAGCACAATATGACTGGTGGTATATTGTATAAAGTGTAAATATAATGGTGCCCTTGCAACTAGATGGCCCTTCATCGCCTATTGTGACCATATGATCTATATTTGGAAAATGGTGGACACTGAACACATTTTAAATCATACATTCATGTCGTGTTGTTGGCGTCTAGGCATTGCGCTTTCCCCACCATATAGTGGTAATATATGGCTTCGCTGACGTCTGGTGGCCTTGCTAGCATCTAAATTATAAACCTAGGTTCAGGCCATCATATGTAGACATGTGAGCCAGAAACTGTGAATTTGGGGCAGCAGTGCATGTATTAATGATAATGGATTAATGAAAATAAGATGGTATGTCGGGACTAAATCTGTCAATTTACCAAATGAAAATTACTGCTATTGATTTGTTTTCTCTGGTGCCACAGGGCAGTTACTGCTGTGAGTGTTAATTCATGACTCGCAAAGGTAGTACATCATCTATATCAATAAAGAGTGTTTATGATATTATAAGAACTTCTGTTCGAGGCTAAAAGCCTTAATGTTAGTGAGACATGGTGGATGGGACGGCTGCTGCACCTCAAATCTCCCTAACTACCTTTACCTCTACCCACTCCGGAACCCTACATTCACAGTTATTTCCCATTACCTGTACCCACCCCTGTACCCAAAAATCATCCTTAACTCCCAGTGCCTCTTCTCACCCCTTCACCCTAAAATCACTCTTACCTCCCTTTACCTCTACCCACCTCTGGACCCTAAAATCACCCTTACTACATTTTACATTTACCTATCCATGAACCCCAAAATCATCCTTACCTCCTTTTAACTCTACTCACCCCTGAACCCTAAAATCACCTTCATCTCCCTTTACCTCTACCTAAACCTGAACCACAAAATCACCATACCTCAATTTATCACCCCTGACACTAAAATCACCCTTTCCACCTTTTGTTACCTGAACCTTAAATTTACTTTTACCTCCCTTTACCTTTACTCATCCTGAAGCCTCAAATCACTCTTACCTCCCTTTACCTCTACCCACCCGATCCCTAAAATCACCCTTACCTCCCTTTACTTCTACCCATCAGAATTCTAAAATCTCCCTAACACTACCCACCACTAAGCCCTAAAATCATCCTTACCTTTCTTTACCATTACCCACTCTAAACCCTAAAATTTCTTATGTGCCTTTACCACTATCCACCCCTGAACTCTAAATTCAGTTATTTCTCTTTACCTCTACCCACCCCTGATTCCTAATATACCTCTCACCCCTTTTACCTCTACCTACCCCTACACCTTAAAATCACACTTAACTCCCTTTACTTCTCCCCACTCCAAACACCCCAAACCCTAAATTCGCCTTAATATCTCTTTACTTCTACCCAGTCCAAAACCCTAAAATCACTTTTTTTCAAAAATAACATAAAAGATTTGTTATTTAAAAATAATACTCACCTCAGTGCTCAGTGCCTCAGTGCTCCTCTGGTCGGGGCAGTCCATGGGCCACACAGCACAGGCTTCCAGAGTCCCCACCCAATCCAAACACTGCTTTCATGCTATTACCAAGCATGAGAGAAGCATTGGGATTGGCCTCAGCGGGCTTGTTTGACGCTTGCTCAGGGACAGGGAGCCTGTGCCTTTTCTCCACCCGGATGTGCAACACAGCTGGATTGGAGAAATATAAGTGCGCACGTCTGTTTGACTGGCCTTAGATAGCTGGCCAAACTGCCATGCCCGCTTACAAGTGCCCACCACTCCTCTTTCCTGCAGCTGTCCAACAGGGTAGACCTCCCCGCCGTAGACTTGCGTCGGCTGTCAGTGAAAAATAAAATTATAATAAAATTATTTTATTATCATTTTATTTTTCACCTGCTGGCTTTGAGCGGGGGGGGGGCGCTCCTCTGCCATTACGGAGGAGCAGCCGCTGCATGGTACTTACCGTTATTGTAAAGACTACTATTAAAGATTCTATATGGTAAAGGCTGTTTCCTATATGTCTGCCCCCTTTTTAAACACTCTCCTGCTTTCACCCTAGCACTCCCAAATGATTTGGGGGCAGTGTTAGTTGTGTTTTGCCCTTCTGTATGTGTGGTGGGCATCTTCACCTCTATACCAGTTTGCCCGTTCCCCTGCTCTATTTATTAGATCTCGCCTTAGACAGCGCGGTCACTGTCACTTGGGAAATATTTTGCTTACTTACGAGGAGTTTAGAACCCATTGCTTACTACTGGTTGGTTTCATCATCGCTCTCATTTATTGGCTTCTCCTTGGTAAGCGAGTTCCATTTTCTTATCCTCTTTAAGTACTTGTCCCTACACTGGAGCATGATCCAAGTACTGCTTCCCTTGCCTAATTTCCTTCCACTGTTTTCCACTTTCAGAGGTACGTTTCTTTCCTTTTACTTGCACCCATTTCCACCTCCCGCATTTCTGCTTGTCCCTTCTCCCCATCCCCCTCCTGCACTGTTACTTGTCTGGTTCATCACGCCCCTCCCTCATTGTTGTGTGGGGCAATGGTTCAGCCCACTTCAGCTGTTGGAGCTCTTCACTGTAAGTAAAGTAATTTAGCCTGTACACACATTCATTCTCCTAAAACGTAGTCCAATTCAGAGCCAATGCTGATGGACCAAACTTTGCTTCCATTAACTTTTTTTTAAACTTTTGAAAATGAGAAATTTTTGCTTATTTTTTGCAACTTATATACATTTGTATTTGTTTTTTACTTAAAAAATGTTAACGCTTATTGCATGTTTGCAAAAAATACTAATTTATAAAAATTGCAGGCTTGACAATGCTTGTTTAGTTTGTGTATGCTCATACTTGCTTCTTTTCATAAATAGCAGTGGATCGTCGGCACATTCTTTACTTCTAAATGTGTGATGTTAAGTGTTACAATATTAAGTTGTTATAAAGGCTTGGAGTTTTCTCTTGTGAGACCTCCTGCTAAAGGCATCAGTGTAGCGGTACATGGCAAGAGTTTTGCAGCAACAGGACATTGTTGGGAGACAGGGTAGCAGTTGCACAAGCGGCTTAGTTCAGGGACCACCACCACAACAAGCACTACTACACAGAAGAGTACATTCTGACTTTAGTGTTGCATAGTAGTCAGCGGCTGCTGCCAGGAAGGGGCGGTGCCAGTGTGTAGAGAGGGTGTGTGGGGGGGGGGGGGCAGTGCGTGGAGCACAGGAGTGCAATAATAAATACAGAAACTTACCTTCCGCCTCCGTGTTCTGCCTCTCGTCTTCTTCCTCTCTCCCCACCCAATGCCGATGCTTCTCTCCTGCTGTTACCAGCAGGAGAGAAGCACCAGGATTGGCCCGAATTGCCGCTCAGGGAGGGAGTGGGACACTGTGCTTGGTCTGACCCAGCTGTGCAACACAGCCAGGTGGAGAGTTCTAAGTGCTCATGCCAGTTTGTCTGGCTTCGGATGGCCGGCCAAACTGACATGCGCATTTAAAAGGGCACCCCCACTCCTCCTCCACTTGTTGACCAGGAGGATGCTGGCCCCGCCATGCACTACGTAAGCGGAAAAATAAAGGGCTAATAAAATATTTTTATCATCCCTTTATTTTTCTGCTTTCAGCAGTGGGGCCATAGCGGCGGGGCTGCTAGTAGTGCCCCAGTCTCGTGGCCAGTCTAGACGCAGAAAGGCTTTCCCATGAAAATCTCCTTCGACACCTAAAGTCACATGGCCCGCCAGGTAAAATTCACCTCACTTTAATATTGCTGCAGGTACTAAAACAAATAGACACAGCACAACCCCAAAGTCAACAAGTCACGGCTTTTGAGGTTGAGTTCTAGGTTTTAAAGCAGAACAAATATAGTTCTGAAATCAGGTTTCTAATCCTTTCAATGTAACCAGCATAGTTTCAGATCTAAGTGAAGCCCAAGATGCAGAGGATCAGTGAGTGGTTACTTGGTGGTGCATGAAGGTAGTATCACCGCACTTGCATACTCAGTCTTGCTCCCGCCTAGAGTCGTGTGACACTGCAAGTATACGTCAGTTTCATCTTTGATGGCTATACTGATGTCCAGTTAAGGAAACAAAAACTGCATCAGTGCATCATAACTGTTTACTGTGACACAAACAAAAATCTAAGCTATGTCTTGGATTTGCAATAAATGACTCAGATCCTAGACTAGACCATGAAATGATTCTGGGCTTTACAAAGTTAGCCAATGTAGTATCAGTTTCAATCAGATCCTGAGATTGCGGCGCTCGGTTGCTTTATGGTGCACCACCACCATACTGAGGGAGACACAATAGCATAGCATGGTTACAAATTTAATGTATTTATTCTTTTTTTTTTTTTAAAGGTTAAGTACAACCCCTAGGTTGCTTCATCAGTAAGGTACCCTGTTATATAGCTAGTAAAGTAGTGTAATTATTACAGTTGCTGAGTTACTATGATATAGTTGATTTGGTAACATAAGTGTATACTTAACCTCTGATCACAAACATAATCACCATTATATCTCTACCATGCCATCTATGGATCAACCAATCTATAGCCCAGTCCCAAAAAAAACTAAAGCTAATTGCCATACTGATAAGTGGCATTTATTTGCAGTATATTAACTGTACTTATAAGAGCATTCGGATACTGAGGTATATTTCCATTGAATGTCACCAGTGCACTCAAGGTAGCAGTCACAGTGGCGTTGCAGGTGTGGCATGGGCACAAGTGCAAGGAAGGAAATGAGCCCCTTGGCCTCTAAGACCCTGTGTCACTGCACCTGTTGCACCAATGGGGCAAAGCCCCTGAGCAGTCACTTTGCCTAGCAAAGTGTGCCAGGTAGAGTAGAAAACGTCACTGTGCAGTGTTTTCTTGCTTGGAGATAAGAGCTGATTTTCAGCTTCTTATCCACTATCATTTCTGTAGCCACTGCTCCAATGCCATGGATCTGGAGTGGGGTGACAAGTCTAATTTTACTCAGTTGCCATTGTGCCATAGGTGTAGTGTGAGTGGTGTGGGTGAGGGTGTGTAGGGTGATGTGTTGGGGTGTGTGATGTAAGGTGCGTGGGTGGGGTATAGGTGATGGTGGTATGTGGCTCTGGTTGTGTGAGTGGTCTTGCTGTCTCTCTCTGGTGGCACTGGTTTGTAGTCGTAAAGGGTTGTGGGTCGTGTGGGTGTGTGTCTTATAGTGGTGTGGGTGTGTTGTGTGTCAGGTGTGTGTAGTTTGAATTGTCCAATGTGGTGGTGTTTTTTTTGAGTGTGTGTATTTTGAGCGTGGTGATTCATGGGTCATAATGTTGTGGGCGTAGTTCTGTTGGCGTAACGGTGTGGGTTTTGGTACCGCCAGTTTATCACTGACCTTTGGTGTGGTGGACTTGTGTGTGTGGCTGAATAGTGACGGATTGGTGTGTATGTGTCATAATATGGTGAACGGATATCTGCTGCGACGGTGGTATGTTGGCGGCAGTCAGCATGGTGGTAAGTAGGATTTACCGCTAATGTTATAATGAGGGCCATTATGTGTTAACTTCTACTTAGCCGCAGGATTAACCCTTCATCGTGCTCTGCGAGCAGTCTGTTACACATGGTTAAAACAAGTCCAGACCAAGGAGTGTATGATGGCTGGAGCATTAGAGATGTACACACCACTAAACATTAGGCAAATATGGCTGCCCTGAGCTCTCCATTACTCTGTTGTTGCCTACATATGATATGGGTCCATTCATTATTAGTTTGTTGATAACAGCAGAGTAATGGAGTGCTGCACTTTATGCTGAGTGTGTCTTCAGTGACTTCCTCTTCCTTAATTATTTACTGCCTCTGCTAGGCTCGAGAGACACATGAGCAGGGCCGGGGGGGGGCTTCAAATGTGGCCCGCAGTAGATATACAGCCCATTGTAGCCAAAGCACCCGGCACTAGCAGCCCATTTTACCACTGAGGGCTCCTTGGTGCCTGTGGGACCTAAGGGCACAGTCGTATATGTACAAGACCTGTCAGCATTTTAGTTCATAAAGAAGGTCATTGGATGGATAAAGAAATCCGCATCATAAAAACAGAGAGACTGACGGTGGTAAAGAAGTGTCAATCGAGGGCTGGGGGAGCATCACCCCCCCCCCCGCCAGCAGCAGCAGCTGTAAAACTTTTACAGTAAAAACATAATAAACTATGTTTTATGTTTTACTGTAAAAAGGGCGGGCCACGGGCCTCGCAGAGACAGACGGGAAGTGCACAGCACTCCCTCTCAGTGCGCATGTATGTTTGGCTGGGTGTCTCGGGCAGACCAAACATACATGCGTACTGTGCTCTCTCCAACCCGGCAACACAGTACCAATTTGAAGAGAGCTGGCAGAGGCTCCCACTCTGCCTCATAGCTCCCTGGCTGGGAGCTGCATCCAATCCTACCGAGCAGCATGAAAGCAGAGGTAGGATTGGACGCAGGGCAAGCTGGGAGTCTGTGCCTGCAATGCAAGATTGGTGCAGGAAAAAGGTACTTTTTAAAAATTATAATATATTTTTTTTTCATTGTCCCTCCGCCTCGCCACGGGCTGCGCAGCCCCACCCCTTTTCGCTCCTGTGAGCCACGACTGGTGTCAATCCCACCCTGTTTGCCTTCCGAGGTATGGCAATAAATTCTTTGCTCTTGACTCCCAGTGGCAGAACCAGTAATAGGAAACTAATTGCAGTTTATCTACAAGAATGCCGCCTGTAAGCTATTAAGAAACTGAGGAGGTCTGCCCCCTCAATGAAGACCGAATTCTGACACGGTTGCGTGTGCTTGCTTCACTGATGGTCTTTCTTTTGTAAGACGCTTCAAACTGTAGAAATTTCAGAAGCCTCAGCTATTTCAGTATTGGAAAAACAGGGAATGAAGCGCAGAGAGACAGAAAAGTGAGAAAGAGTGATAAGAGAGCAATAGTGTGCCTAGGTAGGAGATAGAGAATCAGAGAGAAAGAGGAATAAAATAGGCATCCACACAGGGCCTGGAAGCCCACTAATACAACCAATCCTTGCACTGCTCTCATGCTCTTTTAAGTAAAAAAATGGGTAAAGGAGATTGGAAGCAAGAAGTGCAGACTGTGTAACAAAGCAGTGTAGACATTAATCCATATGGTCTGTATTTGCCTAGTTCTCATTTAGGAGAGAAGAAGTTTGTTAAAACAAATTTATTACTCAATGAACATTCATACGTGTCAGCAGGCCGTTATTTGTTTGTTTGATTCTAAAGATCGAATTCTTAATACTCTATTTGTCAAGTTCTTGTAGGAACTCAAATGGAATACTGTACTGAAAGTTCCCTCTAAAGAGTTAAGAGTACGGACTGTAGAAGTATTACTATTATGAGCCGGTCTGGTACTTCGTGGTTCTTAATCTGGATTTAACATTTTAGAGGAGATCATGATTATCCTGTAATTTTACATAAATACTATACAGTATCATGCAAAGTTTTAAGCTATTAAGCATGAATAAATACATTTATATCGCTGGTAACCAGTATGAGAGAACCGCAAGGATTAGTGGGGACAGGGGAACCCAGTGCTTCAAAGGAGACCGAGGGAGACGGGCTGTGTTTCCCCTGGCTCCCTAACAGCACAGGTTCAAGAGGCCTACAGTGTGCATGCCAGACTGAAGAAAGCAAGAGACCTGTCCAACCCAACATACACACTTGACTTGTACCTGCTGCTCGCCAATCAACTTAATTGGCCACTCCCTGCCCTTCCCCAGACACACGAGCAACACAAAGCTTCGCCACTGCTACAGTAAAGCATTATGATTTTGTTTAAAAAAAGAATGGCATTTTTATAAATGCATTTGGCGGGAGGCAGCAAGGGTAGGGGGACAATGCCCTAAAGCCCCAATGAAGGAGACAACCCTGCTTAGTTTTTAATTTGTGTGCAAATTAGCTATTGTAGTATCTCTTGTCTCACTCACCTTCTCTCTCTCTCCCCGTCTCTCTCCTTTCACATCTCTTTCTCCAGCACATACCCCCCCACATACAAATATCAGTCTCATATTTGTGTGACCCTGCCTTCATTTACAAACTCATTTTCTGTGGTTCTAAGATTTTTGTGCTTTGTAAGCACACCATCAAGTTGTATTTGTCAAAACAGTTAACAGTCTTTTGTTCACGTTTGGTATGCATGCACAGCCTTCCCCGATCCATTAAAGGCTTCTATAGTCAGATCTATGCCAGTGAAAACCATCTATCTGACCTCGCTGCATAGTATTCTGGCCATCAAGTCAACAGTTTCAAAAGAGCTCATCTTTTTCATCTTGTGTTACTATTCAGATCAGGTAGTTTTCAGTTCCTTTCATTTTCAATTTTCAAGAAGAATCATTCAGTTTTATTCAACATCGCAAACAGATACGAGCCTAATGTATTCCATGCAAAATCCACTTCATCAGGGTAAAACTAATTTGTCATTCTATAGAGAAAATGAAAACAAAATCTATCATCAATATTTAGATAACTATAAGAAAGGAAATAAAAATAGGAACCCTTTGGGTTTCCCCTGCTTACAATGGTGATTTTGACTTTGGAGAACACTAGACTGATCTCCCGCTTATATCACACACAGAGCTGAGACCGGTGCAACCTGCGGTGTCACTGCTGGCTTGGGAATGGGATCTTAGCTACACTATTCCAGAGAAGACGTGATACTACTGCTGCATGCAGACCAAATTAGTGCCCATCAATAGCTGACATAAGCTACTTCAATGCGAGTTTCTTCACTGAGCATGTTCCACCCCCAGGCCCTTGCTAAATTTGACCCTTTGAGATCCCATAGATGCCCAAAGTGTACAGCCATTATTTACTGTCTCTGCCCATTTTACTTATACCTACACTATTGTACAGTCTTACTGGCAGACCATTGTTGCTCTAATCTCCACCAAGTTAGAACACAACATTGTCCCCCAACGTTCCCCTAGCACTCCTGGGATATGTTAAACCCCTAGATCCTGTGCACAGAAGGTTCACGGCTGTGGCATTACTTTTAATCAAGTGAGTCATAGCTATTCTTTGGGGCAGCACTAGACCACCCACCACTGATGATTGGTTGAAGGACATGAAATATTGCAACACTACTAGTGAACTTTATGCATCTTTGCAGCCCCCCACGTCCAGCTCTAAAGATATCTGGGCCCCCACTCTGCACCTATCTGAGGACGGCAGAACCAGACGAAACAACTGATATTCCATAGTGATTGCTCTAATCTCTGTATATTGTTCATATCATCATGTTACATCTGTGATTATACCTGTGTCTAATATGCAGATGTACTGTAACTTGCTCTCTTGTGTTGCTCTACTCTACAATAGCACTTTTGTTCTATTGTAAGTTGGGAAAGCAATACAAATATTTCCATAAAAAAATAAAGAAAAGAAGTACAAAATCAAACAAGATTGGGACATTGCTCGCCCACTGTAAGAAAATGTGTTTTTTTTTCATCAAAGCCTCAGTCCTGTCTGATTGTGTCATCGATCGGTTCCAATGTGTCAACAGCTGGACACAGTGGTCATGCTTCAGTCTCTCTCGCCTTGTTTCCTAGAGGAAAGAGTGACTCCTTCCTATAGACCAAGAACCACTCAACATTATTCAATGATAGCTACCTGGCAACAACTTGTGTCTCTAAAATAACAAGCATTTGCTATACAATAGGTTTTGCGTTTGTGAGTGTTAAAGCTAATGATGTTGTAAATGATAATGTTTTTTACCCTTGTGTTTTGGTTTGAAGTAAAAGCCTCTGACTAACCAGACCGTTAGCACCTCCCTGTTCCAACAACACATTCCAATACAGTCGCTAAAACCATCCTCCTCCCATACCGCACTACAAACATAAATATTATTCCTCTCTTGAGGGAGAATGGGTTGATCAAATAGGTACCAGGACACTGCTAGTGACAAATGTTTAAACACGGGTTTTAGCGCTGTAGAAATATGGCAAATTGAACTAAATTCTACTGTAGAGTAGCAGGTCAGAGCTTCAGAGCCCAGGCAGAAGGGGCAAGCGCTGCTTGCAACCAAGACAGATGTGGGTCTGTCACAAATATGTCAGGGGTTGCCTGACACAGGAAGAGAGCTGGAACCAAAGGAACATGCAGAATAGCACCTTTCGCTCTGAAAATGTAATTCACAGATAAATAATAGCTCCATCCCTGGGCCTCCATGAGATCTGAGCTGAGATAGGAGCACAAAGTGCTACTCATGGAGATAAGACGTGTAACCGAAAATTGAAGACATTAGTGAAATGGACAAACTACTAGCAATCAATGAGAAAAATGAAAAGCAGCCATCAGAGCATATACATTACCTAATGTTTAAATAATGCAATGCGCCAGTAATGGCTAACAAAGACGCTAACAAAGACTTGCCCCCACCCAAGGCTCAAAATATTTCCACAAGGCAACAACATATTATTATACATGGCTTCAAGTAAACATCATAAAGTGACCATAGCTTGACCATCAGCATAATCTTTACAAGTAGGATGCTGTTTGAATGACGCTCAATGATGTGACTGGGTGGGATGGAGAGGCATGGCAGCGTGGTATAGGACCCTGAGTGGTCAGCTTCCGTTGTTACTTGTGCGGCTGCAAGGCCAGGGGGCATGGCAGGGCACTTGCTGTCTTTATGCAACGCAGACTCATCCTGAAGGGGCTGAAACATGAAGAGGGCAGCTTCCATGCTTAAGCACAGCATTAGCCCAAGAAAGCAGGGGCGGAGAGCAAGTGTCTGTGAGTGCAGTAGTGGGGTAGCAGAAGTTCTTGTGGATGCAGAAACAAGTACATCAGAACATGAGCCGAGGCAGGAAACAATTTAAAGAAAATATTTCTCCCAAACAACAGCTAAACAAGTAATGTGTAAGGAAACTGTACTTGGCCAGTGCTCCTCAGGGAAGAACAGAAGTGACGTATTGACTGTGCGAACCCGTTAGGAGGCAGCAAAGAAGAGCAACATTGTAGTTCTATAGTTTGCAGCAGGAGGGATCCCAGTCCTTTTACTGAATACAGCAGCTCTTTCAGACAGCGCATGCGTGCTGCCTAGGCTCGACCTAAAAACGGTCACAGGTTTAAGGGATAAGCCCTAAGGGAGTTACAAACGTCCAGGTGGCAGAGGATGAATAGTAGGTGTAGATGGTAGAGTAACTAAAGAGCAGAACAGTAGAGGAGCCAGGTACTCAAACTACATTGAACCCACAGCCAAATATGAACGACAGATAACTTCTGGCAGAATGCAGTGGACAACAAAAAACAGAAAGAAAATCTGGGTAAAAATGCATTGGCTTGAGAGGTGACAAAAAAGTTACCAGAGCATTTGCAATGCAATTTGTTGCTGGCACAGGCCAATTTTATAGGAAGAAATCCAAAGTTATAATTAGGAAATGTGTGTGCCATGACATGAAATGTGTGTGCCTATTACATAAAGCATCTTTTAGAAGAATCCCAGATCACGTCAGATGTCTTGAAAATCTACAAAACATGAAAATATGGGTACCCTCTATACTCTTTATGGGTATTTTTTTATTAGGGTGTCTAATCAGTTTGGTTGGTGGCATATCGTATTGGCTTGTAGATATGATTGCTTTGTCTTTTGTATAAACTTGTATTCTATTTAGTATGGAATACAACAGTTTTCCTAGGCTGCTGTACACCTCACACATCATTTGTGGTCTGGTGTAAAAGCAGCCTTAGCTGCCTGCCAGATATTACTTCATCAACAAAAACAAAAAAACATATGCCTAGAGATGGGCTGGAAGTATTCTTCTTCCTTATCATGCTACTATCTGATTTGATGTTAGGTGCATTATTCCACTTAAGAAATACTTCCTTTGCAAAGCATGAGATGCTTAGTTCTCATGCACATCAACATCCATCATAGACTATAAAGCTATTTGTTTCAGTGTAGAAGCCATCTTGAAATTAAGCTTTCCCCACTAAAAGCAACACTTTTCTTATAACAAATGCTTACTTGAAATATAAAATGAAGCATTTCCCACTACAAACAACCCTTTCCTCGTGATAAATGCTTACGTGAGGTATGAAATGAAGCATTTGCCACTAAAAGCTATACTTTTCTTGTGATAAATGCTTACTTGAAGTATGATCTAAGTAGGAATGTAAACACACTTTAAAATCTGTTCACTTTTATGTTTTAATATAATCATTTTTGATGCAAAAGAACACTATATCAAACATACAAACCACATGATTACACTGAAAAAATAAGATTTTCCAAGCATTCTTGTGTATCTGCATTATACTTAAAGTTGCTTGTTATTCATCTTGTGTTTTATTGGGAACAGTCACCTTTGTTAGATAACTTCTGTAACCCACTGTCTCTGATAAAACACTTAAATCAGATGTCGGTGAGCTGAGCTTCTAATTGAAGATTTTATCATTGTTGGTTATTTTGGGTGGTGCTGTGGTTGAGCATTTCATTATATTTTATGTTGGGTCAGAGCATCTTCTTTGGTTTTATGTTTTACAGATCATTTTTTTCCATTTCAGTTGTGTTTGTCTGGCCTGATGCGGTTGCTCCCCTTTCTTCGCTTTCTGGTGGTTTCAGAAGAGCTCTTTCTTCTCACACTTGTGGTGGTTGCGTAGTATGTTCAATCTTCTTTGGTGAGAAAACCCCACTTACTCCAAGAGAAGTTTGATGAGAGGGCACCCCCAGTTTCACTGGAATGTCTTGCATCTTGGAGTTTTTTTGCCAGGGTCTTGAATCTTTTGAAAGAGCCATGGTATCCTGTGATTGTGGTGCAGCTGCTCAGTTTTCTGACTACCTCTTTCCTTTTACAAACACCAGACTTGCACCCGCTCCTCTCTCTGAACTCGATCACCACTTACCTCCTGTCCTCTTTGGTACAGCTTACATTCAATCCCATAATCAAATCAGGCCTTAACCATGTTCCCCTCCTTCTATCTTTCTATCTCTGCCCTCCCTCATCACACAGTAAGCAAGCCTTGTCAACTCCCCTGTCTCTCTCCTCCATCCGTACTTCTTGCCTCGACTATTGACTCGCTCCCCGGCTCCATCAATGCACAGTAGGTTGCCTTTGCTTTTCTCTCCTCTTCCCATCTCACACACATGCACATTACACCTTTGCCAAGCTTCCCAGGTCCATGCGTGATCTGCTGTCCAGTCCAGGATTTCTGTTTGAAGCCTGGACTTATAGAGTTGTTTATGCCTTTAGTCCCAGAATTCAAAGAAAAAATCGCAACTACCTCTCCTCCACCCCACACACACCCTCCTCTCTGTCTCTCTCGCTCCTTTGTTACTCTCTTTCTTCCCTCCCCTCCTGTATCTTCCTCCTACCCACTCACACGCAAAGGTCATGCCCCTTCCCTCCCTTCTGTGTCTGTGGTCACTCTAACTAGATGTTTCAGTCTTTAGAGAAGAAGCAAGGAATCCGTGCACAAAAAGCCACAGGAGTGCCACAATAGCAGGCAAGGTAGAAAACTGTCTTCCATCAATTCTTAATACGTGGATGGGGAAAATGGGCACAGGTTTGTTGTTGCAGAGCTGACACATCTGGGATTACTAAACCGTGGCTAACTCTGTTTGCCGGCAACTTTCCAACAAATTAATTTGAAAATTAGTTGGTAGAGAGGAAGAAAACGGACGATGTTACCTGTTAAGAGGAGGACAGCTGCTTCAAGATGTCCGAGGAATGGACCACTTAACACTGGTGGATAATGCTCTTCACTCCTCTCCGCTCGGTCCACTGGATAACAAATTCAGGCAGTGTGTTAAGCTGAAGAAAATCAGCAAGCAGAGGAGGAACGGAGAAAATAGGCTTTTAATGAGCTAGGAAAAGGATACAACTAACACATTTTGGAAATGATTCATTCATCACTGGGCTTCCTCAACTTGCAGCGCACACCGGCAACATTTATAACCATCAGCACGCTGGTGCGCGCGCTCAGGCCGCAGCTGGGAGCGCGGAAATGAGGTACTGACCTCTGCACGACGTGGCAGGTGGGATTCTTATGAAAAATCAGTAGAATCTTTTTTAAAAAGCTGCCTTACGAACCCAGCTTCTAATATTAGTCTCCGAGGTCTCTGAGGTCTACAAAGAGTGCTCAAAACAGCTGTCTAAGAGGCTGGCAGATACTTCCACCCGAGCAAACACTTGCTTTGTATTTTTCTTCGGACTCCTTGTAGCTTTTATTTTTATGCACGTGCCATCGCAAACATCAGTGGTTTGCTTCTACATCATTGCATGTTTTACTTTGCAAATTCTGGCACCAATGGTAAGAATGTGTGAAGAATAGCACAACTGCACATACACTAGAAGATATCAGCCAAATATAAATTTTATCATCACAAAATCACCTATAAGAGCGGCACACCATGGGAGGCCACAGAGACCAGATCAATAAGCAATTGTCTTGGCTAAGAAGGCTTCACCTGGGTCATTGTCCTCCCTTGCACATTCCTTATGCCTGGTGCTCCCTTAACGCATCACCCATTTACGACTTGTTGCAGGAGTTTAAAATGCGAATTAGAATTTTATGGCAAGACCGGAGGCTCTATTATGCGTTCTTTTCTTACTTTATTTTAAACAGCAGCAGTCAAGAAACTACAGCTCCCATGGGGGTTAGCGACAGATTAACCAATGGGAGAGAAACAGAAACTAAGGACTAAGCCAATCAGCATAAGGCATCAACCATAGAGAGTATCCTTGACTGCAAGCAGCCCTCTTTTCTTGCTGCTCGCAGTCAAGATAAGTACTCTCTTTCGGTTGCTCGTATTATTTCTAATGCTGTGTTTTATTGCCTTTATGTTTTAATCCAGTGTTTGCATATTTCTGTGATTCCTTTATTTCCCGTTGACTCGGCTGCTTCGGCAGAGATATATTTATCCCCCTCCCTCCCCCCCTCCACACCTTCGCTCGGCCGTTGTGTTGCTTGCGCGCGCTAACCGCCGCGTTCTATCTGCTCCTTCCAGTCCCGTTAAGCCAGCGCGCGCCCTATTTCAACGCGCGTCTGACAGGAGCTTTCTTCGCGGCTTCAGTCACACGGCCTTTCGCTGCTTCGGAGGTTTTGAATTACCGCTCGGTCAATCGACTTCTTCTCTCGGCATTGAGCTTCACTCCGGTCTCCGCCTCCGTCTAGTTGCTTTTGTCCCCGCCCCTCGGGGAGTTTATTTTGCATCTCAGGGAGTGTCCTGCTCCTCTGTTAACCCTTGGCTCCCCAAATTTCTTTAATATCTGCAATTGCTCATATACGAAAAATTTGCTCTGTTATGGAGGGCAATTCTTCTTCAAGGTCAGACTCTGGTGATGATGGGGAAGCCTTTAATCAAGATTTAAGTGATTTTATTCACTCCTCAGTGAAAAGTGCTTTACAAGCTTCAATGGATAAAATGTCAAAGAACATTGAAACCTCGGTTTAGTCCATGGTGTCCAATGCTAAGGCCCATTCTGCGGGGGAAAGCAGAAAAAGAAAACTATTTTCGAATAAATTTCGCAAAGGCGCACATACAGAGAGTGAGCTTGCCTCACACCAGACTGAGGACTTGTTTCCTCCCAGGCCTCCTTCTAAGGAGGGGATTTCTGTTCATACTTCGTCTCCTCCCTCAAAATGTAAATCTAAATCAAAACATATGCCTGCGCCAAAAAAGATAGTGATTGCGAAAATATTGGACACAGATGATGATGACATGGACAACTCATCCCAGTCTGACAAACCTGAGGATTCTTTCTCCCTTTCCCCACCTCCCCGCAAACGTTCAAAAATTTCTACAAGTGGCCCCTCTACTAGTGTGGTTGATGCTGAGGGCGTTCCTATGTTCGATCCATCCCTTATCCATCACCCCAATTCAACGGAATGGCTACCTTTAGACCATGTAGGTGAATATATCTCTTCCCGTCTACGTTTACCTCTGGACAAACAAACCCGTTCTAAACTAAAATCTGAATGTCCTAGACCTTCTCTGGACTCCAACATTACCGCAACACCGACCATTGATGAGAGTCTACTAACCTTTTTTACTAAATATGGCAAGGACCCCCGTAAAGGGGTGGACAAGGCCTGGACCACGTGCCAGGATAAGCTTTTGGACGTGGTCGGTCCCCTAGCTAGAATTTTCGACCTGGCCGAATCAGCCAGATTAGAGGACGCACCTATTGACCCTACAGATCTTTCTCTCTGGACCCAAAGGGCTTTCTGCCTGTTAGGCAATGCAAATTCGGCCATTATCCACGAGAGACGCAAAGGTCTTCTACTTAAGATGGACCCTAAGCTGGCTAACCTAGCCACTCGGGACCCTGGCATTCAGGCCGACGGTAACCTCTTCGGTGCTACCTTCATCAAAGACCTTAGCCGTTTCGTTTCGACCTTCTCGTCTATAGATAAAGCCCAACAATCTATAAAAAAGGTTTTCAACCAACGTGTTTTTGCCAGGGCCGGTAGAGGTAGGAGCCGCTTTACCGGCCGTCCCTACAGGAACCAAGGCTCTAGAGGATACTCAAACGCCTACAATACCTACCCTCAGGAATTCAAACCCCAATTTTACCCACAAAGATCTAGGGGTTTCCGTAGCCGTGGACACCGTCTCTCCAGATCGTCCAATGTTCAAGGTAAGCCAACTTTCTGGCCCTCCCGTAGGAGGTCGTCTTCGATTCTTTCTCCACAAAATGAAGTCAATCTCAACAGACCCATGGGTACTTTCTACTGTGCGGGGATACCAGACCGAACTTCTTTCTTTCCCCGTCCAATCTTATTCTCTCCCTCCCCCAAAGTTTTCTCTCGAAATGTCCTCCCTAATCTCTTTAGAGGTCCAATCCCTTTTAAGAAAAGAGGCTATCCATTATTGCGATCTGGATCCTTCAGGTTTCGTCAGCTCTATCTTTCTAGTTCACAAAAAGAACAAAAAGTTAAGACCAGTAATCAATCTAAAATCCTTCAATCAATTCGTTGTCTATCGCCACTTCAAGATGGAAACTATTATCCATCTCAGGGATATTTTACTCCAATGCGATTGGCTAGTCAGACTAGACTTGCAGGATGCATACCTAACTATTCCTATCCATCATACCCACAGGAAGTTTTTACAATTTCAATGGAATTCAAAAACGTTTCATTTTTCCTCTCTCCCATTTGGCTTCTCTTCCGCTCCCTAGTGCTTTACAAAACCTTTGAAACCTGTCGTGACTTATCTCCGATCTCCGGGTATCAGACTTATTATCTACCTCGACGACATTCTGATCATGCACCAGAACAAGTCCTCTCTTCTGAGTCACCTGCACTTAACATCCAAACTTCTCACAGATCTAGGTTTTCTTATAAACCACGAAAAATCAGTGGTCATCCCTTCTCAACAGATAGAGTTCTTAGGTTTTCAGATAGATTCAGTGTCGGCCTCTCTGTTTCTTCCTCTTTCCAAAATTTCTGCGATCAAAAAGGAGCTGATTTTAACTCTCCAAAAAGATACTATTTCCCTCAGAGCGCTCGCAAGAGTTGTAGGTCTACTCTCCTCTTCAATCCAGGCCATCTTCCCAGGACCCCTTCATTACCGCGCTCTCCAACGCCTCAAAATTCTTCACCTCCGGCGAGGTTTGGCCTTCTCCGACCTCGTAGCTCTAGATCAAGAATCTCAAATGGAAATCCAATGGTGGATATCCCATTTAGAGGCTTGGAACGGCAAATCCATCTTCCCCTCTGTGCCCGATCTTGTCTTAGAATCAGATGCAAGTCTCACAGGTTGGGGCGCCCGCTGTGGTTCCATATCGACTGGCGGTACATGGTCCGCAGAGGAGTCCAGATTGCACATAAACTGTTTCGAGCTTCTTGCAGGCTCCTTTGCGATCAGAAGCTTTACAAAGAACAGAGCTCGATGTTCTATCCTGCTCCGTATGGACAATATTTCAGCGGTGCGTTACATCAACCATCTAGGAGGCACCAGATCCAAGCCTCTTGCGATTTTGGCCAAGAGCCTTCGGGAATTTTGTCTGTCCCGCAAATTTTCCCTCATAGCCGAATATCTTCCAGGCTCTCTGAATTCCAATGCAGACTGGCATTCTCGCCACTTATCCGATTCCAGCGATTGTAAATTACACCACTCAGTCTTTCGCCAATTAGACAGGAAATGGGGCCCTTTCCAGATAGACCTCTTCGCGTCCAGGCTCAACGCTCAACTTCCCCGCTTCTACAGCTGGCGTCCGGATCCTCTCGCTGCGGCTACAGACGCGTTCCTCCAAGATTGGTCTCCATCGCTCAACTATGCCTTCCCTCCATTTATCTTAATCAACAGGGTTTTAAATCAGGTCAGACGTCAAAAGGCATCCCTCGTCCTGTTGGCCCCCTTTTGGCAATCTCAGGTTTGGTTCCCTCCCCTTCTCGAACTCGCAGTGGACTTCCCAATACTTCTTCCGAATTTTCCACATCTTCTACTAGATCCTTTAGGAGGCCCCCACTATCTGATTCTCAACAAATCTCTAACCCTGTCAGCCTGGTACATTTCCGGTCTTCCCTACAATCCTTCACTATTTCGTCAGAGGCTTCAGAGTTTATCAACAATGCATGGGCGCCAGGCACAAGGAGAGCATACGCGTCAGCTTGGAATCTATGGTCAAGCTGGTGTATGGGAAAAGGTGCCGATCCCTTTTCAACAGATATAAATTTAATTATCAACTTTCTAGCCGCTCAGGCGGGTCTAGGCAAGTCTTATCGGACAATAAACCTCTACAGGTCTGCTATTTCCATGAATCACTCCCTTATAGAGGGCAACCCTATTGGCATTCATCCTTTGATCTGTCGCCTTCTAAAAGGCGTGAAACTCTCCAGACCCCCTGCTGCCAAATATTCTCATCTCTGGGATGTTTCACTAGTGTTGAACCTTCTTCTCTCTTGGTCGGATAATTCTGGTCTTTCGCTTAAAATGCTGTCGGCCAAACTTACCATGTTGCTATGTTTAATTTCTATCAAAAGAACGTCGGACGTTAAGTCCCTTGATGTCTCTGCCCGCCAATTCCTTCCTTCTGGAGTCTTGTTCCACATTTCCAAACGTACAAAAACTAATTTACATTCTGTTTTCTACCCCTTCTTTCCCGACAAACCAAAACTATGTGTGGGTCTTTGTTTAAAAGAATACGAGAAAAGAACTGTAGACCTGAGAACGTCCTCTTCCTCACAACTGTTGATCTCCTTTCGCAAACCTCACAAGCCAGTTTCATCGGCAACTCTAGCCCGTTGGGTTAAGTGGATCATGTCTTTGGCGGGAATTGATATCTCAGTTTTTGGAGCTCATTCGTCCAGGGGAGCCATGGCCTCCAAGGCGTTCGCCTTGGGTTCCAGTTTAGAGGACATTCTCAGGTCCGCAGATTGGTCCAATGATAATGTGTTTAAGACTTTTTATTGTAAAACTGTTAGATCTGCTTCTTCAATTGTTATTGACAAGCTTTAAACTCGCATAATAGAGCCTCCGGTCTTGCCATAAAATGTAGATTTTCCTAGTAATTTATGACGGAAAGTCTTAATTTTATTAAAGACACAGAGGCGAATATTATCCCACCACAAGTACTTCTACTAATTTGTACTTTTTCTCCCTCCCAGCGACTCCGGCACTTCCTCCAGCTTCCGGATAACTCCACTGGTTTTTGGTTTTCCCACTTCAAAAGGAACTCTTCGGATGCATCATCGCAACCTGCGCAGGACCTTCTACCTCCTTATACCGCTTCCCGTCTCATCGCTGCGGGCCAAGAGTTTTGTTCTGTTTCCTTGGCGCTGGCTATTGTTGGACTTATTTACCCGTTGTTTTTTGATTCTATCTAGTCTACTCGCTCAAGAAAAGAGGGCTGCTTGCAGTCAAGGATACTCTCTATGGTTGATGCCTTATGCTGATTGGCTTAGTCCTTAGTTTCTGTTTCTCTCCCATTGGTTAATCTGTCGCTAACCCCCATGGGAGCTGTAGTTTCTTGACTGCTGCTGTTTAAAATAAAGTAAGAAAAGAACGCATAATATTCGCCTCCGTGTCTTTAATAAAATTAAGACTTTCCGTCATAAATTACTAGGAAAATCTACATTATGAATCATCTACTAGTTTTCAATTACTTTACCAAGATCAGGGGTGTCCAACGTTGGTTCAGAGGGACTGGATCCATGCAAGATTTTCAGACTAACCAATGATTTTGTAAATTACTTCCATCTAGATTAACTGTATCTAATGAAGCTTGATCGTAATCAAGCTTAAAGATTAACAACTCTTCATTTTCATAATAAACACTGGCTTATTACGCAATGTGCCTTGGGGATCCTCACTGCCACCCATGTTTTTCAATCTGTACATGAGGATGTGCTCCCTGGACATCAACATGGAATATCAATGGGACATAATATCAAGGACAAAATATGGATAATAAAATATCGACAGGTAAGCAAGTCTATATTTTCTATTCTTAACTCTACATATATATACCTTGGCTATGTATATCTTCAAGGTATGTAGATGTATAGTTAGGAATAGTAAATGTATACTCCCCTATATGCACTCAGCTGTCAATATTTTGTCTCTCGAAATTCTGTCTTCAATATTCTTGTACCATGATATTCTAGGGGTTGAAATTCATTTGTATAATCTTACATGAGATACTTGCCTGGCACCTATCATTTGGTTGCAGTTCTATCTGTTATGGTGATGATACACAGACCCTACTTCGACTAACAGACGTTTGTGCACTACTTGTAATTAGACTTGTTTTAACTTTTATGGTTTTAATTAATCACAGAAATAAAGAATACTTACTTACTATGCACAGGGCTTTACATTAAAAGCATGACTGTCCAGGTGGCTAACAGTGGGGATGAGCTTAGAATGGGTGTTAATAAGTCCCACTATTTTCACTGATGCAAGTCAGACTTGATTTGTTTCAAATTGCTACAAATTGATCAATAAAGAAGGGCAAGGTGGAGGGAGTCGTAATTAGAATGGCGGCTACGAGCATAGCTAGTCCTTGATGCCTACCTTAATCAGGAGACACTCCTGTTAAATGCCAGAACTTTTACTGCCTTTCACTGAAACTGGATTCTTCTGGAAAGGTGAAATAATCCATGATTTAATGGAGCCAAATTCCTTAATGGAGAAGAGTAGTACTAGACCTTGTGAGAAAGAGTGGTTCGATGGAGGCACACTCCTTGAAAGCCTGAGTGGGAATAAAAGTTGCAAAATATATACTTGGTTTTAATGGGCGCTAGGCTCTACCATTTTTCTATGAGTACTACTGACTAGGCATGCTCCTGTCTTTGTCCTGGAATTCAACAGAACTCCTGGGATTCAGGAATACTCTTGGCTTACTCTGGAAGTTCAGAGGTAAGCCAGGAGTATTACAAGAGTTATTCACAGTAAGATATTTGTGATTTGGGCACAATGTTTTCAAGCTGTGCATTATCTATTCCGTGGGAGGCAAGAGATTGAAACAGAACCGCTGTGAGTTATTAGGGAAGAGAACTGGAGGGCAGAGGCAAGGTGTTAAGCTATGCTTTCATGTCTGGATGCCACCTCTAATAGTCGCTTTTTTGGAGAAGCTCAGAAATTCTAGTCAAAGTTCCTGATGGAGATTTGTAGTGGAATTTCAGCACCAGGATATGAGTGTTCAGTTTATTTAGGGCTAGTTATTAGATTGGTCATTCTGATAACGAAACAGTCCTATTTATTTTGTGCATTTTTTTAATAGCTTTGAAAAATAATTTTTGATACTTTGTCTCCAGCGTGGATACATGTGAATTAGACTTGTTTTTGGAAAGACCATATTTCTGTTTAAGGAGACAGTCTTGCCAAGGAGAACCCCTGCCTCCCAGCCGCCAGTAAAGTTTGTTTATGTTTTAAAGTTATACTGTCACAAATGAGTGATCTCACAGTGGTGTATTGCATTAAAAGGCGTAGAAAAAAGTTATTAAAAAAAACAGAAACATACTTTTAGTATTGTGCTCACAGAATCCCGAATTGCCTATCAGACCATGCTGTGCACTGCTCTTAAATGGAAAGGAACTGGGGGACTGGATATATTATTTAAAAAAACTCTCATACAGACAAACCCCCCTCTTTGCCACACCATCTCTTTGTTGCCTTTAATACATAGTATCCACAATTTGATGCACCAAACCTGTAAAAAGCACATTACCAGGAATCCCCTTAAGCACATTCTCAAAATAGGATGAGGCACTTTGTGATCTGGATGGAGATCAATCACCTGAAATTGAATGCGGACAAGATAGAGATAGTCTGGTTGAATAAGGACCTGCGTTTGGAACCACTTGTATTGGCCAAGTGAACTAAGCTCACTACCGAGTCCATCAACCTCAGTTAAGAGTTTAGGGGTTGTGATTGATGGAAATCTTTCAATGCATCCCCTAGTGGGTTCATTGGTGACTAAATGCATGGTCCCGTTAAAAGTATTGACAAATATTGTGCCACTGCTGACTACCGAAGCAATTAAGTTTATAGTGATAGCTACTAACACATCAAGCCTAGTTTATACAAATGCAATTTATGAAGGTTTGCCTAACACTATTCAACATAAACTCGAAGTTATTCAGAACAAGAGGCTGATTTTCCTGCTTTCTATATGAAAGAACTACCTGGGACATATTGTTTGGGGTTAAGGGCAACAAGTTTTCATGTTTATTTTGTCCTTAGGACAAGTAGGCCCAACCCCCTGCAGAACAAACCCTTTGGCTGCTAGTTTACAGAATAGGGAACTGTCGGCTCTTGAGGTTATGTGTCCATAACTTTATGCTGTTGGAACTTGTATTTATGGGTCATTAATAAAAAGCCTTTATTATTATGGTGAGTGCTGTAAATAAAAGTTTTAAGGTCACACTGCACTACTGAGAGTGGTTCCAGTAAATAAAAAGCGGATACACATTTGAAAAGTTTAACAATATGAGGCTAAGTATACTGTAATGCTCCCAGAATGCTCTGTGATTAGATGCAAATGTCTGCAGAAGCTTGTAATCAAGAGTGATTATTCTTTGCTTTCAAAATAAAATGTTCAGGAAAAAAATGCAAGTAGGAAAAAAAATGTTTAGCTGCTATGAAATTTTAGGTGGTATTTCTTTGAAGCGTCATTTAGTAAAATGTGTTGATGCATGCTAGTATTTCCAAAAAATTTACCTAATGGAAAATCAGTGTAACCCTTTTCAACAAGATTGTGGGAAGCATGAAAACAAGCACTGGCAAAGCCAATCGATCCAACTTTTTTTTTTTTTTTCTTGTCTTGATTTTGTCAGTGCATGTCTTGTTTTGACATGGCTTTTGCAACACTTTACTGATGTGGGAGTTGCCAGGCCCTCACCATTGTAACAAACACTGGCAAAAATAAAAAAAATGTTTGGTCTCACAAAGCACAGATTGACATCATTGGTGTAACAAAGGCCCCGCAGCCCCCCAGGGCGGCCCTCACAGCACTGCACTTGCCCTGGGTGAGTCTGGAAGGGGCAGGGGATGAGCCTCCATGCTCTTTGCAGGGGGCCACCTCCAGTTTTGTTATGCCACTGATTGTCCCAGTAGTTTCTGGCACTGAACAAAACTAGTTTGTGTGCCAATATGCTCCTTGTGAAAGAGCAGAATGTGAACACTCACAGTAAAGCCAGCCAATAGAGATAGAAATAGAAGTTTTATAAAAAACAAAATGTCTTTGTTAACGCCAGACCTAATTAGGGGCCCAATTCTTAAAGAAAGTCACAAAAGTGCACCCATGATATATGTCTCTGAATTAGTGCCTTTCATGAATTCCCAAGATCTTACAGAAGTAGACCAGGAAATTGTACTTTTAGAAAATATTTGTGAACTGTATTTTAGCACAAGCAAATATGCACATGTTGATGTGCTCATGTGAAAATCTATTGAGCGTTTACAAGTTCACTTTCCCTCCAACCACTTTTTTCCCAACCCTGGAAGAACTACTTCTGCCATTGTCAGGAGTAAATTTGCAAACTTTCTCATTAGGGGAAAAGATCAGAGAACAGCTGGTGAAAATCCTTAAAACATGCAAGTTAGTAGGTTTGGAGACTCAAAGGCATTCCAGCCCTAAAACTATTGCTTACTGCTTCCTCCAGCCCCAGTACATAGATCTGCCGAAAAGTGGCAAATTAAGGAAATTGCTATAGTAGGGATTGAAATTGCAAATATCCAAGCCCTAAAATAGTAGTCCTGGCATAATCACAGTTCTTATATAATGAGATTGCTGCCATAATGTGTCGCCGCACTACATGGCACCAAAGGGACAAGTAGATTTTTTTACAGGACAAGTAGATTTGAGAAGCAAAGCGTCCCATGGACAAGTAGATATTTAAAAAACTTCCACACCCCCAGGATATAATTTAAAGTGGTCTGCATGGTGTTTAAAAAGCTTAAACAGTTTGACACATAAATTTGTGTCTGACAAGATTATGAAACTAATCCCGTCATGCAAACTGATGAAAAAGTCCCAAAGATTGGAAACCAGATTGGGGATGGGAGTTTCTCAGTGATGACCCCTATCATGTGGAAATCTCTGCCAGAGAAGATCCGTCATGTAATGGATTTGAGCTCTTTTTGGAAATGTTTAAAGACTTGGCTGTTTAAACAGGCTTATGAGCATTAGCAGGCTGGTCTTTATTTCCTCCAGACATGGTATTACTTCTAGGGCCAATAGACCACTGGTGAAAATGTGCTTTATAAATAGTTTTTAACATAACACTGTGAATATAATAGGCATGCTGTGGGAATGGAGATCAGGAACAAAACTAGCAGGCTGGAATGAGGGTGGTGAATTTTGTGTAGTTCTGTGATCCCAGTATGGTCGTCATTGGATTGTTTTGAAAGCTATAGACAACCCCAGAGCCCTCTAAAGTGATACTGGGGCCTCTTTAGAGGCGAGACCAAATCTCAGTCCCACCATGAGAACAGCTGTTGAAGATCTCAAAACACTCCTGCTTCACTCTAGTTTTATACCTGTCAAAGAGAGCAGTAAGGTGGTATCCATGCTGGTAATAAGGAAGGTACACTACTGAAATTTCTGTTGAAGAGGGATTTCTACAAGAGGAAATATTTTCCCTGTGGAGAAAATAAAATAGTTTTAAAGTGCATTGCATAATTGTGATATATTTATGCATGTGTACATGTGTATGTATGTGCAAGCAACAATTTGTATACATAAGTGGATTTTGAACTTCACTACACTCCTGCAATCCTTTGAATTCTTAATAAGGTTTAAAAAGCAGGAAAAATGTAAGAGTAAACCATTAGTAGTGATTTTCCATCGTTTGCCTCTTTTTTTCCCCAAAACCTTTTATCAGGTTTTCTTGTTTTAAGGGTACAAAAAGAAAAGAGGGGAGAGAAAAAGAGGGGTATTGAATACAATACACTAAGGGCCTCATTATGACCCTGGCGGGCGGCGGAGGCCGCCCGCCAGGATCCCGCCCTCCAAATTACCGCGCCGCGGTCAAAAGACCGCGGCGGGTATTACGAGTTTTCCCCTGGGCTGGCGGGCGGTTCCAGTTAAACCGCCCGCCAGCCCAGGGGAAAACGACCTTCCCACGAGGATGCCGGCTCGTAATCGAGCCGGCGGAGTGGGAAGGTGCGACGGGTGCTACTGCACCCGTCGCGTATTTCACTGTCTGCAAGGCAGACAGTGAAATACATTTTGCACGCCATGAACTGGATGGCGGTAGGGGGGGTCAGAATCCTCATGGCTGCGGAGCGCGCTCCGCAGCCATGGAGGATTCCAATGAGCAGCGGAAAGTCAGCGGGAGACCGCTGACTTTCCGCTTCTGACCGCGGCTGAACCGCCGCAGTCAGAATGCTCATTGGAGCACCGCCAGCCTGTCGGCGGTGCTCCCGTGGTCGGTGGCCCTGGCGGCCACCGGCCGCCAGGGTCAGAATGACCCTCTAAGTGATTTAACTACACATCTTCCACCCCGGATTAATATAGTGTAACGTCAAAATACTGTAGTGATGGATCCACATTATGACTAATTTATACGTTAGATCTTATAAACCGTGAAAGTGGGAAGGACAAAGATAGGGAGTAGGGATGAACCAGTCTCAGGCTTGCCACTGTAGGGCCTGCGTGCGCAGTTTACTTCCACATGGACCTGGCATCTAAATTTACTTACCAGGTAAGTCTTCTGCTCATAAAAAACTGAAAGAAGCTCTTAAAGTAGTTCCCCCTTCTTGCCAATTAGTTAAATTAGCTAGAGCCGAATACACAGCTTCTCTTGAAAAAAGGAAATCAGAAATAAGGTCCAAGGCTTGGGACGATCTTCTGGCTGCCTCTGAGCTGAAGGATACCTCTAAATTTTGGAAGGTGGTAAGTCACCCATATTTTTCAGATAATAACACTAAGGTGGATGATTGCCTTATTGCAGAGGATGTATGGGTGACTCATTTTAGGAAAGTATTTTGCCCAGGAAACGATGACAACGAGAACCTGTATAAGGAGGATAACTTTACTGCACACCCTATTTCAGACTCGAATATTAAGGCCCTAGATATTACTTTTGATCTTCATGAGGTCCTAGGTGCCATTAATCGGTTAAGGCAGGGAAAGGTTCCTGGCCCTGATGGGGTCCCTGTTGATCTTTTTAAATCTGAAATTGATCTTTGGGGCCCTTCAGTTACAAATGTGTTGAGAAGTGTTGTAAAAAGTAACGTACCTACTTCATGGAAATCGGCTATTATCATTCCCATCTTCAAAAAAGGAAACAGACAAGACCCTTCCTGTTACAGACCAATTTCTCTTATTGAATCAACGGCTAAGATTTTGGGAAGTGTGATCTTATCTTGTTTAGAAGATTGGGTGACTGAGGCACAGATTTTATCCCCAATTCAATTTGGTTTTAGACCTGGTTTAGGCACAGTTGAGCAAGTTTTAAACTTGCATCTGATACTTAGTAAATTTGTGACTGCCAAAAAGGAGTCTATTCACATGGCATTTATTGATTAACCAGTGCTTTCGATTTGGTCAATAGGTCGAAGTTATGGCAAAATGTGGGAGCTTTAGGTTGTGATATGACCCTTTTGGAGCTTATTAAACGCCTACATACAGATTTAATGGTTTCAGTTCAGTCTGGCTCATCTGGTCAGAGAACTTCTCCTATTCTGTCAATAAGGGGCGTAAGACAGGGATGTATTCTAGCACCTTTTCTTTTCTTGAAATACATAAATGGGCTTTATGATTCTTTGGTAAAACACGGTAAGGATGTACCAAAGATGGGCCAGAGACTGCTCCCAGTTTTATTATATGCTGATGATGCCGTTTTAATTGCTCGTACTGCAAATGGTTTACAGGGTTTATTGGACCTCTTTTATAAATTTATGCTGGATCTTGACTTGAAAGTGAATTATCCTAAGACTTTTGTTATGACATGCGGCCCACGTAATACAAGGTCCAAACAATTTACCATGGGAGGACATATTTTAAATAAGGTAAAGAACTTTTGTTATTTAGGTATGTATATGAGTTCCTCTTTGTCCTGGAAGACTCACCTTAATTTTAAGTTCCAACAGATGATAAGGAATAATGAAGCGATTTTTCTCTTTACTCGTAAATTAGGTCACAGACCCCTTGCTCAGATGAAAACACTTTATAACACCAAGTGCGTTGCAGCAGTCTTATATAAGGCAGGTGTTTGGGGCTATTACAAAGTACCCTCCCTCCAAAGTGCTGAAAATAAATTCCTGCGTAGATTACTGATGGTACCAAAGTGTATAGCAAACATCATTAGTCATGAGGAAATTGGTCGGAGTTGGAGCAGGGCGAGGCAAGATGGCGGCCGCGAGTTGCTAGCGGTCAGAAAGCTCTCCTTCCCCCCGGCTCCTGTGCGGCGTTTTTGTTTACCCCGCGGGGAGGATTATGCGGGCGGCTTCAGATGAAGGCATTACCCGCTTACATTTGCGGTAATCACCTGCCGAGCAGTATTGCGCGCGGAATCGACGGATTTATTAGGAGCTCCCTGGGTGATTTCGGCCATAACGGCCGTGGCTTCCTCATTTGGACATTTGCTATTTTCTTACCCCCTCGCGGCAAACAGCGGCGGATGGCCCCGAAAGCTGCACGCGGCAGCCGGCTAAAACCAGGGTCGCAGGAACGACGACCTCTGGACCCCCAGCCCCTCGTTCGGGGGGGATCACCAGGAACAGCGGCTTTGGAAACACCGGCAGTGGTGAGAATGCGCCTGAGGGCAGGCAGCCAGCCCCAGGGAGCTCTGCGGCTTTGGGGCAGACGTACAAGGCAAAGAATGGCGCAAAACAGACTGGAGAAAAGGAGGAAGTGGTGACTATACCCCGGATGTTTAAAGCCCTTCATAACTCTGCCCCTATGGGGGGCAGCACTACTATAAAGGACTCTGATACTGGACCTATACAAAGTGCAGCAGAATTTGCTGGGGATGGCGACAGCACTGGTCCCGGACGTCTGGCTTCCTCAGATAGTGGAGGGTCGCTTCAGGTGAAAACCAATGTTGGTAGTCGCTTTCTGGATGTACATCAAACTGTAAGTCGCAGTGCTGGGGGATCCCCACAGGCTTCTGTTTTTTGTGTAGGGGGTAACAGGCTTGCAGCTGCATCTGAGGGGGAAATTGACCTGTCGTTATATGCCCCTGGGTTTCAAAGCAATGTAGGGCTGGCGCAAGAAGTAGTGTCAGGGGCAGGGTACTGCGAGCAAGTAGCAGCAGCAGCAGTATGCTTATTGCCAAGCACCGACCCGTCAGCTCCGGCTTGTACTCTGGAGGCGATCCGTGATTACCGGCAGGGTAGAGTGGACTTATCAGCTCAGGGTGAAGTTGGGGAGAATTTTTTTTCCCTGTCGGATCAATCTCAAGATTCGGATGAGGACAGCACCTCCCCCTCCATAGACTCAGAGACTTGTGATAGTTCTACAGCGCCTTTAACCCTTATTTCTGTGTTGAGGGGCACCACAGTCAAACGTCAATCAAATCAGACTGAGATAACAAGACTAGACATAGCTGGTGAGTCCAGTGAGAAGAGGGGAAAAAAAAAGAAGAAGGTGTCTAGGACGAGAGCTATGTCCTGGGACTACACAGAAACACAACAACTGCTACATAGTATGGGTGATCTTTCAGTGGCTCCAGCTCAAACAGAGGTTAATGTTCTGAATGTAGAGTCTGCGCCCCCTTCCCCTTCTCTGCACCTTATTTATCAGACCATCACGTCACAGCATAAGCAAACGCAGAGGGACAGCAAGAAAGCCAGGGTGGCCACGAAGCAACTACAAGTGGCAATCAGTAAGGTTGCAAAGACATGCTCTGAAATTGGGGAGCGGATTGTTGCTATTGAGTGCCGGGCGGACGCACTGGAATCAGATTTGGGTGCAGTGACAAAACAAGCCGCTATGCATGAGAGTCAACTCTCTGATATTCAGTGGAAAGTAGAGGACTTTGAAAACCGGCAACGTCGTAACAACTTGCGCTTAATTGGGATACAAGAAGGTGTAGAAGGGCAGGACTCAAGAGCCTTTATAATTAGATTGCTTAAAGCAGCACTCCCGGAGCAGACTGGATGGGACTGGGAGAAAGAAATACAGAGAGCCCATCAGTTTCCACTACGTCTGAGGAATCAACAATTAACAGGAGCAAGTGGAACAGCCCAGCAACAGCCTAGGGCCTTTATAGTCTATTTTGGCAATTATCTGCTACGCCAAATAGTTTTTGAGAAAGCCCGCCCTGATGCTAGGATTAGCTGTGAGGGCTGTACATTCTTCTCCCGCCCCGACTTCTGCCATGCTACAGTAGAGAGACGATGGCGTTTGAGACAACTGATTAGCCCCTTCCAGGAGAAGGGAGCGGAAGCCTATCTACTGTCCCTGGCTCGACTTAAGACTATATATAATGGGATGATACGAGTGTTTGCATCTGAGATCAAAGCCAAGGAGTACTTGCAGTCTTTGACTTAACTGTTGATACATGGTTGATACATGGTTAAAAAAATAAATAAAAAAAAAGCAGGGCTAATTTAAAAAAAAAGAAAAGGAAAAATGAAAGGGGCGGGTGATAGAGGTGGGTAGCCTGGGGAGAGCAGAAGAGGAGGAGGGGTGCTCTTATTCAAATGGCTGGTTTGTGGGGGGCTAGTCTTTTAGGGGAAACAATGTTTCTTTGGTTAGTTAATTAGCTTAATTTAGGAGTCGCTGCAGGAGCCCTTCAAGGGGGGAGGGCTGCTTGTACATCTTACAGACACAAGTCTGGAAGCCTCATTTGGTTGGGTAGGGGGTGGGTGGGGGGTAGGGCCTCCTTTTGTGGGTGGGGAGGTGATTGGTGGGATGGGTTGGGGCTGGGTAGGTTTTGCATGGGAGATGCACAGAAATATGTATTTGAAGGCACAGGAGATTATTAGGTGTATGATGAAACAAGATGTAAGTTTGGGTGTATTTGCTACAGTTTTCAATGGGGGACCGTAATGTTTTACAGGTAGCCACCTTAAATATATGTGGGCTAAATGATTCTAAGAAAAGACGTCTTGCCACTCATGAGCTTAGAACATTAAGGGCAGATATAATTTGTTTGCAAGAAACGCATGTTACCCCGGCTAAAAAGTATTTGTTGGATTTTCCTGGTTTCCAATTAGTCGCATACACCACCCAAAATACGAACACTAGAGGGGTTGCAGTACTTACACGGCGAGATCTTCTTAAGGTGGTTAAGAAAAAGGTTGATAACATGGGCCGATGGGTGATAATAGAGTGTGCTATGGGACAATTGAATTTTACTGTGTGTTCTATTTATGGCTCTAATGTTGATGATCCGGCTGGCATTAATATGTTGAATACTGAACTTGCGCTCTGGGCCTTACCGCTTATTGTATGTGGGGATTTTAATATACATACTGAGACTAATATCCCCTTACAGAATCAGGGTTCATACGTCGGACGAAAGCCGAAGGTGTTTCGCGCCTTACAAATGTTGCTGCAAACTCATGGTCTTGTGGATGCATGGCAGCATTGTATGCCTATGGATCCTGGTTACACTTTCTTTTCATACCCCCACCGTAAGTCTGTCCGGTTAGACTACTTTTTTCTGTCTTCATCGTTATGCGAAGGAATTCTGGTGGAAAAATTCCCTAGGGTCATATCTGACCATAATCCCTTGGTAGTACAACTCTCGGACTTGCGCAAGGAGCGACATCTGAGACCCTGGTCTTTTGACCGGGGCTTGCTGTTTGACTCAGTTTATGTGTCACGGATGAAAGTATGGCTAACTGAGTTTTTGGGTTTTAATAGGGGTACGGCCCCACCGGGGATGTTGTGGGATGCTTTAAAGGCTGCTATCCGCGGGGAAACTCTGAGCTACGCCCTTAGGCGGGAGAAACAATGGCACCTAGCTATATCTGCGGCCCAGACTGAATTGGCTTCTTTGGAGAGTCAGATAGTGGTGCTTTCAAGGAATAATGTTCCAATACAAGATACTTTGGATAAGATGACGGTCATGAAGGCCAAGATCATTCAGTTGTATTTAGACCAAGACATCATTAAAGCCCAGAGTTGTACGCAGGAATGTTATGAGTTTAGTGAGAGGGTGGGCAAGGTGCTTGCATATAAGACTAGACAAAAGGTGGCTCGGAGTGCCATTTTGGCAATTAAAGATAGGCTGGGGCAGATTGTGTATGGAGAGACATTAGTATTACAGGTGTTTAAAGAATATTATTCTGCATTGTACCAGCAGGAAAATCTCTTCTCGGATGAGAGAGACGAAAAGATTGCTCAGTATTTGAGTGATATGTCGTGCCCAAAGTTATCGCAAGAGGAGGGCTGTCAGTTGACTGCCCCCATTGAGTTGGATGAGATTATCTCGGCTCTAACTGCTACATCTAATGGGAAAGCCACTGGCCCTGATATGATCCCAATAGAATTCTTTAAAACGTTTTTTGAGGAATTAAAGGATGATATCATGGCACTCTTTATGTCAGTACAGGCTGGAGAGCGGGTGCCGGGCTCATGGCTGGAGGCTAATATTGTTATATTTTTAAAAAAAGAGAAGAACCCACTTTTACCAGGCTCCTACCGACCTATCTCATTGATAAACGCGGATGCCAAATGGTATGCCAAAATCCTTGCGGTTAGGCTTAGCCGAGTTATTGGTGGGCTTGTTTCCCCTTGGCAACATGGGTTTATTCCCGGGCGGGGGACCGCCGATCATGTTAGGCGTGTTATCACCATGTTAGATGCATCTCAGGCTTTGGCGGCCCCTATGGCATTAATATTATTAGATGCCGAAAAGGCTTTTGATCGGGTCAATTGGAAATACTTATGGACAGTGCTCAGTAAAGTTAATATAGGGGCTGGGTTTATTAAGGCTATACAAGGTTTATATCAGAAGCCCCTTGCTCGAATTCAATTAGCCGGGGCAATTTCAGAACCCTTCTATATTACAAGAGGAACTAGGCAGGGCTGCCCCTGCTCCCCTTTATTGTTTGCACTCTATATAGACCCCTTGATTCAGAAGTTATTGCAAAATACATTGATCTCGCCTATGGTAATGGCGGAGGGCAGGTTTAAAATTTTGGCATATGCTGATGACATAGCTGTCACTACTCCTGAACCAGGGAAGGCGATCGAACAAATAGAGAAACTAGCTGTGGAGTTTGGGCAAATCTCAGGCTATGCATTAAATAGGAGTAAATGCCAAATATTGGGCAATGAGTGGGCCATTATTGAAGACAACAGCAGGGCTAATCAAGTGACCTATCTAGGTGTCAGATTGTCGGCTAATTTGGACTTGATAGTAGAGAGCAATCTTGCTCCTGTCTTAGCTAAAACCAGGAAAGAGTTGCATCATATGAACAATCTGCATTTAACAATTATTGGTAGATGCAATCTTATTAAAATGATTTTTTTACCTAGGGTCCTATATTTTTTCCGCACTATCCCGCTGGAATTTAACAAAAAATGGTTTAAGCATATGGAGAGTTTAGCGACTAGTTTTATCTGGTCTTTTAAAAAAGTACGGCGGGCATATAAGTATTTAGTGCTACCCAGAGAGAGGGGGGGGTGGACGGCCCCTCATTTTCTTTTTTATTACTGGGCATCTGCACTGCAATATATCCAACCATTAATTATTCGACAGGCTGATAATCGAGATTTTGGCGAAATTTGTCCTACTATATATAATATGATTTGGGGAAGTCATGCCAATGCAGCTTTCTTGAGAACAGTGGAGCCTAGTTACTTTAAAAAAGTTAAGTTCAAGACTGTCTGGGCTGCATTTAAGGTCTGGACCAATGTTAAAAAAAAAATTGGAATCGGCCGGATCAATTTTTACACCCCAATTTTGAATTTGTCGGTACTTCCTGACATTTTTAAGGATGAATACTGTACCAGGTGGGCACAGCTTGGTGTTCGGTGTATTGGTGATTTCTATCGGAATACCCACCTTAAATCTTTTGAAGAACTGACAAGTGAATTTTCATTAAACACCAAGGATTTTTTTAAATATTTGCAAATTAAACATTTTTGGGGGGTAAATTTTAGATCAGCATCTGGCCAGGTGGGGGATAGAATCCCAGTTATGGAGGTTCTTCATAATTCCAGTAGATGGCGGGTTTGCTCGCTTTATCCGCTTTTCTTGAACTTAATGCCAGATGACTTGAGTAAACAGGCGGAGAGGTGGGCTCGGAATATTGGAGCTTCTGAAGTGGCAGTTCGTATTTCTTTAGATATGGCACTGCGTTTTATATTATCTGCTGGGCCACAAGCCCAACATTATAAAACTATTTTTCACTTATATTATACTCCCGCTAAGCTATTTAATTGGGGTAGCTCAAGGGGGGTGGTGTGTCCCAGATGTAAGAGTGTATCGGACGACCTGGTACATATGTTTTTTAAGTGCAGCAGGCTAAATAAATTTTTTACTGATATGGCTAACTTTTTAACTAGGTTAACCCTTCGGGAGGTGGCAATTTCACCGCAATTGGTATTACTTGGAACTGATGGAGTGGTATCCCCAGAATATTCACAGAGGTTTTTGTTTCTAGCCATGTCTGTGGCCCGCTGCTGTATTGCATCTGATTGGTTGGAGTCAACTCCACCAACTTTTAACCATTGGCTGGCTCGGATGTGCTCATTGTTTTATTTAGAGATGGGCGCTTATGCGTGTAAGGGCCGCGGGCGTAGACGGTTGGGTGAAGCTATCTGGGCCCCGTTTGCACAGTGGCTAGGTAATAACTGAATCAGGCTCGTAGGGGATCTATTCATTTATTTAATTATGCTCAACTTTGGCACTTTATTTGTATTCTAATGGTCATGAACAGGCTATTTCATACGCCCCCTCTCAGTGGTCTTGATGTCTGCTGCAGATTGATGAAATGAATTTATGTAATGATGTGTATTTATTTAATGTATTCATTGTATTTATTCAGCCTTCTTTCTGCTTTTGTATTTGTACACTGTGCATCCTCAATAAAATAAAAAATAATAAAAAAATAAATAAAAAAAGGAAATTGGTCAATGTTTTTTGGAGGACAGGGTTTCCATCGCCCCTTTATTGCTCTGGATTAGATGTTGGCTGAATCCAGCGGCAAAACTTGTTCAAGACTGTATTTTTGACTGTTTACAGTTGGACAACTCAAATAGGATTCCCTGGCTTGCGTTTTTGAGAAAATCTTTTGAGAAGCTAGGGCTCAGGTATATGTTTGAAGAACCCCAACTGTTAACTATAAATTCTAGGTCTGTCTTGAAATCAACTTATTTTGAGTATACTTCAGATTTGAGATTTTATAGCTCTCTGAAATTGAAATCTTTTGATCCCTATGTCCGGATTGCCACGGCTCCATGTCTGGAACCTTATTTGACCTGGTTTTCATGTTCTAAAATAAGCTCTCTTTTAACCTTTTTTAGATTTAATCTGATTCATTTTAAGGTAGCCTTTCCTAAACAATGTATTTGGCAAAAGGATTTACCACCCTGCCCTTGTGATTCCAAATCAAAGCAGAGTACCTCTAATTTTTTCCTTTTTCGCTCTTTATATGCTACTCCCAATAAAGGCCTTTATTTTACCGATCTTATGTCTTTTAAGACCCATTCATTACAAGGAAGCTCTATTATATTTCCAGAGATTTACAGATGTTCAAACCTGTCATCATGTACTAAATTTTGTTCATAGCTTCTTTAAGTATTAGGAAAAGGATTATTTCAATCTAATCCCTATATGCTTGTGAGAGATTTCTGCATAACATTACAAGGTAGTTGTCAATAGTTTTGTTTTGAGATAACGTCTGCAAATTCTGTATTTTCTGTGATCTTAAATTGTGTCTAGCATACCTATTTGCCATTTGACAAGGAGTTTCTGGATTGGATGTTTATATGTTGTTTTTAGATAATGTTTTTATGGTATTTAAATGTGTTTTATACTATTTATAGATTTGTAATATGTGTTTTGTATGCACTTTTATCGCAACTGCCGAATAAAGTTCTCTGACTGACTGACTACTTACCAGGTTTGGAACTCCTCCTTTATTACACATAAGTTAGCCCTAATACAGGCCGTAGCTAACCCTATGGGCAGGATGCTATGTAGGTAAGAGGTAGGACATGTGCCCTGTTGTGTGGCCTGTCCAAGTAGTTACAACCAGCCTTTGTGGTTTTTCACTGCTGCGAGTGCTGCCTGCCTCAAAGGAAAGCATTGGGAATACCCTTTCAAATGGCTAAGTGATCCATGAGGGGTGGCGTAGGCATGTGTAGGATGGTTAAAATGGTAGTGAGAAATGCTGCTTAGTGGTGTAGGTGGATTTTTATTACCATTGCAGAAATGCCACTTTTAGAAAGTGGACATTTCTCTGTGCTTATAACTCTGGTGCTTTTGCAGCTTGACTCCATTCCACGTCAGGGGTAGAGTGACAGCTGGGCTTTGAGCATAGTTGTCAGACAGCACCAGTACAGAGGTAGGGTGGAGTTGTAACAGGAGTGCATCTGCATACTTAGTAGGCTTCCTTGGCTGGGAGAGGTAGAGGCAGGGCATGCATACATCTGTAAAGGCTGTGCCCTGGCCTCACACAAAGGGCTCATTTATCCCCTACTGATGTCTGGGGCCATTTTTAACAAGGGGTGAGGGAAGAAACATATGTGTGTCCCAGGGGGAAAAGGAAGGGAGGATGGAAATCAGAGAGAAGAACAGAGATCGATGTCAGAGTTAAAGACAAATCAGTAAGTGGATGGTGTCAAATGTATTCTTGTAGGGTCTGAGAAGTGAGTTAGTTAAAGTATATGACCCGTATTTAGTCATAGAGTTAACACATATGTCATTATTTAGCTTACGGTCGGCCTTAAAGGATGCCAGGTGCAAGATATTGGTTCAATCTAATCTGAGATATTAGTTCAATCTAATTTGTTCCACAGCTTCTGTGATATCTGACAGTTGAGGTTGCTGTTTGATATTGTGTTCTTCCTGTAAAACAGACCCATGCCCACCAGGTGTGATGTGATAAGTTTTGGAATATTTTCCATTCACATACAATGTTTTTTATGCCTATTGTTAGCAGGAGGTCTAAAAGACACATGTTGGTGGGGTTTAGTCACAAATCGGTCAGATGGGCCCAAGGGCTACAGGTGACTAAATCGAAGTCTAAGCATATTGTGGTGCTAAATATATCATTAATTCGTTTTTTGGATCTCATACCAAAATTGCTGAATTTGTTTGCATTGAAAAAGCATGTGGCTGAGTGTGCCGATGGGGTCTTGACAGTTCCAGTAATTCCCTGAATCTAGAAGTCCTAGGAATCAGGCCCTCTGGTAGTATTCCATGTAACTAAACTAATGATGCAACTGTGGTATGGATCTTCATTAACTGCATTACTATACTAAATGTGCAACTACATGGATGTGGTGTTGCCAAGATAATAACCGTGTAGCTGCACCTTGTCTATGCTACTCAACTCGTCATCCTCTAAAGAATAATACTGCACTAAAGTCTGGTTGAATTTAGCGCAATCTCTTTAGAGGAGTCAAGCATCATCTACACTGTACAGTGATTACGGAACTAACACAGGACAACAAAGGTAACCATAACCAAGACAACTCCCAGATATATTGGAATGCTGTACTACACTTCAAAAGTACCTTTTTTGTTGCTAGAATAAGGCAGGAGCTCTAGCTATGAAAGCTGGTTACTTTATTAAAGATTTCAAGTGGATATAAGACAGGAGGAGCCACTACCTCTCTGTTAGGATTCTGCCCAATTTCCAATTCACTCATATTGGCATGTCAGCTCAAGGCACAGGATGCTTAACATTTCACCTCACTGTACCACCATTATGTCCTGAGCAACACAAGCAGAACCCAGAAGAAGACACATCATAACACACTGCCTATATAGAGAAGACCTGACCCTTTGGCAGTCTAGAGTGTGTCAGGTCAGGTTTGAATTGTGGAACTAACTTGTGATTTGGTTGAATTCAGGGACCATCTTGATCTTTTATGTGTATGTCTTGTCTTTCTAGACTTACATGCTAATTGGTGCACTCTGGCCATGACCAGTAGTATGAGGCAGACTGTATTGAGGGTTTAAGTCTCCTAAGAGACTGGGAAAGGGTCCATTGATGAAAGCTGATTTGTTTCGAAGAGCATATTGCCAGTCTTCTTGGAAAATGGTCAACCAGCTCTGAACCAAATAAACAATTATATATTATGCTAACTTTTGGACATTTCTTATCATTTATTTTGATACTGTTGTACTAGAATATAACTTTGAAAAAGTAAGCACAAAATAAGTCCTGGTTTTTCTCAACTTGAAAACTCAGCCATTAATTTACAGCACACTGCTGGACTTCTATACAAGTGTATAGCCTCTTCAGTTTGACTACTGCAATCTTTGATGTGCCACAGTGTCAGACCTTTATCAGCATTATGTTCCGATGTCTGGGAGCCACTGAACAAATTATTATTTTCATTTTCTTTACTGTGACACCTGAAGCTGATTATTAGCTATAGGTATTGAACTCTACACCATGTGTAGGGACATATTACATTGCTTTAGAGTAGATGAGGACTTGGTTTACTTAAGGATTATTTCATGGTGGGAGGTAGTCCAGCTAGTGGGGACAGCAGATAAGTTTATAAATAATCCTTGTAGTGTGCTGAAAAGAGGACTTGAACTATAATAGAAAAAGGAGCTGTGACAACCACGTGTTAACACTAGCGTGTTCTTGGCAAAAATATCTATACCATTGTGCTGAACATATACGTTCTGAGGCAGAACAGGGATAAAGTAACAGAAAGCTACAGTCATAGGACAAGGCCACAATGTGGCTGGGGAAGTAACAAAATACTCACAATGCTCAATGATCTCGAGGATAAATCAGACCGGAAAAATATTCCTCTTCTAGGTCTGGCTAAGGACAAGGAAAATGACCCCATGGAAAGCTTTCTGCAATAAATCAAGCCTTCTATCAATGGCTCTTAAGCATGAAAGATGTTTGCAGTATGGAGAAAGTACTACAAAAACATATAGTGTACACTCTTCTTCAAGACTCAGAATATATACTAATGGAAAGCATACAATTCCTTTCTGATGTAGAAGTCTTTGACTTCAAATATTGTTTCACTGACTTCCCACGATACACATTATTAGTAATTGTAGTGCTTATTGTCCAATGTCATCATAAGGTATGTATATCAACTTTCGGTGTGCTGTAAGGGCTGCTTGTAAAGCATTCTCAGGATGTAGGTTGGAAAATGCACAGGAAAGCTGAGAAACTAAATCTGTAAGATCCGATGAATACTGAACCTGTATTCAGTGTGACACATGGGCATAGGAGGAGGGAGTCTGAGTTGGGAATTTGGATGTTTGCATTAATATGAAGGTTAGATGTATTCACTAATGTGAGGTATTTGTGTGCTACATCATCACAGATGCATATCACCAACTTACCATTTGACTTATTGTGACTATTGCTGAAATTGTCACATGGAACATTAGTGAGGTTAATGTGGTGCTAAAGTGCTATAAGATTGAGTCATACATCCAACAAAAGGAACTTAAAATCTTTCTTTTACAGGAAATACCCTTACTGAAGCTAGAACATTGACAAACTGTGCAATGATGAAAAGATTAACTTTTCTATGTGTCGATTCCTCCTTAACTCATCAGCTTGAGGTCTGTCTGACTAGACTCTTTGGTTTCTGGTTAGAAACTACATACGTCTGTGTGATTTCAAGTTGTCCATTAAATTCAAGCCCCTGTATAACCCCCATGTTTGCATAAGAATCTGAATTTTGAAATTTGTAGTTAAGATTACATTCATCTCAATTTTCCCTAGTGAATTTTGGCAGGTCGAAATGGCCTCACCCCCAGCTTTGCCTTCTAACTCCGTCCTTAGCAGTCGACCCATATGTACGTATAAATGTCTCTGGTAGGGAGGTTTGTATGCTTGATCGGACTTTGACACTGAGGTGAGGGAATATAAAGGTAGGTAGCCTTATGCATTCCAGTGAAATTCCAGTGAAATAATATGGCATTTTGATAAATAGACAATTTTTATCTCCAGAGGACTCGCTGGTCAGTCTTGGTATTCCTGTGACCAGCGTACCTTTGTATCTAACGCTCTGCAGAGCAGCATCCTTTCATTATCATCCATCATTCAAAATCTACACTTCGTCCTCTCCTTCACTCACTTCCTACCCCAACAGTTGTCTCCAAGTCCCTCTCTTTATTGTGGTCCAACACCAAAGTCTAGCTACCCACAATCTGCTACCAACTGATCTGGTGAAAGACTATCATTTGTGGAATTTTGAAACATGCTTGTAAAGTTGTTTAACATGACTGAGAGACGTCAGTCTATGAGTGCTGGAAAATACCACTTTGTGAGTGTTAAAGAACTTTGGGCCTCATTTACTGGAAAGTGATGCAATGCGGTGTTGCACCAAATTTAGGCAGCGCCACGCTGCATCACTTCAGAAACGCAGGGATGCGCCGTATTTGAGACAACTGGTGCTAAATTTTGCTGCCTAGCACATATGCAGGCACCCTTGAACCATAGTGTGTTGCCTGCGTTGCAGGGAATGATTGCTTATGTGCAGATAGGTGCCCCATCCTGCACCTAAAGAATTAAGAATGGTGATTTGTTACTTACTGCAGAATGCAGCACACATAGAAGTAGCAAATCGTCATTATTTAACAATTGTTTATGTGCAGGAAGGAACACTTTACTGCAAATAAACAGCCATTGACTTTTTGCTTGAATCTTTTTATTTCAAATTTCATTTTTTTAAAGATATTTACAAGCAGTGCATAGTAATTGCAATGGGAGAGGGTCAGGGACGCAGCCCTGAATACATTCAGTGCAACCCACTAACTCAGGACTTCATACATCGGCTAACAACAGGATTGGCATACAATTCAAACAGAGCAACATGCCGACACCCAAGACCTACATGCGTATCCAATCTATGGGGTACACAGTGATTCCGAGTGTTAGTCAAGTCAAAGTGGTCCCTTAATGAAAGATTAATCTTGTCTTTACGACAGAGGAGAAAAGATTCAGCATTGTCATGGTGTATAAAACTCAATTAACAACAACAGCAACAACTGTAACTGGAGCCCGCTACTACAATTCCCAAGTGATCTCACTACCCCCATGTCCCTTTCGCCCTCATCCAGCCAGACCACGCACAGTGCAGCAATAAACCCCAGGCAAGTCATGACTCATCTGGACTGCATCAGAAAGGAAGATTAGGGGTAGGACCATGGGTAGAGCATGAGACACACATCCAGACCACCCCAATGTCCCAGTGTGAATCACAGATCTGGGGTGCCTCCATCAGCCCTGTGTATCAGCGCTTTGAGATCATATAGTATCACGTCCCAACTGGAAGCCAGCGGGTATTTGCGCAACCCCAGATTATTCTCCCTCTATAATGCCACCCCTTACACCTCTGCCCACACCATATGAGACCGCACCCATGCCTTGAGTGAGGGGGCTTCCGGGGACTTCCACTGTCTGGTGATAATGGGTTTGGCCATCAAGAGGCCTAGGTCTGGGAACCTCAAGATCGCTTTTTGTTTTTTAGCTCTAGGAAACATTCCTAATATACATGCCTCCCATGTGTGCAGTAGCAGGCGCACCGTGCAGGCAGAGAGCCAACACACTCCGCCAATAGGAGTGCAGACACGAGCAGGACCAGAGCATGTGAAGCAGGTCCGCTGCCACCAGCACACATTGAGGACAAGCTGCATCAGTGCGATGGAAGTACTGGTTGATTTTGGCAGGGGTGAGATAGGCACTGTGCAATGTGTAGAACTGAATCAAGCAAAATCCCACTTTGCGTGGCATGTTAGTAGGGCCCTCCAGGACTGCAACCCACTCTTTATCTGTGCACGGACGAGCAAGGTCGCCTTCCCAACTGGCCTGCAGGGCAACATGGGTGGGGGCAGTGTGAGTTTGCAGCGGGTTGGCGAGCCAACGCCCCAAAACGCTTACCCGGTCCCATGACCTGTAGATACTGTACCAATGAGGGCCTGATTAGGATCTTGGCGGAGGGGATTACTCCGACACAAATGTGATGGAGATCCCGTCCGCTGTGTTACAATTTCCATAGGATATATTAGAACTTGTAATACGGCGGGTGGGATATACATCACATTTGGGACGGAGTAATCCCCTCCGCTAGGGTCCTAATCAGGTTCTAAGTGTGTCCATGGTTCGGTGGTGAGGTCTCCCCAGTGCTGAGTTAGTGACGCTAGTAAAGACATAAACAGTCATTGATGGCATTTTGCTCTCCATATGTATACTGCAGAATGCAGCACTCATAGAAAAAGCAAAAACGAGGAGAAATAAAAGTATTTCTTCTTGCTGTGCCAAGCTAACACCAGCCCAGGATTTATCGTAAATCTGAGGCAGCGTCAAAATGCAATGAGTGTTGTGGTTGAACGCCCATAGCAACACCCAGAGCATGCCCCTTTTACGCTAAGTTATGCGTGTAAAGGGGCCTGTTTACAAAGCTTAACGCTGCCTTGTAAATATGACACCGGGTATTGCACCACCGGAGCGTCGCTAAAAGTGGCGCTCCAGTGGTGCAAAGGCCTCATAAATGAGGCCGTTTGTGAGGCTCTGGGCATTTTTACTGTTAGCCAGTTTTAGTGCCAGTCTGAGATTATTCACTATACACCCACCACACCTGTGGTAGATGGAGTAGTCACTCTCCCCAACTGTAAAAACCAATTTTTCACACAGCCAGCATTCTCAGAAAACAGTTTATTCATGCCACCCTTCACCCTCACATGCACAACATAGCAACAATTTAATTCAGCTTGCAAACGTATGCTCCTCAAAAGTACAAGTTTGTAATGCATACCAACATTCACAGATGCTACAGAAGACATTAGACCTCATGCCTACAGCAGCAACCTATAGTTGCAAAGTGTGTGTGCCCTATCAGCACAGCCCAACAGACAGGCAGGCAGTGGACAACTTTTAACCTATGTGGGATAAGACAAATGGCAAAGTCATACGGCACACTCACTGAGAAACAAAACACACAGCGCAACAAGTCTGTTCAAACTCAAAGACATTAGAGCCATACATAGTTAACCTTCAGTACACCAATATCAACAATCACTAATTACTAAACTGGGCAAACCGAACATTATAGAGCCACAGCAAAAGAAGCCTGACTGATGTAATGACTTGGTGAGAGTTCAGAACTGTGCAGAAGAACATTGCAAGGCCGTACAAATGGCAGAAATGCACTATATAAATGCTGATATTGTGACTGCAAGTTAAATTACATGGCTGATCAATTGATACATCTTTCAATTGCAAATCAGACCTTGAATTTGACAGTCTGTAGACATATTTGAACTCAGTTGTCACAATAGCTAGTTTATTGAATTTAAGATATAGCTCAGGGGAGGTTGCGCCTTGCACTAGTATGATGTAAGAAAATCCTTGGAAAAGAAAATCAACCTCCAGCTCGAGCTCAGTAGGGTGACAGAGGTATGGTAAAGTAAGAGCTACCTGAATCTCGGGTAGCTTAGCTGCATAGGGGGAACCGGTGATGTACGTGAGATTTGACTTTATTGACTCTCAACTGAGATATTGAGAGGAGGGCCATAAAAGACGGAAATGTGGCCGATAAGTATGAGGAGGATGAGGTCAATTATATATTAAAGGCACAAAAACAATGCATGCTCAAAAAATGAGGTAAGTGTGAGACTTCCCGCTGGTTAGCAGAAACACACTTGCCCATGGCGGGTGCTATCGTTCTAGAGGCATCATTAAAAGGATGAAGAATAGGACACTAGGTGAGCAATTTACCATGTTGCTTGAGGACACAAGTGATTTATATTCGAACTGTGTGGATTTAATCATCCTGTAAATGACTATGCTCAAAGGCAAATAGGTTTGGACGTGGACACAGTATCTGCACTTTTGAGGGACCTAATGTTATTTTACTAGCCAAGCTATGTAACAGTGCAGCCAGATGTGGCTCTTCAAGAGACCGATCACCGGTCACTGTTGGCACCAAGTTACTGAGCAAGTGTATCACCGAATGACTGCCTGAGATTTTAACCTGCAAAAATGATGACGATGCAGCAAGTGTCCTTCCTAGTGGAGACACGTTACAGTTGTGTAGACCTGTTCACAAGTTTCTTACCCTTGATAAAGTGAGTGACTATGCAGTGGCAAGCCCAGATGCAAGAAGGCTTTTGATTTTTGCAGAGAATATATGTTCCAGTGTGTGATAAATTATGGGTTTTCGAACCCTTTCTAATCTGGGCCTAATTATTGTATGTGGACCTTCTGGCCAGGTTAAAATCAACAGTTTTGTCCATCAGGGCAGTATGGAGAGAAGTCAGACATGGAGACCCTCTGCTACTCCTCATAGTTCACATGACAACTGAAGCGTTTCTTGGTTTTAAAAAAAAGTGATTTCCTTTGTTTTTATAGGCCAGAGAGCCACCCTACTGGTAGTAGCCGTCGGCTCTAGATTGCAATGTGCAAATTTTCTGAATGAAGCGATGCATAAGTCTGATTTACACCGACTTGAGATGCCTCAAACATACGGGTCCACACAGTTCATGCCTTGAGAAAGATTCTACATTTCTGATGCCTGCGGCTACGTAACTGGGTTCTTTTTAAGGACAAATGCAGTGCTTAATTTGTGCTTGTTGTTTCCGGTGCTGAGCACCGGCACTTATTTTTGAGGTCCGGGTTTTTTTCTTCTGCCTCAAACATCTGCTGCGAGCAAAAGATACATATGGGAAAGACGGAAGAAGGGAAAAACGAAAAAGCGTCACAAAGGGAGAAAGTAGAAAGCTGCAAGAGTGAGCTGAAGGTGCAGTGAGTGGCTTTACATGGATTGAAGAGGCCCGAGATGGCTTCGGGATTAAGCTGCCTCAGTATTTCGTGTTCCGACATTTAATTGTAGCAGCCGCGTGTTTAAGAGGAGGGCTTTGGGCACCAGCACGTTTTTATTTACAAATTAAGCACTGGACAAATGTGTGTTTAAGAATGCTTACTTAGAATGAAATGACTAGCAGGCATGGCACATTTATCTCTACCCGATATGTGCATCACCACTCTCCATCAAACATCCTTGCAAGTGCTGAAAAAATCCTCCTAACTGTATTAATCTTCAAGTTCACCTCAAAGCTGAAAAGGTGTTTTTCTGTCAAGACTGTATCAATGTGTAACAACCTCCCTCTTGAGATTCAACTGTTCCCATCATTACATCCTACACTTTCCTGCTAAAGGCTCGTATATTTTAGATCAGCATCTAACGACCTATCTTTGGGAAGAGGTTACAATGCAATAGATTGTTGTCTATCAGTCACACAGGGCTCTGAACGCTACCAGGAAGGCACACATAACATTGTTTTATACTGATGCTATTTCCCTTTGTACGCATGCGTCTGAGACCACTATTCTCTTTATACGGTTGACAAATTGTATTCTACGTTGGTGTACGGGGGACCCATGACAGGTCTGTATTATACACTTAACCCGTATGCTGGGAGGAAGCAGCGGGGACAATGGAGAACCCTCTTAAATATTTCAAATTGCTCAGCAGCTCTCACATTAGCAGTGTATACATTTAAAGAGATGAACAAAACTGTTAAACATGAGGGTCCTTAATGTTAATGGAACTAGTTGCAGCCTTGCCTCGGCTCCTCTGCGTTTTTCAATCCGTGCCTTTGCTATGGCCTGCGTTGCATTCAAGAAGAGTGGCTACTAATGCAGGTACGCTGGAGTCACCAGTTTGTGAAGTTCTCTTTCAACCCTGCAGCTGGCCTATGGGGGCATAAGGCTAAGGTGCTTCATGCTAGACATTATTATTTACAACTTATCTACAATACGCTATTGTCTGCAATGAAGAGGGGCTGTCAGCCAGCCCTACTAGACTGACTTGGAAAATGATGACTTCAATAGCCTTGTAAAGTGTTTTGTGGCTTAATACCAGGAGGGCTCACCATGTACTGGGGCCTGTCAGAACCAGCCTGAAGCCTGAGTTTTGTGAACAGGAAGCACAGCCACTTTCCTTGAATGATATTCCCACACGGAGAAATTGATACTTCCAAGAGTGTCTCAAGAATAATCAAAGGGAAATAGGCAAGGGAGGCTTCTTCCGTGAATGCCAGCGCGGTGCGGGAGGCTTCTTCCGTGAATGTTAGGGCGCGGCGAGGCTTCTTCCGTGAATGCTAGCGCGGTGCGAGGCTTCTTCCGTGAATGCTAGGGCGGTGCCCCCGCACACCTGCAGTGAGCCGCCGCGCACATTAATTAAACACGCCGATGCTTTTTTCAAACGAATTCATAGTGCTTCGGCATGACTGTGGCGTGGCACCGTGTAGCCCATGTATCAGTGCAGGGGTGTGTGAGCCCAATCCTGTTCATTGTCAGTCAGCAGGCATTAAAGCGAATGCAAAGGTCGGGATGTCTTACTGTGAACAGAGCAACATGCACAATGTAGGCCTCTTGAACCTGCGCTGTTGAGGAGCCACGGGGAACACAGCACAGCTGCCACCATCTCCTTTGGAGCAATGGGTTCACCTGCACGCCACACCCCCTTCCCCAAAATCCTTCTGTTGCTCTCATGTTTACTTCTAAAAACAGCATTGCGTCGGCTGAGGGTGGCCTGTCCCCGTTGACCCGTGCTCACAGGGCAGCGCGGGGGAAGGAGTGCTACAGTCATGGCCAATAGCTGTGCAGCAATAATTCGAATACTGAAGTAGCGGACGACTCCGAAATCTCGCTGCTTCCGAAATCTCTAAAAGACAACCGACAAGACGAACACACATTTTTAGCACTGCCACCCCTAGGCTGGATGAAAGTAAAATCCCGTCAGAATTCTGTTTTCACTGCGGGTGGGGGGCTCAGGGGTCATGTCAGTTTCTTAAGTTAAAGGTAGCATTCTCGTACGATATCCGTAATTGGCTTCCGGTTACTAGTTGTGCAAAGGAGGTCCATTACCAGCAAGTCAGGCAGAGTGGTGTTGTCGCTATGTTACCCCACTGTCAGTCTGTTTTTTTAAACGCACAGAACTTGATCCATCCAATGAATTCCTCTATGAACTAAAATGCTGACAGGTCTTGTACATATACGAAAGTGCCCTTGGGTCCCACAGGCACCGAGGACCCCTCAGTGGTAAAGGGGGCTGCTAGTGCTGGGTGCTTTGGCTACAACGGGCTGTATATCTACTGCGGGCCACATTTGAAGCGCCCGGTCCTGCTCATGCGTCACTCGAGCCTAGCAGAGGCAGTAAATAATTAAGGAAGAGGAAGTCACTGACGACACACTCAGCATAAAGTGCAGCACTCCATTACTCTGCTGTTATCAACAAACTAATAATCAATGGACCCACAGCATATGTAGACAACGACAGAGTAATGGAGAGCTCAGGGCAGCCATATCTGCCTAATGTTTAGTGGTGTGTGCGTCTCTAATGCTCTAGCCATTCATACACTCCTTGGTCTGGACTCGTTTTCATGTGTAACAGACTGCTCGCAGAGCACGATGAAGGGTTAATCCTGCGGCTAAGTAGAAGTTAACACGCAGCGGGGCAGATTTACAAGCCCCTAGCAGCTATTAGCGTCGCCTTGGCGTCACTTTTTTGTAAGCTAAGGCGCCTCTATGTAGGCCATTCCACTGCGCTATATTTGCAAAGTGGCGCAATGCATGTATTGCACTAATTTGTAACCCCTTGCGCCACATTATGGCTGTGCTAAGCATAATGTATGCAAGGGGGGCGTTCCCACGCAGGGAGGCCTGAAAAAATGGTGCAGTGAAATTTACAACATTTCACTGAGCCATTTTTTTGTAATTTTTAATGCCTGCTCAAGGCAGGCGTTAAAAGGACGCACCCATTTTAACCCATGTAGCTCCCTGTGCTTTGCTGCACTAACGTCAAACATTTTCATGCTAGTGCTACAAAGCACCACAATAACGTAAAAAATGTTGACACTATTATGCTAACGACTGCCAAGGTGTGCCGTATTATAAGTATGGCGCAACCATGGTGTGTTAGGTGCCGGTAGGGGGACTCAAGAAAAGTGACGCATCTGGACCGATGCATCACTTTCTTGTAAATCTGCCCCAGTGTGTTTATATAAATAATCAAGGACTTGGTGATAGGGGTGGCGTGGTTTGTGTGTAGTGCAGAAAGCACTGTGTGTTCGCCTTGTGATATTAAGCTGCTGCAATCGGGCATAGGCTGTGACATGTGCAAATTCCAGTATGCAAACTCCACTATTTGTGAAAATGAATTGCCTTATCCCGACTTTCATAGCTATCCATAATGCACTGTTTGTTTTACGATTCTCAATGTTTGCGTAAAATACTTCACCCATGATGCAATATAGCTCTAAAACAAATATGCTCACCAAAAATACCGCCAACCAATGTGTATATTTATTCTATGTGGGGCTGTAAAGTGTTTCAACACCTCAACAAAGGTGTAAGCAATACATAAATCCAGATACAATACAAAGTGTGCAACACATGTCATGTAGCCTCTTCTGATTTCAATACCATGTATTTTTATAATGCAGAAGCATTTCCCTGTAGTACATCAGAATGATTATATCACTAAATTCAGGGACATTTATTGAAAGTGATGGTTTTTAAACATGAACTTACTAGAAACTTTCAGCCTTCCCCTTTGCAACACTGCCATTAGCGAAGTGCACCCTATACAATAAATTTAGCTGTAAAATGCAACATTTGCCCCTCTTTCTTGCAAAATTGTCTCAGGAGGAGAACCCCTCAGAATCTCCTTTATGTCAGTTGACCTAACTCAAACTCACCCCAACTTTTACACCCTACCACTTTAAAAAGACAGCAGCCATTGCTGGATATAAATCTGTCTGTTCTTGACAATAAGATCTGCTCAAAGCTCATGAATACCCCAGTTGTTTTTTAAGAAAATTCATACACAGATCACAAACCACTCAAACAGCGGTTGCGAGTGAATTAGTACTCTTGCAACTTCAAAGACATAATATTAACCCCTTAGCTGCTGGGCCAATCCCCCCCTTCCCACTCCCTCAGTGCTGAGCCCTTTTTGGCTATTTGGGGTAGTTCGCACTCAGGCCTTCATAACTTTTTGTCCACATAAGCTATCCATACCAAATCTGCGTCCTATTTTTCCAACATCCCATGGATTCTAAAGGTACCCAGAGTTTGTGGGTTACCCTGAAGGAGACCAAGAAATTAGCCAAAATACAGCTACAATTTAGTTTTTTTCAGAAAAATGGGAAAAAGGGCTGCAGATGAAAGCATGTGTTTTTTCCCATGAAAATGGCATCAGCAAAGGTTTTGCAGTGCTAAAATCATCATCTTCCCAGCTTTCAGGAACAGGCAGACTTAAATCAAAATAACACATTTTTCCACACAATTTTGGCATTTTACTGAGACATAACCCCTTTTTTACTATTTTTTGTGCATTCAGCCTCCTTCCAGATAGTGGCAGAAATGGTTGTGAAACCAATGCTGGATCCCGGACAGCGAAACATTTCTGAAATGTAGACACAATTCTGAATTCAACAAGGGGTCATTTGTATAGACCCTACAAGGTTTTCCTACAGAAAATAACAGCTGAAATAACAAAAAATTGAAATAGAGATGAAAAAAATACAGCCATTTTTCTCCACGTTTCACTCTGTAACTTTTTCCTGCACTGTCATCTTTTCAAAAGTACTATACTGTTACGTCTGCTGGACTCTTCTGGTTGTGGGGATATATAGGGCTTGTAGGTTCATCAAGAACCCTAGTTACCAGGAGCCAGTAAAGGAGCTGCACCTTGCAATGTACAGCAATTCATTTGGTGAAATATAAAGAGGGAAAAATAGGTATCAAGGAAACCTTTATATTTCCAAAATGGGCACAAGATAAGGTGTTGAGAAGCAGTGTATTTTGCACATCTCTGAATTCCGGGGTGCCCATACTAGCATGTGATTACAGGGAGTTTCTCAAATAGATGTCTTTTTTTCACACTGTCTTACATTTGGAAGGACAAAATGTAGAGAAAGACAAGGGGCAATAACACTTGTTCTGCTATTCTGTGTTCCCCCAAGTCTCCCGACAAAAATGGCACCTCACTTGCATGGGTAGGCTTAATGCCAGTGACAGAAAATGCAACATGGACACATCACATTTTTACATTGAAATCTGATGTGTTTTTTGGGAAAGTGCCTAGCTGTGGATTTTGGCCTCCAGCTCAGCCGGCACCTAGGGAAACCTACCAAACCTGTGCATGGTTGAAAACTAGACACCTAGTGGAATGCAGGGTGGGGTGACTTCTGGGGCTCTCACCAGGTTCTGTTACCCGGAATCCTTTGCAAACCTCAAAATTTGACAAAAAAAAACACCTTTTTCCTCAGATTTTGGTGATAGAAAGTTCTGTAATCTGAGAGGAGTCACAAATTTCTTTCCACCAAGCATTCCCTTAAGTCTCCCGATAAAAACAGTATCTCACTTGTGTGGGTAGGCCTAGTGCCGGCAACAGGAAATTCCCCAAAACACAACATGGACACATCACATTTTCCCAAAGAAAACTGACCTGTTTTTTGCAAAGTGCCTAGCTGTGGTCTTTGGCCTCTAGCTCAGCCGGCACCTAGGGAAACATAGCAAACCTATACATTTTTAAAAACTAGACATCTAGGGACATACAGAATAGGGTGACTTGTGGGGCTCTCTCCAGGTTCTGTTACCCAGAAAACTTTAAAAACCTTAAAATTTGACAAAAAAAACACTTTTTCCTCACATTTCGGTGATGGAAAGTTCTGGAATCTGAGAGGAGCCAGACATTTCCTTCCACCCAGCATTTCCCAAAGTCTCCCGATAAAAATGGTACCTCACTTGTGTGGGTAGGCCTAGCGCCCATGACAGGAAACGCCCCAAAACGCAACATGGACACATCAAATGTTTACATTGAAAACTGACATGTTTTTTGGAAAGTGCCTAGCTGTGGATTTTGGTCTGTAGCTCAGCCAGTACCTAGGAAAACCTAACAAACCTGTGCCTTTTTGAAAACTAACACCTAGGGGAACCCAGGATGGGGTGACTTGTGGCGTTCTCACCAGGTTCTGTTACACAGAATTCTTTGCACACCTCAAAATTTGGCAAAAAAAAGTCTTATGGTGCTACATGGCCTTTAACTGCCAATCTAGAGCTCCATCAGCCCTGGACGGGACAGGAAGTAAGTCTGTGTGCCATCCCAGAGCCATGCTGCCCTAGAGGTGGCAGACTCTGTATCTCTGTATGTATTACCAAACACCATCCACCCCCTACTAAAGGTGAAAGGTTCTGTATAACTGGGCCACTCTTCTAAATCCATCCATTCCAAGAGTTGAAAGGCTTCGTATCCCTGTGGAAATCCATCTCTTCCAATAGGTGAAAGACTCTGTAGTCCTGCACCAAACTCCTTTGCTCAGTCCCAACTAAAGGCAGGAAGCTCAGTATTACTGTATGTTTTCAGTGAGTCAATCAAATTTTGATCTGGATGTAACACCATTGCCTTGAGCCATTCAGTCCTAGCCTTGACGATCTCTTTATCACACTGTCAATCCAAAGAGGCACCACTCCCACAAGTGACATGCATTGTGACCTTAACCTAGTCCCAAGAACCACCGCCATAGAAGTGGCAGGCTCTAAACCTCTTTATCTGTCACCAGAGCCACCTACTCTTAGGGGTGAAAGTCTCCATATCCCTGGGCCAATCTCCTACATCATGTCCTCAGGTATGTTTGCAAGATCTCTACCCTGGGCTTCCTTGAATGAGCAACTTCAGCACTGTGGATAGCCCCATGGCCAATCTTCGTTCTAATGTTAGTTCTTTTCCAGATTAGGAGAAGGTTTATTGTAAGGTAAATGGATAGTTAAATGACCCCCACCAGGAGCAGGTGTAGTTTGATGCTCAGCCCTGGTCCATCTGCCTCAGCCGTTCTCAAGGGAAACCTCATAACCCTGAAATTCTATGATATCCCTGAGTAACCTGATAAGCAGGATATTCCACATCTCACTCCCTCTGAAAGAAAAAGAAAATCCTCACAGCTTAAGAAACACAATTGAAACAGGGCCCATAGGAACATCAGACGGTAATAATAAATGTTGTAATGTTAGTTCTAAAAGCAAAAGGGATAAAGGACAGTGATAAAAACATACTTTGCGTGGTTCTTGCGGATTACTTCCCAGTGTTTGAGGGGTTCTCAATGATATCTTGCTGCCACAACCTCAGAATTGGGAACTTAGAGTCACCATAAATAACCTTTTGATATTCATTTAATTTATCTTATTTGCAGTGATATTTTCGGGTTTCCTCCGGGGGGTTTTGCGCCTGGCAGCTCAGGTTAGACCTGCGGAGCACCAAGCTGCAAAATGGCACTGTGTCTACATTTCCACCAACCTCGGCTAGCGCGTGATTTGGGTGAGACCCACCTGGGAGGTTGTGCCCTTGGTTCTGCTGTTTTTGTTTTTCCTAGAGTTTAAACCCAGCCGTTGTCTCTCTTGGTGAGAATGAGGGACTGCAGGAGGAAGAAAACCTTGGTGGATTCTCCACAAAGCAGTAACACATCTGCAAATATCTCCCTTGCTGCAAAGGGTGCTTCAGTGCCAGTGAGAGATGAACGTCTTATATTCTTCAGCACACACACAAAACATTGGTTGGAGTTAGGCGGTTGCAGCTAGAAATCAGTCTAGGTGAACTGTGAAAAAGGGCTCAGAGGAGTGTCCTCAGTGGGAAACAGATTTGAAGTATGGACTCTCTCAGTGGGTCTTGAGGTGGGTGGTGTGAGGGACATGCTCTATGGTTGATTGTAGCACAAAGACATAGTGAGCCCACTAATCAGAGTCATCACTTGGGGCTGCATAACTAGATGGTATTGCGAGTCAACTGGTCAGTTCTCCAGTATAACTCAGATGGTTTATGTCACCAGCAGCTCTACAGCCTGATGAGGACTGGTAGGATTGTCATCATCTGGGAATAGGTGTTTCATTTTGCTGAGGGTATTTTGCAGATGGTTGGTATTCAGGCAGACAGAAAAGCTGTTCCTTGAGTTTGGTTGTTTGTGGTTGAGATTCACTGCAGCCTAGGAGTCTTTCCTACCTTTACGGCTACTAAGTTGCAGTCTTATGTTGCGGGAATAAAAAATACCTAGAAGAACCGTGGGTTCCAAGCATGAAAATTTCACCAACTTGGCCCCAGGTAGAAAGAAAATGACCACCATATAAGTCCTTGTCAAGGTCAGACAGGTCCGGATGTGGTTCCAAGTACTGGTTGGAGGACACCCATACTTCTACGATTCAGGGCTGGTTCAGCTCACGGTCACACAAAGGCATTGTCTGACATCTGAAAGTGGCAGCCTCTCAGGAAGAAGCACTGTTACTGGATTCTTAATGAGAACACTTAAAGGAAGCAGACTTTGCAGGCGGTGTTGTGAGCTGCAAGTTGCTCACAAATGGAGTAGTTCTGATAAGCGCAAGAGAGATTTCTGATGGTGAGAGTTATTACTGGGAGCTACACTAGCCTTAGGCATGCATCCTACTACTAGGGGATGCACTTATGTACTAGAAATATTTACAACACTCTTAGGAGCAGGAACAAAAGCTGCATTATGGGACACTGAATAGATTTTACACATCAAATACGTTTCAGTCTTGTGGCACAATATCTAGTGTAGCACAGTATTCCTACAGTTATTCCTCAACATTTTTGATAGGCTGCTGCCAATGAGGCAATCTCCAATAGTCAATCTAAGAGGACTACTCCCTCGAAGCAAAGCGTTGAGAGCACTGTGGCACCCCCACCAGCTATCTGTACTTCAGGGCTCTGAAGGAGAAGTGTTAGGTTGGCAGCCTTCTGGTAACCTGCCGGAGTCATACACTAAAGGGTAAATAATTAAGACAGCTGAGCCTTGAAGAATCCTTACCCTCTAATTTGTTGTAGATCTTTGGAATTCCCTCAGCAATCACATAGGAAGATTCGCCTTTGTGCTTCATGGTGAAGTCTGTGGAGGAAGGCAGACCAGTGCAGCATCTTTGAGTTATCACCATTCACATCCACAAGCCATTTACAAACATGTAATCTGCTTGATTGTAAAGATAATCCCAAACACATAGGAAAGTAACCTAATATGTAGAGAAGGACTTGCTTCAAATTCCATACAATGGCATAGCACTCTTTCTAGACTGCTGCCCAGTTTCTGGGTAGCAATACGCTTTTGATGAAGACAATAATATTTTCTCAGCCTTTGCCATTAAGCTAGACTATTAGTCTTCCATCCTGGAAACCAGAGACATTAGTCTGCACAATGGAAGCATCTGCTTTCAAGACTGGGTTAACTGAACAAATGGCTTACACTGCCACAGTTAACACTCAGCTTTCGCTCCTATTAGAAGATTTATGAGAACCCTTTGAGGATGATCTTTCTTTGGCCTCCCAGTACTCTTGGTGTACACATTTGTGATCCTCAGGATCTACTTGTGTCCATCAGTTTAGTATTTCCCATAAGGGTACAAGATCTTGTACCTCTCAGGCACGTGAGTAGGTCCTAATCAATACTAATGACAAGAACGTGTTAATATTTTGGGATCCCTGGATGCCGTAGTCACATCGATAGGAACACAGTGACAATCTCTGATGAGGCTCTCCTCCTGTTCTTCCTATGCGCAGAAGATCAAATTGATCTTTGGCACCTTGGTCCTATCTAAGGCATCTGGACTCTATTATCATATTGGTTAGGCTAACACATTCCAATGTCATCTCTGGATTATAACCAATAATGTCATTTCCACTCTTGGACTTCTGAATTTTTCTGCTTTGCATCAACCACCTTGGGATGTCTTCCTCCTCCTCTTGCTTGGATCACTGGGAGTTCTACTGACTTTGTGAGGATTTCCTGGGCTGCTATTTAACAGGTGCATGTCTTTGTGCTGAGGCCCCTGCCATCTCTTTGCTACACAGTTCCCTGCCCATTGATCCCCTGACAAAACTCAAAATGAGGGTCCATGATGTGTGACTCTACTGACACCACAGGCATGACATATTGTGTCTCTCACTAACTTCTTGGGGACAATAGGGCAATATTTGAGAAGCACTGCACTAGTACCTGCCCCTGGCATTCTGCGCAATGCATTGTGCGGGTTCACTGCTAGATCTAGAGTTTCTATTATGAACCCCTTTTTCTTCTTTCTCATCCCCCCTTCTAATTTATGTTCTTGTATGCCTTTTTCCTTCTCTGTGCCTGGAGACTACCCGACTCTAAGCCACTAAGCACTCGCTTCTTTCATAAACAGGCCACTTGATACATAAGAGGCACTGACATCAGGTGTCATTACATTGTGATTCTAACATCTGGAATGCATTGACATTACATGTTATTTCATCAAGAATTCCTTTACCTCGCATATCAGGTTCAAATTTACAAAGCATGTATTTACCACTGTAACCCTTTACTTCGCATTCAAGTACTACATATTACTTTTAATCCCTTTTTTATTAATGTATGCATATTCATTTATAATGTATATATAACTTAATTTATAGTTCTATATGTATACCCTATATATTAATATTTGTAAATAATTTTAGCAGATTAAACTTTATTGGTAATTATTTAATCTTTTACATTTTTAAATAATAACCTTTCCTTTTAGGGTCGAGCCTGCGTTGCATGCGCTCGCGCATGCGTATCGCAGCAAGACGCTTTAGGTATTAGAAAAGGGCTCGGAGCCCTGTCGAAGTCAGGTCAGTGTTTTTCATTGGTTTGTGGGCTTGCCTATTAAAACCTGCTTGCTTTCATTAGTCGAAGGCGTGCATACGTCATGCCTTTTCCGGTGGCTAGCCCGCCTCGAGCGCATCGACCAAGTACAGAAAACATGCGAGGCTCGCTGTTTTCTGTCCTGCTCCTGGACTACTTTTTCTCTATTCTACTAGCGGGATTTTGCTTGGCAGAAGTTGAGCGCTTTACACAGTTAGTTGCACTTTTTCGGGTTACAGACATAAATGCACTTTTGCCGATAGGTGACAAGTCGGGTTAGGAGTTTACAACGCTATCAGCTCTAACATGAGCAAACGCGAGACCCGTTGCATTGCAAATGCTTGTTAATTAAAGTACAATCATTTTAAAATACCAGTATCTATACATTTTCATTCTCTCCCGAAACCTGTATACTACACATCCCTGAACCCTAAATGACACTCATTACTCCAAACTACTACTGATTCCTGAACCCATAACCGTTACCACCACTAAACACAATTCATTCCTGAACTCTTAAAACTCCTTACTACCCACATGCACTACCTCTCCCTGAGACCTAAAAATTCCTTACTACCCCTGAACACAACCCACCACTAGTGCCGTAAAACTTCTTACTACTCCTAATTACTACCCATCCCTGCACCCTAAACACTCCTCATTACCCCGTGCACTAGCCCTCCCTGAACACTGAAAACGCAAAACTTTAATTGTACATGTGTAAATGTATATCTTTATCTGTATACACACATATTTAAGTATACATATAAAATACATTACCTGCGGAGTAAATGCCTGCGATGTAAAACTTTTACAATTTGAATGTAAATTAAAGACTCCGGCTCTACTTCCCTCTGGCGTAACAACCCTCGAAGTACCGATGACATACCTCTGATCACTGAGAAGTCCTATCACGCTGCGCAGGGAATCTGTGCAACCTTTATTCACAGGCTAACCCATCGCTACCTCTGCACAGTGCAAAATTTGGGGGACAACTCTGATCAGATCCTGCGTGCCGAGCAGTGCTTAATTGCAAGACTGAATAAAAGAGCAGGGATTACCTGGTGGTGAATGGAAAGAGGCATAATGTGGAATTAAGGCTAGGCAGCCTTGCTAATCGGCATCCTAACATTTGTTAGCGCTAGGTGCAGGCTTCTGAGCAACGCTTTGGGCCTGGGTACTTATTCTTTCACAAATCAATCACTGGTGCCCACTGTGTGATCAAGGAATACCAACACCACTTTCTGGAGTGGATTCACCACATCCAGAGGCCATGTGTATTGTGCCCCAGACACACTCGCCCCATCTATTGTCAAGCAGTTGAGAGGGATGGAGATAGGAATTCCGTAGCAGACACCGAAGTCCTAGCGGTGGTAACTCCAGATGCCACCAGGAGGGATCATCACACACTTCACACCGTCACCGCACAAGCCCTGCTGTACAAGCTGATTGATGGACATGGTGGCGGGGGGTTCTTCTGATGCTCCTACCCTCTAGCACAGCATCTGCTATATAATATTCTTTAAACAAGAAAACTCATCAAAGTATACATCCCAAAGGCACAAGTAGTTGAAATTCATCATTCAGAGACACGTCTACAGAAACTGAGTAATAGACCTTCGAGGTCCCTGTACCGTTTTCCCTGAGGAGACCCAGAGGTTACTGATAAAGGGCCGAAAAGCATCAACGGTATTAAGAGGTTTTGATTGAAAAGCATTTCACGACTTCAACTGATATTTAAGAAAAAGAAGGACGGTTGCACTTGTTCAACAAAGCTTTGTCAGCCGGAATCCATCATTTTTAATACTGATCTCTCGGTATAATACTCTTCTGCACATGAAGACCTCAAGGACTCTTTCACTAAAAAATACATTAGAATGATGAACATATCAGGAAGGTATGGTAATGCGTTTTAATGTTTTGTTTATCGTATGTACAATAAACATATCCTAGATTGATGTGATTGGTGGATGAGTCCTTGGTGGTTCAACACCTACTTTAATCAAATGAACGATTTTGAGGAAAGCCAATCAAAAATAGTTCTAAAAGGATGTCAATTGTTAAGCCTGGAAAGCTTCTCCAAAAAGGTATTTAGAATAATTCTCCCTCCGGCAATAAATGTTTGTGTCCTTTGGTGTACTCGGTAAGCTGGCACCAACCAGGCGGTGCCCTCCTGGCCAGTTACAGGACTCACTGGCGACAGAGGGAGCACTCTTTGAATGTCCAATCGATCATCAGTGTCGTAAGGAAGTGGATAGGCACCTTTGTGCTTTCAATGTGGGTGGGCCTGGTCATAGGCCAATGGGTGAAAAAACAGGTACACTTTCACAGAGAAAAGAAAAAAGCAGGTAATGAGTTGTGTGATCCTAACCATCAGTTCTTACATGATCGAAGGCTCTGTAGTGTTGTGCCAGCACATGGCATAGGACTCAGTAGCTCCTCAGGAGAAAGGGGATCTTTTGTCCAATGTCTTTTTTCATCTGTGAGATAGTCAACCAACGTGAATGTTAGAGGTCACTACTGACTTCTACCGGTGGGGGACAGGGGCATAATTTTGCACTATGCGACTATCCTGTGCCATCCGCATGAGCTATGCACTTTTAGTGTTGAAAAGATGTCAGTTCTTGTTTTGATGTCATAATCCCATCAAGCCCTGCATGTGAAAGTATATTTAGTCCTGATTTATTCACTCGAGTAAGGCATTACCAGAGGATGAACACCTTTGAAACATTGTGCCAGCCCCATGAACTCATCCAGCTGTAAAGTTCAAAGATTTGTTATACCTGCATCAGTCCCATGAGAAGTGCAACACAAGAAAAAGCATACATAGTAGCCCTGAACCAATCCAGTTCCGATTGTTTATCACTGTGCTAATGTCATAGACAACCCTGTCCTTAAGGCTGCTTGCTATATATTAATGTGCCCTCTATAGTGCCATCAGTTCTGAAACTGACTCTGAAGTTCATAGAACCATTCACCCATGCAGGTAGCAGCCTGTGCACCCTTCATCAGTCCTACGTGAAACCAGTCCTACAGGAAAGTGGCTTCATTATTCCTGTGGTAGCTATGGATGACAGGCACTGTATGTCTACCCCTATCTGCTGAACCCAGGCAAGCTGGGAATCGACATATTGAGCACGACTTTCTCAATTTCCCATGATGTTTAGGATAAAGGGTGGGTTGCATTTCTGCACGAATCCCCTGAGCTATCCATTGTCAGAGATAACATACTCTGCTGCCTGTACCAAGCCACTTCCTTCACTAAGCCCTACAGGTGGTAGTATCTCTGTGATACTCGTCTGACGAGCTGTTTGTTGCTAAAGGTGGCAAGCTCTTTATCTTTGTTTCAATCCCTTTGCTCAATCCAGCTCAGGAGGTCACACGGAAGACATCACAATACCAGTCCATTGATCCAGCCAGGCCCAGAGGTAAAAGAATCTTCATCCCTAATGATCGATAGTCAGATTCCAGTATTTTTTCTGTACTCCTGGTGTTCCCTCAACAATCTCACAATATGACGTTGAGTGTCGGTGTTGACCGTTTGTGTTTAAGTCTATGTGAAGTTCAGGAACGCTTTGTAACAGGGATGGATGTCTGTGACTGTTCCACAATGTAGTGCCCCCAGTCACCTTCAACGGGTAGCCTTGTGCTGCTTGACTAGGATGCCCATCATCCCTCTCAAGACGGTCACAAGTATCTATGACCCTTTTCATATCCTAAAGAAGGGCTCCTTTTTTTCTTGGTGACACGGGTCCACATGCTGTCTACAGCATGAACTTCTCCTAAGTAGTTGTTTTTCAGCTGTTTCACTGTGGAGCAGTGGCTACTCTCCAGCTTCAGTTCAAATGAGAATCCGCATGCTAGATTCAAGGGCAAATCTTGCAAAGCATTCATTGCCCTGGTACTGTCCACTGTTTGAAGGATGTATCACCTTTGATTGGAGCTGGGCGACTGTCCAGCAATACCAAAAAAATAATATAGACTGTTTTTTTTCATCCAGTACTTACAATAGCTTTGTCCTCTAACGTGGCCTGAGGGACCTTTCTTGATCCTTTAATGATGGCTGAGCTACACATGACCCATCCTCTCCAGCTGAGCACATGCTGGGGAAGGTTCTGTCTAAAGAGGACTGCATATTTGCTGAAAAGCTATGTGGAACACTAAAAGCACCCCACTCACGGGAAACATGTGGACAGTCCATGACCATCTGCCTGGTCTACCTTATAAAACATGGACACAGTCTGATTGAGGGACACAAGATGGTGACAGAATAAATCCAGCTGTATGCTGTTTTATAACACAAAGACAAGTAGTTTCAAAGTGTCAAAAGTGCCTTGTGGCCTATACTCCTGCACCTGTAGGACTAGTAATATGGTTGTGGAACAGTGCACTGACGTGTGGAAATAATAGTTCCTTATTGTTAGAAATGGGGTTTTTGGTTGGCAGTCAGGTTGCCCTCTGTCCAAGCAAGAACCCTCACTCTAGTCAGGGTAAGTCACACACAATCCAAAATCAGCCTGTGCTCACCCTCCGGTAGCTTGGCACGAGCAGTCAGGCTTAACTTAGAAGGCAATGTGTAAAGCATTTGTGCAATAAATCATACAACACCATAGCATAACACCACAAAAATACACCACACAGTGTTTAGAAAAATATATAATATTTATCTGGGTATCTTCAGGTCAAAACGATCAAAGTTGCAATACGAATTTGTAAAGATATCACTGAAAAGTGATAGAGAGTGTCTTAAGTCTTTAGAAAGTAAACAAAGTCTCTTTCAAACACAAAGTACCTGGTTTCTGGTGGAAAATCTCCTCAGAGGGCCACAGGAGAAGAGGTGCGTGGAAAACTGGTGTGTGCGTCGATTTCTCCTCAGCACACACGGACTTGCGTCGTTATTTTCCACGCGGGGAAGTCGGCGTCGTTTTCCGGCGCGTGGACAGTCTCTTTCTGTGGATCGCGGGGATTACCAGATGTCCCGGGTCTGTGCGTGGATTTTCCTGCTTGTTCTCCGGCTACGCGTCGGTCTGCGGGGCTGCGCGTCGAAATTACGATCTCACGGCAGGCGTTGCGTCGATTTCTCCTCTAGACTTCGATCTGCGGGGCTGCGCGTTGAAATTTCGATCTCACGGCAGGCGTCGCGTCGATTTCTCCTCTAGAGGTCGGGCGGCGTTGTCCTTGCGAGGCCGTGCGTCGGATCTTCGATCGTCCCAAGAGCGTTGCGTCGATCAGCGTCGGAGTGCGGCGTTTTTCTCGCCGCGAAACAAGCTGTGCGTCAAAATTTTCGGCGCATGGAGCGTCCAAGTAAAAGAGAGAAGTCTTTTTGGTCCTGAGACTTCAGGGAACAGGAGGCAAGCTCTATCCAAGCCCTTGGAGAGCACTTTCACAGCCAGACAAGAGTTCAGCAAGGCAGCAGGGCAACAGCAAGGCAGCAGTCCTTTGTAGAAAGCAGACAGGTGAGTCCTTTGAGCAGCCAGGCAGTTCTTCTTGGCAGGATGTAGTTTCTGGTTCAGGTTTCTTCTCCAGCAAGTGTCTGATGAGGTAGGGCAGAGGCCCTGTTATATACTAAGTTGTGCCTTTGAAGTGGGGGTGACTTCAAAGAGTCTCTAAGAAATGCACCAAGCCCCCTTTCAGCTCAATCCTGTCTGCCAGAGTCCCAGTAGGGGGTGTGGCAGTCCTTTGTGTGAGGGCAGGCCCTCCACCCTCCCAGCCCAGGAAGACCCATTCAAAATGCAGATGTATGCAAGTGAGGCTGAGTACCCTGTGGTTGGGGTGTGTCTGAGTGAATGCACAAGGAGCTGTCAACTAAACCTAGCCAGACGTGGATTGAAGGGCACAACAACATTTTAGTGCAAAGAAATGCTCACTTTCTAAAAGTGGCATTTCTAGAATAGTAATATTAAATCCGACTTCACCAGTCAGCAGGATTTTATATTACCATTCTGGCCATACTAAATATGACCTTCCTGCTCCTTTCAGATCAGCAGCTGCCACTTCAACAGTGTATGAGGGCAGCCCCAATGTTAGCCTATGAAGGGAGCAGGCCTCACAGTAGTGTAAAAACGAATTTAGGAGTTTTACACTACTAGGACATATAACTACCCAGGTACATGTCCTACCTTTTACCTACACAGCACCCTGCTCTAGGGGTTACCTAGGGCACACATTAGGGATGACTTACATGTAGTAAAAGGGGAGTTCTAGGCTTGGCAAGTACTTTTAAATGCCAAGTCGAACTGGCAGTGAAACTGCACACACAGGCCTTGCAATGGCAGGCCTGAGACAGGGTTAGGGGGCTACTGAGGTGGGTGGCACAACCAGTGCTGCAGGCCCACTAGTAGCATTTAATCTACCAGCCCTAGGCACATGTAGTGCACTCTACCAGGGACTTACAAGTAAATTAAATAGTCAATCATGGATAAACCAATCAGTAGTACAATTTACACAGAGAGCATATGCACTTTAGCACTGGTTAGCAGTGGTAAAGTGCCCAGAGGTCAAAAGCCAACAACAACAGGTCAGAAAAAATAGGAGGAAGGAGGCAAAAAGTTTGGGGATGTCCCTGTCAAAAAGCCAGGTCCAACATGACCCCCTACCAGCCTAAAGCCAGGGGAGGACAATCACTATCCTGATGTACTTCCCTGTTTGAGGCGACAGAACAAGGACCCAGGCCCACAACAGCAGGGGCATGCTCCAGTTCTTCGCCTTCCTGACTCCAATTGGATCACTCTGTCCATACTCTCAGGGCCCACTAAGCCAACCCATGGGGAACCTTTCTCCTTACCTGCGGATCCCATCTGTGCAGCACCTAACCTTACTTTGCTCACAGATGTATCCCAGGAGCCGGATAGTACCACCATGACCAACACAGTGGTGTTGCCCATTCTACCCCCGGGGTGTGACACTTGTCCCCTCCCCAGGGATAACTCTGTCCACCCGGACAGCAAGCCACAGTGATTACTGACAGCTGTCAGGGATGAGAGCCAGGCCCCAGGCCTCTCAAAGCTCTCCAACCACTGTGGCTGCGGAGAGTGGGGGGCGGTAGCCCCAGGTGCTGGGCACCCTTTAACCACTCTCCCTTCCACCAGGTCAGGGATGACAGCCTGAACCTGGTCCTCCCCTCTGGGGCTCTGTACCCTCCCTCCTGGAGCGGTACCCCCAGAGTCCAACATGGTCAGGGTGCTTACAGAAGTCGCCCTGTACCATTCCTCCACCAGTGCAGGGATGTTAACCTGCAACTCGCCCTCCAACCTGGGGTCTGTACCTTCAGGTTGGACTAGGGCCCGGGGTGAGGCTTCCCTCCCCCTGCCCTCCCTTCTGGGGTCCAGCACCCTCCAACTAGGAGTGGCCTCCTCAGAAGACAACATGGTAGGGGCACTGTTATCAGTAGCCCCTCCCTCCAGGTCCGGGGGGACACCCTGAACCTGGTCTTCCAGCCCAGGGTCTGTACCCTCAGACTGGATCACTGCCTGGCAACCCAGGACTTTCTGGGAGGCACACCTACCCCCCACCAGGTCAGAGTTTAACCTCTGCACCTGACCATTCAACTCAGAGTCACCACCCTGAAGTTGAACAATTGCCTGGCACGCCAGGACTTCCTGGAGGGCACACTGACCCTCCACCAGGTCAGAGTTTAACCTCTCAGCCTGGTTCCCCAACCCAGGGTCACCACCCTGAGGTTGGGCAATTGCCTGGCACGCCAGGACTTTCTGGGGGGCACACCTACCCCCCACCAGGTCAGAGTTTAACCTCTGAACCTGGTCATCCAACCCAGAGTCAACACCCTGAGGATGGACAATTGCCTGGCACAGCAGGACTTCTTGGGAGGCACACCTACCTCCCACCAGGTCAGAGTTTAACCTCTGAACCTGGGTATCCAACCCAGAGTCACCACCCTGAGGTTGAACAATTGCCTGGCACGCCAGGACTTTCTGGGGGGCACACCTACCCCCCACCAGGTCAGAGTTTAACATCTGAACCCGGTTATCCAACCCAGAGTCAGCACTCTGAAGTTGGACCACTGCCTGGTACACCAGGACTTCCTGGGGGGCACACCTACCCCCCAACAGGTCAGAGTTTATCCCCTGAACCTGGTTAGCTAACCCAGAGTCACCACCCTGAGGTTGAACCATTGCCTGGCAGGCCAGGACTTCCAGGGAGGCACACCTACCTCCCACCAGGTCAGAGTTTAACCTCTGAGCCTGGTTCCCCAACCCAGGGTCACCACTCTGAGGTTGGGCAATTGCACGCCAGGACTTTCTGGGGGGCACACCTACCCCCCACCAGGGACACACCGTCCCCAAGGGCCACACAAGAGTCTGGTTGGCGCAGGTCTCCCGACCTCTGTCCATCCGGCAGAGTCTGGGTTTCCCCCAAACCAGAAACGGTTTCACCTGGGTCATTCCTGGGGGGCTCTGCTCTCAGAGCTGTCCCCTGACTCTCAAGGTCCTCCACTGGGGTCTGCAACCCCCTCTCAACCCTATGTCTGGACTTCTGCACCCCCTCACTAGGAGGGGTACTGCCAGACACCAGAACTGTTGGGATGCTGGCTACAGTCACCCCCCCAAGTTCTTCTGACACTGCGGGGCTTCCCTCAAAGGTGGCCCTACGGTACAGGCTAGGCTTCCCCCCTGGTGTTCCCTCATGGAACCCTCTAGGACCTGGGACCTACCTGGGACACTACAATCCTTTCCCACCACACTCGGTTGGGAACCACCTAGACTACTCCCTTCAGGAGCACCCCCAAATGCCTCTTCAGACTCTCTGGTACTCACCCAGAAGTCTGCCTCCATTGTAAGTTCCCTGGGGTCCGAGAACTCACACTCCACCTGGTGTTGGCGTAGCTCTGGAAAATAAGGACCAGACATATGCTCTCCAGCAATTACATCACTCTGCCCTTCACATGTATTAACCACAGTACCCTTCACCCAACCACCCAGTAACTCAACCTTGGAAAAGCACTCTACTTCACCCTCCTGAGACTGGTGAGACAGTATCTGTCTGTCCCTGACACTCAACCCATACTCTTCTGGGATGTCTCTACACTCTATATCCAGGACGTCCACCAGGGGGGAACCCTTTTCTCTGTCACTCTCTGCTAGAGTCAGTAAAGTGTCCCTCCCCCCAGTAGGAATATGACTCCCTGTGCCAGTTCCCCAATCCTTCTCAGGGACCCTGTGCATAACGGGAACTACCTCATACCCTTGAACTGCCTGGGGTGTGTCAACTCCCTTCTTCAAGTTGGGCACCAAATCTCTGGGCTTGTGCCCTTCTTCAGCAGTACTGAATGCAAGATTTTTGCTGCCACCATCTGAACTTGACTCAGCCCTTCCGGCCTCCAGTTTCAGCTCTTCACAGCTCAGCTCTTGAGCTGCAGCCCTTTCTTCTTCCAGGGCTAAGAGACTTGCTGCCTCAGCCCTTTCAAGAAACTCATCTAGCTCTTCCACACTCCGCTGTAGAGCTAGAAGCCCTTCATCTCCCTCTAGTTCTCTTTCCTCATCTGAGTAGTCTTCCTCCTCGTGTGAGTAGTCCTCCTCCTCATCTGAGGGGTACTTAGTCATTTGGTTTCTTGCTGCCTCTCTCTCTGCCCATCTTTCCTCCCCCCAGACTATGTAGTGATGGAGCATCTCCGCTTTAGTAGATCTCCTTGCTACAGGAAGGCCCCATTTTCTGCAAAGCTTCCTTAGGTCAGCCTTAGTGAGGTGGTCAGTACGAATAAAGAATGAGTAGGTACACAATCCCAGATCTTCTCAGCAAAAACCAAAATTCAAAGTCCAAAATATCAATAGTATATCCAGGAGGACATCAGAGAATCCAAAGCCAAAAAAGATGAAAAATCAAGTTGACCTTCAACTGTGGGTAGGTAGTGAAATACTTAGCTACTGTATGTCACTGCACAAACACAAGTCCTATCCTCACCGCTGATCACCAATGTTAGAAATGGGGTTTTTGGTTGACAGTCAGGTTGCCCTCTGTCCAAGCAAGAACCCTCACTCTAGTCAGGGTAAGTCACACACAATCCAAAATCAGCCTGTGCTCACCCTCCGGTAGCTTGGCACGAGCAGTCAGGCTTAACTTAGAAGGCAATGTGTAAAGCATTTGTGCAATAAATCATACAACACCATAGCATAACACCACAAAAATACACCACACAGTGTTTAGAAAAATATATCATATTTATCTGGGTATCTTCAGGTCAAAACGATCAAAGTTGCAATACGAATTTGTAAAGATATCACTGAAAAGTGATAGAGAGTGTCTTAAGTCTTTAGAAAGTAAACAAAGTCTCTTTCAAACACAAAGTACCTGGTTTCTGGTGGAAAATCTCCTCAGAGGGCCACAGGAGAAGAGGTGCGTGGAAAACTGGTGTGTGCGTCGATTTCTCCTCAGCACACACGGACTTGCGTCGTTATTTTCCACGCGGGGAAGTCGGCGTCGTTTTCCGGCGCGTGGACAGTCTCTTTCTGTGGATCGCGGGGATTACCAGATGTCCCGGGTCTGTGCGTGGATTTTCCTGCTTGTTCTCCGGCTGCGCGTCGGTCTGCGGGGCTGCGCGTCGAAATTACGATCTCACAGCAGGCGTCGCGTCGATTTCTCCTCTAGACTTCGATCTGCGGGGCTGCGCGTTGAAATTACGATCTCACGGCAGGCGTTGCGTCGATTTCTCCTCTAGAGGTCGGGCGGCGTTGTCCTTACGAGGCCGTGCGTCGGATCTTCAATCGTCCCAAGAGCGTCGCGTCGATCAGCGTCGGAGTGCGGCGTTTTTCTCGCCGCGAAACAAGCTGTGCGTCGATTTCTCCTCTAGAGGTCGGGCGGCGTTGTCCTTGCGAGGCCGTGCGTCGGATCTTCGATTGTCCCAAGAGCGTCGCGTCGATCAGCGTCGGAGTGCGGCGTTTTTCTCGCCGCGAAACAAGCTGTGCGTCAAAATTTTCGGCGCACAGAGCGTCCAAGTAAAAGAGAGAAGTCTTTTTGGTCCTGAGACTTCAGGGAACAGGAGGCAAGCTCTATCCAAGCCCTTGGAGAGCACTTTCACAGCCAGACAAGAGTTCAGCAAGGCAGCAGGGCAACAGCAAGGCAGCAGTCCTTTGTAGAAAGCAGACAGGTGAGTCCTTTGAGCAGCCAGGCAGTTCTTCTTGGCAGGATGTAGTTTCTGGTTCAGGTTTCTTCTCCAGCAAGTGTCTGATGAGGTAGGGCAGAGGCCCTGTTATATACTAAGTTGTGTTTTTGAAGTGGGGGTGACTTCAAAGAGTCTCTAAGAAATGCACCAAGCCCCCTTTCAGCTCAATCCTGTCTGCCAGAGTCCCAGTAGGGGGTGTGGCAGTCCTTTGTGTGAGGGCAGGCCCTCCACCCTCCCAGCCCAGGAAGACCCATTCAAAATGCAGATGTATGCAAGTGAGGCTTAGTATCCTGTGGTTGGGGTGTGTCTGAGTGAATGCACAAGGAGCTGTCAACTAAACCTAGCCAGACGTGGATTGAAGGGCACAACAACATTTTAGTGCAAAGAAATGCTCACTTTCTAAAAGTGGCATTTCTAGAATAGTAATATTAAATCCGACTTCACCAGTCAGCAGGATTTTATATTACCATTCTGGCCATACTAAATATGACCTTCCTGCTCCTTTCAGATCAGCAGCTGCCACTTCAACAGTGTATGACGGCAGCCCCAATGTTAGCCTATGAAGGGAGCAGGCCTCACAGTAGTGTAAAAACGAATTTAGGAGTTTTACACTACTAGGACATATAACTACCCAGGTACATGTCCTACCTTTTACCTACACAGCACCCTGCTCTAGGGGTTACCTAGGGCACACATTAGGGATGACTTACATGTAGTAAAAGGGGAGTTCTAGGCTTGGCAAGTACTTTTAAATGCCAAGTCGAAGTGGCAGTGAAACTGCACACACAGGCCTTGCAATGGCAGGCCTGAGACAGGGTTAAGGGGCTACTGAGGTGGGTGGCACAACCAGTGCTGCAGGCCCACTAGTAGCATTTAATCTACCAGCCCTAGGCACATGTAGTGCACTCTACCAGGGACTTACAAGTAAATTAAATAGTCAGTCATGGATAAACCAATCAGTAGTACAATTTACACAGAGAGCATATGCACTTTAGCACTGGTTAGCAGTGGTAAAGTGCCCAGAGGTCAAAAGCCAACAACAACAGGTCAGAAAAAATAGGAGGAAGGAGGCAAAAAGTTTGGGGATGTCCCTGTCAAAAAGCCAGGTCCAACACTTATCTATAATGTGCACCCACTTTTAATCTCTTCAATCTATGGGTATAACACTAATTTAATGCACACACATGAATGAAAGGTACATAGCGAATCTCATGTAAGATTAAAATAAGTACCAAGTTAATGTAACAACAATATATTGCAATAGCAGATGTTTGCATAATTGTAAGTCAAATATACAATCTTCTCGTGGCTAAGAATACTGATCATAGAAACAGATAGCATATTGTAGCTCAGTCTGTTTAAAATCATCTAACATTGACCTCAGTACAAAACAGCAATTAAAATCTATCTATTAGTGAATCAGACCCGATCACAATTGGTAAAAAGAACTTGCAACAGCAGTAAAGCAGAATTATCATACGTCGTCCATGCATTCAGCCTTTATAAATTAAACAAAATGTATAATTCATGGTGGAAATTATACATATAACATGAAACGACAAAATGAAAGTACGCTGTAGCTATTTGTAATTTCATTATTTTAGATACTTTCAGCGCAAGTATCCTTCTCAGGGTGCTTTGCAGATAGGAGGTTGCATTGCTTTCAGGTGGCATCACAGCAGTGTCTAAAGGCGATGAGGTCAAAGATGTCCAGCTGAAAGGCCTGTGTCGGGATACTGCTTCATACCATTGACTGTATAACTATGGCCACAGCACAAGACGATAGTGCCTAATCAAAATATTAATGTAGACATAGCTTACAAGCTCAGGAACACGTATCTGTTAGTGCGTGCTCTATTTAAAGCGATAATCGGTTATGCCTTTAGGATAGTAAAAAATCTAGCGCCCTCCCACAAAAACCTAGTATCAGTGATCAACGTGCTTGGCAAACGTAAAATGGCCACTACTGCATTAACTATAATTCATGTTTTTACATATGTATGTTTCTAAAGATTTGAAACATGCGGTGTCTAATAGGGAAATCCTATAGGTCTTTTTTGCTTCTCGAATAGGCTTTTGGCTGTGGTAGGTTCTTATGTGATTCACTCATCCCGCATCGGCCTCAAGCCGCAGATTGGGGCGCATATCCATGTATTTGTCTGCGGGATGTGGTGACTACCTATTAATAAGCAAGCTGTGATGGTATAGTTTTCCACGTCCATGGAAAAAGACAAGTCTGTTTATATTTAGCTTTAATATTTGCAATAAAAAAACAGATCAGGATTAGGAAGTTAATACAATTCTCACTAACGTTACTAGATGCCTGCGGGAACTGTGCTTTTGGCAATATATGCACTGATTAAAATATTAATTGAGGGCTTCGAGTACAGGCTTTGGGCTTACCAAGCACGACATTGTGATTGACAGATTTCGGGAGCCTACCCGAAGACATTTATCTGAAGAAGGGAAATGAAGCTCTCCCCCCAATACGGCATAACAGGGCTCCTGGGCATGGATGTCAATTGGGGAATCGCAACTGCGACCCCTGGGTCACCTGTTGCGACGCCTGCCAATCTGCCTGCAACCCCTTGCTGCCATTAACGTCTGCCCGGACATAGCAGTTAGTTTTTTGGCCTCACCTTAAAAAACATAATGCATTCTTTTAAAGTTTGAAAACTGGACAGGTGTTGCTACAGCTCTAGGCTTCTGTGGTGCTAACTGCTTTGCTGAGAGGTGGCAGTTATACTAGCGACAACAGCATCACAGCACGCGCTTGCAGCCTATATTTGTTTTCTGCGCATGTGCATGTTTGTACGCGCGAAGCCGGGCGGGTCAGCGTCAGGTGGAGGAAGTGGTGCGTAGTTACTACGTTAGTCAGTGGGCGCGAAACCTGCTGCAGCAGGTGCCCTTGACTTGCAAAGTAGCAGTGCCACCGTTCTTAGAAAGCGGGAACACTGGGCATGGCACGATAGTGACGTGTCTCGGCGAGGCTGTTTTTCAGCGCCCGCTCGCCAGCCCTGGAGGTCCACTGGCGCTGCTGATGCAGATGCAGGAATGCAGGAGGCCACGAGCTAGGGCCTATGACAGTGATAGGCATCGCAGCAGGTGCCCTATTGACAAGATCAGAAGAGAGCATGTGGTCATCACATTGTAGAACTATACTTTTTCTTTTTTAGCTTCCATAGGTGAGATTAAGAATAACGGTTGTTTTTTTACAACAGGAGAACCTTTTTTCTTTATTATTGACATAATCAAAAAGAGTTTCAATTCGGTACCACAGACACACACATACATACATACATACATGAATACCTCAAAATGTGTTTCCGTTCCCCATAACATGAACAAAACAGAGTCTCTGTTTGCTTAACTCCTTCGCTGCCAGGCCTTTTCCCCTCCTGTGCTGAGCCTTTTTTTTTGGCCATTTGGGGCAGTTTGCACTTAGGGTCTCATAACTTTTTGTCCACATAAGCCACTGAAAACGCGTCTCAACCTTGATAAGTAAACTTACAAGGAGACACGTCTAGGCTAATGAACCTTTTGACCGCGTTTGGGGACTTCCCAGGACGAGTTATCTTTTGGCATCACAACCAATAAATCAATACCTCTATCAATATGCACAATACTAATCAATCAAGCTAATCAATAGCATTTAATATAGATCAATACAACGAACACACCATGACCGTTCAGCCATGAATAACCACAACAAATCTAGTAAGAGGATATTTATTCCCTATTAGTTACAATCTAATATCATGTTTATTCGTCTCAATAATAGCAAGCACATCAAAACCACTATAATTTGGCAACTCGAGCAAAACTTTATCAAAGCATAGATCATGAACCTTAGAATAAAGCACAACGTTAACATGAGTCAACTTTAGCAGAGTATCATTAGTACATTATTCAACAAAGCAAGAATTCGGTCATTTGTCTATTTGTATCCGATATTAGTGAACTCCCTAAGTAACCTTGAATTAGCATCAGCATGGTGGGCTTCATGCAAAACAATTTGGCAACATGAATTTGGAAAAACATCTAACTATGGTCTCTATCAAAAGAGCAGTTGGTACCTAGAAAGAAAAGGCAAACAGACAATAACAATTTATCATCAGATAGTTACCCATCCGAATGAGTCAGCAAACAGCGTCAGGCTTCGTCCTAAGGACATCAGTCGATACGCCATCAGCCAGGATACAACAGGTAAGTCTCAGTAGGGCATAGCAAGACAAGACTCTTCCCTCATAAGGAGGAGAAGTGCATATCGGACAAGGGGGTAGGATGAGGATGGTTTAAAATATAAGATAGCTAAAGACAACGTCTCTCAGAATGGTAATGGCAAGGTTTGGTGAGGAAGAACGACGAGGAATGGCATCAAGAGTGGCAAAGTAATGGCTAAGAATGGCTCAATAATAGCTGATTTCTCCTCGGGTCACGCCGTTATATCAAATCTGTCGAACAAGTCTCTAATTTCCCATTGGGCAATGTTTGGCGCTTCGTTATCTCTGTCCAAAACTCTCCACACACCTTACTAAAATTTTCACCTAAGACAGTTCTCATGCAGTTGATTGGCTCCTGTGATTGACGTCTTCAACGGGTGGAATGTCAGGTAAGAAAAGTTACACTTGTCGCTCCAGTCAGTAGTTCCATTGTCTTCTCCTAGTCCAGGCGACCTTGCGCCTTTTGCGAATTACACTGTTGCATTCGGCAAGATTGTCTCCTTGAGCAAGTCGGGTCCCATGAGAAAGAATTTACTACAGCTGCACACATATCTCTAGCTTCTGGAAAAGTACAGCTTCATGCCCTTCAGGAAAGCAGCACATTGCACGTTAGAAAAACACAATTAATATGAGACCAGGCAACTAGGCACGGACCCTTGCTAACTAAGGCCTAGTGATTAACTTAGCAAAACCCCAATACATAACTCTTGATGTTAATACAAAATCACACATTAGTACATTGTTAATTCATTATTAGTCAGTTTCATTAATCATCACATACATTGGTGGCCACTCCCCGTGAGCACATTTCAAACGCGTACATCATTTCTACATTAACACATCTTCTATGCAGTTTCACTACACATTATACTGGAAGCTTTTCATGTTAATATTAATTTTTAAAAGTCACACTCTAACACCACCCACGCCAAATTTGTATCCTTTTTTTCCCCAACATCCTAGGGATTCTAGAGGTACCCAGAGTTTGTGAGTTCCCCTGGAGGAGGCCAAAATACAGCAAACATTTTGTTTAAAAACAAATGGGGAAAAAGGGCTGCAGAAAAAAGCTTGTGTTTTTTCCCCTGAAAATGGCGACAACAAAAGGTTTGCAGTGCTAAAATCAACATCTTCCCAGCTTTCAGGAACAGGCAGACTTGAATCAGAAAACCACATTTTTCAACAAATTTCTTGGCATTTTACCGGGACATACTCCATTTTTACTATTTTTTGTGCTTTCAGCCTCCTTCCAGTTAGTGACAGAATGGGGTGTGAAACCAATGCTGGATCCCAGACAGCTAAACATTTATGAAAAATAGACAAAATTCTGAATCCAGCAAGGGGTCATTTGTGTAGATCCTATAAGGTTTTCCTACAGAAAGTAACAGCTGAAATAAACAAAATATTGAAATTGAGGTGAAAGAGCCATTTCTGTCCACGTTTTCTTCTATAACTTTTTCCAGCTTTGGCAAATTTTTGCAAGCAATTACATCTGCTGGACTCATCTGGTTGCGGGGATATATAGGGCTTGTAGGTTCATTAAGAAACCTAGGTACCCAGAGCCAATAAAGGAGCTGCACCATGCAATGGGTTTTCATTGTATACCGGGTATACAGCAATTAATTTGGTGAAATATAAAGAGTGAAACATAGGTAGCAAGGAAACCTTTGTATTTCCAAAATGGGTGCAAGATAAGGTGTTGAGAAGCAGTGGTTATTTGCACATCTCTTAATTCCGGGGTCTCCATACTACCATGTGAATAACAGGGCATTTCTCAAATCGATATCTTTTTTACACATTGTCTTACATTTGGAAGGTAAAAATGTAGAGAAAGACAAGGGGCAATAACACTTGTTCTTCTATTCTGTGTTCCCCCAAGACTCCGATGAAAATGGTCCCTCACTTGCATGGATAGGCCTAAAGCCCGCGACAGGAAATGCAATATGGACACATCACATTTTTACATTGAAATCTGACATGTTTTTTGGAAAGTGCCTAGCTGTGGATTTTGGCCACTAGCTCAGCCGGCACCTAGGGAAATCTACCAAACCTGTGCATTTTTGAAAACTAGACACACAGGGCATCCAGGATGGGGTGACTTGTGGTGCTCTCACCAGGTTCTCTTACCAAGAATCCTTTGCAAACCTGAAAATGTGACAAAAAAAACACTTTTTCCTCATATTTTGGTGATCTAAAGTTCTGGAATCTGAGAGGAGCCACACATTTCCTTCTACCCAGCATTCCCCCAAGTCTGCAGATAAAAATGGTACCTCACTTGTGAGGGTAGGCCTAGTGCCCCCGACAAGAAATGTTCCAAAACACAACGTGGACACATCACATTTTCCCAAAGAAAACGGACCTGTTTTTTGCAAAGTGCCTAGCCATGGCTTTTGGTCTCTAGCTCAGCAGGCACCTATGGAAACCTAGCAAACCTATACTTTTTTTTAAAACTAGACACCTGGCTCTCACCAGGTTCTGTTACCCAGAATCCTTTGCAAACCTCAAAATTTGGCAAAAAAAACATTTTTTCATCACATTTCGGTGATAGTTCTGGAATCTGAGAGGAGCCACAAATTTCCTTCCACCCAGCATTCCCCCAAGTCTCCCGATAAAAAAAGTACCTCACTTGTGTGGGTAGGCCTAGTGCCCGTAACAGGACTAGATCACACAACAGTCAATGTTGGTCCTTACATAAGGGCAACTCTTGACCATGGGGCGATCCATTCCTGACGCAGGCACTAGGTACAGGCACTCAAGTCAGGACAAGTAGGAATTTTGTTGATCCCAGCATATTCCTGTAATTTGTGTGACAGAAATGCAAGAAAAAAAATTGAGTTTTTATTCAACATTTCACTTTTGTAGGGTATTCTGGGTAAGAACATTTTTGGAAATCCACACAAGTCACACCTCTGTGGACTCCCCTGGATATCTAGTTTACAGAAATGTCTGGGTTTGGTAGGTTACCCTATATGGCCGTCGAGCCCAGCACCAAAAACGCAGGTGCCTGCCTTACAAAACCAGGTTGTTTTATGATACATAATTTTGATGTCTTCACAATACGATTTGGGCGGTGGAATTTGGGGTTGAACTAAATTGGGGAGCTCCCAAGAGAGCACTCTCTCTGTGTTAGGGTAGGGTAGGTCGCTCCCCCTGCCGCTGCAGCTCCTCCAAGTTCCCGAGTTCCTGTGTTCCTGAGACCCACCTAACTGTAAGTACCCCCCTCCTCCCAGCCCCTCGCCCTGCCCCGCGCCACTCACCTTCTCTCCTGCTCCTGCTTCTTTTCCTCCTCTCTGTCTCTTCCTCCTCGCCCCCCCTCTGCAATCTTCTTCTGTGTTCTTCTGTTCTTCTCTTCTGTTCTTCTGTTCTTCCCTTCTGTTCTTCTGTGTTCTTCCGGTCTTCTGTGTTCTTCTTCTCTGTTCTTCTTGGTGCTTCTGTGTTCTTCTTCTCGGTTCTTCTGTGTTCTTCTCTGTTCTTCTCTGTTCTTCTCTGTTCTTCTCTGCTCTTCTGCTCTTCCGATCTTCTGTGCTTCTGTCTTCTGTTCTTCTGTTCTTCTGTTCTTCTGCTCTTCCGGTCTTCTGCTCTTCCGGTCTTCTGCTCTTCCGGTCTTCTGTTCTTCTGTTCTTCTGTTCTTCTGTCTTCTGCTCTTCCGGTCTTCTGTCTTCTGCTCTCCTGTCTTCGGCTCTTCTACCTCCTCCGTCTTCTTCCCCCGAGCCTGCCCTCCTGCTCCTTCCTCATCCCCCTCCCTCACTCGCCTCCCCCTCTCTCACCCCTAGCTAACCCGTTCGCTATCTACCTCCCTCACTCCTCCTATCTTCCTATCTCTCTAGCTCCCTATCTCACTATCTAACTCCCCCACTCTCCACCTCCTCCTACCTACCTATCTGTCTATCTATCTATTTCCCTATCTATCGACTTCTCTATCTATTTTCTCTATCTATTTCTCTATCTCTCCCCCCCTCCCGCCACCCCCTCTACTACCTATCTCCCTATCCTCTCACTCTACCTCTCTCCCTCACCCACCTCTACAACCCCCCCTCCCCTATCTTCACAACCCTACTCCTATCTCTCTCCCTAATCTCCAAACCTCCTTACACTCACCCTCCTCCACCCTAAACCCCCTCCCCCAGCTCCTCTCACTCTACCTGTCCCCCCCCTCCCTCGCGCTTTCCCGCCGCGACCTCCTGCACGCCCCCGCCCCCCAGCTCCCATTCGCCCCCAGCTGACCCCTCCCCCCCCCTCCTACCTCTTATGGCGGCCGCTGCGCGACAGTGGTAGCGACCCTTGACCCAAGGGTAGGTCGCTCCCCCTGCCGCTGCAGCTCCTCCAAGTTCCCGAGTTCCTGTGTTCCTGAGACCCACCTAACTGTAAGTACCCCCCTCCTCCCAGCCCCTCGCCCTGCCCCGCGCCACTCACCTTCTCTCCTGCTCCTGCTTCTTTTCCTCCTCTCTGTCTCTTCCTCCTCGCTCCCCCTCTGCAATCTTCTTCTGTGTTCTTCTGTTCTTCTCTTCTGTTCTTCTGTTCTTCCCTTCTGTTCTTCTGTGTTCTTCCGGTCTTCTGTGTTCTTCTTCTCTGTTCTTCTCGGTGCTTCTGTGTTCTTCTTCTCGGTTCTTCTGTGTTCTTCCCTGTTCTTCTCTGTTCTTCTCTGTTCTTCTGCTCTTCCGATCTTCTGTTCTTCTGTTCTTCCGATCTTCTGTTCTTCTGTTCTTCTGTCTTCTGTTCTTCTGTCTTCTGCTCTTCCGGTCTTCTGTTCTTCTGTCTTCTGTTCTTCTGTCTTCTGTTCTCCTGTCTTCGGCTCTTCTACCTCCTCCGTCTTCTTCCCCCGAGCCTGCCCTCCTGCTCCTTCCTCATCCCCCTCCCTCACTCGCCTCCCCCTCTCTCACCCCTAGCTAACCCGTTCGCTATCTACCTCCCTCACTCCTCCTATCTTCCTATCTCTCTAGCTCCCTATCTCACTATCTAACTCCCCCACTCTCCACCTCCTCCTACCTACCTATCTGTCTATCTATCTATTTCCCCTATCTATCGACTTCTCTATCTATTTTCTCTATCTATTTCTCTATCTCTCCCCCCCTCCCGCCACCACCTCTACTACCTATCTCCCTATCCTCTCACTCTACCTCTCTCCCTCACCCACCTCTACAACCCCCCCTCCCCTATCTTCACAACCCTACTCCTATCTCTCTCCCTAATCTCCAAACCTCCTAACACTCACCCTCCTCCACCCTAAACCCCCTCCCCCAGCTCCTCTCACTCTACCTGTCCCCCCCCCTCCCTCGCGCTTTCCCGCCGCGACCTCCTGCACGCCCCCGCCCCCCAGCTCCCATTCGCCCCCAGCTGACCCCTCCCCCCCCTCCTACCTCTTATGGCGCCCGTCCGCGCCTGGCCCGCGCCCAGCGCCACGACCCCTGGTCCCCAGCTCCCCCAAGCCCGCTGATCCGCTACGACCCCACCACCCTCCACGCCCTCAACCCAGGGCGCTCCAAAACCTGCTTCCTAGCTCACCCCAAACGCACCCATGGACCCTTCGCCTGCAACTCCTGCAAACGCATCTTCCACCACGCAACTACCACAAGCCCACGCGCCATCAACCACCTCAAGTGCATCCTGATCAACGCTCGTTCCGTCCACAAGCACGCCGTTGAACTTTGGGACCTCCTGGACTCCACAGCCCCGGACGTCGCCTTCATCACGGAGACATGGATGAACGCCTCCTCTGCTCCAGACATCGCTACCGCCATCCCCGAAGGCTACAAGATCTCCAGAAAAGACCGCACCAACCAAGTAGGAGGAGGTGTCGCCATCATCTTCAAAGACTCCATCAGCGTCACCACCTCCACCGAAGACCCCCCCCACGCCGCTGAACACCTGCATTTTCAGATTCGCACCGACCCAAGGACCACCCTCAGAGGATCCCTCGTCTACCGTCCTCCCGGACCTCGCGCCTCTTTCAGCGACGCCATCGCCGACTTCATCTCCCCGCACGCCCTCGCCTCACCGGACTACATCCTCCTAGGCGACCTCAACTTCCATCTGGAACAAAACAACGACCCCAACACCACCACCCTGCTCGACAACCTCGCCAACCTCGGCCTCAAACAACTGGTGAACACTGCCACCCACATCGCCGGACACACGCTCGACCCTATCTTCTCCGCCAGCAAACACGTCTTCTTCAGCCACACCTCTGCCCTACACTGGACCGACCACAGCTGCGTCCACTTCACATTCCGACGCGAGACCTCCCACCTCCGCACTCAACCCATCCCTCATCGACAGTGGAACAAGATCCCTGAAGAGCAACTCTTCTCCGCTCTCGCCGCCAACCAACCCACCCTCACCACCGACCCCAACGACGCAGCTCTCAACCTCACAAACTGGATCTCCAACTGCGCTGACAACCTTGCTCCCCTCAAACGCACGCATCGACAGACCAACACCAAAAAACCTCTCTGGTTCTCTGACACCCTCAAAGAATCAAAGAAAACTTGTCGTGCCCTTGAGAGGGCCTGGCGCAAGGACCACACCGCTGACAACATGACCGCCCTCAAGAACGCTACACGCGAACACCACCACCTGATCCGCACTGCCAAAAGGAACTTTTTCACCGACAGACTAGACAAAAACAGCCACAACAGCAGAGAACTCTTCAGCATCGTCAAAGAGTTCTCCAACCCCAGCGCCAGCGCCAACGCCGTCACGCCCTCACAGGATTTGTGCGAATCCCTCGCCACTTTCTTCCATCGCAAGATCAGCGACCTCCACGACAGCTTCGGACACCAGACCCAACCATACACCACTGAACCCGCTTCCCCGGACATCACCCTCAACAACTGGACCCACATCAACACGGAAGAAACCAAATCCATCATGAACTCTATCCACTCCGGCGCCCCTGCGGACCCCTGCCCGCACTTCATCTTTAACAAAGCCGACGACATCATCGCCCCGCACCTCCAGACCGTCATCAACTCTTCTTTTTCTTCTGCTACCTTCCCCGAATGCTGGAAGCACGCTGAAGTCAACGCCCTACTAAAGAAACCTACGGCTGACCCAAGCGACCTGAAAAACTTCCGCCCCATCTCTCTTCTACCTTTCCCAGCCAAGGTAATAGAAAAGACCGTCAACAAACAGCTGACCACCTTCCTGGAAGACAACAACCTGCTCGACCCTTCACAAACCGGATTCCGAACCAACCACAGCACGGAAACCGCCCTCATCTCAGTCACAGACGACATTAGAACCCTGATGGACAACGGTGAAACAGTCGCCCTCATTCTCCTCGACCTCTCGGCTGCCTTTGACACCGTCTGTCACCGCACCCTAATCACCCGCCTACGCTCCACCGGGATCCAAGGCCAGGCCCTGGACTGGATCGCCTCCTTCCTCGCTAACCGCTCCCAAAGAGTTTACCTCCCTCCGTTTCGCTCAGAACCCACCAAGATCATCTGCGGCGTACCTCAAGGCTCATCGCTCAGCCCGACACTCTTCAATGTCTACATGAGCCCCCTCGCCGACATCGTACGCAAGCACGACATCATCATCACCTCCTACGCCGACGACACCCAACTTGTACTCTCCCTCACCAAGGACCCCGCCAGCGCCAAGACCAACCTACAAGAGGGTATGAAGGACGTCGCAGACTGGATGAGGCTCAGCCGCCTAAAGCTGAACTCTGAAAAAACGGAAGTCCTCATCCTCGGCAACACCCCGTCCGCCTGGGACGACTCCTGGTGGCCCACGGCCCTCGGCACCGCACCGACCCCCGCAGACCACGCCCGCAACCTCGGCTTCATCTTGGACCCTCTTCTCACCATGACCAAGCAAGTCAACGCCGTGTCCTCCGCCTGCTTCCTCACTCTCCGCATGCTCCGCAAGATCTTCCGCTGGATCCCCGCCGACACCAGAAAAACCGTGACCCACGCCCTTGTCACGAGTCGCCTGGACTACGGCAACACCCTCTACGCCGGGACCACCGCCAAACTCCAAAACCGCCTGCAACGCATCCAAAACGCCTCGGCCCGCCTCATCCTCGACGTACCCCGCAACAGCCACATCTCCGCACATCTGAGACACCTGCATTGGCACCCAGTCAGCAAAAGGATCACCTTCCGTCTTCTCACCCACGCACACAAAGCCCTCCACAACAAGGGACCGGAATACCTCAACAGACGCCTCAGCTTCTACGTCCCCACCCGCCCCCTCGGCTCCGCTGGCCTTGCACTTGCTGCCGTCCCTCGCACCCGCCGCTCCACGGCGGGTGGGAGATCCTTCTCCTTCCTGGCGGCCAAGACCTGGAACTCCCTCCCCACCAGCCTCAGGACCACCCAGGACCACTCCGCTTTCCGGAGACTCCTAAAGACTTGGCTGTTCGAGCAGCGATAACTCCCCCTTTCCCCCCTAGCGCCTTGAGACCCGCACGGGTGAGTAGCGCGCTTTATAAATGTTAATGATTTGATTTGATTTGATTTGTTTGCTGCTGCATGCACCTGTTCTCTGGGTTGGGCTAACCCGCTATTGCCCCGCTGCACAGAATGTGCCTGCAAAGAGACAGCAGGACTATCCTCATCACCTTCCTTATAATCAATGGAAGAGGAGTTATCGAATGGGACTCCTCTGACTGAAGTATCACTCACAGAGTCTGCGCCATTGTCCTATCTCTCAGATGCTGTCTCAGTCTCTGATCCTACATCAGAGCTGTCCTCTGAAACCCAAATGAGGGCTTGAGCAGCAATCATCAAATGAGATGCCATCTCTGCTACTGGCTAAACTGTTGCTCTAAAACACTAGCCTACGTAGACAGTCACAAGATTGCTGGTGGGTGTGTGTGTGTGATACGTGCAATAGTAGAGGTCACCTTACCGTCGCTTCTTCCCTCAATCAGCACGTTCTTTCAAGACACTCAAAAAAAGACACACTATTTCTTCACCTTGTCACACATCAATCGTCACTGTCTTTAGCGCATGAAACGCCCAGCCCAGCAATCATTATTGGCGCTCCCACGACCTCCTCCTTGGATTGCCTCACTACTCCCTAACAAAAGTGCCCTTCATCTCTCCATAGCCCCCCGCACATACATTTCATTTGTATTATAGCACAGGTAATGGCTGACTTTACTAATCCATTCAGCTATTTACATAAAACACAGATCTCTCTATATTTGTAATAGTTGTATGGTTTCCTTGGGGGCCATAGTTGCCCCCAGGGAAACCATACAACTTTTTAAAAAATGATTGCCCCCACAGGGGATCACCCTCCTCACAGGCGACCCCCTGTCAATTTCCTTTTTTAAAATGTATTTAAACCCCTGGGGGCGCGATTGTGCTCCCCCCAGGGGTAAATCTATATTTTTCAACCCCCAAAGCAAAATCCCTGGTGTCTAGTGGGGTTTCCTGGCCCTCGATCGCAGCACAGCTGGGATCGAGGGCCAGCAAACCTGTTCAGGAAGCCTTGCTTGAAAGGGGAGGATCTCCCCTTTCAAACGAGGCTTTCCCGAACGTCAGAGAGGCCCGTTTGGGCCCGTTTTCTCCATCTGAGCAGGAAGCGGCCTTGTGGCCACTTCCTGCTCCAATCGGGAAAGCAGATAGTGACTCGCTGGCATCACAAAGGGGCGGGTGAGGGGGCAGGAGGAGACACAGAACATCTTCTTTTTCATGGGTGCTCCCAGCCAATCCTAACGCTGCTCTGAGCAACATCAGGTTTGACGGCAGGGCAGGCTGCAAGTCTGTGCCTGAAGTGACGAGGGAAAGAGGAGCAGCGCGGCTGCAACAGAGCAGGTACGTTTTTATTTTTATTTTTATTAAATGTTCCATGCCACCCCATCCCCACCCTGCGTGGTCCACCCGTCCTGCCCCTTCAGAGCACAGAGAGCCACAACTGCTAAGTTATGATTGCATTGATCTTTAAAGTTAGAAGTCTGAAAATTTTTAATAACTATTATGACAGGAGCACTGTGCCGCGGGATGTAACCATTACGTAACCATTACGTCCTGGCACTGGAGCATGGGGGAGCGCTAGCATTCCTTCCATGGACCTCGCCACCCACTCTCCCCAGGGCAGGTATGGAAGGGGAAGAGCTTCCGCTTCCATCACCGAACACCCCTGTGACGTCTAATGACGTCTGCGCTGATCTCATCAGAAGTTGCCCCTATCGCACTGGAGGCTTAGCTTCCAGTGCGATCAGAAGAGAAATGGAAGCATTTATTTTCTGATCGGGAGTGGGGGACAGGCAGAGAAGCATGAAAGGAAAGGAAAGTCCTTTCCTTTCGTTTTATGTCTCTCTCAGCATTTCTGCAGCCCGATCATAAATTGATCGGGCTGCAGTATTGCCTACTAGACACCAGGGAGTTTATTATTTTGTATATAAACAATGAAGCGGAGTGACCCCTTGAACAAGGGTCGCTCCCCTGGGGGGGAATTATTTCTGAGGATTCTGGGTAAGAAAACACTGAGGGATCCACGCAAGTCACATCTCCCTGGACTCCCTCAGGTGTCTAGTTTTCAGAAATGTTTGGGTTTGGTAAATCTCCCTAGATGGCTGCTGAGCCCAGGACCAAAAACGCAGGTGCCCCCACAAAAAGAGTTAGTTTTGTGTTTGATAATTTTGATGTGTCCATGTAGTGTTTTGGGGCATTTCCTGTTGCGGGCACCAGGCCTACCCCACAAGTGAGGTCTTGAGCTAGAGACCAAAATCCACAGCTAGGCAGTTTCCAAAAAGCACATCAGTTGTCAATGTAAAAATGTGATGTGTCCATGTTGCATTTTGGGGCATTTCCTGTTGCGGGCACTAGGCCTACCCGCACAAGTGAGGTACCATTTTTATCGGGAGATGTCACCTTCAGCCATACCACCGAAATCCACTGGACCGACCACCGCTTCGTCCACTTCACTTTCCAGAAACCCGCCACTCGCCATCGCCCACAACAGATCCCCCGCTGCAGCTGGAACATGATCTTGGAAGATCAACTGATCTCCATCCTCGCTGGGGCCCCGCCACCCAGCACCACCAACACAGCCGCCCTCAACCTCAGACACTGGTTTGACAACTGCGCCAACACCCTCGCCCACTCAGGAAATCCTCCAACAACTGCACCAGCACCAAGGCCATCTCGTTCACCACCAACCATCAGACCTCCAAACGGGAGTCCCGGAAAATCAAGAAGAAGTGGTGCCACGAACCAACAGAGTGCAACCACCCAGCCCTCAAGACAGCCATCCGCAAGCACCACCAGCTCATCGGGACCACCAAAAGATCCTTCTACAAAGATCGCATCAACAGCAACGCCCACGACAGCAAGGAGCTCTTCTGCATCGTCAAACAACTAACCAACCCCAGGTCATGCTCCATCGACCCCTCTCCATCGCAAGACCTCTGCGACTCCCTTGCCACCTTCTTCCATCGCAAGATCACGGAAATCCACGACAGCTTCAACTCCTTGCTCCCCGCGACCACCACCAACCCCAACGCACCCAACCACACCAACCTCCTGTTCTCCTGGACCCACATCAACGATGAGGACACTGCTAAAACTGTCGTAGTTTGGACTCTTTCTGTGAGTAAGACTACTGGTCTGAGGATGACAGTACTTTCGTTCGTAGGTGACTAAGTCTCTTCCTACAACTATTTGTAACTGTTGTCCAAACCTTACCGGCTTACTAGCAGTACCTCACCGAAAAGACAATAGTAAAAGGTGATTTGTAGCAGTCGCTTACGCATGGACTCAAAATACAATATCTCAGGGTTGTCGTGGTTAAACGGAGATTACCCTTTTCTCACAGATTTATAATGTCTCATACAAACAAAGGCAATAACACAGATGCAGTAAAGTTATAATAGTTTTTATTCAACATAACTGCAATTTGTGATAAGTTGCATGAACTGCAATGATTAGGATAATGAATATACCAAGCAACAGTATTGTAAAGAGGAGAGTCATTGTTATAAAGACCCCCACCATTATGCAATATAAGATAAAAATATATGTATATGTAAAAGATGGAATAAGCCCTAATACCCTAAGGAGAGTAGGTCTAACCTCCTACCTAAAAAGGAAGAGCTGGGTTCGTTAAACCTAATCTGCCAAAATCGTGTCCAAGAGAGGAGCCCCCAACCCTCGTTACCTTGGAATGAGGTCTCTATCTCAGACTCCGCAGGGACACGAAGACTGGATCAGTGTCAAGATGACTGCAGCATCGGTATCAGCGATGGTGTCGATGCCCTCTGGTCGGAATCCCTCTGATTATCTGTCTAAAAGTGTGTTGTATTTATACAGATCTACAAGGTCCCCTGACATAAGTGTTATTTATAACAATAGATAACAGGCATGCTTGGGACGGCAATTAATATCAACAATCCCTCGAAAGTATAGAGAGGGAAAATCCCTAAGTGTGAATGCCTACTGTATGTTTGTCTTTCGTGCTTGATCTTGACGCCTTGGCGCAATGACACTGATAATAGAACCCATAACAAGTGGCCTAACTATAAACAAGGCCGCCATTTTAAAGGAAAATAAATAATTAAATGGACTATGACAGAGCAAGCTAAGTAGGTTAAAAGTCACTGGGTGACGGGGCATGAGTTTACAAGCCTACGGCTAAGCTAACTCCTGTTATCCCGCTAAAGCAAACTAGGATTCACTACACCCTCCCCATTGCCGTAACAGGTATGGTGAAAGTAAGGAAACCCAAGCGCTAAAAAAGCTGCTACTGAACCAAAAAGCCAAAAAACTAAAATGAAAACTCAAGCTAAAAAATGTACGTAATGACAAAAATGTAAATAAAAAAAATGTAAATTAGCACTTGTATAGCGCACTACTCACCCGTTAGGGTCTCAAGGCGCTGTACTCATACCGCTATGGAACCCCTCCTGGCTTTTCCCTGTGAGGCGCCCACTCCTGAGCACCCCCAGGGTGAAGCCAGGCATCCAAGCGCTGTTGGGGCCGTTGTGGAGATTAAGCAAGCTATTGCCCAGAGTTGCAGAGTGGGACCCATGAATTAGATTAGGCACCGAGGCGAGAATTATCTGGTCAAGGGGAATTGAGCCCAAGACCTGCCGAAGCGGGACTTGAACCCTGGTCTTGAGCCAGATCTCTGCTTCAGGGTCTGCCGCTCTAACCATTGAGCCACACTTCTCCAAAATAAATGCTGTGTGTTAAAATACGTTTTAAATTTTTTTTTTTTATAAAAAACATTCAGAGATGTTAATATCAACCATGACAAGTATCGCAAACTTTCAGTTAAATTGCAATTTTTTAGAACCGGGAACTGGCAAGCGAATTCACCAAATTATGTGCTATATGCAGGATCTTGAAGAATGTCATCGAAGTCACCATTCAAGGATCTTAAAAATGAGTCAACATCGTCTGAAGTGAAATTGAGAGCTGGGCGGACAAACGGATCCACAGAGCAGAAGTGAGCCATATTCATCGGTGCATCGACACTCGCTGCAGCGTCCTCATCCATGTTAGTTTGTATAACAGAAGGCTCATAGGTGGCCTCGCGGAGCAACCTCAGTCTCAAGGGGCATGACCGTGTATGAACCCTCATCATGGGACATCAGCAGTTCGTGGTCCATAGGAGATGTCGGTGCAACAGCAAGACAGACCATAGGCAGATGTTCAAAGAGACACCATATGCAGCGGAACACCGGTTGTACACACCATAGTAGAGGCCGGAATGACAACGACCAGTCAAACTCTAGTTCCACCAGCAAAGGTGTACTGAAGATCCGAACCATGCGTTCATGGCACAGCGGGGTTGACGGGAGCGGCTCCATTGCTCTGTGTCGCTGGAAAAAAACAACCACCGCGAATCAGAAAATATAGCAGTAGTAGTCCGCCAATTAAAGCCAAAATAATTGGAAAGCCACCAAACACACTGGAAAAGAGTGAATGGATGGCAGATGGGATGACTCCGAAGACAGTCTGGAAGATGGACACGAAACCAAACCCGACACCCTTAAAGAAATGAACAATCCCAGTGGTGCTTGAAGCATTGAATATTCTCGATACCAACTCTCCAAAGTGTATGGGGAAATCGGTATTTAAAAGGGATTGTATCTCGGCTGATGATCTCGCAACCTGGAGAGCATACGTCTCTTTTGCGGATGTCAAGGCGACCTGTTTTTGAAACAATAGCGCCTTCAGTCTACTCAACTTGTCATAGTTCACATTAATAGTATCAATGTGGGGCCATATTTCAGATACTTGTATCTCTCGTGTGGGGGGAAACAAAACATGGCCACAACACGTAACGACCTTCGTGACTGAGATTGCGTAGGCAATTCCAGGTCGCAAGCCGCAACAGCTGTCATCGCTCAGAAGAACATAACTCCCATTAGAAAGAACATGAAACACTGAACGATTCAAGGGGACGGGAGTACCCTTCAGAAAACAGGCCAAATTTGCGACCCCCGCATTGCAAAGACCGTGAAGAGACACCTGTTTGCATATCATGGAATGACGAACATTGGTCTCACATTCACTTCCGCTAAGAAAGACCTCTCGTTCGCCGTTCAGACATCGATACTCAAAGGGCAACTCCCACTCTTCCTTAATAAAGCTATCTCCTAGCCGTTCATATCGTCCCACTGCAAGATGTTTCAGGCAGCTCGAGAAACGAAACGTTGAAAACGGTAAATTAATAATGCCGTGTAAGAGCCAGATTGTTGAAGGACTCTCTGCTACCGTGAAGGGCAACTTATCTAATTTTTCTACTTGAAGCAAGGTGAAATGAGCCTCTCTTTTAGCCATTGTCACTTGTTCCCCGGAAAAATTAAAAGCAGCGAATAGTTCACTCCCATTAAGGTATTTCCATGGAATGTGGCCACTTTTCAGCGTCTGCAATGCCCAACTCAGCTGCATGATGGAACGCAGCTGTGTTTGCCCATGATATAACCGAGACAAATCCGTCTGGGTGATATCAATAGCAGATGACACTATATTCGACAGGGAATAAATCCTGTTGGAAAGCGTGTTCATGCCATTGTCGACAACAGCCAATGTATTTTCCAAATTCTCTTTATCAAGTTGCCGTAAACGTGCAGCAGCCTCAATTTGAGAAAGTTTCCAAATTTCATTATACATGGCATATAAAAACCGTTTCGAGCGTTGCTTTCTAGGACCTAATAGGAAATCTTGTAGGTCTATACTGTCAGAAAGAGTATTCAGGTGTTGTTTCACCGCTGTTCGTTTGTATCCATTGTTGGCACAGCTTGCCCACACTGTATGTCGTAATTATACCAGCATGCTGACCTGACAAAAAGCGAGGGTCTGGTCTATGAATGGAAAAAAACCCTGAAGAGTTCAAAAAACGCCTTTGACACTCATCAGTATGGGTGGGCCATACCAACCATCCCCCGGGACTGGAAAGTGAATAATTATAGTCACCAGCCTTAACCAATGCATCTAGCCTTTCCTCAGAAACATTTAGAAAGTGTTGCCAACCTGTAAATTTTGTCGGTGTTGGGATACTTGGTGTGTTTAGATCCTTTATTTTAGCTAATCCCAGACATGATGTCTGCTCAACAGTGTCATTTAAAAAAATCATTTGCACAGGAATTAAGCAAGCTCGAAACAAAGCCTCCCTACCCTGTATCTGCCAATCTTGTGTCCCCCATACACTCTTCAAATCGATAGTGTTCTTCCAATAATCATAACCCTCAATCGAAAGTCGGGAAACAAAGGGATCTGAATAAATCAGTTTTGTATCTGTTAGCAACAATTTTCTAATGTGTGTTTTAGGTAATTTAAAATAATAAGAGTCAGCTTTTGTTGTATCATGCCCAGAAAAGTATGTGAATTTGTCACTGTAATACTTCGGACTCCCCACCCGTGGTGTTGAACAATGTTCCCATTGTGTGTAGTTAAAAAGAGGCCTATATCTAGTTGCACAGTGCAGGTAGTGATGTCCCCAATTATTATAGCAGAACATTTCACCATAATTCATTGTAAAATCATATACATCATCACTTCCAAAAGCGGAGTAGTCCTTCATTTCAGTTAGCATGGAATCCACTGTTTGGACATCCCAATCATCAGAGACAACATTAGGTGTAATAACATCAGACATAGAAATTTTGAACACGTATGGTATTTGAATTATCTCTGTAGGCCCGTATATATCGAATGGAACTTTGTCCCAAACAATCCCATCAGAAATTGGAATAGCTGTAATACTGACAGGGGACAAATCACGTTGGACCTTATGTGATGAATGATGCGGTGTTAAAATTACATCAACAGGCTCCACTGAGGAGCGATCAGCAATATAGTGACCATTAATTAGTAAAAAGAAAACAGTCACAAAACCAATCCATAAAAACAATGCAATAAATGTCAAACCGAACCAGAGATAGTTCCATGGACTTATCAAATAGTTCTTTTTAAGCCATTGATAGAACTTGCTACCGCTGGAAAGTTTGTCAGTCTCAGCTGAGGATGAATCTGAAGAAAAATCATCAATGTCCACAAAATAGCCAGAGGAAGTCTCCGCAAACACAGGACTCATCGAATTCCCATCCACTGTTCTTGGAGGTTCATGATAGATGACGTTACCAGTCGTGGAAGTGTTCGTGTAAAATACAGCCAAATCATGTAGCGGTGTGTTCTCCGAAGGTGTTACAGGAACCAACAAAAGTTCATTTTCTGCCCTCCCCATGGTCGAGGAAGTGTCTGGAACAGCAGCTGACATAGTTGTATAGTCAGTAGTAGCGATGGTCATCCTACTATGTAGAGGGATGTCCTGTTGGGTAGTGAGAGGGGATCGGGAACCACCCAAGGGACCTCCTGGTCTACTGTGAAGAATCGGCCACATGGTGTAATTTGATGTCATCAATGGAGATGAATCTGTTTGATTTGGAACCAGACAATGGCGGAAGGATGACAGTCCTGGTGCCTTTTATCCCCAAGACCGGTACAGGTGCTCTGTATGCTGGACCAAATTCTTTTCTCACATCGATCTTCTCACGAACCAGATCCCCAACGTTAGGAATCCAGCCAGTCGAAGTTTTCACCAAATCCCTTATTCCCAAGGTGGCAGTGCTTGCAGATGATTTATCATCACGGAATTGTTGAAGCTCCTGTAAAACAGCGAGACGTTCTTTTATGTCAAATGGTGTTTCTGCTGCCACCATACCAGGGGCATCAAGATCGGGAACATACATAGTTGTCCCAAAGAGAACCTCATATGGAGACTTGCCCCTCAAGGACCGTCTTGGCAGATTATTCAGTGCTCTCTGGACCCCATATAGGTGATGTAACCAACTACGGCCTGAACCTAATACTCGAGCTGTTAAGGACTGCTTTAGATCACGATTCCGCCTCTCCACGACCGAATTTCCCTCGGGATGGTATGGTGAGGAGTAATGGAGTTCAACACCCATCGTCCTCATGGTGTCCCTGAAAGCCTTAGAGGCAAATGCAGGGCCCTGGACCGAATGGAATGCTGCAACCGCATATGTACCGATAAAGATCATCAAATCTTTTATAACAGTCCAGGCGTCAGCCGACCGCTGTGGCCATACCCACAGGAATCTAGAACAGGAATCTACAGCCACTAAAATGTATTTGTATGCGCCATCAGGTTGCAAAGGACCACAATGGTCCAGGTACACACAATGGAGTGGTTTGTCTGACACTAAGAGAGATGTCTGCGGAGGGCGTCTGATAGTCGAGCCCTTAATCTGCTGACAAATGTCACAGCAAAGGACATACTGTTTAGTCCGTCTGCATAGACCAGGCCACCAGTACCGTTGTTGTAGAATGGTGATAGTGGCCTGTATACCAGCATGTGCAGAAGCGACACCCTCATGTGCAGCTGTAATCAATTCCAATCTCTGATCTTCATTTGGGATCACTCGATCACCAACATCTGGAATTGTTGCAAAAGCAACATTCTGTGCACTGATATGATATGTATAGTTCATAGGGTATCCTTTCGGAAGGGGCTTGCCTGCAGCCGAGGCTTTAACGGCAAGCAGTATTTCATTATCCAACCTCGTCCGAGAACGAGTCACTGCAGCCACAGAAGCCGTAGCTACTGAAGCTTTGGCTTCGTCAGCCAATGTATTACCGGCAACATGTATTCCTACACGTTGGTGCCCCAATGTATGAACTACATGGACACATGGTAGCTTATCCTTAAGATCAGCCACCCTTCCCCACAATATTTTGTGTTTAATGGTGTTCCCTTTAGAATCTCTAAACCCGTTCAGTATCCAATGATTGAGGTATTCATTGTATGACTGGACGCAGTAATACGAATCACAGACGATCAAAGTCTGTGTTCCTGGCTCTGAATGTTCGAGCGCTAGAAGAAGAGCCTTAAGCTCGGCCAACTGGGCTGTGCAGTCCCCTAAGGTCTGAGTGTACGTGTTATGAGGATGAAAAACTCCGTCTTCCATTACCTCGCACACGGCTGCGCAAGCTGCCGAGTATTGATGTTTAGTACCCACAGCCGGTTGTGCCGATCCATCAGTGTAAATGATGGTATCATAACTGTCTATTGGCAATATGTGTAAGGGAGCGGGGTACTCCTGTTCATACTGGAGAAATTCTTGTGTCTGAAGTCTTGGGTCAAACACATAATCAACATCAGTGGCGGTCAGAGGTGTTGCCCATTGAATCCAGCGTGGATGCAATGCCTTAGCGTTAGGAACGCTCGCTTTAGTGACAGCCTCTAAGGCCGGAACCGGGGAGACAACAACAATGCGTTTCCCCTTGGCATGCGGTCTCTTCTTTATGACGGCAATCTGAACTGCCGTCAGAATTTTTTCAGTAGGAGCAAAACTTTTCTCTGCATTGGAGTACAAATGTGATTTGTATGCTATTGGCACCGTGTCACCCTCATTAAAGGTGACATAGGTAAATCCTAGGGCACCAGCTATTATTCTGATGACCAAATATGTTTTATTGTCCCGTGTGTACAAGTGTCTAGCTTCTAGCATGTCTCGTTGTATGTCCCTTAGGATGTGTGTGTGTTCAATTGTCCATCGCCTGCCAGAATAATTGGGCTGAATTAAGTCATATAGTGGTTTTACGCGTTCAGCATAATCTGGAATATATGTTCTGCCAAAATTAAAGAAACCCAGTAATGACTGTAATTTCTTAAGCGTGTTCGGAGGCTGTAGCTGAGCACACTTCTCTATGAAGTGTGGGGCCAAGCTCTTCCCCTCGTTTGATAGTTCATATCCTAGGAACAATACACTAAGAAAGGCTATCTTGCTTTTCTTAAAATTAAATTTATATCCGAAGGCGGCAAATCCCAAAATTATCCGATCGACCCTGGCAAGATGAATGTCAAGGGTGTCATCAGTGAGATAGATATCATCCACATATGATAATGCCTCGGAATCAAGCTCCATTAATATTGATGTGACACGGGCCGAAAACAGTCCTGGGCTGTTTTTATAGCCTTGTGGTAAACGACAAAAGCATTTCTGAGAACCATAGGAAAATGCACTTAGGTCTCTACTTTCATGTGCTAAATTCTGGCAGAAAAAACCATTAGATATATCCAATGTAGTTTTGTATTTTTTACGCACTATATTATTAATTAGCGCTGTGCTGTGTGAATTTTGTATAGCATAAGTGCGTGCATGACTATTCAAGTGCCTATAATCAACCACTATTCTATATGAATGATCAGGTTTCGCAACGGGAAATAGCGGATTATTCATTGCCGATGTACAGGGCTCAATTACTCCCTGGTACTCAAGTTGTGACAGTATCTCCGTCACTGGAGCTTTTGCCTCATGTTTAACAGGGTATTGTGGCTGCGGGTGTGGTGTAGACCGAACGGGAATAACATGGCAAGGGGAGTCCTTGTCCCATCCTACATGATTACGGTATAATGCAGGTGCCTGTGCTAAAGCCCATTCAGCAGCTAATGCTCGTTTGTCTGTCTCCGGAACAAGATCGGAGAAAGAAGGCAAAATGACATCTTCCCCATGTGGGAGCATGCGGACATGTTCAGGTGGCCAGTCTCTCTCGGCCAACAGGATATCACTAGTAAGTTCATCCCAGAATATTACACTAATAATGCGTTCCACGTCTCCCTCTATCTGAATTGTTAAATCAAAAACCCGATCGGGTGGAAGTACGCGGCCATCCGCCGTTTCAACTGCGATGTAATCGCTAGTTGCTGTCGCATCCAGATGATCTTTCAGATTCTGGTGACATATCGTGACCTCTGCCGCGCTGTCCAACAGAGTCACTGCCCACTTCTTGCTCCTCAACAGTGTTCTCAATACTACTGGCATTTTTAATGGTCAGTGCTGCCACTTTCTTCTTTTTTAATGGTAGACTGTGGCGAGTCTTTCTTTTCTTTCACGTATTCCGGACGTCGATCTTGACGGCCCCCTCTCTCGCTACGTCTATCCGGTGCGTCCTGAAAGGAACGAGAAGGACGTGAATCAGTATATCTGTCTGGAGTTCTAATGTTATCCCTATTTCTGAAATTATATCTCCTTTCGGAGTACTCCGGATGAGGAGAATCAGCTCTTTTGTTTCTCCTATCCTTGAAATCTTTTTGTTTTTCCCAGCACTTCTTAGAGCTCTCTTGTGCCTGCTTCGTACCTTCCTTATGGGTGGTACTTGGTATGTCCAATTTTTTAGGTTTGGCTCCCAGCCCATCCCGTCCTATACTAGTATAGGTATCAGAGATTATTTTGGGTAGCTGTCTCTCTTGTTCCTGGTGTGGAGTTTCCCGGAGACGCTGGCGTATTGCCAGTGCTACTGCTTCCCCTTTAATATTACTCAATATTATCGAGGAGACGGCGTCAAAATTACGCATCAATTTCATCCCCAGATCTAGGGCTGGTGCAGCCCCATGCTCATTTTGTATTTGTTTCAATACTTCCGGCAAATTGGCCAGTGTAGTATAAACGGCAGCGAAGACTGTACCCCAAGTGGCACATTCATCAACCGAGGGAACCATCCCGAATGGCAAGCACATAGTGAGCAATCTATGTTTCTCCTGTGGCCCCGTATGGGGGAACACAGCTTCCAGCTGATTTGTTTTCTGAGCAATCCAGAACGGTATTTTTTCTCGATCCGAGGGCACTTTACCCATAATGGTATGCACCGTTTGTGGATTTATCCCAGTAGCCAATTGATATCCACCAGCTACTGGCGGTGATAGACGCGCTGGTGTAGTGTTCAATGTTCGCATTACGAACTGGACCAATCGTCTATATAATGCCACTAATTCATTATATAATATCCTTAAATCTACAAGCGGCATAGTCTGTATGCCTGGGTGAGGTGTATATGTGGCAAACATGGGCCACGTAGGCCCTTCATTACTTAAAGGACCTAGCCTCACCCGCCGCAGTATATGTGGTAGGGCGCCTTCAAACCAGTTTTGATGCTCCTGATATGTGAGCGATATTTCATGATACTGGTATGCTTCGTACCTTACGGGTACGTCCGCAATGTCATAAGTGTGAAATGTGTGCGTTCGTTGGTCAGCCTCAGGAAAGGCAACCCAACAATAAAACGTTTCCGTTTGGTATGCTTCAGTTGCTTCTATAATCAAAGTAACTTCCCCGCCCTCTTCTGTAAGGCCATGCGCTAAGAAATGTTGTGTAAGTGCATGTCTAGCATTTGCAGGAATGTCTATGGTATTAGCCATAGTTGTTTGGAGAAACGGAACACCAAAATGGGGGAAGTTTTTCCTTTTGTGAGTTCGAGCTCGAACAACCTACAGCCTAAGCAGGTGTTACCTGTTTGGCTGAGGAGGATTCTCCCAAAGACCACGGACGTCTCCGTATAATGGTACTGAGGGTACCTGTTGTCTGTGAGACAGTGATAGTCAGGGTATCCGTAAATTAGTGCCTAAACACCATCGTTGGTGGCGCCATGTCGTAGTTTGGACTCTTGCTCTGAGCAAGACTGCTGGTCTCAGGATGACAGTACTTTCGTTCGTAGGTGACTAAGGGGGTTATTCCAACTTTGGAGGAAGTGGTAAGCCGTCCCAAAAGTGACGGTAAAGTGACGGATATACCACCAGCCGTATTACGAGTCCATTATATCCTATGGAACTCGTAATACGGCTGGTGGTAAATCCGTCACATTTGGGACGGATTACCACCTCCTCCAAAGTTGGAATAACCCCCTAAGTCTCTTCCTACAACTATTTGTAACTGTTGTCCTAACCTTACCGGCTTACTAGCAGTACCTCACCGAAAACACAATAGTAAAAGGTGATTTGTAGCAGTCGCTTACGCATGGACTCAAAATACAATATCTCAGGGTTGTTGTGGTTAAACGGAGATTACCCTTTTCTCACAGATTTATAATGTCTCATACAAACAAAGGCAATAACACAGATGCAGTAAAGTTATAATAGTTTTTATTCAACATAACTGCAATTTGTGATAAGTTGCATGAACTGCAATGATTAGGATAATGAATATACCAAGCAACAGTATTGTAAAGAGGAGAGTCATTGTTATAAAGACCCCCACCATTATGCAATATAAGATAAAAATATATGTATATGTAAAAGATGGAATAAGCCCTAATACCCTAAGGAGAGTAGGTCTAACCTCCTACCTAAAAAGGAAGAGCTGGGTTCGTTAAACCTAATCTGCCAAAATCGTGTCCAAGAGTGGAGCCCCCAACCCTTGTTACCTTGGAATGAGGTCTCTATCTCAGACTCCGCAGGGACACGAAGACTGGATCAGTGTCAAGATGACTGCAGCATCGGTATCAGCGATGGTGTCGATGCCCTCTGGTCGTAATCCCTCTGATTATCTGTCTAAAAGTGTGTTGTATTTATACAGATCTACAAGGTCCCCTGACATAAGTGTTATTCATAACAATAGATAACAGGCATGCTTGGGACGGCAATTAATATCAACAATCCCTCGAAAGTATAGAGAGGGAAAATCCCTAAGTGTGAATGCCTACTGTATGTTTGTCTTTCGTGCTTGATCTTGACGCCTTGGCGCAATGACACTGATAATAGAACCCATTACAAGTGGCCTAACTATAAACAAGGCCGCCATTTTAAAGGAAAATAAATAATTAAATGGACTATGACAGAGCAAGCTAAGTTGGTTAAAAGTCACTGGGTGACGGGGGCACGAGTTTACAAGCCTACGGCTAAGCTAACTCCTGTTATCCCGCTAAAGCAAACTAGGATTCACTACAAAACCATGAGCACCATCCACTCCGGATCTCCCTCCGACCCCTGCCCCCACCATGTCTTCAATAAAGCGAGCCCCATCATCGCCACCCAACTCCGCATGATCATCAACAGCTCCTTCGAGACCACCACCTTCCCAGAGAGCTGGAAGCACGCCGAAGTCAATGCACTGCTAAAAAAAACAAAGGGGACCACGAAGACCTCAAGAATTACCGACCCACCTCCCTCCTTCCCTTCCCGGCAAAGGTCATCGAGAAAAGCGTCATCGGCCAACTGACCGGCTTCCTAGAGGACAACAAAACACTGGACATCTCCCAATCCAGATTCCGTAGGAACCACAGCACCGAGACCGCCATCATTGCCTCAACCGACGACATCAGGACCATGCTCGACAAAGGCGAAACCGCAGCACTTATTGTCCTGGACCTCTCGGCTGCCTTTGACACTGTCTGCCACCACACCCTATGCACTCGCCTCTACAACGCTGGGATCTGCCACAAGGCCCTGGACTGGATCACATCCTTCCTCTCCGGCAGAACTCAGAGATTCTGCATCCCTCCCTTCCTGTCGGAAGCCACCAAGACCATCTGCGGCGTTCCCCAAGGGTCTTCCCTCAGCCCAACTCTTTTTAATATCTACATGGCACCGCTCGCCAACATCGTCCGATCCTACAACCTCCACATCGTCTCCTACTCCGATGACATCCAGCTGATCCTCTCACTCACCAAAGACCCTGCCACCGCCAAAACCAACCTCTATGATGGACTGCATGCCATTGCCAACTGGATGGAGAAGAGCCGCCTCAAACTTAACTCGGACAAGACAGAGATCCTCATCCTCGGCTGCAACCGCTCTGCATGGGACGACTCCTGGTGGCCAGCCACCATAGGAACCATCTAGGCTTCATCCTGGACTCATCGCTCACCATGACCCATCAAGTCAACGCCGTTTCATCTTCCTGCTTCAGCACCCTCCGCATGCTTTTCAAGATCTTCAGATGGATCCCCATCGAAACAAGAAGAACTGTCACCCACGCCCTCGTCAGCAGCAGACTGGACTACGGCAACGTGCTCAATGCAGGAACCACAGAGAAAACTTCAACGTATCCAGAACGCCTCTGCATGCCTCATCCTCAACATCCCACACCGCAACCACATCTCAACCCACCTCAGAGACCTACACTGGCTTCCAGTCACCAAGAGGATCACCTTCAAACTCCTCATCCACGCCCACAAAGCTCTTCACTACACAGGCCCTGCCTACCTCAACAAGTGACTCACCTTCCCCGCTCCCACCCGCCAGCTCCACTCTGCCAAGTTTGCCCACGCCGCCATCCCTCGCATCCATCGAACTACAGTCGGCGGCAGATCCTTTTCCCACTTTGCCGCCAAGACCAGGAACACCCTCCCAGTCCACCTACGACAGACCCAGGACCTCCTGACCTTCAAACGCCTCAATTCCTGTCTATTCGAGCAGTAGCAGATCCTTCCCACCCCCTACTTTCAGCACCTTGAGACCCTAGCGGGTGAGTAGCGCGCTTTACAAATGATTGATTGATTGGCGGAATGCTGGGTGGAAGGAAGTTTGTGGATCCGCTCAGATTCTAGAACTTTCTATCACCGAAATGTGAGGAAAAAGCGTTTTTTTGGCCAAATGTTGAGGTTTGCAAAGGATTCTGGGTAAAAGAACCTGGCAAGAGCCCCATAAGTCACCCCATTCTGAATTCCCCTAGGAGTTTAGCTTTCAAAAAAGTATAGGTTTGGTAGGTTTCCCTAAGTGCCGGCTGAGCTAGAGGCCAAAATCCACAGCTGGGCACTTTCCAAAAAACACGTCAGATTTCAATGTAAAAATGTGATGTGTCCATGTTGTATTTCCTGTCGCGGGCATCAGGCCTATCTACGCAAGTGAGGTACCATTTTCATTGGGAGACTTGGAGGAACACAGAATAGAAGAACAAGTTTTATTGCCACTTGTCTTTCGCTACATTTTTTCCTTCCAAATGTAATACAGTGCGTAAAAAAGGTATATCTATTTGAGAAATGCCCTGTAATTCACATGCTAATATGGGGACCCCAGAATTCAGGGATGTGCAAATAACCACTGCTTCTCAACACCTTATCTTGTGCCCATTTTGGAAATACAAAGGTTTCCTTGATACCTATTTTTCACTCTTTATATTTCACCAAATGAATTGCTGTATACCTGGTATACAATGAAAACCCATTGCATGGTGCAGCTCCTTTATTGGCTCTGGGTACCTAGGTTTCTTAATGAACCTACAAGCTCTATATATCCCCGCAACCAGAAGAGTCCCGCAGATGTAATTGCTTTCAAAAATCTGCCAAAGCTGGAAAAAGTTATAGAAGAAAATGTGGACAGAAATGGCTCTTTCTTTCACCTCAATTTCAATATTTTGTTTATTTTAGCTGTTACTTTCCGTAGGAATACCTTGAAGGATCTACACAAATGACCCCTTGCTGAAGTCAGAATTGTGTCTACTTTTCATAAAAGTTTAGCTGTCCGGGATCCAGCATTGGTTTCACACCCATTTCTGTCACTAACTGGAAGGAGGCTGAAAGCACAAAAAATAGTAAAAATTGAGTATGTCCCGGTAAAATGGTAAAGTGTCAAAAATTGTGTTGAAAATGTGTTTTTCTGATTCAAGTCTTCCTGTTCCTGAAAGCTGGGAAGATGGTGATTTTAACACCGCAAACCTTTTGTTGATGCCATTTTCAGGGGGGAAAAAACACAAGTTTTCTTCTGCAGCCCTTTTTCCCATTTTTTTTTTAACAAAATGTTTGCTGTATTTTGGCTAATTTCTTGGGCACCTCGGAGGAACTCACAAACTCTGGGTACTTCTAGAATCCCTAGGATGTTAGAAAAAAGGACGCAAATTTGGCATGGGTAGCTTATGTGGACAAAAAGTTATGAGGGCCTAGGTGCAAACTGCCCCAAATAGCCAAAAAAGGCTCTGCAAAGGAGGGGAAAAGTCCTGGAAGGGAAGGGGTTAAGCAAACAGAGACTCTTTTTTGTTCACGTTATGGGGAAGGGAAACACATTTTGAGTTATTCATGTATGTATGTGTTACAAGGAATGGTATCTGTTATTCGGTTAAATCATATAGTGATTGAAAATAGTTTTGCTTTTTGTTGCACAGAGAATTTAACCATTTCGTGCTTAAGCCGTACAGAGAATTCAAAAAGTTTGTGTGTTCTGTGGTATCGAATTGAAACTCTTTTATTATGTCAAAAATAAAGAAAAAAGGCTCGCCTGTTGTAAAAAAACAACCGTTATTCTTAATCTCACCTATGGAAGCTAAAAAAGAAAAAGTATAGTTCTACAATGTGATGCCCACATGCTCTCTTCTGATCTTGTCAATAGGGCACCTGCTGCGATGCCTATCACTGTCATAGGCCCTCGCTCGTGGCCTCCTGCATTCCTGCATCTGCAGCAGTAGCGCCTGCGGACCTCCAGGGCTGGCGAGCGGGCGCTGAAAAACAGCCACGCCGAGACACGTCACTATCGTGCCATGCCCAGTGTTCCCGCTTTCTAAGAACGGTGGCACTGCTACTTTGCAAGTCAAGGGCACCTGCTGCAGCAGGTTTCGGGCCCACTGACTAACGTAGTAACTACGCACCTCTTCCTCCACTTGACGCTGACCCGCCCGGCTTCGCGCGCACAAACATGCACATGCGTGGAAAACAAATAAAGGCTGCAAGCGCGTGCTGTGATGCTGTTGTCGCTAGTATCACTGCCACCTCTCAGCAAAGCAGTTAGCACCACAGAAGCCTAGAGCTGTAGCAACACCTGTCCAGTTTTCAAACTTTAACAGAATGCATTATGTTTTTTAAGGTGAGGCCAAAAAACTAACTGCTATGTCCGGGCAGACGTTAATGGCAGCAAGGGGTTGCAGGCAGATTGGCAGGCGTCGCAACAGGTGACACAGGGGGCGCAGTTGCGATTCCCCAATTGACATCCATGGCCAGGAGCCCTGTTATGCCGTATTGGGGGGAGAGCTTCATTTCCCTTCTTCAGATAAATGTCTTCGGGTAGGCTCTCGAAATCTGTCAATCACAATGTCGTGCTTGGTAAGCCTAAAGCCTGTACTCGAAGCCCTCAATTAATATTTTAATCACTGCATATATTGCCAAAAGCACAGTTCCCGCAGGCATCTAGTAACGTTAGTGAGAATTGTATTAACTTCCTAATCCTGATCTGTTTTTTTATTGCAAATATTAAAGCTAAATATAAACAGACTTGTCTTTTTCCATGGACGTGGAAAACTATACCATCACAGCTTGCTTATTAATAGGTAGTCACCACATCCCGCAGACAAATACATGGATATGCGCCCCAATCTGCGGCTTGAGGCCGATGCGGGATGAGTGAATCATATAAGAACCTACCACAGCCAAAAGCCTATTCGAGAAGCAAAAAAGACCTATAGGAATCTTAAGAAACATACATATGTAAAAACATGAATTATAGTTAATGCAGTAGTGGCCATTTTACGTTTGCCAAGCACGTTGATCACTGATAATAGGTTTTTGTGGGAGGGCGCTAGATTTTAAAGCACTATCCTAAAGGCATAACCGACTTTAAATAGAGCACGCACTGACAGATACGTGTTCCTGAGCTTGTAAGCTATGTCTACATTAATATTTTGACTAGGCACTATTGTCTTGTGCTGTGCCCATAGTTATACAGTCAATGGTACGAAGCAGTATCCCAACACTGGCCTTTCAGCTGGACACCTTTGACCGCATCGCCTTTAGACACTGCTGTGATGCCACCTGAAAGCAATGCAACCTCCTATCTGCAAAGCACCCTGAGAAGGATACTTGCGCTGAATGGTGCTTTGTAAAGTATCTAAAATAATGAAATTACAAATAGCTACAGCGCACTTTCATTTTGTCGTTTCATGTTATATGTATAATTTCCACCATGAATTATACATTTTGTTTAATTTATAAAGGCTGAATGCATGGACGACGTATGGTAATTCTGCTTTACCGCAGTGGCAAGTTCTTTTTACCAATTGTGATCTGGTGTGATTCACTAATAGATATATTTTAATTGTTGTTTTCTACTGAGCTCAATGTTAGAGAGTGCTTAATTTGTAAATAAAAAGGTGCCGGTGCTCAAGGCCTTCCTCTTAAACACGAGGCTGCTATAATTAAATCTGCCAGCACTGAATACTGAGGTGGCGTAATCCTGAAGCCATCTCGGGCCTCTTCCATCCATTTACGGTCACCCCTGCCCCTTCAGCTCATCCTGCAGCTTTCTACTTTCTCCCTTTATGACGCTTCTTCGTTTTTCCTTCTTCCGTCTTTCCCATATGTGTCTTTTGCTCGCAGCAAATGCTTGAGGCAGAATAAGTCCCGGCCCTCAAAAATAAGTGCCGGTGCTCAGCAACGGACTCAACTAGCACAAATTAAGCACTGATGTTAGATGATTTTAAACAGACAGACGGAGCTACAAGGATGCTATCTGTTTCTCTGATCAGTATTCTTAGCCACGAGAAGATTGTATATGTGACTTACAATAATGAGCTGCTATTGCAATATATTGTTGTTGCATGAACTTGGCAATTATTTTAATCTTACATGAGATTCGCTATGTACCTTTCATTCAGGTGTGTGCATTAAATCAGTGTTATACCCACAGATTGAAGAGATTAAAAGTCGGCGCACATTATAGATAAGGAACCATTATTTCCACACGTCAGTGCACTGTTCCACAACTATATTACTAGTCCTACAGGTGCAGGAGTATAGGCCACAAGGCACTTTTGACACTTTGTAACTACTTGTCTTCATGTTATTAACCAATATACAGCTGGATTTATTCTGTCACCATCTTGTGTCCCTCAGTCAGACTGTGTCCCCGTTTTATAAGGTAGACCAGGCAGATGGTCAAGTAGTGTCCACAGGTTTCCCGTGAGTGGGGTGCTTTCAGTGCTCCACATAGCTTTTAAGCAGATATGCAGTCCTCTTTAGACAGTACCTTTCCCAGCATGTGCTCAGCTGGAGAGGATGGATCATGTGTAGCTCAGCCATCATTAAAGGATCAAGAAAGGTCCCTCAGGCCACGTTAGAGGAAAAAGCTATTGTAAGTACTGGATGAAAAAAAACAGTCTATATTATTTTTTTGATATGGCTGGACAGTCGCCAAACTCCAATTAAAGGTGATACATCCTTCAAACAGTGGACAGTACCAGGGCAATGACTGCTTTTCAAGATTTGCCCTTGAATCTAGCATGCGGAGACTCATTTGAACTGAAGCTGGAGAGTAGCCACTGCTCCACAGTGAAACAGCTGAAAAACCAACTACTTAGAAGAAGTTCATCCTGCAGACAGCATGTGGACCCGTGGCACCAAGAAAAAAGGATCCCTTCTTGAGGGTATGAAGAGGGTCATAGATACTTGAGACCGTCTTGAGAGGGATGATGGGCAACCTAGTCAAGCAGCAGAAGGCTACCCGTTGAAGGTGACTGGGGGCACTACATTGTGGAACATAGTCACAGACATCGATCCCCGTTACAAGCCATTTCTGAACATCACATAGACTTAAACACAAACGGTCAACAGCGACACTCAATGTCATATTGTGAGATTGTTGAGGGAACGCCAGGAGTACAGAAAAAATACTGGAATCTGACTATCGATCATTAGGGATGAAGATTCCTTTACCTCTGGGCCTGACTGGGTCAATGGACTGGTACTGTGATGTCTTCCCTGTGACCTCCTGAGCTGGATTGAGCAAAGGGATTGCAACAAAGATAAAGAGCTTGCCACTTTTAGCAGCAAACAGCTCGTCAGACGAGTATCACAGAGATATAAGGCCTACCACCTGTAGTGCTTGGTGAACAAAGTGGCTTGGTACAGGCAGCAGAGTTTGTCATCTCTGACAATGGATAGCTCATGGGATTCGTGCAGAAATGCAACCCACCCTTTAGTCTAAACATCATGGGAAATTGAGAAAGTGGTGCATAATATGTCGATTCCCAGCTTGCCTGGGTCCAGCAGATAGGGGTAGACATACAGGGGGTTATTCTAACTTTGGAGGAGGTGTTAATCCGTCCCAAAAGTGACGGAAAAGTGACGGATTTACCACCAGCCGTATTACGAGTCCATTATATCCTATGGAACTCATAATACGGCTGGTGGTATATCCGTCACTTTACCGTCACTTTTGGGACGGATTAACACTCCTCCAAAGTTAGAATAACCCCCACAGTGCCTGTCATCCATAGCTACCACAGGAATAATGAAGCCACTTTCCTGTAGGACTGGTTTCACGTAGGACTGATGAAGGGGTGCACAGGCTGCTACCTGCATAGCTGAATGGTTCTATGAACTTCAGAGTCAGTTTCAGAACTGATGGCACTATAGAGGGCACATTAATATATAGCAAGCAGCCTTAAGGACAGGGTTGTCTATGAGATTAACACAGTGATAAACAATCGGAACTGGATTGGTTCAGGGCTACCATGTATGCTTTTTCTTGTGTTGCACTTCTCATGGGACTGATGCAGGTATAACAAATCTTTGAACTCTACAGCTGGATGATTTCATGGGGCTGGCACAATGTTTCAAAGGTGTTCATCCTCTGGCAATGCCTTACTCGGGTGAATGGAACAGGAATAAAGATACTTTCACATGCAGGGCTGGATGGGATTATGACATCAAAACAAGAACTGACATCTTTTCAACACTAAAAGTGCATAGCTCATGCGGATGGCACAGGATAGTCGCATAGTGCAAAAAGATGCCCCCATCCCCCACCGGTAGAAGTCAGTAGTGACCTCTAACATTCACGTTGGTTGACTTTCTCACAGATAAAAAAAGACATTGGACAAAAGACCCCCTTCCTCCTGAGGAACTACTGAGTCCTATGCCATGTGCTGGCACAACACTACAGAGCCTTTGATCATGTAAGAACTGATGGTTAGGATCACACATCTCATTACCTGCTTCTTTCTTTTCTCTGTGAAAGTGTACCTGTTTTTTCACCCATTGGTCTATGACTAGGCCCACCCACACTGGAAGCACAAAGGTGCCAATCCTTACGGCACTGATGATCGATTTCGACATTTAAAGAGTGCTCCCTCTGTCACCAGTGAGTCCTGTAACTGGCCAGGAGGGCACCGCCTGGTTGGTGCCAGCCTACCGAGTACACCAAAGGCACACAAACATTTATTGCCGGAGGGGGAATTATTCTAAATACCTTTTTGGAGAAGCTTTCCAGGCTTCACAATTGACATCGTTTTAGAACTATTTTTTATAGGCTTTCCTCAAAATCGTTCATTTGATTAAAGTAGGTGTTCAACCACCAAGGACTCATCCACCAATCACATCAATCTAGGATATGTTTATTGTACATAGAATAAACAAAAAATTAAAACGCATTACCATACCTTCCTGATATGTTCATCATTCTAATGTATTTTTTAGTGAAAGAGTCCTTGAGGTCTTCATGTGCAGAAGAGTATTATACCGAGAGATCAGTATTAAAAATGATGGATTCCGGCTGACAAAGCTTTGTTGAACAAGTGCAACCGTCCTTCTTTTTCTTAAATATCAGTTCAAGTCATGAAATGCTTTTCAATCAAAACCTCTTAATACCGTTGATGCTTTTCGGCCCTTTATCAGTAACCTCTGGGTCTCCTCAGGGAAAACGGTACAGGGACCTCGAAGGTCTATTACTCAGTTTCTGTAGACGTGTCTCTGAATGATGAATTTCAACTACTTGTGCCTTTGGGATGTATACTTTGATGAGTTTTCTTGTTTAAAGAATATTATATAGCAGATGCTATGCTAGAGGGTAGGAGCATCAGAAGAATCCCCCGCCACCATGTCCATCAATCAGCTTGTACAGCAGGGCTTGTGCGGTGACGGTGTGAAGTGTGTGATGATCCCTCCTGGTGGCATCTGGAGTTACCACCGCTAGGACTTCGGTGTCTGCTACGGAATTCCTATCTCCATCCCTCTCAACTGCTTGACAATAGATGGGGCGAGTGTGTCTGGGGCACAATACACATGGCCTCTGGATGTGGTGAATCCACTCCAGAAAGTGGTGTTGGTATTCCTTGATCACACAGTGGGCACCAGTGATTGATTTGTGAAAGAATAAGTACCCAGACCCAAAGCGTTGCTCAGAAACCTGCACCTAGCGCTAACAAATGTTAGGATGCCGAATAGCAAGGCTGCCTAGCCGTAATTCCACATTATGCCTCTTTCCATTCACCACCAGGTAATCCCTGCTCTTTTATTCAGTCTTGCCCCACCTGCAGGCACTGGTTCAAGTTAAGCACTGCTCGGCACGCAGGATCTGATCAGAGTAGTCCCCCAACTTTTGCACTGTGCAGAGGTAGCGATGGGTTAGCCTGTGAATAGCCTGTGAATAAATGCTGCACAGATTCCCTGCGCAGCGTGATAGGACTTTTCAGTGATCAGAGGTATGTCATCGGTACTTCGAGGGTTGTTACGCCAGAGGGAAGTAGAGCCGGAGTCTTTAATTTACATTCAAAAGGTTTTACTTCGCAGACATTTACTCCGCAGGTAAATGTATTTTATATGCATATGTAAATATATAAATATTTGTGTATACAGATAAAGATATACATTTACACATGTACAATTAAAGTTTTGCGTTTTCAGTGTTCAGGGAGGGCTAGTGCACGGGGTAATGAGGAGTGTTTGGGGTGCAGGGATGGGTAGTAATTAGGAGTAGTAAGGAGTTTTACGTCACCAGGGATGGGTTGTGTTCAAGGGTAGTAAGGAGTTTTTAGGTCTCAGCGACAGGTAGTGTATATGGCTAGTGAGGAGTTTTAAGAGTTCAGGAATGAATTGTGTCTAGTGGTGGTAACGGTTTAAGGGTTCAGGAATCAGTAGAATATTGGAATAGTGAGTGCCATTTAGGGTTCAGGGATGTGTAGTATACAGGGTTCGGGAGAGATCGAAAATGTATAGATACTGGTATTTTAAAATGAATATACTTTAATTAAAAAAGGAAGTTGTTAATATATAGTGTATACATATACCACTATTAATTAAGTTATATATACATTATAAATGAATAGCTATACATTAATTAAAAAGAGGTTAAAAGTAAAATGTAGTACTTGAATGTGAAGTAAAGAGTTGCAGTGGTAAATACATGCTTTGTAAATTTGAACCTGATATGCGAGGTAAAGGAATTCTTGATGCAATAACATGTAATGTCAATGCATTCCAGATGTTAGAATCGCAATGTAATGACACCTGATGTCAGTGCCTCTTATGTATCAAGTGGCCTGTTTATGAAAGAAGCGAGTGCTTAGTGGCTTAGAGTCGGGTAGTCTCCAGGCACAGAGAAGGAAAATGGCATACAAGAACATAAATTAGAAGGGGGGATGAGAAAGAAGAAAAAGGGGTTCATAATAGAAACTCTAGATCTAGCAGTGAACACGCACAATGCATTGCGCAGAATGCCAGGGGCAGGTACTAGTGCAGTGCTTCTCAAATATTGCCCTATTGCCCCCAAGACGTTAGTGAGAGACACAATGTCAGGCCTATGGCCTCGGCACAAAGACATGCACCTGTTCAATAGCAGCCCACGAAATCCTCACAAAGTCAGTAGAACTCCCAGTGATCCAAGCAAGAGGAGGAGGAAGACATCCCAAGGTGGTTGATGCAAAGCAGAAAAAGTCAGAAGTCCAAGAGTGGAAATGACATTATTGGTTGTAATCCAGAGATGTCATTGGAATGTGTTAACCTAACCCATGTGAGAATAGATTTCAGATGCCTTAGAAAGGTCGAAAGTGCCAAAGATCAATTTGATCTTCTGCACACAGAAAGAGCAGGAAGAGAGCCTCATCGGAGATTGTCACTGTATTCCTATAGATGTGACCAGAGAATCCAAGAATGCCAAAATATTAACAAGTTCTTGTCATTAGTATTTAGTAGGACATACTCGTGCCTGAGAGGATCAAGGTCTGGTACCCTAATGGGTAATTCTAAACTTATCAACACAAGTAGATCCTAAGGATCATAAATGTGTACACCAAGAGTACTGGGAGGCCAAAGAAAGATCATCCTCACAGAGTTCTCGTAAATCTTCTAGTAGGTGCGAAAACTGAGTTTTAACTGTGGTAGTCTAAGCCATTTGTTCAGTTAACCCAGTCTTGAAAGCAGATGCTTACATTGTGCAGACTAATGTCTCTGTTTTTCAGGATGGAGCACTCGTAGTCTAGCTCAGTGGCAAAGGCTGAGAAAATATTCTTGTCTTCATCAAAAGCGTATTGCTACCTAGAAACTGGCCAGCAGTCTAGAAAGGGTGCTATGCCATTGAATGGAATTTGAAGCAAGTCCTTCTCTACATATTAGGTTACTCTCCTATGTGTTTGGGATTATTTTTGCAATACAAGCAGATTACATGTTTGTAAAAGGCTTGTGGATGTGAAAGGTGATAACTCAAAGATGCTGCACTGGTCTGCCTTCCTCCACAGACTTCACCATGAAGCACAAAGGTGAATCTTTTTATGCGATTGCGGAGTGAATTCCAAAGATCTAGAACAAATTAGAGGATAAGGATTCTTCAAGGCTCAGCTGTCTCAATTATTTACCCTTTAGTGTATGGCTCCGGCAGGTTACCAGAAGGCTGCCAACCTAACTCTTCTCCTGCAGAGCCCTGAAGTACAGATAGCTGGTGGGGGTGCCACAGTGCTCTCAATGCTTTGCTTCGAGGGAGTAGTCCTCTTAGATTGACTATTGGAGATTGCCTCATTGGCAGCAGCCTATCAAAAATGTTGAGGTATAACTGTAGGAATACTGTGCTACACTAGATATTGTGCCACAAGACTGAACCTTATTTGATGTGTAAAATCTATTCAGACTCCCATAATGCAGCTTTTCTTCCTTCTCCTAAGAGTGTTGTAAATATTTCTAGTACATAAGTGCATCCCATAGTAAAAGGATTCATGCCGAAGGCTGGTGTAGCTCCCTGTGGGGAAGAGCTGTGTAAATAACTCTCACCACCATAAATATCTCTTGCGCTTCTCAGAACTACTCCATTTGTGAGCAACTTGCAGCCCATAACACCTCCTGCAAAGTCTGCTCCCTGTAAGTTTTCTCATTAAGAATCCAGTAACAGTGCTTCTTCCTGAGAGGCTGCCACTTTCAAATGGCAGACGATGCCTTTGTGTGACCGTGAGCTGAACCAGCCCTGAATCATAGAAGTGTGGGTGTCCTCCAACCAGTACTTGGAATCACATCAGGACCTATGTGACCTTGACAGGCACTTATATGGTGGTCATTTTCTTTCTACCTGGGGCCAGGTTGGTGACATTTTCATGCTTGGAATCCACGGTTCTTCTAGGTATTTTTTATTCCTGCAACATAAGACTGCAACTTAGTAGCCGTAAAGGCAGGAAAGACTCCTAGGCTGCAGTGAATCTCAACCACAAACAACCAAACTCAAGGAACAGCTTTTCTGTCTGCCTGAATACCCACCATCCCCAAAATACCCTCAACAAAATGAAACACCTATTCCCAGCTGATGACAATCCTACCAGTCCTCATCAGGCTGTAGAGCTGCTGGTGACATAAACCATCTGAGTTATACTGGTGAACTGACCAGTTGACTCGCAATGCCATCTAGTTATGCAGCCCCAAGTGATGACTCTGCTTAGTGGGCTCACTATGGCCCTCATTCTGACCTTGGCGGGCGGCGGAGGCCGCCCGCCAAAGTCCCGCCGTCAGGTTACCGTTCCGCGGTCGAAAGACCGCGGCGGTAATTCTGACTTTCCCGCTGGGCTGGCGGGCGGTCGCCTTCAGACCGCCAGCCAGCCCAGCGGGAAAGAGGCTTCCACGATGAAGCCGGCTCGGAATCGAGCCGGCGGAGTGGAAGCTGTGCGACGGGTGCAGTTGCACCCGTCGCGTATTTCACTGTCTGCACAGCAGACAGTGAAATACATGTAGGGGCCCTCTTACGGGGGCCCCTGCAATGCCCATGCCAGTGGCATGGGCACTGCAGGGGCCCCCAGGGGCCCCGCGACCCCCCCCTACCGCCATCCGGATCTCGGCGGTCCGACCGCCGGGATCTGGATGGCGGTAGGGGGGGTCGGAATCCCCGCGGCGGTGCAGCAAGCTGTGCCGCCGCGGAGGATTCAATGGGGCCGCGGTACACTGGCGGGACCCCGCCAGTGGTGCCGGTCCGACCGCGGCTTTACCGCCGCGGTCGGAATCCCCATTGGAGCACCGCCGGCCTGTCGGCGGTGCTCCCGCGGTCCTCCGCCCTGGCGGTCAAAGACCGCCAGGGTCAGAATGACCACCTATGTCTTTGTGCTACAATCAGCCATACAGCAAGTCCCTCACACCCCCCACCTCGAGACCCACTGAGAGAGTCCATACTTCAAATCTGTTTCCCACAGAGGACACTTCTCTGAGCCCTTTTTCACAGTTCACCTAGACTCACTTCTAGCTGCAACCGCCTAACTCCAACCAATGTTTTGTGTGTGTGCCGAAGAATATAAGACATTCATCTCTCACTGGCGCTGGAGTACCCTTTGCAGCAAGGGAGATATTTGCAGATGTGTTACTGCTTTGTGGAGAATCCACCAAGGTTTTCTTCCTCCTGCAGTCCCTCATTCTCACCAAGAGAGACAACGGCTGGGTTTAAACTCTAGGAAAAAAGAAAAAAAACAGCAGAGCCAAGGGCCCAGGTGGGCCTCACCCGAATCACGAGCTAGCCGAGGTTGGTAGAAATGTAGACACAGTGCCATTTTGCAGCTTGGTGCTCCTCAGATCTAACCTGAGGTGCCAGGCGCAAAAACCCCCGGAGGAAACCCGAAAATATCACTGCAAATATGAGAAATTAAATTAATATCAAAAGGTTATTTATGCTGACTCTAAGTTCCCAATTCTGAGGTTGTGGCAGCAAGAACCCCTCAGACACTGGGAGGCAATCTGCACGAACCACGCAAAGTATATTTTTATCACTGTCCTTTCTCCCCTTTGCTTTTAGAACTAACATTACAACATTTATTAGCACAGTCTGATGTTCTTATGGGCCTTGTTTCCATTGGGTTTCTTAAGCTGTGAGGAGTTTCTTTTTCTTTCAGAGGGAGTGAGATGTGTAATATCCTGCTTATCAGGTTACTCAGGGATATCATAGAATTTCAGGGTTATGAGGTTTCCCTTGAGAACGGCTGAGGCAGATGGACCAGGGCTGAGCATCAAACTACACCTGCTCCTGGTGGGGGTCATTTAACTATCCATTTACCTTACAATAAACCTTCTCCTAATCTGTAAAAGAACTAACATTAGAACGAAGATTGGCCATGGGGCTATCCACAGTGCAGAAGTTGCTCATTCAAGGAAGCCCAGGGTAGAGATCTTGCAAACATACCTGAGAACATGATGTAGGAGATTGGCCCAGGGATATGGAGACTTTCACCCCTAAGAGTAGGTGGCTCTAGTGATGGATAAAGAGGTTCAGAGCCTGTCACTTCTATGGTGGTGGTTCTTGGGACTAGGTTAAGGTCACAATGCCTGTCACTTGTGGAGGGTTGCCTCTTTGGACTGACAGCGTGATAAAAAGATCATCAAGGTTAGGACTGAATGGCTCAAGGAATTGGTGTTACATCCAGATCAAAATTTGATTGACTCACTGAAAACATACAGTAATACTGAGGTTCCCGCCGTTAGTTGGGACTGAGCAAAGGAGTTTGGTGCAGGCCTACAGAGTCTTTCACCTATTGGAAGAGATGGATTTCCACCGGGATACGAAGCCTTTCAACTCTTGGAATGGATGGATTTAGAAGAGTACCACAGTTATACAGAACCTTTCACCTTCAGTAGGGGGTGGATGATGTTTGGTAATACATACAGAGATACAGAGTCTGCCACCTCTAGGGCAGCATGGCTCCGGGGATGGCACTCTGACTCACTTGCTGTCCTGTCCAGGGCTGATGGAGCTCTGGATTGGCAGTTAAAGGCCATGTATCACCATAAGCCTGGATAGCTCGAGGGATGGACACGGAGATACAGATCAGTATTCTTTTGGCTGAGTGGTGTGGTAGAGGGGTCACAGCCTGCCACCTCCAGGAGTTACTGGGCTCAGGAGACTGACATGCATATCCTTTTACTCACTGGACTGGATGGGCTGGAGGTAAATATTACTTTGGACCTTCTGTATCCTCTGACTGATGAGCACTGTGCGGTTACAGCCTATTTAGGCTCGGTGCTTATATATTATTTATGTGTTAAAATATTTATATAGATCTTCACAGCACCAGAGAGGACCCCTAGGCACATTAGAATGAGCTCGGTGAAAACATATTATAAATAACATGTAACCAAATTAATAGAAACGAGGGTTAAACAAGAGTCTGCTGTATCCGCACAACCCCAGTGGAATGTCGGCATCTCGCTGCCCTTCAGTATGAAGCCGCCTTTAATTGTGGCGTAGACTCGCTGAGGCCTAAGCCACAGGCTCGACAAGGGCACGTACTGGTGGTGAGAGCCAGGTCAAGCCGGGCTCTCACCAGAATGTGGTAGCAGCAGACTTCACATTAGGAACAAAGACTTAAATACCAGAATTGTATAATGCACTCTAATATGCCACGAGTGCACAGCATAATTCATAGGCCATGTTAGTGCTTTCACTAAAGAATATTTTGAACAACTGTGTCCAAATAGGTGGTCACCATGTACATTTGCTATAAAACTCTTTGATTTTAAAGGGGCTGCATTTCATGGCCTTCAGGCAAGGCTGACCCCCCAGGGGTGTGGAAGGTGTAGAGAAAAATGCAATTTTACATGCTCTTTAATTCTTAGAAGTATCTTTCTTCAGCTCTTCATTTTACTAGCTTTCATTTTTGCATCGTGCCAATTAGGCGTAGAGTCTCGGTCGTGTGTTGTGACTGCGAATCTCCTCAAAAGGGCAGGAAAAAATGACAAAAATACAGACAGCTCACATTTTCAGGCTGCACACAGTGTTACTACAGATTTTATAGGGAGGTTACCGAGACTTTAAGATTCAGGAAACAGACTAGGGGCCCAGTTCACATAAGTAAATATACACAGGTATATTTATACATGGGTATAATTATTGCTATTTCCAGGTGTAAGTCTCCACCTTGCGCTCTGCACTTTTATCTGTTTACCATTTCCGAGTATAGAGTTACATCTACGTCTAGACTTACTTGTCTCCAGCCTGTCCAATCAAGGGACAGAGACCCCTACAACAGGCTTTATGAGTGTAAAGTTACCATTAGTAACTTTGCTCACGTAAGTGGAATTCTCGACCCCTGTAGCTGAGCTCTCTCCTTATGGGAAAGAATTGGGAACCTGAATAAGGATTTTTGGAAAAATATATATACACATTTTTAAATGTGTAATATAAATGTAAATATTTTTTAAATGTTTATTATTACCCAGAACGAAAAAATTTAATGTTACAAAACATAACACAGTAAATCAAACATGTATGAAACAATTACTTGGGTTAAATTGGGTTGAACAATAATTAAGAAAAATCCCAACATTTCTATTTAACATGTTGCACATTTTGTCAAAGGTTTTGTTGAACTCAATGAAAGTTTAATTTGTGCAACCAACACACACACATATATATATATATACATATATATATTTATATATATGTATATATATCGAGAGAGAGATAAAGAGAGAGAGAGAGAGACACATGTAAGTATAATATATATATATATATATATGTATATATATATATATATATATATGTATATATATACTTTGAAAAACTAGAAGTTAAAGTGATGTAGTTAAGAATGGTAATACAATGTTGCTGATGATAATAAAAAAAGGTGAAAGTGACGCTATGGTTAGGGGCTGAAATAATACAAGAACTAACATTTAAAAAACAAGAAAAACACTGAAACCAGTTACATTTTACTGGGCAGTGCACTTCTTATACATATTACATCACTCATGACATATTAATTTACATTATTGATGACATCTCAAATTAAATCAGTGAATTTTAGGGTTTTTTGATATTGCTCATCCAACTCACCTGTTAAGAATGGCTTTAGGTCAGGCCCTGCACCCAAAACCCCACGGGTGGCCATCGGCATGCTGCACACAGCATTTGGCCTTGCACATGGTGGGATTGTGCACAGACCTGGCGCTCTGCAGTTAAGGCATAGATCCCCAAAGGGTAACATATAGAGAACATTTTTAAAGTTTATTAAACTTGGAAAACATTTGCAAAATATTTTTATGTTACAACACTATTAGCTTAATTCTGCATTATAGGTTTCACTAATGTACATATATTACATTAAATTAAATTTATTTTATTGAGATTTAAGTAAAAAAGTAAATTCCTACCTAAAAGAATTAATTAAAAGTAATTTAATTATATTTTATACAATTTATTGTTAGATCAATCTATACATCGAAAAGGTTATTAAAATATTTTATAATTAGATAATAAATGTGTACTATTTTAATATATTTGTAACATTGCATTTTAATTATTTATATTTTTAACTATTTAATTTTTTTTTAAAGTGGTTTGCCCTGTTGTCTGCGGGACGTACTACTGTCTTTGTTTCTAGCAGTAACTTCCACTCGTAAGTTTGACTCTACCCTCTTCTTCAAGGTAAGTCTACACTTTTGTGTAACTTTACCCTTGGATGTTCTGAACACCCCAAAATATTAAAGTTACTCAAAAGTGTAAGAGTAAATTAAACCTGTAAATTACTCACAAGTGTAAATGACCTTTGTGAATAACACCCATTAACTTTCTGCAAGTGCCATCCTTTATTGACACCAACTGTCAGCCTAAATATCGCTTCTCACATTTGAGGGCTTGGAAAGAGAAACAGGTAATTTCCAAATATTGGTGCTCCTTGACTCCCATATGAGTGGCAGCACATAAAGACCGTAAATCGGTTACTCTGCTCCAGAATGCTGCCCAGATCTCTATTAATTTTCAATCCAGAAGTGTTTTGTACCACATCCTCTTTATCCTACCATCCTCCAGAATGTGAATATACATTTATACTTCCTTATGCCCTATGAATATGTAGCAAAATGCATTTTTATTCCATTGTTGGATGTTAACAGACAGTGTGACTCTCAAATTCATCGCAAGGTTGTCTGCATCAACATGATGTAGTTCAGTAACAGGTTTGTGGTAATTAGGTTCAGTGCTGAATTTGACAGATCTCCCATTCTGCCATCAATTTCTGGAGGATTAAGCAACAAATTATCTGGGACAACCGACAATGGTTTCTAGTATCCTATGCAGTTTACTAAGAGCCCTAGAACATTGGGTAATTGGGGCACTTTGTTAGTCTCACTTTCAGTAGATCTGGAGAAAACCAGAGAGCAAGAAAGTCTTATACTCCTGCAAGGGCAATATTGATGCTGTCACTAGAACGTTCTATCCCTAATTCTGTTTTGGAGAGAATTAAGTCAACATACGTATCCGTTTGATTAAGAAAGTGTCTTTGAACAAATATCCTCGGTTGAGCTAATGGTGAAGCCCCTGTGTTGGACTGACACACTTTGTAGCCACTACTACTTTAAAAAGGTCATACACTCCACGCACCAAGGTTTAAATGTTCTTGTTTAAATAGGTCAGAACCACAGAAGGAAAATCCATAATTTCCTGGCTTACCACAGTCAGGAGTTAAAGGCTCTTCCCTTCAGCCTATTGACCAATCAGAGGCGTGGTTTGTGTGTTTCACTTGCTGACATACCGCTGACTCTCTGCACTTGTGGTGCAAAGCAATGTATGGTTGGTGGTCAAGGTTAAGGGGCATCAGTAGAACTGGCAACTAGTCCACTCGCAGTTATTGATGTTAGGCATGCCCGCTCCAAGTAGGATTTTCCTTGCCACCCACTCCTAGCTAATGTGTGCAAAATATGGCCAAAAAGCAAGTTTTCAAGTCCACAAAATCACAATCATACACCTACATCTGTGCGCAAAATAATGTGAGGTTTGTGGGTGTGATTTAGAGGGAGCAGCAGGAGTGCCGACCAATCCACTCACAGCCTTTGATCTTAGCAATGTACCCCAGGTATGATCTTTGCTGCTGCCCTCTCCTTGCTGCATTCTTCATGTTTAACTATGAACACAACATATTGCCACTAAGCAAGTTTTCAAGATCATAGAGTAATGATCTGATAATTTGTAATTTATGGTACATGTAAATAAAGTATTCAAAGGTAGCTTAGTGTAGCCCGCCCGTGACATGCAACAGGAAGTCAAATATGTCTGGCATAGAAAGCATTACCTTAATGAACTTACACTGCCTATCAGACTCACCATCTCAGGAGAACGAAGAGGACTCAGAAGCAAAAGGCCATTTGACCTGGAAATTCCAAAATTGAAATCCTGCTCCACAAAACCAAACTTTCTCTGATGTGGCAACATCAGTCTGGAACTAGATATGAGAACGTGTCAAATTCCCCTTTTTTCAGATGAGCTCTAAAAACTCTCCTCGTCTGATTGTATGTAAGCAAGACCAGTTACCCATCTCATAGTTAGTCAAAACTTCCCTGGTCAAAATGTTTCTGTACCCTCTCATCTCTATTTGCCCTTCGATGTAGTTCTTCCAGTATTTTCTTCATTGTATGAATATCTTATAAGCGGTGGGCGCTCATACTTAAAGTGCAGCAGCATTATATATAACCCTAGAATGGTTGGTCCATTTTACATAATGTCTCTGGATCAAGGGCACTAAAAAGTGTAGTATTAGGATACTTGCACTGCATTCACTACATTGGTTGCTAGTTAAAAAAAAACTGGATCCAAAACTTTTATTCTGTACGAAAAGCTCTACATGGGTATGCATCTTCAATCCAGCTCCTGTGTATCTCAACATGAAAGCATACATTCCTAGAAGTGCACTGAGATCCAATAGTCATGATGTACTCCAGGTTCCAAAGTTTAATTAGAGTGGAGACCACAGACTGTCAGTACAGGCACCCAGTCTATGGAACAGCCTTCATATGCACATTAGAGTGTTTTCACGTTTACGTTTCTAAAAGACATTTAACAATCAATATTCTCTGAATAATGATAGTTGCCTTCCTAGTAAGTCAGCAGTTTCCATTAGCTCTTATTTAGATTCCATTAGTTCCGCGACACTCAGATGCAGTTCGGATTGCAGCAAATCTTAATCAGATGTATTGAGTTTGATGCTTCAGTCGACCTTACATTAGGATTTATTTTTACGTTACAGGACTAGGTCTGCAGATTTCCCTTAATCTATCTCCGTCTTCAAAGGAAAGAAAAGTTAAAAAATGAAAGCTCACATTTTCCATCGACTTCTATTTATTTAAAAGTTTCAGCATTCTGCTGGCCTTATCCTTGCTTCTTCACCCCAATGCCAGCTTCCTCCTTGAGTAAGTTAGCATGTGGAACTATGAAGGTATTGAAAAATAGCCAATAACATATAGGCTCTTGCAGTTTTATTTCATCCATTGTTTCACATTTGGAACTTGTGAATATGAAGATCTTCATAGCCCTTCTCTGCAAACTTGATCGCCTCAACCTCCAGGTGCTTTCAGGACAATGACCTCATACTCACTGTCCAAAAAAATCTCAATACAGGTACAATCGTGATTCTTAATTGCATGTGAATTAGCATAATAACGGGGGTTTGTCTGAACAATATCCACCAGGTAAAACCTGGTGCAATTATTTTTTTGTGGCAAGTGGGCACATTTCAAATCTTGCACACCTTGGAACAAGGAAAAATCGTTACCATTTTGTTAATCCCATTCTGATGTCTGAAACTTGCATTGGGCTCTAGCAGGGGCAGATTCTTCTTTAGAAGTGAGGGTCTGCAGTCCTCTGAAATTCCAACACATTCACATCCAAAAATAATAAATAGATCAATTTGTTCAGAGATGCAGTCCTAACCATGGATCATAACTCTAAACAAAGCACTGCATTAGGTCTGGGCTGTCTGTCTGCCCTAGGCTGCTTGGCCCGCCTGGCTTTGAAGCAGGAGACGGAAGCCAGGCAGTAAATCAACTTTCAACACTGTGAGGTAGGACGGCAGGGCTGACTGCTCTAAAGTACTTCATTTACATTGTGGTCTATGGCAGTATCCTCTATAGGCCAGTGATGCTTTTAGCATCATGGTTTCGGGCATCAGTCTTCATCCCTGTGTGAGGACAGCCATCTGTTATTCAGAGGCATGGATCCCACCTTTTCTCCATCCATCATGTATAAGGAGTGGATGCAAGCATGTGTAACTTGGTGCCTTGGGTAATGGTAAGTGTTATCATGCTAATTTTGTGTTGTTTTTATTGCGCTGAGACCCCTTGTCAAACTAACCTCCCCCACTGTGACACCCCAGGCCCTGGCTGCAAATCGTTGGCTCCTTTAGAAGTGGAGCTGTTGTATTTGTTCCCTCACAGAATCGATCAAAAGGACCAGCAGCATTATTGCTCCCTTGCGAAATTGATCAAAATATCGGCGTCAGGCTCAAAGGGAGAAATATGTGCTTACAGTAAAACTTATGTGCTGTATGGCTTTAAAACTGGCCCTATCACCATGCCCTTAGCACTAATGCCAAAAACATGGGATTGATATGCAAACAATGAATGTTAAAAAGTGATTTAGTTCCTCTTATTTCTCAAGTTCTACTTAATGCTACATTCCCCATGAGAGTTAGCTGTTTCATCATGCTCTGTTTCTGTATTTCTTTTCATGCATTTTATTACTCTTCCATAGTGCATACTTTGACTCATGCCAGGTGTTTATGAGTGGCTTTGACTGAGAGTCTGGTGCTGAGGCTGAAGGCAAAGCAAAGTGCCTGTCAGTGGGTTGGCATCTCCACAGAGCACACAGAACAATGGTCATGTATTCCAGTTACAATTGAAATTCAGTGAAAGTGTGTGTGAAGGGGTGCACAGAGGTCAAAATATTTAGAAGGCAAAGACAGAAGGTAATAAAGTCCTTAAATGTGAATGAGTGCAGTGTATGTTTGAGGTGGTAAATGAGGGAGATGCTAGAAAGTGCATTCAGGGAAGAGTGAAAAGAGGAGGTTGAAAATGTGCAGATGTATGTGATGTGAAGAGAAAAAGGGCAAAGATACCTAACACAAAGCACACATAACTGAAGGCCCTACTTCTTCCACACGCCTCAGTAATATTTAATTCACAGTCTCACAATTTCAGAATTGAATCATTTCCAATGTTAATTATTTATAACTATTCATTGTTGTTACTCATTTATCTTAAACAGCTAACTACCATTGACAAAGCCAACAGTATTGACAGGGTATAGGTGTATGTCAGTTGTTGTGTTTTATTTCTGGATGCAATAACATCTCAGAGAGAAACCAAAATACAGGCCAGGTGGCACACTGTGAGAATCCTAGAAATGTATTTTGCATGTTCCCTTTTAGAGAGCCCCCACTTATTTCATCCATCTTAAAGACCTGTCTGCACATATTACTGTATGACTTATTGCAGCCAGCAGCTATGGGTGCTTTCTGATGCCTGGTTAGAGTATTTTCTTCCAAAGTTGATGCTGCATGCAGTGCGAGACACTGGGTAAGCACGCACTTTAAAGGGCCTGACCTTGCAGTGTACAATTCGCATTAAAGTGAAGGGTGAACATATTAATGCAGTAAGATATGGTACAGTTTTTAATGTGTTTAATTTTTCAGGTCTATACTTTCCCACTGCTTCATAAACCTTGTTTTCTCACTAAATGTATTTCCTTTCAAATGCATCATTTTTCAATCCTTTTTAAAAAATTTCTTGGGAGGAGGGCCCACCCTGGACCCCACATTTGTCCATTGAGCGTGCTCGCTTTACTCACTACATAAAAGTTGTACCCAGACTTTTACACCCCACGACTTTCAAATGTCTCCATCCGCCACTGGGCTGTAGTGTGAGTACTTGGTAAATACTGCACTCAGCACTATTGCTTGGTGACGGTGAGAGCTCCTATGGAAAGGGTGGCTTCTTTTCCATAGAGTATGGTACGGATCTTCTGCTTATTTTCCAATCTAATCAAGGTTTGGTAGATAAGTGATGCAGGGGGACACAGTGATTTGTTAATGATGAAACAAATAGGGTCACATGGAAATGCCAGGGTTGGAACACTGGTCTCAGGAAATCAAAAGATCACAACTTAATCATTGGTTCACATCTCCTGGCCCAAAAGACTGAACCATCTAGCCGCAGTCACCATCCCTACGGATGCCACTTTCAACCCTGCCTCTGTTGACAAAGGAAGGGGAAACAACTTTCCATCCTTTAACTCCAAATGGTTTACCACTGCATCATGCTACACTTGGAATGCTGACACATCGTCAGTGAAACCAGGAGCCTGAAATGTGGCCAGTGTGTACACACCATAATGCTTCATTAACTCAAGTTGGGAGTCACTAAGCAAGGGGGCATGTTTTGGCCTTCCCCCTTTGCGACCCCTGGACCTGATTTTGCGACCCATGTCCTCAGGGATTGCAAAATCAGTGCCAGGAATACCAGTGGTATAACAAAAGTTGAGGGGACCCCCCTCCAAAGTACATGGAGAGGGATTACTCTCCCCTCTGACCCGGTCAGGAGCTCTTAGGCCAAGGGTCCAATGCCCGTGCAGAGTGGTGGCTGTGCTGAGGGGGCCCGCTAGTGCTTGGCACCCCGCACCACAGCAGCTGCCGGCCGAATGTTATGCCACGACGTAATGCATATGCATAGGCAGCTCTTCCTTAGTCCTAACTGATTTCGTCTGGGGAGTCACTCTGTTTTCTATTATATTTTTTATTACAGTAATAGTAAATAGTGTTTCATTATTCATTATTAGTGTAATAAAAAATGATGTACAATTACCTGGAATATGACCTTTTTTGGCAGCTGAGGTAAGTAAAAAATGCTTTTAAATGTATGTTGTGTGCGTGCTTGCGGGTTAATGTGTGTTTACTTGAGAGATAGAGTGCGTGTGTGTGTAAGTGTGAATGTGTCTGTAAGTGTAAATGTGAATGTATGTGTAAGCATATGAGTGAAACTGAAGTTCAAAGAGCGTGCGCATTTTGGTGAATTGACATTCATCGGGCATTTCGTTTGACAGGTTAAGCCGTGGAAGGGTCCATCCTCCTAAAGATTTCCATTTTTGTAATGTTAGGAACTGGCGGTTATAGCTGGTGACTAGGTCTATAGAGAGAAATGCTGGCCAAGAGTGGGAGTATATGTGCCATGGAGCCAGGCCCATCAATTTAAACACAACACACTTCTGGACCGGAGACACTAAGGCCCTCATTATGACAATGGCGGTAAAAACCACCTACCGCACCGGCGACGGCTGCCAAAAGACCGTTGCTGCGGCTACCAGCCATCTGCCATATTATGACCACAGCTGGATTTCTGCCAGGAGGATGGCAGAAATCCAGCTGTGGCCATGCCGGCGGATGGCGGCAAGGTGGTGCTGCTGCCAGCAGCAGCGTCACGCCAGCAGTCCGTCGCCAGCAATATTATGACCCATAATTCGGCCTGGGGGTGTTCTGCTGGTGGACGCTGTTGCTGGAAGCAGCGCCCTGTCCCGTCTCCTGCCGGAGGACCCCCTGAACACAGGTAAGTCGGGTCTCAAACAGACGAGGAGGATAGGGGCTGTTGTGTGTGTGTGTGTGGGGGGGGGTGTATTTGTGTGTGCATGGATGCAGGTGTGTGTTGCGTGTTGGATGCGAGTGTGCATGTATGGAGGCATGAGTGCATGTATGTTGTGTGTGGTGTCTTCGTGTTTGTTAGCAAATGTGTGTGGGTGTGTGTGAGTGGATGTATGAATGCGTGGATGTTTGTGGGAATGGGTGTGTGTATGTGTGTGTGTGAAGGGGGTGTGAATGCAGGGGGGTTCTTTAGAGTGGCAGAGAAGTGGGGGGTATGTGGAGAGGGAGGGGGGAGACCCCTATCAGTGACAGGGCAGTAATCAAGCCACGAAAACCATGGCGATAGTCAGGGTCATAATCCCGCAGGCGGTACAGTGACAGCTGCCGGGCTGGAGATTGATATTTCCAGCCCGGCGGCTGTTACCGCTGTGGCGGTCGGTGTGGTACATTGGCGGTTTGGCTTCAGCCAAACTGCCAATGTCATAATATGGTGGAAAGTACTGCCAGCCTGTTGGCAGTACTTCCCGCCACATAACCGCCGACCGCCAGGGTTGTAATGGGGGCCTTAGACTCTTTGTTTCAAACCCAAAACCAATCTGACCACATAGGGCCTCATTATGACTTTGGCAGTCTTTTCGGAAGACTGCAGCGGTGGTGGCGGCCAAAAGACCGCGATGTTGGCAGTAATCCGACAGCCGTATTAAGAGTCACACTCAGAAGGCCGCCAAAAAACAACCACAAATCCAGCCCCCCAGGAGACAGGAGGGTGGGAAAGTGACGGTTCCACCACCTGCACCGCCAGCTCGACACAATTCGACCCACCATATTATGAGACACAAATCACCATAGCAATTCTTTCACAGTGGAAACCCGTTGGCGGTGCGAACCGCCGCGCTCAGAAATCACTACTGTCAGAACACAACACCACATTGGGCAGTTTGAAAATCTCACACCTGACACACATTCACACACCAGACACACCTACTCACTGCATTATCTAACACACTCCCACATAACCTACAATCCTTTGCTACAAAATCGATTTTCACATATACTGAGAGCAGGCAACTACACTTGTATAGCACCATTACACCAGAGGCACATATACACATCTCACACACCACACAACTACACTACCAACACAAAACACACATAACGAGTACACACACTCGTCACAAGCATCCATCACTCACAACGCACCAACCAGATCATATCAATCTCTCTACACTGCACCCTTACACACACAACACCCCCAACACAACCACTACCATGTCCCCACAAATGCACCCACGGTTCACAGATGACCAGTTGAGGGTCATAGTGGATGAAATCACCAGGGTAGAACCACAACTGTTTGAAGCACAGGCCCAGAAAACCTCCATAGCCAGAGAAATGGAGTTGTGGCAGAGAATATTTGACAAGGTCAACTCAGTAGGCAACCATCCACGCACAAGGGAGGACATCAGGAAGAGGTGGAACCACGTTAGGGGGAAGGTGCGTTCAATGGTACCATGACACCAGATCACCATGCACAAGACTGGCGGTGGGCCCCCTACCTCCTCCCCCACAGTTCACATCTTGGGAGGAGAAGGTCTTGGACATTCTGCATCCTGGGGGCCTGACTGGAATACCTGGGGGACTGGACTCTGATAAGTACCCACAACTACCATGTCACACAGTTGTTGTGTCCTGTATGCTTCCTCACCATCCACTAGAGCATCAAACAATGGATCCCTCCCCCTCCGGAAGTATATTAATTGCCTTTGCACCCCTCACAGATACTGCTACTACCAATCTTCTTCTTCAAATTAAATCAGGCTCCCCCCTAGACCCCGCCCCTCCTTCCATTCTCTCGCGGGTTTCAGATATTATTGCCCCCCCCTTACAAAAATACTGAATCATTCCCTATCTTCAGGTTATCTTCCTCCACTTTTTAAGCATGCCATTATTAAGCCTCTTTTAAAAAAGCCGAAATTGGACCCATCTCTGCTGGAAAATTACAGACCTATTGCTCTCCTCCCCCTTTCAACAAAAATTTTGGAGAAACATGTTAACTACCCATTAACCAGCTACCTGGAGAGCCACGAACTTCTCCACCCCACTCAAATGGGCTTTAGAGCCCATCATAGCACGGAGTCAGCCCTCCTCACAGTGACAGAGTCAGCTAGGCAGCTTCTAGACCAAGGGGCTCATGTAGCCGTGATTCTACTTGATCTTAGCGCAGCTTTTGATACGGTGGATCATAACCTTCTTTGCTGTAGGCTCTCTCAATTAGGGATAGGAGGCTTAGCTTTGTCCTGGCTATCCGCTTTTGTCAAAGGTAGATCTTTTCAAGTGCTGGATCGAGCCTATTTTTCCGATATCTTTCCATTGACCTGTGGAGTTTCTCAGGGCTCCTCCCTGAGTCCAACCCTTTTTAATGTCTATCTATCCCCGCTGGCTAATGTGATCGCTCCCTACAATCTATCTTTGGTCACTTATGCTGACGATACTCAACTGGTGGTATCACTATCTAGTTCTGGGGACTCGTCGGCGGCCAACCTTTCGTGCTGTATGAAAGACATTGGAAGCTGGATGGTTCAGTCTAAGCTTAAGTTCAATGATGGAAAGTCTGAAGTCATTGTACTGGGCAATGCCCCTCCAGCTGCTCCCCTCTCATTGTACTCAGAGGCTTTCAATAATCTTCCTCCGCCCAAGGACCAGGTAAAAAAAGCCTTGGTTTTTGGCTGGATTCTCGCCTGACCATGGACTATCAAGCAAGAAAAGTCTCTTCTACTTGCTTTGGTGTTTTAAGAGTCCTTAAGAAGATCTTGAATCTTCTCCCCCCTACGGCTAGAAGAATCCTCGTTCAAACTCTGATCCTTTCCCGTCTGGACTATGGGAACTCACTGTTTCTTAGCGCCCCGGCCTATGTCATTAAAAAGCTGCAGATAGTCCAGAATGCAGCTGCCAGGCTTCTCATCAATCTTCCCAGACATTTATCCGCTAAGCCTGCTCTTGCAACACTTCACTGGCTCCCCATTAAGCAGCGTACCCATTTCAAAGCCTTATGCATTGTTCACAGAGCCCTTCAAGATAAGGGACCGATGTTCTTTAGAAAGCGGCCATATCTTTATGCCCCCTCGCGAAGTCTGAGGTCCTCTTCCTCCCGACATGTGACCATCTTGCGGTCTAAGAGAGCCTGGGGGGCCAATTCCTTTTCCACCAAGGCCGCTCGTCTCTGGAACGATCTCCCCTCTGAACTTCGTTTTGAACCCTCAGAGCAGCTTTTTAGAAAGAAACTCAAAAGCATTCTTTTTTGTAGATAACTCTCTGAATCCCTCCTGTTGCCAGCACTGGTCACGTCTGGTTAGCGCTGGGATGCCTTAGGGTAACTTCGCACTTTATAAACCCTTTAAACTAAACTAAACTAAATACTCCCCAATTCACTGTATCTCTCACTAAACCTCCCACCTATCCACCTAATGCCCCTCTCCTGCATGCCACTCCTCCACCCATCCCAAATGCCCACGTAGCCCTTGGCAAAGACTTGGATAGCATTGGTTAATACTATCATTACGACTCCCACAATACACTAGCCCCTCTACGTGAAAACCTGGAATGTGCACATCACATCACATCTCTTGCATGTATGACCATTGTACTAGCCATACCAACTAGATGGTATGACTGAGGACCATTACATGGCAACAATAGCAATGCAATGGCACAACACAATGCCAAACAAGACTAAACACACCTACAGCACTGTAACTAATCCAAATGGCCACTAATCATGATCCACAACCCAGAAATTGACCAACCATGCCATGGAATGTAGGATGGCAGACTCCATGCACATGTCCAACATGCACAGACAGTACAATTAACCTTGCATACTCAGATACCCTCTTCCCACTGGGACACCATGCTGCAATGTCCAGCCATTTCCTGTCACAACTAGCAGGCCTGAATAGCCAGTGCAGTACTATAAAAGAAAAAATGGTGGTTGATGCTATTCGTTGCACATCTGAAAGTATTCAAATGTCTTATATCATCTGTAGAAAAGTGCACATGGTGCCATCCTGGTCTGAAAACCCAACCACCACGGGTTTTAGAAGTACACAAGAACACAAGTAGAACAAACGGAACCACCTATGTTAAGTGCTGTAGATACAATATGCAGGGGAAAACAAGCTATACCAGGGCACTCCAAAGTCAATAATAAGTCCATGTAAGTCAAGTTGCCGGAGAAATTTTATTCCTTTGAGAACGGCAAAAGAAAATAGTGTTCAATAGATATACAAGTCCATAAATGACATAACAGAAAACAGCCAACACGTGTTTCGTCCTAACGGACTTTTTCAAGGCTCAGAAACTATAGTGGAAGACAGATGCTGACCGAAAAGTACTGCTTCTGTTGAAATAAAGATCAAGTCGTAACACGTGTTTCGTCCTAACAGACTTTTTCAAGGCTGAAATAAAACAGATGGGAACTATTTACAAGTGATATCACTAACAATCAGTAGATGCAACGTGTAAAACAAGATCAAAGTTGTCCGAAAAATACAGGAAGACTGCAAATAATGCAAGTCCCATTCCGTGTGCACACAAGATTTAAAACAGAGAAATGACCATTAGTGAATAATTAAACAGCATAATAATGTCACCTTGTACTGGAATGGTGAGTACATAAGAGAGGTGAGATAGAGATGAAATCGGTGGAAGAAAATATGCAAAGTCACCACGTGAGGAATAGTTGCTAGATATCTAAGAAAAGAACGAAAAAGAGTGTGGTACACATGCTAAGTATAAGGAGTGGGATAACAATGGTGTCCATAGAAAGATTTTTCAAGACTATGTTATTAGTTCTTCTCCTTCGTAGTCTCTCGATTTGGCCTTTTTGGATATTTGCGTTTTGGGCGACTGCCTACATCTTGCACTCATGATGCCTTTTGTACCACAGGAGCTAGGCTTAATTATTAGGTTTAATTATTCACTAATGGTCATTTCTCTGTTTTAAATCTTGTGTGCACGCGGAATGGGACTTGCATTATTTGCAGTCTTCCTGTATTTTTCGGACAACTTTGATCTTGTTTTACACATTGCATCTACTGATTGTTAGTGATATCACTTGTAAATAGTTCCCATCTGTTTTATTTCAGCCTTGAAAAAGTCCGTTAGGACAAAACACGTGTTACGACTTGATCTTTATTTCAACAGAAGCAGTACTTTTCGGTCAGCATCTGTCCTCCACTATAGTTTCTGAGCCTTGAAAAAGTCCGTTAGGACGAATCACGTGTTGGCTGTTTTCTGTTATGTCATTTATGGACTTGTATATCTATTGAACACTATTTTCTTTTGCCGTTCTCAAAGGAATAAAATTTCTCCGGCAACTTGGCTTACATGGACTTATTATTGACTTTGGAGTGCCCTGGTATAGCTTGTTTTCCCCTGCAGCCAGTGCAGTACAGTCATGTGAACCATCAGACAGTACCAGAACCCATCCACAGAGCCAAATAAACTAAACCTGAATGACACAAACCTAAATGGATTATGGTACACATGTCACAGACCACAGATAACGAAGCACACGTTCAATACTAAACTCTGTCTCTCACTCCATCCACAGGTACCCCTTCCAGTGCCACCATGGAGAGGATACCAGAGACTGCCAGCTCTCCTCAGGATAAAGGCCCCAGTAAGGACAACAGGCCTGGATATCTGGACACTGAAGACCTTCCTGGCCCATCTGGGACACCTGTTCAGTCTACGACTCTCTGCCCCACCCTGCCCACATCAATCCCCCAACCCTGTGCCTTCTACATCACAGCCAACCCTTTGTCCCCAAACCTGTGTCCCAAGGACTGTTCAAACTATCGTAAGCCCCACAGTATAAGGACCTGAGTCCACCTCTCACACCCCATACAATGGAGGTCCTGCAAACACCGGGAGTGGGCACAGGCACATGGGGGCATGGGGTGTGGAGGTAAGATGTGGGCCAGAGGATGGGGCCCCCAAGGGACTCTACTGACCAGGAAATTATCACCCAGGCCCTGAGAGCATACCAACAATCCCAGAACAGGATGGGCCACATCATCACCATGTGGGGGAAAACAAAAGGCTGCAGAGGGAATATCACCAGGAGATCATGCAGTAGTGGCAGGCCCACATGCCACCATGGACCCCATTGCAGGGGTGCTGAGGGACATCAACACCACCCTGCATGCTTCCTCCACCCACCAGCAGGCCCCTTCTGCTAGCAACCTAACATCTGATCCATCCACATCAGTGGCAGTTAGTGGAATGAAGGCCCTGCCAGGAGAACTACATCCCTCAGACATGCCTCCCTCTATAGATGAAGAATCCCCTTGCAGACGTGGACATCCATCCAGACATCCGGTTGGAGCAGCTGATTTGTCTCCCCTGTGTGCCACTGATACACCCTGTGGACTGTTCAAAGACATAACTCCATCTTCCCATTGGCACAGGAACACTGGACCTGTGCAACCAGCAGCTGTACCACCTACCCTAATGTTTCCATCTACCATGACCTCACTCATTGTATGGACCATAATTATGTAGTCACAAATTCATTATATGTACAATAAACACCATGGAACACAGCTACTGGATATGTGTATTTATTTAAACATCAGCAACTTTCATGAATGCTAAATGTGATCTGGTTATTCCCCCCTACGTCCAACAGTCAGTGTAACGGACATCAGTCGGAGGCATCCTCAGCAGGAGACAGTACAACAGATATGCTCCAGGAAGAAAATCCAGGGCCACACAAGAGTACAGTCAGTATTCCAACCTGCAAATAAGACAGTGACAGAGAGTACCATCAGGATGGAAGGCACGGAGCCACTCAAAGCACATATGCAGCTCATAGATGTTATGCCCAGTGTAGAATACCTCCTAAGCAGGGGCACCCAGATATTACCTATACATCACCAATCACAGATTATACTTCACAAATCACTGTAGCTGCCACCCGTCATGTAAAACCCCAATTCTCAAATCATTTAGCAATGGCTAATGACTATGAATGCCTCACGCCATAGGTAGCAGAGGCACATATTTCATTACCACAGTCAGTGGATGGAATGGAATGAGAACACGAGAATGCAGCAAACATAGCTCAATACTGGTCTGTGCATTGGAGATGTGACTGTAGGAAATTACAGTGAGTACACTTGTTAGAGTTGAAACACATTTACTGTGCACCTTACATTCAATCAGTCAGCTCCCCCAACACACACATAGGGGTAGGACCACATTACACCCCCACTGATGAGTCAACTGCAGTGGACTATTGTCAGCAAGTCATGTGGAGATACAACACTTGAAAACCCATACTCAACATACCTATATGTCACTGGAAGTACTGATTGATGAGCTCAGTCCTCTAGTCAGCTGCACCTTCTTAGTCTGTCTCCTCATCACTTCCCATCTCAACATTACCAGCCACTGGTCCAGCTTCCTCACCCTCATCAGCTAGCAATGGTATATGACATCTCAGGGCTAGACTGTGGAGCATGCAGCAGGCAACTATTACCTGGCATACCTTTTGGGGCAAGTAGAGGAGAGCACCTCCAGATAGGTCCAGGAACCTGAATCTTGCCTTCAGGAGGCCAAATTTTATTTTGATTACACACCTCGTCCTCCTGTGGGCCTCATTGAAATGGAGTTTCCCTTCCATGGCAGGGTATCTCACTGGTGTCAACAGCCAGGGAAGGTTAGGATACCTGAGTCACCTGTGTCAAGAAATGTAGGACCAGTGAAGTTACAGATACAGCGACAGGGAAGAATGTGATGACAGGTGCCATAACAGTGAAACACATTCATATGCATACATACCAAGGAGCCAGGCCCTCTCTGTGTGTAGCCGTGCCATCATGTGTAGGACATTGCTGTTCCTCAAAATGTCATGCACAGATCCTGGATACTTGGCTGTGACTTGTGAGATATACAGGTCTGCTAGACACATCACCTGTACGTTAATGGAGTGGTAGTTCTTCCTGATCCTATACACCTGGGAGGGGCCAGGACTATATGGGTGCCATCAATGGCCCCAATCACATGAGGGATGTGCCCCATATCTTAAAAGGCCCCATGCCTTCAAATAGGCCAAATCTGCACGTTGGGGAAACCTGATGTAGCTGTCCATGTGCTTCAACAATGCACACAGTACATCCTCCAACACAAGACTGAACATGGGCTGATACATCCCTGCTGTCAAGCCCACTGTATTCTGAAAGGAGCCTGTGGCAAGAAAGTGTAGCACTGACAGGACTTGTACTGTTGGAGGGATGCAATAGGGATTGCGTTTGGCTGGTAAGTGATCAGGTTCCAACTGTGTACATAGATCCATGATGGTCTGACGATTCAGGTGATAGGTCTGGATGACATGCATGTTCTCCATGGTTGCAAGGTCTACTAGTGGACGGTGCACTGGTGGTTGTCTCAATCTCCTCATGGCAGGATAACTTGGTAGAGAGGATAGAAAGTTCATTGAGAATAGCATTTGACACATGTAAGCAGCACATGTAAAAATTACACACACCTCACACTGTAGGACATGATTAGCATTGCTGACATAAACTAATATTCCAATGCTGAAGTGCACTGAACACCGTGCGTGCAGCACATTGCTGTACATATAAGTCGTACAGGACACATCTCACATATGTAATGAACCATATGTGGCAGACTGAGCTGTCCTGCACTGATCAAAAATATAGTTATGGAATGGACCTATATAGTGCCACTGTCTATGTGCCTCTGAGTATCTAAACATGCCCATCATTAGATATACTAATGTCACATTTCTCTGCACTACCATGATGACACAACATAGGCTAACTCCGCCATTTGGGCATATGTGTGTATTGCACACTTATTTTGCCACATCAATGCATGATATGTGCACAAAATTGCAGCCGCCTGTCCTGCTGCACTGGACAGTTGGAAGTGACCTAAGTCCACCGGCATATATCGTCCTGGTGGTAGGTAATTGCTCTGCCGTGATACTTGTCATTGTTTAACACTGCTGTCTATGGCGGATTGGGGGACAATGGTGATGACCGCCGGTGGTGACAGTCCTGTACGTGGCGGCCATGACCGCCATTTTCTGCAGCCTTGTTCACTTGACTCTTGACACTGTTGCTTGCAAGACCTCCATGGTGTGAGCTGCTGTGTACTGTCTCTGGGAGAAATCATTCCATGCTCTGCAGGTGATAGGGCCCCAATCTTCACCCCAGAAGGTGAGTCCAATGCCATAGTCATGTGTGATAGGGGTTGCATTTGATGGTGAATCGGGCAAGTGTACCAGTGAGGCAGTAAATGCATGCAGAGGGCATAAATTGTATGTGTGTGAGCAGAGAGGATGGGTATGTGTGGGCACTTGGTGGCTCAGATGTTTATAGGCCACTGCAGTTGGTATGATGCCAGTATACATGACTCTCTCCTTTTGTCTGTGTCATCCATGCAGGTGAACGCCTTTCAGAAGAAAGGAATCTGGCGTGCCATCGTCAAAGAAGTGCGGACCCTGGGGGTCCACCTCTGGCGGAGCACCCATTGTCGCAAGTGGTGGGAGGACCTGAGACGCTGGGCCCAGAAGACCGTGGAGGCCCAGCTGGGGTTGTCCTTCCAACGAAGGAGGGGTGCCCATCGGACCCTGACCCCCCTAGTGGCCCGCATTTTGGTGGTGGTCAACCCTGAGGTGGATGGGCATATGAGGCAGCACAGCAGCCACAAGGGGGTGAGTATTTTCTGTATTCTGGGACTTTGCTCGCATTGTATGGAATTATCTGCTTCACTGTAGCTAATGTGACAATGTAGTCAATGCAACATGTATGTAAACTAGTGGGAATGGGTAATAACCACCCAGCCTGAGTATACGTTGTAGATGTGTTTTGATGGTTTGCTGTCAGTGGATGTACATCTCTCACTTCAAGACATCTCTTGATCTCTTGACATCTCCATGTCTCAATTGTGGAGATTGTCAAATGATACTGGCACATGTGTGACTCCATCCTGCCTTTACTATGGATGTGAGCTTGTATATCACCCTACCCATTGAGTATGACCTGCTCCCTCCATCTGTATTTGAGCATTTGTGGCTCTAAGGTGTCAGTCCAATCCTATCTGTATAGCACACCTGTATAAGCAACTGTGCGACTCTTGCTTTATCACAGGGACTTTATACATCAAGTACTGGTAATGGTATTGACTCCATGTGAGACAGCTACAGATATGGTCTGTATAGGACTGGACTAATGTCTTGATAATTGTAGTCCCATGTATTGCTCATCTGCTATCTATAGGGTATGTGAAGGTTGCTAAAGTTGAATACTATGACATGTACGTTTGATTTGGTCTGATTGCAATCCTCATGCCTTTCTAACTGCTAGACTTGTGGATATGAAACTTTGAACCCAATGGGATAGTGCTAGAGGTTGTGACTGGCTAGGCAGACCTTATCATTGTCAATATGTAATGTAAATGCCATGTATGCCAATGCCCTAGCAGGTACAGTGCAACATATCTAAGTTGCTGCCTTCATCATGTCTCAATGGTTAGTTGGGAGCACATCTGATGGAGTGGGACGATGTCTGCTACCCTTAGTCTTGCTGAATTGGGTGATTAGAACAGTATTGGGCATTGAGATGTTGGTGTGAATTCAATGTTGCATTTTCTCTCCTGAGGCTGCCCTATGTTGTAGTGGGATGTGTTGTCAGTGCAAAGACAGTGGTGTTGCTCCATTTGTGCATAATGCTTACATGTATTTACCTTCTGAGGTGTGTGTTGTCTGGCCTCAGGTACAGGTATTCACATACCTGGAATGGTGTGAGTGAGGGTGGTGTTATCATGTTGTGCAGTCCTACTGGTGAAACTACATGTATGGTTGTATTGTATGTGGACCATGATGTCAAATGTGTATTCCTGAAGTTCATCAGTTGTGACACTGCACTCAGTGATTGAGCATGGATGTATAATATGTGCAATATGGGCCATAGTAGATGCACTTAAATGTATGATTGTTGTGATATATATGTGTTTGGTGTCTGCAGATCTGCCTCTGTGATTAGGTCAGATTAATCAAATGCCTATTCCCCAGACTTATATTGTAAACATCAGATGTTGCATATATGGGTGTCTCTACCTTGTAGTGGATAATTCAGTTATCATATCTATATTGGCATTACTGTACAGAGTGTTAGGTAAGCCATGTATTGTGACAGGCAGATGCTGTGTGGTGTGTGAGTGGAGTAGTCTTCACTGTCATGGATATTTCAGAAGGGACATGGACTGATCAGCTGTTGCAACTGTACAGGTCTGATGTGTTTTGTTCAGTCAGCTGCACTTCCAATGGGTGATAGGAGTATGGAGAGGTATGTTTTGTACTTCAACCAGGGCATGATGTGCATACAAACATGGCTTTGATGATGATCATGTGGCTGACTCCAGTCATGCTGGCCTACTTGGATATAGATGTAGGTGTAAGGGTTGGCATACAGGGGTGGGTAGTAGTGACATACTGTGACATGATATAGGTAATGTGTATTGGCACCTGAGATAGCCTAGACAGAATATGTATTCTCACAGATGTGCATGTTTACATGTGTGTATGTGTGGTATATGTTAACCCTCTCTCACCCTATCTCTCTCTCTTCCTCCCTCTCTATTCGTGTGCATCAGCATCGGCAGGTGAAGGAGAAAGGGCATAGGCGAGTGGGGATGTTGCAGGCCACGGGATCCGGAGTGCTAACAGCGACAGGGAGGGACCCAGTGGCACAGAGGGTGAGGGGAGTGCCACAGGAGAGACCGGATATTCCACGTCATCGTTGTAATCCTCCTCCAGTGGACACTCACTCCCTGGTGGTGGCTCACCATCTTTGTCCACCACCCACCTTACTACTACTGCCCTCCCTGTATCTGCCCCCCCAGTTGCCCGTGCCCCCTCAACCCAAGAGGGTGGGCGTCTCCTTCACTGCAGGCACCTCAGTCCCTGACCCAGGCAGCCCTACTACCCTCAGTGAGGAGGCTATTGACCTCCTGAGGTCTATCTCTGTGGGTCAGTTGACCATTGTGAATGCCATCCAGGGATCTGCAGCTCAGGTCCAGCAGAGCAATGCGCTCCTGGACGGCATTCACGGTGCACTGGCTGGCCTACAGAGAGCCTTTCAGGCTCTGGCCTCCACACTGATGGCAGCCAGTCACCCTTTGTCTTCCGTCCCCCCTCCACCTACCTCTTCCCAATCCCAAACCCCTCTTCCCAAACCCAGCTAAAGCACACAGACAGACAAGCATGCATCCACTTCAACATCCAAGGGTAGCGCAGACAAACGCAAGCACCACAAGACCCACCACCGGATGGCACACAAACAACACCCACCTGCAAACACACCAACACTCACTACCTGCACAGACTCCCCCACCACTCCCACCTTCATAGACACTAAACTAGACACACCTACAGCCACCATACCAACATTCACTGATCCAGCCACAACTCCTATCTTACCCACAGTCAGCACAATATCAGACCTGCAGACATCCACCCCAGTCACCCCAACCGCAGACACCACAGCCACCGACACACCCACATAAAGCACATGTTCCATACTTGCTGACACCACCCCAACAGACAGTAACCCATTGAGTATGGCATCTCCCAGCACCTCCTCCCCTCCTCCTCCCAAGACACATAAACACCTGCACTGACCCACCCAACAGACAACCAGCACCCACAAGCATTCCTTGCATGCACATGCACCCAAGACATCCACCAAGACACTTCCTAAAACCACTCCCTCTACCACCATTCCCAAAACATTTTGCCATGATCGCCCCTTTGTTTCTAAGAAGCATTTCCTCTCTGAGTTGTCTCTGTTCCCTACTCCTCTCCGACCCCATCACACCCCCAAACAGTCTTTGTCCCTCCCCAAGTCCAGCGCTTCCACCTCCAAGTCCTCCCCTGCCCCCTGCTAGTACCCATGCCCCTCCCCCGCCAAAAGTCAACCTCTCCAAAGCCCAAGCCCAAGGACCCCCCTACCAAGCCCAAGACCAAAGACTCCCCTCCCAAACCCAAGCCCAAACTCTCCCTCTGCCCCCCTCTACTAATCTCTGAGGTGCCTGCCTGCCACCTTGATGTCCCTGCCCTGTGGAGGTCATATAGCAGTCAGGAGTCATGTAGGGGCACACAGAGTGCTATTTGTGCCGTAGGCACTTTGAACATTGGACTGGCCAATGACCTTCTCTTTGTACATAGTTATTTATTTATTGCCATATTTATATTTATTTATTATATCTGGGCCAATCAGTTGTTGGTTCTATGGTAACATACTTGTCCTTCCTTTCTTTCTTTCTTGCCTGCTTTGGTTTGTGTGTGAGTGACGTGTGTGTGTGTGTGTGTTGTTTGTGCTAGTTCTTGTGTCTGGGCAGCATGTGTGGGTGTGGCCCTGCCATCTGTTCTGCTGTGATGGCTGTGTATTGTGTGTAAGATATGTATGTGTTTGGAACAATCATATATGTTTCTAATTTGTGTATTTTTTGTGTTGACATGTGTAATGGTAGTGTTGTGTGCGTGCGTGTGTGTGGTGACGGGTATGTCAGAAGCGTTGTGTGTTGTATTAGCATGGTATGAAGTTTTGTTCGTCATTGTGTCTGCGTGATTGTGTATATTGGTTGTCAGGTGTTGTTACCTGTTGTATGTATGTAGTGCCATGTGGAGATGTGTAATGTGTTAGGTTGCTGGAGTGTTTGTGTTGTTGCAGTTGCGGTGTAGTTGTGTGAATCAGTGGTGTTGTGTTGTTTTGGACTGTGCTGGTGCTATGTGTCTGCAGGTTGGTATGTTTATTGTACCAGTGTGTTGGCCCTAATATGTGTAGTATAGGTGTGCGTATGTGTATGTGAGTATGTGAGTGTGTGCGTATGGGTGTGTGGTTATGTGTGTGTGTCTCCTGCTGTCCCGGATGTGTATGTTGTGTGTGCGTGTGTACTTTGGGTTTTCCCTACAGTGTCAGGTAGGTGTGTGTACTCACGTTGTTGTCATTGTCGCTGGTTCCGGAGTCGTTGTGCGAGCAGGATCAGTAGAAGGACATGCAGTTCAGGTTCCATGGCACTTCAGACAGGTATGTGTTCCTGAAGGTGGGTGTCTCCTTTTATAGAGTTGGTTTCCGCCAGGGTTTTCGTTGTGGTGCGACCGCGGAGGAAACCTTGGCGATGTGCAGCCTCCTAATCTGTCCGGCAGAAACATGGTCTCTTCCAGCCAGAAGGTGGCTACTGCTGTCTGTGGCGGCATGACCGCACTGACGGTACTGGCGGTGGTTTGGCTATTTTCTGTTGGGAAGTCCTCCATGGTCATAATTTGGCGGTCTTCTCCGCCGGTCCGTTTGCGGTACGGCCACTAACATGCCAGTCCTGATACCGCCAAACTTGTAATAAGCCCCATAATTTTTAATCAATAGCAACTTCCCTAAGAGAAACAGAGGGAGATCTGAATAGAATAAAGTTGCAATAATCCAATCTGGAAGCTATTAAAGCTTTGATAATTTGCACTTTATGCAAAAAGAAGAATAGGTGCAACATTCTCTATAAAGGTTGCAGCTCGAAACAAATCTGAACTGACCACGGAGTCAATTTGGCCATTCATGTATAATGCTGAGTCAATTTTCACTCCAAAGTGTTTCATACAAGTGGGGACAGATGTCCTCCACAGAGAATTTGGCCATAAAGGGAGCTCCCAAAAAGGTGAAGTTTTCAAAGGGCACAAAATTTCGGTCTCCTCACCATTTAATTTTAAATAGTCTCTCCACGTCTACATCTCACTTTAGGCAATCACATAGAGCAAAGGCTACATGATCATTTAGTTGGAGAAAAACACCTGAAACAGCCTTGTCAAGCAGCCTGGCCAGTTAAGGAAGATTGGAAATGGGGGGAAACATTTGCCAAATTCTCCAGATCAAGAGGCTTTTTTTTCTTGAGGACAGGGAATATGTGGCCTGAAGCAAGAGAGGTATTCATACTTGCTCTAGGCTGAAATGTTCATTTCTAGGAGTCCCAAGGGTAGCATTCCAGGGAGCGTAATGGCAGGTGCCTCCTATGTTCTGCTACTATCTATTAGAGACAAGAAGTCCTCTGCACTCAAAGGATAGAATTCTGATAAGAATTTCCTCAGAAGCAATGAAGAAGAATCAAAAGGCACCTGGGGTAGTAGTTCTGACCAACTATTGTAGTAGGGTTAAAAATATTATTTTATTTAAAAATGTCTGTAATGTGATTAGATCTCTCAGTCGAAGGTGACAGATTAGGCTATCAAGGGGGCTCTCTAAGTAATTTTGCTACAGGTAGCATTCCAGATTGAGAAGAAATCATTTTAAGTCCGCAAGGTGGGCAGAAAACCAACTACAAGGGGAAAGGGCCTTCTTGGGATTACCTGTAACCTGCAAAGTATTTTGTTATAAATGCAGCTTGGAGGGTCATAATCCCTCGTACTGCAACTGGGGACAATGAAATGACGAAAAATGGAGGTAGTATGTGTACAACACACTCTTTCATAGCAGTCTGTCCCATAGTTTCTTCATTATTTGGCACAGACCTCAGCTCACTGGATAAACAAAAAAATGCATAGGTGCCCCAACTTGCCATCAGTCATATCACTTTGTGGGATTATTGACGTGTGCACATATTTCTTGCATAAATTATATTTATTAATAAAGGACTTCTAGTTTTATAATGCAGAAATATAATTACCACAACCGTCCTCATAAACAAATTGCGATAAACAAGTATTAAAACCAATATATCATTTTGTGAAAGAAGATGATGACAATTGTGCCCCACTGAGCTTTTTACCCATCAACATGTGCTAGCACCCCAAAAAAGAGATAAACTTTGTGAACACATTAGCATTGCATTCATTATACTCTGGTAAACTTCTGGTTAAGTTCTAGTAACGCTCCTTGGATAGTCTGTATCTAATGTATACTTTAGGGATACTCTACGCAAGGATCCAATTTGAAAAAAAATCAAGCCAAATACAGCTTCTGGTTTCTAATTGAAAACAGGGCTTACAATTGAATTCAACATATTTAGCACTCAAATTGGTGCACATAGGGCCTGATTTACAGTTTGGCAGAGGGGGGTTACTCTCTCACAGATGTGATGGATATCCTGTCTGCCATATTACAATTCCATTATAGCCCATGGAGCTTGTGATAAAGCGGATGTGATACCACTCCACCAAGCTCTAAATCAGGCCCTAAGTTTGTTGTTCTGTAAGTAGAGGAGCGGCATTGACTAGATACTGGTTGGACTTGATATCTGCTTTGTTATTTCACTCTGAGAGTGGCAAGGGGCGTTTGAAGGTTTGAGGATGGAGAGGCACAGGGTCTAATCAGTGTGTCTTCAGGTATGTGTGGGTGTAGCATCATTGGTTCCTTGTTGTCTGATAGCATATCATAATAAAAAATATTGAAAGACACAAAAATTGCGTCAAAAACATTGTTTACCATAATATTGTGTGTCTGTACTTATAATGGGAACAACCAAAGTATTGTGTCAAAAATATAGTGGTGGGAGAGTACCGACCAGAAAAAGGTAAGAAAATATTTTTTGTTAGTAAATATCAGCTTTAAAGTAATTTATTTAAAATAGGTATATATAATGTTAAATAATGTTAAATAGTTGTAATTATTTATTTACATATATATTTATGTATATGAATACAAATATATATATTAATGTTCATATACGTACATATGCACATATTCCTAAAAAATATAACCATAAATAGTTTTGTTTTCAAAATGCAATTAATTTTAAATATCAACAGTAAAACAAAATAAAAAAAATAGATGCAAATAATAAAAAAGTAACCTAATTTAAATATTACAACCGATAAATAAAAATAGTTTAATTTAATACCGTACATTATATATATAAAAAAATATATATTTCTTTCCAAAAATTAACAATATTCTAACAGTTAACAAAATTACAAAAATACAGATACCAGACAAAGTATATATATGCGTATATAAAAAGTATTGGTAAAAGTAATATAATAAATATAAAAAAGAAGTAAAACTATTTTTCTGAAAAATAATATAAACCTTTAAAAAACAAAATATTGAAAACCAAATAGCATTAAACAACAATATTAAAAATAATATAAATTCACTATAACCAACATTAGGGAAACTGTTAGAGTTCAGAGGGATTTGATTTACTATTCCCAGTCGAATTCACACAACAGTAGGGAAGACGTTGTATTTTGAAGGAATCTGCATTTACTATTCCCACTCCACTTTAAGCAACATCAGGTGAACTATTGGAGTTTATAGGGGTTAGAGTTACAACTCCCACTCCAGTCAAAGCAGAAATAGAGAAATGGCCTAATTAGTAGTCTTGTGGTCACTAGACCGCCAGACATGCTTTGATGGTCCGACTGTCAAATTAAGAATTTGTTGGTTAGACCGCCAAAAGACCGCCTTCTCCACCAGGATCAGTGATCCCGACAAGATGATTGCGGTTGTGGTTGTAATCAGCCACGGCAGCACTGAAACCAGCGCCACTGTGCTGATTACAACCTTGTTCTCCGCCAGCCTTTTTATGGTGGTCAGTGCAGGGGTCCCCCTGCCCAGCGCCATTCAAATGGACACTGTCTGCTGTACAGATAATGTGCATTTCAGGAGTGATGGTGTACCCTGCCTGAGGCTGACTGGCAGAAACCTTGGTTTCTGCCGGTCAGCCCAGTGGGCAAGTTGTAATGGCGCTGGTGGGGAGACCGGCAGCATCGTAGCAGTCGCCTCGTCAGGAGTTTGTCAACCAAACTCCTAATTACCCCCAAAGTGTTGGACTTCAGCGGTGTTAGATTTACTATTCAAACTCCAGCACAACCAACAGTAGGGAATGTGTTGGACTTTGGAGGGGTTAGATTTACTATTCCTGCTCCACGCTTAGCATCAGTAAGGAAAGAGGGGTTCAATTTACTATTCCCACTCCAGTTTAAGCAACAGTAGGGAAAGTCTTGGACTTCAGAGGGGTTACAATTACTATTCCCACTCCAAGTGTAGAACTTCATAAGGATTATCAAGTCATAATTATTTTCTAATAAACATTGAAATACCTAACAACAATATATTTTTAAATAATTTTATATAAAATTGCATAGTTATAAATTTAAAAGATACAAAAATAAAAAACAATTACAAAAAACTTCAATTAACTAAAAATAAATTTACTTCTCTCCCTACAATCCCAAAAAACACAAACACTACCAAAAATAAAATTAAAAAAATTAAATGAAAATCTTATTTAAATTAACCAAATAAAAAATACAGTTTACAATTATTAATGTTATAAACATGTAACCATAAATGAATATATACATTATATTTAAGCAAGTCATTTAAATGATAAATTATTCAAATATGCATATTTGTCAATGATAAATATTGAGCTTAATAATTATATTAAAAAATATAATTTCAATAAATTCCCATCCTTTTCTCCTACAAACCTCACAACCTGCTACTAACATGTAAATCACTAACATGTTTAAAAATGTAAATATAGATTATAATTTACAAATTAAACTTAAATAAAATAACAAATAATTAAACAATTAAAAAATAATACTCAATTACATATTTAATTGAAAGAGTTAAATTATATGTAAATTAAATTACTTATAATGTAATTTACTTCACTCCCTTTTCCTATACAAATGAGGAACCTGCTACTAAAATATGAGTTACTAACAGAAATGTAAGCATTGAAATTATAAAACTAAACTTAAATACATAAAATAACAATTAATCAATGTATATAGCCCAGTGTCCTTTTCACCAAATACCCTTGTTTGTTAACTCCTAATTGTAGTGTACTCACCTGGGAGGATAACATTTGTCAAGTGAGTGTAGTACAGGGACTGACATGACTGCCAAGGCCAGGAGGCACTTTTATTGTAACTCCACTCAGCCAGCCATGTGTCCTCTTCACCAAATACCCTAGTTTGTTAAGTCCCAATTGTAGTGTACTTACCAGGGAGGATAACGTATGTATAGTGTTTGGACTACAGGGAGTAACATGACTGCAACTCCCAGCAAGCCCAGTTTCTGTAACGCTAACCACCAGCACAGTGTTCCTTGTCCAAAGACCACTGTGTCTTAACTCTCTAGTGACGTGTACTCTCTTGGGAAAGTACCATTTGCATAGCGTGTGTAGTACAGGAAGTTACATGATTTCAAATCACAGGAGGCTCTCTTACTGTCACTCCAACCACCAGTCCATGGTTCTCTTCTCTAAAATACATGTTTTGGAACTCACATATGAAGTGTACTCACCTGGGGGGATGACATTTCTCAGGTGTATGAAGTAGAAGGAGCGTCATGACTGCCAAGGCCAAAGGCTCTGTCTTTCCTACTCAAAACACAAGCCCAGTGTTAACTTGTCCAAATACCCTTGTTTGTCATTTCTCAATAAACGTGTACTCAGCTAGGAGGATAACATTTGTATACTGTGTGTAGTACAGTGAGTAACATGACTGCAACTCCCAGGAGGGCCTGTTCCTGTAACCCCAATCATAAGCCCAGTGTGTACTTGCCCCAATGCATGTTAGTGAACTCTCAAATGAAGTTTACTCACCCGGGAAGTTACCAATTGTCATGTGTTGGGAAGGAGAGGGAGTGACATGACTCCAAAGCCCAATGGGCCTTGTTTCGCTAACTACAATCACCAGCCCAGTGTCCACTTGCCATAGTGCATCAGTTAGTGAACTCTCAAAAGACGTTTACTCACCTGGGAGGATACCTATTGTCAAGTGTTGGAAAGTAGTGAGTGACCTGGCTGTGACTCCTGGGAGGCACTGTTCAAGTGACTCCAAAACAGCAGAACGGTGGTCACTTGTCCAAAAACCCTTGCCTGCTAACTCTCAATTGTAGTTCACTCACCTCGGAGAGACCAAGATACAGATCATGCTCAGCTCAGAGATGTGTCTGGCCACATAGCTTCTTCTTGAACAGCTAACTCAAGATGAAACTATTGGGGACTGGAAGGATAGCTTACCCGGTGTGCAAACAAATGATCCCAAATGCCTCAAGATGCATCACCAGAATGGTATTGGCAGCAGACACATTCAAACTGCACTGACCACATGATGATTCCAATCAACAAACTCCTGAGTCTGCCTGCGTGACCATCAAATAGGCCTCTAACTGGTCAAAGCCACATCCTACCCAGCCACTGTTCTGCCTGCACTGGTGTCAAGATGTAACGTTGAGCCCATCCTCCCAACTGCTAATGACCTGCACAATTCAGCAGCTGCTTGACTTTAATGGAATTGGCATGTTTCACAAATGTCAAGGTCAATACAACCAATAGCATGGGCACCTGTCACAGTAGGATAACCTGCAAATCAACTATGTACAAGGGCTTTGAAAACTGTCACTGTAAACTTTGGGAGGTAGATGTCACAATAAAACCAGTAACATTGTATGTTTCACATCAACAGGTTGAGCTGCCACGGGGCACACAGGCCACTGAAGAGACTGACAGTACCCCCATGGATGAAGCCCTCAGTGAAGTAGACACTCCTGGATGTTTGGACATGGAGGATGGTTCAGGCCCATCTGGACTACCTGGTCAGACCCCAACAGTGAGTGTTACTGTGTCCACAGCATCATCTCCCAGCCCGGTTGCCTTAACATCACAGGCAGCCATTCACCCCCTAACCTGTGTCCCTAGGACAGTGTCTACCATTGTGTGCCCCCTACTCCAGTATCCTGAGTCGCAGAACCACACCTTGGACAATGATGGTCCTGGAATCAGTGGGAGGGGGCACAGGCCTGTGGGAGGGATGCTTTGGGCCAGTGGGGTGAGGCCACTCTGGATGCTCCTGTCCAGGACCGCCATCAGCCACATCTTGGGGATCTATCAGGAGTCCAAAGGTGTGATGGGTCTGGTACTTGCAGAACTCCAGGAGATCAAGCAGCTTCCGAAGGATATCCATACGGATATGCGTGAACAGTGGGCTCACAATACCAACATGGCCTCCCTAACATGGGTGTTGAGGGACATTAACAGTACCCTGATCCGGGATTGTCAACAGCAATCTACCCCTTCTTTTGGTGCAGCAACAACAGGCTCTTCCAGCCACTGGAAGGGAGTCCCTGTCAGGGGAAGGACCCACCCCAGACACCCTTACCTCTGTAGTAGCAGATTCCCACTACCACGAAAGCGGGAACGCCCGTAAAGACTCCAGGAGGTACAGATAGCAAGACACCCACGACTGCCAGCAAGTGACCTCTTCCTAAATAACCTCCTTTGTGTGCCACATATTCACTCTTTTGACTGTTCTTTAACCACCTTTCATTTCCTATGGGAGGAGTACATCGGACTTTGGACTTACAAATGTGTGGCATCTACTCCAATGATTTCATCCACCATAACTGAACCCTTCACTGTTCTTTTCAACCATGTCCCAATTTACACATTTTCAATAAATCCACCTATCACAAAGTCATTTTCTGCTTGCTTCTGTTCCACATTTTGCTATGTATAGATGCAAGACCATGTGAAGCAAATGACGGTGACACAAGGTAATAATGCAAGGAGGGATATGTTACAGGTACAGTGTCCTGCTAAGGATTATTAACAACAAAAATAAACACATTGCTACAAGTGTCTGGTCACACCAAACATTTTATTTCACTGTACAGCACATAGGCTGTTCATATGTCTGGACTGTCCGAGCCAAGAATGGCTGACTCATATTGTGTCAAGGTGCATATACCAAGGTACAGCCCCCCTGACCACGGAAGGAAGGGCCTTGTCAGACATTGTTCAGTAAACTAGGCTGACAGAAAGTGAATTGTGTCACCAGCTTGAGCCTTATCACATATCAAACCAAAGTAATCCAACATCACATAAACTAAGGTATGGACAGAGGCCAGTACAACAGTCCCTGATCAAAGGTCCATCATGATCCAATGATCTTGCATCTGGTGGTCTGGCTCAACATATGTCAGTGTTGTGGCACAGGCACTGTGGCCTGCAATGATGAAACCCATCTACAGCTACATACAGGCCATATAAGAATAGTGTTTAGCCTATGTGAAGTGTGAATGCCATGCTGGCACTTGATGACAACATATTTCATGCCCACATGATCACACACGTGATGCTATCAGCCCAGCACAGCACAATAAACAAGTACAATGTGCACGTCTGACCTTCCACCCAAACACTGTTCAAGCTGCCTTGGCACAGGTCTCGTACACCCCAGATCTGTGACCTACATCACCTGGAGCAATCTATGTCCACTTCCTATGTCGGAACACCATCAGATACCTGCCAATGTCAGAACTCTGATGTACCCACATGAGGATGTTATGGTGAAGGTACATGTACAAAGACAAAACAAGGAGGCTAGGCTTGAAATAATTCCTATTACAAAATTCATATGGCAAGCATCTGGAAAGGAAATTACATTGAAAGACACAAACTATGTAGCTACAGCAAGGTGGGAATATGTCATACAACATGTATCTGGACCAAACTCAAAATGTGTTCATCAAATTGCCCCTCGAAATGTGACTGGGTATCCTGACTGCAGAAATGACCTTTGACGGGGGTGGACTGTACCCCACTGTAAAATGTCATCTGTGTCCTGCAACATACTATAATGGTGTTTGAGTAGTTGGACCTACATGACAAGACAGGATAAACATGTTTATGAGCTCAAAACAACATATGTGGAGGTGTGATGCAGTTAGTGAAGCCCAATACCGCATTTCAGGCCTCTAAAATGGCAGATGCCTGACCTACTCCACGGAACATTGGGAACCGCTTGCGACCGCTGGCGAAGTCATCCTGGTGATAGGAGGTTGCAGCTGCGACGGACACAGCCATATGCTAATGTTGTTGCCAATGGTAGTCGTGGGCCAATGGCTGTGTCTGTCGACGGTGACGACCGCATACGTGGCAGACATGACCGCCATGTCCTGCAGAATCACTCTCCTGACTACTTACTCTGCTGCCAGCAAGACCTCCACTACTGAGCTGCTGTGTACTGCCTCTGGGAGCAATCATGCCATGGCCAGCAGGTGATAGGTCCCCTGCATTCTCTCCAGAGGAGCTGCAGAGGTTAGTGAATGAGGTCCTACCCCTGTATGAATAGATTCTTCTTGGGTTGGGTGTACATAACTAGGTAAGGAGACATTACTGCTATCCACTTACATCTCTTTCCTAATGATTGTTGTATGTGTCAGACAATCTGTATGTGCATGACAGCATGAGCTGAGTATGCATGTTGCATGAGTCATTTGATAGTAATGTGCACAATATGTATGGTGTCGCGGAGATTTCTTGACACATTTGCCCTTGTTGGACTATTGTTTTGAAGGCATATCAGGACTCTCCCTGCCCTTCAGGTTGTAACACACATCACATGCCAATTTGCTGTTTGCTACATGATGTACTGTCATGCATGGAAGAGATGGGAAGGTAGTGTCATGTAGGTTCTTTCTGCTCAGCCTGCAGAGACCGGGGCCTGTCACAATTATCTCTCAGTTTGGGTCCTAGGCTAGGCTGGGGTGAAGTCACTGTGGCTATACAACTGTGGCACTGTGGCTTCTCCCTACACCCCAGCAAATCCTGTCATGGGGGCAATATGTGGCTGTGGTGTAATATCCTGCCCAGAGTGCCTCATTACTTTGATTAGATTAGGAATGGGTCCAGAGGTAAGTTACTGATCTTGTGCACATGTGCACTTAGCATCATTGTCAATGTGCGTCTTTGACTCATAACAAGTCCCTTACTCCCACAGCCCTGTTGTCACCTTCAGACAGGTCATATTTGTCCTGTGCAAGCTTACTGCATAAATGACATTCCCACAGTGTAGACAGTGTGTTGATTCCTGGGAGGCCATGATATGTGTATCAGTAGCTTGGTCACATAGCAGAAACTGGACAATGGCTGCGTTTGCTTGTTGGATGCCTTCTCTGTAGGATGGACACATATGTCCTAAAGCGTGTTCTGTAGTACAAATACATAACACAGAGCCAAACCCCCTGAAATGGCATGAGTCTGCATTTGTCAGGAAACATGTCCACACATGGACAGGGTAGACAGTCTCTGTACCCACAATGCAAGTCCCTTTATTGTTACACATGTGTTGGTTCATTCATGCCTACAGTATTTACCCTTCAGAAGCCACAGAGGTGTGATGTGTGTCATAGTGGCTCACATCTCAGTCAGGTTGCTAGAGCGTGGCCCATATGATGTCAGTAAACTTGCTTAGTCATTGTAGGGCCTGAGCAGGGCGGTGGGCTGGTCTGCAAATTGGGGGCTACATGTATCAAGGTTTCTGTTTGCGACTCGCAATTTGCGAGTCGCTAAACCGTATGTAGGATAGTGTCCTTGACACTATTTACGACTCGCAAGGGGGTCGCATATGCCCACCTCATGATTATTCATGAGGTAGGTTGCAATTTGCGACCTCCTTGGGAATGGTGGCCCTCAAAGGGATGGTGGCCTGCTGCACCATGTCTGTGACTGCTCTTAAATAAAGCATTTTTTTTTTTGTAATGCTTAATCCTTAAAGGAAAACGAGATGCATTACAAAAACAAAAAATGAAACGTTTTTGTTTAATTTTTTCAGAGCGGGCAGTGGTCCGTAGGACCTCTGCCTGCTCTGCAAAAATGTTTTCAGTGACATTCACAAAGGGGAAGGGGTCCTATGGGGAACCCTTCCCGTTTGCGAATGTGTTAGCACCAGTGTGACACTGGTGCTGACTGCGATTGTTTTGCGACCGCATTTGCAGTCATAGAACAATAATACATAGGACTGCGAGTCGCAATTAGGAAGGGTACACCCCTTCCTAATTGTGAGTCGCAATCCTGTTTTGCGTTTTGGTAAAAAGTTTACTGAATCGCAAAACTGGGTTTCTACATGGGGAAGTGCTTTTTGCACATCGCAAACAGCCAGATTCGCTGTTTGCGATGTGCAAAAAGCTTTGTTCATGTGGCCCTGGGAAATTTGTGTCTGTTGTCATGGCCCTGTACTTATTGGCTTGTATGTGTCACACTTGGGGAGTACTGTCAAATAGGAAAGTTCTAGCTTGATGTTACTGACATGTATGTGACTCAACCATTTGTGATGAGACTTGTGAACGTGATCTCTTGATTTGTATTTTGCATCCATGTCAACGCCCATCAAAATAAGGGAATATGGAGAGCCATCACCAACAAGGTGCGGACCCTGAGGGTCCACAGCCGGCAGAACGCCCACTGCAAAAAAATGTGGGAGGACCTGAGACGCTGGGCCCAGATGATCATGGAGCCCCAGCTGGGGCTGTCCTCCCAAGGCGGGCGGGGTGCCAGTCAGACTATGACCCCCGTAATGGCCTACATTCTGGCAGTAGCCTATCCAGAGCTTGATGGACTTTTGAGGGCAGCACAGCAGTCACAAAGGAGTGAGTACAGGGCATATTCCTGCCTGTCCCAATGTCAAGTGATTGAGTCAGGTTCTTACAGCTCTCACTGACAATTAGGGATGAGCCATGTGTCACACAGTACATGAGTGATTGTTTGTGTAGCCATGTAATGTGTTGTATAATGATGTGCCTTGCCTATTGTCCCAGGGACCAAGGACACAAATGGGTGGAATCCACAAACCACTTGCTTTGCAGTAACAACATATGGCTGTGTACATTAATCAATCAAGTACTGTTTGTTGTTGTAGTGGGTGCAATTTCTGTGCAACAGACCACTGCTCCTAAATGTTCCAGGCCAATGGTAAACAAGTGATGGATCACTGCCCTCTGCCATGTGTCTGGATAAATGCGTATATAGGTGTCTGCCACCCAGAGGCTAATTGTCTTCAGTGCATGATGGGTGCTTGTACCTCACTGCAGTCTGTAATGTAAAGATGTCCAACATACATGTGACAGGGCTTACATTGTTCTTTAGATGCAGCTATAAATCACTACTTTCCCTTGGTAAGTGGGGAAAATCCATTTACGTGATTTATGTGCCATTACTGTTTCAAACATTCTACATGTCAGCATGTGTCCCTTTCTCTGTATTAAACGTTTGTGAGCTGTGATTTCATGCATGGTATACCTATGTTGATAGGATGATGTCTGTATATATGCACATGGCACATTGTTTGTGGAATCAGACATTTACAATGGGGCTACATTTCATGTTGTGCCACATACAGGAGTGTGCATCATTATTTATTATATTGGCTGACACATACCCTTACCCATCATAGCATGTAATTTGGCATTGGAACTGCAGTTTTAATGAGAGAGATGACAGGTAGGCCTGAAGTTTAGAGCCACAATGTGTACATCAATTCCCCTTATGTGGCATCAGGTGAAAAGATGCACTGCATATGTGTAATGGGTAATGTTTGTGTCCTGTCTGTTGGCATGCATCATGTAGTGACTTGCAGTTATGTAGATGTCATATGTATTTGGGTACAGGCATTCATCCACAGACAGACATCTTGGTTTGCATGACCAAAATGTGGAGCATGATGTGGCTTCCAATTGGGCAACATGTTGAGGGCCTCCAACAAGTACTTGCAAACCTCAGGCCCTCTCCAACACTCAAGGGACTAACAGCTTCTGCTGATGTGCCCAGAGTATGTCATAGTAAGGGGTGCCAGACCTAAGTGGTGACTACCCTTTGGCTTGCTGATTCATTGTGTTGTGAATTTTAGGGACATCTCTTGCTGATACATTGCACATGATGTCTACAGTGTTCATCTCCATGCCACGTGTGGCCTTTCTGAGCAACATTAATACTACCTCCATGACTCTAATGGGACAAATGTCACTTGGTGAAGTGTACATTGTTGATATGTTTCCATTGTGACATGGGTATCTTCAAGTCCTCTTCTCCAGCATATTGTACTATTGTCATCAACATGGCATGATATTGTATCATCAGTTCTTCGGGTCTTTATGTATGTGACAAATAGATGTGTGCATAGCTTTGTGTGCGATCTGAGGAAATGCATTTTACATGCCAACAGGTGAATGTGGTCTGCTCCATTGGGCAAAGCTTTGAGTTTGATGGTCTCTCCTAATAGTTGTATGGTCATTTTGATTGCACAACTTCTGCCATGCAATTGTAGTTGGTTGTGTTCCTGTTTTTCCTGTGGGCAACTGTCGACAGTTCATATAGCATGCATGCATATGATATGGCACATGTATGGGCCACTTAGGTGGAGTTTGTTGTTGGAGCCTACTTGACATCATGGTACTGTATGCTAATCAAACCTGTTGTTCAAGTGTGATGACCTTATTTCTCTTTGTATTGTGGCACAGCCTAGTGGGGAAACATCTAGCCATGGGACCTCGGGTCATGACACGACTGACACAGAGGGACTCAGTGGCCTAGAGGGCAAGGGTAGTGCCACTGGGGAGACCCCAACATCATCATCAGATTCTTCCTCCAGTGGACAATCCCTAGTGGTGGAGGACCCATTGGGGCATTCCCCTGTATGATCCTTGGCGCCACCCCCGTTCTATCACCGCCCTCCTTGTTGCTCCCTACCCAGTTGGTCATGCCATCTCGCCCAAGAGGGTGGACGTCTTCTTTGCCACAGGCACCGCCACCCCAGCCTCTGTTACCCCTGCTGCCCTCAGTGAGGAGGCTATTGACCTCCAGAGAAGTATCTCTGTGGGTCAGACAGCCATTGTGAAGGCCACCCAGGGATTGGCAAGTCAGCTACAACAGACCAATGCATTCCTGGAAGGCATTCGTGGTGCAATGTCTAGCCTACAGAGTTCTTTTCAGGCTCTGATCTCTGCACTGATGGCAGCCAGTAACTCCCAACCTTCTTTCCCCACTCCTTCCACTCCAAATCCCCCTTCCCGTACCTAGCCAAAGCACACAGACAGATCCGCATGAATCCACATAAACACACAAGAGGAGCACACACAAACACAAGCACCACAAAACACACTGGCACCCACAGTCACAACTTCCTTAGATACCCCCACCAACCCCAGCATCACACACACAACATCCAGCATACCCACAGGCACCACACCAACAGTCAGTGACACACCCATCACACTCATCATACACACTGACACAACCCCAGCAGACCCTCAGATGTCCACCACAAGCACCATACCCACAGACACCACAACTACAGACACGCAGACATCCACCACATCCAGCAATCCCACAGTCACCCCAGCAGACACACACACATCCACCACTGCATCCCCAGCACCTCCACTTCTCAGACCCCCAGGACACACAAACACACTCACTCACCCACCCAACAGACACCCACCAAACACAAACATACCTCCCAGAAGCACGCACCCACAATATCCATACCAACACAGCAGACAACCACTCCCTTGACCTCCAAATCCTGACCCCCTTCTGATGACCATCTCCGTGTCCCTAATAAAGTTTTTATGTTTGACCCTCCACCCTTGTCCTAAACCCAAGAGGCCCCACCCACCTCCCAGCCCCGCTTTTCCACTTCCAAAGCCTCCCCTGCCCCCCGCAAGCACTCATACCTCTCCCATTCAGAAGAAGCCCATTCCTCCCAAAAAGAAGACATCCCCTCCCAAGCCCAAGTCGAACCCTCTTCCAAATCCAAAAGCCCCCCTACCCCACCAGAATGATCCCTGGGGCGCCAGCCTGCCCCCTTGATGCCCCTTCCTGTGGAGGTTTCATGGCAGTTAGAAGTCAAGTTTTGCCACAACACTGCTATTGTGGACCACACATGGACTGGCCAATGGCCTTTATTCTCATTCTATTGGTTATAATAAACCTAAACAGTTGTTGTTTTATTGGGTACACCTTTGTCCTGCAATTCCTTTTCTACTGTTATGATGTTCCTGAGTGACTTGTGTTGTGTGCCTACTGTTGTGTGTGTTTCAGCCTGCTTGCTGTACCTTTTGCTGTTGTTTGCAGTATGTGAATTTGTGGGCAGTGCTGTTGTTCCCCAATGCAAGGTTATATGTTGAGTGTAAGGATAAGTGGGTGTTCATGCAATGGTGGTGTCATGGCATTGTGTACTGTTTGTTGTGGTAAGTATTTCATCTTGTGTTGTCCAATGTGAGCATGTATGGGGTTAGACTTGTCCCCCTGATATGGCCTATGTATTCAACTGCTGTGTGTCAGCTTGAGTTTTGCTTGTGCAGACATGGAATGTGTTCAGTTATGCTAGCTTTGTTTGCGTTTGACTGTGCATGTGTCCATTTCGCTGTGTGTACCTTGCAGCTAGTTCCTGTAGATGTATGCACTATGCAGTTGAAGTTGGGTGCTTTGTTGACTTTCACTTCCACATTGTGCAGATGAGCATGTCATTTGGATCTAGTACTGATTGTCCCTGTAACACATGTAGGGCAATTTTCTGTGCAGATGTTGTTTAAGGGACGGGTGCAAAGTGACATGTGTCCCAGTGCCACCTCCTTCCCTGAGTGCTCCTAATGCCCCATCCCTATTGTGTAGGTATTATTACCATAGTGCTCTTTGTCTATTTGTCTCTCTCTCTGTTGTGCATACAATTGTCCTTCCATTGTGCTGTGGTGTTGATGATGTGTGTGTCCATTGCAGGGCTGTTTAATGATACTGTTGTTTATGTTCCATGCCACATCCATGCATACGTGTGTTGAATGTGACGACAGTCCATGGCCTGTGAAAAATGTGAGTATGTGAGTTGTACTTGTATATGTGATGCATGTATCTGCATCACCCAAAAGAATCTATTACTTTAGTGGATCCTCCAGGGAAGAGCTAATTGTGCCATAACTCTTAGAAGGTGTGAGTCTTAACAAGAGGAAAGGGAACTAGATCAACGGTCAATGCCTCTGCTGGTTCTACCTACAAATAACAGGCTATGGAGTATTTTTATTAGTCTTAGTTCATGGGTCTCCACTGGGATGGGTGTTTGCAAGAATTGCATAGCACGGAGCTGATCAATGCTTTTGTGATTCATCTATTGGCTCTTTTACTTTATCACCACTCACATTAGCAAAAAGGAAAAGATAGCTGATTGACTGCTACTGAAATGTAATCCACATCAGGCACACTAATTGAGAGTGGCTGTGGGGAACTTATCACCTTACCACCTGTCTATCAGCCATCATAGAACATATTCCTGATTTCACATATACCTTCGGTGGTTCTGCAACAACATCCCCATCAACAATAAATTCAGTGAACATTATGACAGCAATCACCAGAACCTTGTGATTCTGCTTTTGGACGACATTGTGGGCTGATTTTTGTCCCCTGTTTTCTAAAATAGTGAAAATGTCTGTGTTAACATATGACAAGGATGCCTTCCATTATGATTCTCAATGGCATAGTAGTAGAAAGAGAAAAGAGATAAACTCATTAAAGGGTTCTACATTTATCTATATAGGCAAATCCACATGACTGATGAGTGCTACAATAGTTTACCGTACAGTTACTGGATATGGAAATGTTGCCATGAAGCAAGTTAGGAAGCTGCATCCATCAGCTACTGTCAAAAAGAAAGCAGGAGGATGGCAGACGGCTAGCATTCTCCAGAAGCTCCGCACGCCTGTAACATAGGTAGCCGCACCATCCCCATTGATAGCCTCGAGTGGCAGTGGTAGTCCAGGACCACAAATGAAACACCTGGGGAGCTAGCTCCCGGTGAGCAGAAACTGAGGGAAATGCCTGCAGTGGCTGCTCACATGAAGCCCACAAGATGGCAGCTGCACACGCATCTTAGAGAGAGCAGAGCGGTGAGTCCAAGACCAGTGGTCCACAGCCTCACGTGGTCAAGAAGTTACGCTGGGTAACTGCCGCTAACAAGGTTACTATGATTCCTAGTTGGAGGACGGAGAAGGAGGGCGTCTGAGGCAGCGAAGACTAAGGAACCAGCAGAGGGCCCAGACAGAGTGTGATGGTAGGCCACCAGGCGAGGGAGCAGGCAGTGAGGAGAGAAGGGGGGCACATGTCAGCCCTGGAGAAACTGGCTAACATAGAGGTATCCCCCCGCAATCAGGACTGGCTGCGGCAAGCAGCACAACATGAGGGCTGGGTTCCCCCTCCAGACACCACTGGCCCCAACACAACAGTGGCCTGCAGGAGAATTGGATTCCCTGTGATGGGTGAGGCCCCCTCAATGCCCACATTGGTTGCAGTGATGTACTAGGCCCCTGGGGGGTCCCCCAAAGTGGTTGTGACCTTGCCACAGTGGACAACAGGGGGATCTGGGGCCAGATGGGAGCAGAGGCAAAGGGGAGCTGCCGGCACTGGAGGACCATGGCATCCCACAAGTCCAAGAAGGATGGTACCCTCGGGGATATGTTGATGAAGGCAAAGGAAGACAGATGCCGCTGCAAATAATCCAGGTGACAGTAAATCTCTGGAGGATATCGAAGCACCCCTAACTAGGGCATTCATGGTAGACCTCTTCATCCAAATCAGGGAGGACCTCAGCTCACTGCGGCAGGAGGTGAAATCAGACTTCACGCACATAAAACGTGATACGGCAGAGCTCGACCAGCAACTATCCACTTTGGAGGGTGCAGGAGATGCCAGAGAGGATAAGTTGGATGGCATCTGCTATGAACTAGTGGCCCTTAGGGTGTGCAATGAGGACTTGCAGCCACACCTGAAGGACCTGACAAGCAGACTGACCCACTCCATTAGCTGCATTTGGGGGTGCCCCTGGGAATGCAGGGAGCAGACATCGATGGATACCTGGTGTGATGGTTACAAGAACTCTCCCCAAGCTTAGCCGTGCTGGACATGAAACTGGACAGAACCCACCACACTGGGAGGTCATGGGCCACGATTTCCCTACCCCGGACATCCTGACCAGCATCCGCCATTTCCAACAATAAGAGGCAATAATGGTGGCGGGAAGGGAGTCTGGGCCAACTGCATTTGAGGGAGCAAAGATCTCGCTGTACCAGGACCTTTTATCGGCTAACGTGTTTAAATGGCATATACTGCGCAATGTCATGTCCTACCTCCAAGACAAAGGCATTCAGTACAAATGGGAGCACCCCTTCCATCTCTCTTTCCAGTGGAATCAGGAAAGACACTCCAGTGGCACCTTGTCGGAGGGCCAGACACTCCTTGGCCTACAACAGACACCTGATCATCACCCAGGCATCAAAATAGGGAGCAGGGAGCTACAGGTCGCCACTAGGGTCGCTTGACTAGAAGTACCTCTAAAAGGTCCTCCAATAAGCTCACATCGTAGGAAATCTGCCACGAGTAAACGGACCTGCTATACGAGCTACAGACCCAAGACTTTGCCTTGATATCTTCTGACGAGTCGAGTGTTGACAATTAAGCCTCAGAGCAGTGCCGGGACGTAAGTTGATTAAACTACTGTAAACTACTGATGGTAGAGGCCAGGACAGCACACACGGGCAATCACTCATTTACGAGGGTTGGTCTATGGGAATGACAAAACTTGACCCATTGTGGATGGCCTGGGTGCAGGGATCAATGCTGCCCTTCATTTCGGGCTAATTTTGTTTGCTCTCATCGGAAGAGCTGTGTCCTTGAAACCATAGTTCAACTAATTGCGACCCCCTTTGCTTCAGGTTCAAGGCTGCACTCTCTGCCCGCCAATGTGGACCCTGCTACAAAGGTAACCTGCAGACCCCCGGGCCACCTCTCCTAAAGTGAACCACCCACACATACCTAACGATTACCAGTTTGAACGCCAGGGGCCCAAATGCAACAGCCAAATGTATCAAAGTCATGAAAATGTTCAAAGACTTTGATAGCAGCATTTGTTGCCAACAGGATCTGGGGCTATTGGACATTTGGAGACCCACGCACCAACAGTCCAGTGATTATTCCTTCTTCTCGGCATCCAGAGAGACATATGAATGGCTGGACCTTTTCCTGGTGTCCCCCGTGTCCTACAGGCTGTGACACAGGTGGAACTTGATACAACAACATCTCAAACACCATGACAAGAAGAATGCACCCTTACCTGTGCTCTGGTATGCTCTAGAGGTGGTGGCTCGGGGCTTCTGTATAGCTATAGTGGCTTGCGGCAACAAAGAGAGATGTGACAAATGCCTAGCACTAGAGGCATGAGTAAAAGGCATTGGAAGATGCTCAAAAACATACAGGGGCACACCAGGTGTGGTGACAATTGACACTACTGCGAAAACAATTTGACTATGACAGGGCAATATATGCCCTACTCCGCATCTAGCAAAAAATACTACATGGGCGGAAATAAAACTGGGTGCCTTCTGCCGTGCAAACTGCGGGCAAAACAGCAACATTACAGGGTCTCAGACATTGTCACATCTGATGAGACAGAGGCTCTGATGGACAAGGATATATCCCACACCTTTGGAGCATTCTATGCTGGCTTACACACAGTTTACAAAATGGTCCAAGAAAAGCTGGAACTTTAAGTGTCTGGCTAAGAACTGATTCTCTTCTCATTGAGACAAGTGGAGGCTCTGAAGGAAAACATCCGGATCGAGACGGTCATTTCCGCTATAGCCAATTTACAGATTCAGAAGCCCTCAGGGACTAAGGGCCATATTTATACTCCGTTTGCGCCGAAATTGCGTCGTTTTTTTTGACGCAATTTCGACGCAAAACTAACGCCAACTAACGCCATATTTATACTATGGCGTTAGAGGCGAATAGCGCCAAAGTTCCCGGAATGTGCGTCATTTTTTAGCGTGAACCCCTTCCTTGCGTTAATGATATGCAAGGGAGGCGTTCCCGTCTAAAAAATGACTCCCAGGCCTTTACGTGGGATTTATACTCCCGGGCAAAAGCGACGCCCGGGAGTGGGCGTGGCTAAAAACGGCGCATTTGCGCCGCTTTTTAACGCCTGGGTCAGGCATGGCGTTAAGGGACAAGTGGGCTCAAAATGAGCCCAGAGTGCCCTCCCCTGCCCCCAGGGACCCCCCCTGCCACCCTTGGCCACCCCAGGAGGACACCCAAGGCTGGAGGGACCCACCCCAGGGACATTCAGGTAAGTTCAGGTAAGTTTTATTTTATTTTTTTTTAATAATATTTTGTGGCATAGGGGGGCCTGATTTGTGCCCCCCTACATGCCACTATGCCCAATGACCATGCCCAGGGGACAGAAGTCCCCTGGGCATGGCCATTGGGCAAGGGGGCATGACTCCTATCTTTACAATGATAGGAGTCATGTTGATGGGGGATGGGCGTCGTTAAAAAATGGCGCAAGTCGGGTTAAGACGATTTTTTCGACGTAACCTGACTTGCCCCATTTTAAGACGCCCATGCGCCATTTTCCCCCTACGCCGGCGCTGTCTGGTCTACGTGGTTTTTTCCCACGCAAACCAGGCAGCGCCGGTCTGATTGCGCCGTCTAACGCCATTCCATAAATACGGCGCCCGCATGGCGCTTCAGAATGGCTTTAGACGGCGCAAAACTTTTTGACGCTAAACTGCGTTAGCGCAGTTTAGCGTCAAAAAGTATAAATATGGGCCTAAATGCTTTCACCCCTGAATTCTATAAAAGCTCTTGCCTAATCCTGGCACCACTTCTGATGTGTTTTTTTAACTGCTTTATCGACTCTGGAGTCCTCACGCCCACCATGTCCAAGGCGATCACAACAGCCCTCCTGAAACAGGGTAAAGACCCTGTCTCATGCGCCTCTTATCGCCCCCATCTCACTCTTCAGTGTAGATGAAAAAAAATTCATCAGCATATTAGCCAGTCATCTTAAGAAATGCATGCAGGACTGGCGGACACCAATCAAAATGGGTTTATCCCTGGAAGGGGTTGTAGTGACAACACAAGGCGAATACTCCATCTCATAGACAAAGTCTTACATGCTCACAACCTGGCTCGTCTCCTATCAATGCAGAGAAGGCTTTTGATCAAGTCCACTGGAGGTTCCTGGAGGCAGTCCTGGCAAAGATGGGCTTTGACCCCAAATATGCTGCTATGGATCAACAGCAGCTACACCCACCCATCCACCAGTGCCCTTGTGAATGGCATACACTCTTGCCCCTTTAACATTTTGTGTTGGGGGTGGAGGCTGTGTATGGCATTGGCTCGAGCGTACCTTTCAATCGCAGATAAAAGGCTTGGCCAGCCCAATTTAGCTAACTACTATTTTGCAGCCCAACTGCAATACATGGTGGAATGGAACCGTCTGGAATCAGAGAAACACTGGTGCTTCATGAACCAGTCGGTAGCCGGCATACGTATCCCAATGGTCCCCTTATTTGCCAAACACCATCGGCCTTGGGGCATGTACTTCTCCCCGGTCACCAGGCCCATGCTGCTAGTGTGGGGCAGGACAGCTAATGTTAGAGGATTATTGACCTTCCCCTTCCAACTTGCCCACATCATTGGTAGCCCGGACTTCTGCCACCCCACAATAAAGGGTGATGACTTTCTTGACTGGCAAAAAGTCAACCGCAAGCAGATTAGAGACCTCAACAACCACCAGGGATTCATAGAATTTGAACAACTCCAACAAAATTTCCACTTATCAGAGTCTGAGAGGTACCTGCACATCTGCCACTGGGTCTCCCAGCTGACCGGACGTATATCAGCCGGCAGGCCTCTCACACCCTTTGAGAAAAGGCTTTCTCAAGAACGATGATAAATGCCTGCTTTCAGCTATTGACCGATTCCATTGCAGGTGGGAAGAGAACTAGAACACACCCTCTCAGATGAGGAGTGGTCGGGCATATATTACAAGACTAAGACTGTGGCATCCAGCGCAGCAGGCAAGGAAATGATGCTGAAACTAACCCAATAGTGCATTTAGTGCAATGACAAACCTTGGCATCAAGCTTGTGCTGGCCAGGGTGTGGTTATCCTGGCACAATGACCCACCTCTTATGGTGATGCCTGAAGCTTAAACGATACTGGGACTTAGTGTTGCAGGATATTGATGTTCATTATCACCCTTCCACGATTTCCAGCCTACATTTTTCTCGTCCTCCCCAACAAACTGATGTATCCCCCGAGGTAGCATAGAGGTAGGGTGATCAAATTGGCACTGTGCACGGCCAAACAAACTATAACAGCACAGTGGTGCACGGATAAAGTACTAGAGCATGTGGATTGGGTTTTGGGATTTTCTGGGCATGATAAAGATGACTGCAGTGGGAAATTCAAGCAGTTTACCTGCCCAGTGTTGTTACGAATGCTGAGCCTCACTGCCCCCCATTGGCCCCAGGTTGCCCTGACTGATCCCCCTGAATGTGAAGTAGTGGCTGCATTTCTAGGGAGAGGACACTGGCTTTCACCTTGAACCAGAGACAACGGAATCTGAAACATACTTTCCAAGTTTTCTCCCCCATTCCTTTTCCCCTTTACCAGTTCTCCCACTCCCCCAACTCCCAAATGGGGGGCTTTCCACCCACTAGTTTGCTTTCCCCTCCAGCATGCACTTGTGTGAGGGTGTATGTGTATTCCTTTTGAAAACAATAAACAAATTTCAACCTAAACAAGAAAGCAGGCCAATGTGACATCCTGGTCAACGAGCTTCTGTGTGAAATGCAAGCAACAGCATTGGATTTAACTGTATTTAAATTCATGTACACATCTGTTAAAAATGAAACAGAACACTTTGGGAAGCCTTCCAATCTACTCTAGATTTAATATAAAAAAAATAACAAGCTGCAAAGCAAATAAACAATTGGCATTTCAACTGACCACAGCTCTCACCAGAAATAGGTAATTGTTTAGCCTAATGCTAAAATACATGCATTGTAGTACAATTTATATATGTTTCTTCTCAATGTATAGTGTGAGACGTCCTCTAGACAAGTATTACTCATGAACAAAATACTGTGTTCATTTTTCTCCTATAATTAGGTTTCTCTTTGCTAGCATTAAATTAAAAATGAGGTGACAGAAAAGTGCAAATGTACTTCTCTAAGTAAAATGGCTTCTGGACCTACTAAAGCTATGAATCTTAGCAAGCATAATTGAGACTAAGGGACAACTCAGATCAATAGGAAACATCATTCAGATCCAATTACAAAATATATCAGTGCACATAGTTGTATTTAGGTTTATACATATAAAAAACAATAAGGTTGAAGTACATAGGATTACCTTTCCACCCATCTTACCTGTTGTGGTCCCATATTAATAAGCAAATGTCCTTTGTTCCTGTCACTGCCTCTAGCCGTAGTATTGTGCTTCACACACCACATTTCTACTGTTGTTTCAAAACTTTTGAAAAATGGTAGATCCTGGCTTCTCCCAGACAGCACTCGCCCACGAAATGCATGTAGGTGGTATGCTGTTTGACTAACGGCTGATATTAACTTGTGGTACAGCAAGTTTGCGTTTCTGGTTTCAGTTCTTGTATGCTAATCGTGAGTAATAGGGTAGGTAAAAATTCATACTTAAACTTAATTCTATGTAGAATCCACCTTTGTTATCAGTCTCAGATGCCCTGTACAGACAGAAAACAAGATTGAACTGGCCTATAAGGCAATCAGGTAGTGCCACAAGGGCTGGTCCGACAGTTCGGTGTGTGTGCCGACTCTTGTTTTTGACTGTTTGTGGCTACGTTTTGTGGTCTGGTGGCTGGTTTTAATTTGTGATTTCCCTGATATTACCACAAACAGTGAATACAGCAAGCACAAAACAAGTAGTCTTCCATATTTGTAAAACACTTATACAGCATGTCATCAGAACTTACAAAACATGTTTTATCTGTTTTATTAGCTAATGGGGCTATCTTTATTTTGATGCCAGGGGTCAGCTCTTACACAATATAAAGACTCACTTAGGGTGAGCAGACTGACACATTCGATATTGCATGTATTCTGGATAAAGCGGTACAGTGGGGGCTAGACAGACCTATTGTGCAGTTTTCAGCCATATAATTAATTCCATATGGTTATGGAAGGGGCACTAGGTACATTCAGTTAACTGGATCACCTGAAACAAGATGAAATTTATCAGGGTGACATTCTCTCATATACATCCGGGGCTCATTGCACACAACTACCTTCAAGACAGGCACTACCGACTTCAGATATTGATGGTGCATCTCTTGCATGCAGGGAGACATTTGCCGTCCCACATGGTTCATGGGTCTTCACCTCACTCTGGGCATGCAGACTGCTAGCTATAAAGCTGCTAGAATCCTATAAGCTGATCCAAGGGCGTAAATATGCTAGACCTCTGGCTGCGAGCAAGGTTTGAGACAAAAGCAACCTCCTGGAATCAAAACAATCAATTGATCATTTCATGGTGGTGAACTGAAATGCGGTTCCCATCTCAGTATCTCAAATGCCCGCCATTAATCCAGGTTTCTAAGGATTTCTCTTAATCTCTATCACTGTCCTCGGCTGCAAAGATGGCCGGGATGCTCAAGGGAATGTGCTTTCTGTTGCTCAACCTAGTGCCGGCCAATCACGCTCTTGTATCTACGAGGGCTATATAATTTCCGACTATTTCTGTATGGAGGCCCTTGGATAGGATTGTCTCACTCTTAAATCCCCTGTTTTTGGAGGCCTGAGCCCCTCAGCTCTTCTCAGGTTCATGCCAAGACTTACTGAACTTCTGAAATATTATCGTAGCTCACACACACAACCTAGGAGGTAACACAAGCCCGTGCTCCAGGTGCCCCTTTTGTGGAGTGGGTCCTTCAGTTCCTCTGCACTTGCTGCATTGTCAAGGCTCGAAAAGTGATCTTCAGTGTGGAGAAGCCTTTGATGTTTTGTCTGAACTGAAAGCAAAAAAAAAAATTAAAACATTGTATATGTATTTTTGTTCAGAGGGAGACAAGGTAAAAGGGATCAGGGAAAGGAGACTGTCATTAGAGAGGAAGAGAATAGTGGGAAAAAGAGAGGTGAGAAGTAAACAGGAAGTGGGGGAGAAGGAAGTAGAAACGAGATCAGTGATGGAATTGAAAAAAAAAAAGAATTGGGGTCAAGGTGTGGCAGCAGAAAGTGGGTAAAGTCATAAAAGGCAGAGACATGAAAAACTACTCAGCCAGTCAACTGGTACATTTACATTTTCAAAACTCTGATGCAAAGAAACTGTCAACAAAGACATAGCACCCGGATGCCTCCAGTAGGCCCCTGCCCCAACACCCGACAAACGTAAACCGACAAAGTCTGATTGTTTTGGCATTGGAATAATTTTATTTGGAAATGACAAATAATTAAAAAACATATCCTGTAAGTCCAAAATCAATCCTGTCATAAATCTCATAAATCATGATAACGACACAACCAAGGATCCTCCCGCATCCCGAACACTGTTTGGACCACACCGGTGAACCGTACTTCATCGGTATCCTTGGGGGAGGGGCGGTTCCCAACTGCTCACCGTCTCTTGTCCTTGTGCTCCGGGTTCTGCCCCTCCCCCCAAACACCAAGCTGCCGTGGGGGTGCAAAGGGGTGGCCAGGAGCGGGAGCCCCATCCCCACCCTAGCGATCTGGGCACCCTAACCCCCAAGCTGGTATGTACATCTGCCGGTTGATTCAGGACTGCAGGATCCTACCTTCGTGTTATCCAGGGTACCCTGCCTTGAGTTCCCCTCTGTTGGTTAGGGTGAATTTATTATCTTATCTCACGCCACGAGAGTGACCAGGGGCCCAGAGGTCCTTCGCCCTCCGCACCCCCAAAACGAACTGTGGAAAAAAGACCCCAATCATCCTCAATGCAACAGTCTGTGTCCGCCTCAGAGAAATGCACCCTGTTCTTAGCACCTGTTTGCACCTTCAAACAGTCTGAGAGGGGTATTCCCCGCGCGCCCTGTACCGGGACAATACCGCGGTAAACTTGCCTCTCCCAGGTCCAGGTCTCCCCCTGGTATACTTGCCTCTCCCAGATCTAGGTCTCCAACTATACGGCAATGTGGTTCGGGAACAGAAGTCCTGCACCCCTTCAATGACTTGACAATTAACCAGCTGGACCACCCCAGCTGCTCCTAAGGACGCCGCCCTGCTGGAAGAGAACAGATACCGTACCAAGCACTCTTCACCCATGTGAAGGAAACACTATTGGGGCACCAGTATGTAGGCGAACCGCCATAGACAATCCCCAATGATCTCCCGGGGCACAAGGGGGAACCTTGTGCAGCTCAAAGTTTACTGGCTGGCCCTCACCCCCTCCTGGGTTGTGGCAGCATGACAATGCGGTTGTGTAGTCCATCCTCAGGGAGGGCACTCCAAGTAGACCCGGCTTGGGGTTACTGGAACATTTGGTCTTAGTGTGCCTGTAGCTCCATATTACAATCTGTGCGAGGCATGTACCTATTGTATCTAACAGTGCTGCCAAAGCCTCAACGTGCTTGTAGATGCTTGTTTTTGGAAGATCTACACACGGGAAGAACGAAGGAGCTCCCAGCACTTGTGTAAAACAGGAGTCGCAACCCCACAGAGCTTGTGGCAGCCTGCCTGACGCGCTCTCGGGGTGAGGGGAACCTAATGTGTGTTAACAATTATTCTGTGCCAGGTATCTCCACTGCGTGGCTCTCTTGCAACTAAGCTTTCTTGCCCCACCCATAATTAACTTTCCTGTGTGAAGGCGAATTTTCAAAGCTGACGAACGTATGTCTATTGGCACAATGCATTTGTCCTCTTGAGGTGTCCTTTTTCCCAGCAGGTAGGACTATCCACTACTGCCCCTGCTGTCACTTACATTATTGTTGAAGAGTACTGATAAAGAAGAGGACTTTGGGGTAGTGGTTCCTAATAATGATGGAAGGGTGGCTTAGTTTTGTGGGCCTTAAAGCAGTCGTGAATGTTCAATGTATTTTAAACAGTATATGGTTCCAAAGCTACCCAAAAATTACAAAATGGATTAAACCAGTTATCAACAGGGCTGCATATAGGCCGGTATTTGTACTCTGACAATTGGCACTTCAGGAGACCCCTCCATGGCTATTCTCAAGACCCAAATATTATTGCCTGGGTGGTGCCCGTCGCCCACGTTCATCAAGCAGATCCGAGTACAAACTAGGCGAGGAAATCCACAAGACAAGTTTCAAGAACCTAGGAGACAATGTAAACGATAGGCACTTTTGAACAATAGCACGAAAATCTGGACTGAAAGAAGCGTATGCCATTGACCGACCAGGTTTGGGGGCATCGCTGCGCTCTTCACTATCATACGCAGTTACTGCCATCGTTGTGGCAGAAGTCATGACGAGGTCTCCCATTCAAAACTGAACGTCAATTAAATGCATCAGCCATCTTGTGAAAATACGGATGTCACTAGGGGCACGCACTGCTTGCGTTAGGAATCCTGTTCACGGACAGCTGCCATCTTGTACATTTCCTCTCAAATGAGTGTGAAAGGCACCTGGTTAATTTATTATCGGCGTGACCCTGGGCGCCGCGCAAAGCAAGGATTGGTTTAGACCAGATTATGCCAACCAGTTTGTGGGACGACTCTCGTGACAAGGAAGCTTCAGGGCCAGACACCAAAACCAGAGAAAGTGCAGGTCACCTAGAGCTACTCACTAACCACGAGCTACTCTTCAGACTTCAGGGGTAAGGTTGGGTGAAAGCGAATATTCAAATGTACTTTTCTGGTTTCCACAACACTGGCAAAGCAATAAGCAACACTAGCAGTCATCACTTGGCAGAGACAACAGATACTCGTAACAAAGCTAACAAAAAAAAACATTTAAATTAATATCTGCATGCACTGTGGGGGTGTACTCTCATGGCACTCTGGGACTGACGCTCAGAGGGCACCCACTTGGCCGTCGCACATGGTGACGCTTATGGAGTAGTCTCGGTGGCCTCTAAGCGGTGCTCCTCTGTGCCATCTCGATCGCCATCAGTGTGAATGGGGCATTTATGGAGGCAATTAGATAAGTGCCCTTAATGCGTAACACATTACACCCAACAAGATAGCCATGGCTGTATGCTGCAGCCGCCACAATAAATTAAAAACCACGCAAACAGGTACCCAATGCTTTGCTGCACGACTGCGCTCGTTAACAAACTTGGCCTTGCTGCCAGGGCGAAGATAGCACAAATGTCAAAGTACAGTTTTTGCCCTCAGTCCTTAAAAAATGTTGCAAGCCAGCTGCCAATAGATCGATTCCAGACTACAGACTCTCCTTAAATGTAGGCATGCATGGCTTCTGGTGGTCGCTGGCGAGCCCTTTAAACAGTGTATAAAGCTCCTATACCGGACAGGGCTGTGTGTTGTGGTCTGGAGGTGGGAGCTATTATACAGTGCACATTTTGCAAATAGAACGTACGGGTCCATGCCAGATTTTTAGCATATCCACATTTAGAAAAAAGATGTTTCAGAAATCTACATTTTTCTAAATGTGGATATGCTAAAAATCTGGCATGGACCCGGCTCTCCAGGACCGAGTTTGCAGAACCCTGGTCTAGGTGACCCAGCCCACTGCCCTCTTCGCTGTTACTGCATAGTGGGGATTTTTCTCACATACTTTACAAAATCCACTCCTTGAGACGTGTGTCTAGCAGTGTAACAGCAGTAAAGTTTTGTGAAAGGGCCATCACCGACACAGCACTAGTGACAACCATTGTCAATAAGTGATTCAAATTTACATTCTGTGTGCACTATAAACGCAGTGAGAGGATATTACAATACTATTACAATATCGGTGCACCCATCATGAACACACCGCCCCGCTCCACGTACACTCTACTTGCATTCAATCGATGTATTTTGTGCGGCAGCATAGCATAAAACTTTCACTGGCGTAAACTGCCCTCCCCTTGAAGGGATAAACCAAAACTTATAGCCCCAAATATATAACCTATCCAAATGCGCTTTGAATGAACCGAACGACTAACTTAATGCGTGTGCAGCGTCAATCCCAGGAATGGATTCGGTCCAAGAGAGAGTGTTAAATATAACTTTCACTCTGTGTACACAGAAAATATACAAATGGGGTATTAGGTGACGCAGAATTGTACCATTCTCTGTATGTACAATGGAGATGTGCTGAGTGCACCACACAATGTAAATTCCACTAGTGAACGCACTGAAAATGGGTGCAATGCAACCCCTTCCACTCTGTGTCTAACCTCCAGGAGGAGTGTAGTTCGAGAGATAACCAAATACACCTTTACTTTCATGTGCACTGCGAAGGTACTAAACGGAGCTACACGGGTGACAGCGCTGAATCCCCCTCACTTCATTTACTTTGTGAGTGCCAAGGTAGACTTAACTGTAGCGCTGAACTCTCATATCTGACTCCATGTAGAGCGTGAATGCACTGAATACCCTGGACTCAGAGCGGAAGTCCCACCTGCAAGCCGTGGACGGCCTGATTCCATCAGCCCAGTGTCACCAAATGTCATCAAATGTGACAGTAAGAGACATATGTACAAACACATTTTCCCATAGACACAGAATGGGCAAAACTGTTTAATACATCTGGCCCTAAATCTGTTCAGGCTCACTTAATTGGTCACAAACGAGCTGTATTTTAACATCTCTTATGGGGCTAAGGCCCCTGTTGCAGAGATTTTTATGTGCCAAGCAATATGCAAGGTATGGCAACGATAAGATAACTGGTGGTTAGTGCACTTGCTGGAGAGAGCTGTTTTTTGTTTAGTCACAGTTTTGACACATCAAAAAGTAGCCTAAGTGGTCAAAGTGCCTGCTGCAAAACACAATGTGTAATGTGAAGATCAAATAATTTCATTTTATGTGGATAGCTCAGTTGGTTGTTGCTTTTGTCGTAGAAAGAATTTTATTTGCTGTAGTTCATAAGTAACAATCTTTCCAATATAGCACGGTGCGCTATGAACTAGCATCGAGGAACTGCATGTAAACTACAAAGCGTAGGTACAGAACCTTGTTTTTTTCCTGAATCATTTTATATTCTGTGGTAGCTAAAAATGGTTTCTTTAGGAAGTAATAAAGTCTTATTAAAACATACAACCCCAACCACTATTTGACGTTTTAAATCCTGACTGTTTCTTCAGACCAAATGCATATAGTGCCTACCACAGTGAATGATATGTGACTCCTGCATTTTGTAACCCTCATTGTTTATGTAACATTTCCTAGGCATTGATTTATACACTTGTATGATAAATTGTTGCTGTATAAATCATGTGTGATGTAAAGCGCTCTGACACTCTACATTGCAATCTTATTAGTGTAATTACTCCTACTTTCAGAGACATCTGACATTCGTACAGTAATGTTAATGTTAATTTTTGTAGAGTGCGTGAATGCCTTGAGGTGTCTTGGCGCTGAGCAGTCATGGAGCCTACAGTGCTGTAGGAGAGAAAAATTAACAAAAATGTTTCTGAGATTAGGTTGTAAGAAGCGAGGTCTTTAGGTCTTTCCTAAACCTGAGCAGGGTGGTCTGTGACTTTAAATGAAGTGGGAGGTGGCTACTAAGCTTAGTGGTACTGCCAATGAAACTCCTGCCTCCCAGGTGGCCAGTTTAAAACGGGGAATCCTGACATTTTTAGCTGAAGCAGAAAAAAAGTATTCTGGCGGAAGTATACCATTGAAGGCTCATTTTGAATAATTTCGTACCTGAGCCATGTAGGGTCTTGTTGGCAATACAGACAGCTTTAAAATAGTTGTTATTTGTGGGCAGCGAGTGAAGTTTATGTAGCGCTTGGGGGGCTGACTGGAACTTTGTAAATCCGGTAGCATCCGAGCAGCTGCATTCAGCAGAGTCTGAAGCTTTCTTAGCAGTTGTTGTTGGATGTTAAGGTATTGAGCATTACAGTAGCCGATTTTTGACAAGACCAGGGTAACGATCACTGTTTTCCACTGTTCATGGGGAATAAGCAGGAGAATATTTTTAATTATGCGCCATATATGTTCTTGTTTGCAACAGAGTTGTTTTTACCACCTGAGTTTTTCCTGAAAACCAGGGGGCTTATGGTTTGTTTCTGTGGTAGTTTAACGATTTTTTGGGCACCAATCGGTCCACTGTGGAGTGCAACCGAATAGGTGTAGCTAGTGGTGCCGTCATCTAAGTCCTCCAATACATTAGGTAGTGTGTCAGATAGGACCTGATTGAGCTGTGATGATTCCAGCTCGTGCCAAGCTCGAGTTAGTTACGTATGAGTTGTATTTTTGGGGGGTAGCCTTTTAGCAAGCCATAGATTAAATTTAACAGCCTTATGGTCTGACCAAGTGAGAAGTAATGTATCAGTGACCAAGAGAGATGGATTATTGGAGAAACTCCCATCCAGGGCATTGTCAGCTTTGCAAGTAGGCTCTTGGACTAGTTGGGTAATTCTCATGCTGGCCTTTGTATCTATTAGATGCTCTATATGTTTATTGTCAGAAACTTCCAAATTAAAGTTGAAATGTCCTAGTACAGTAATATCCATCAGTTGGAGAAAAGGTTCTAATAGAGAGCAAATTGCTTGCTCAAATGCAGTTTTCTATCCTGGTGAGCGATAAATAAGTATTCAGTTGAAACGTTGATTTTTTTTAAATTTGAATTTTAAATGAAAGTGCTTCACAGTCTGGGGCAGGTATTGGTAATATGGAGGCTACTCTATTGTTGCGATGTACAACCGCTAGACGCCCGCCTATTGGTTTGTCAATCCAGTTTAAGCAGGGAGTACCCTGAGGGTATAGCTGTGACCAGGTCTGGTCCAAATGTAGAATCTGCCCAAGTTTCGGTGACAAATGCTAGGTCTATTCTCTGACTGTCCAGAAACTCAGTGAATGCGACTTTATTTTTAATTGAGGATCTTGCATTGATCAGAATACCGCAAATGCTGTCATTTGTAGAGTTTATCCCATGACCGCTGGTGTTTGTCAAAGGGTGAGAATCCTTTTAAGAATTAGAGAGTTCTTACAACTTTGACAAAAAGTGGTTTAAAAATCAGTAATGCTGGTAGGGTCTAAGGAAATACATTTATTGTTCCTACCTTGAGATTTAGAAGGCAGCAGCAGCTCCTCTTGTGAGTATACCTTCCTATGAGTGGTATGGGGGGCTGATAGGGCCAGAGTTCTTGGTGCTAGGCAGGATCCAGTACATGCATGTCTTTCACAGAGAGAGTTGAACAAAGTCAAAAACTTGCCTCCAAATCATATGTTATTTTAAGCACTTGTGAAGTGACAACATGCTGAGTGGCTTTGCTTCCCTCCATTGCACCGACATTTTTCAGTGTTAAGCTCCAGATAGCTCCCAGTCAGAATCAGTGTCAAGCGGAAGAAGGGCTGATGGCCCTTTAAGTCAAACATTTCTCTTGAGCTCAGCTGGAAGGGAAAATAAGAAACTATCCTCACCCTCTGAAGGTTGCTGCTCCGAATGGAAAGCAGACAGAGTGTGGGCACTGCTTCATGTATCCAAGAAAATTTCATTGGGACATATTCTGCATGTTTCACTGGGGTCGGGTAGGATCCTGGATTTGGCTCAACAACAGCTGTCAGATCCAGGATCCGGCTGCATCCCTCTAGTTTCCTGCACTGGAAGAGATAGGTGCAAGGTATCAGGGAAGTAGAAGTAGTGGGGGGGATTAGGGCAGAGAACAGACAGGTGTTTGATAGAGGAAGAAGAGAGGGAAAGAGAAAAAGGGAGGGAGAGAAAAAAGAGAGAGAGGCACGAGACCAAGAGAAAGGGATAGGGAAGAAGAAAGTGAGAGGCTGAACGAGAGAGATACAAAGAGAAAGAGGGACAGGTAACCATAGGAACGTAATACAGTGACACGTCTTGGCCATGGTACCAGGCTTCTAGTTTCAGGATGAAGGGCCCCTGCCACCTGTCATCTTCACCCTGCACCAGCTACATTTATTTTAAAATAGCATTCTGCAACTGCTCCCATTTAATTATGAAAGTGTTTCTGGGTGTGGGGCCCCCATTTATTTTGCAGTGGGTTTCCCTACACCCAGGAATGCCTGGGCATGTAGGGGAACTCATCTGATTTGCAAGAGGATCCCTCGACCATTGTAACATCCCTACACACAGCCACACCCCTGCAGCCACTCTACCAATCGAACACAAACAAGTGTTGTCACTCACACCAGACTTAGCCAACCCTGCACCTCCTGTTCACTCACTGGGTAACCACCACCCAGGAGTCATGAGAAACATGAGACCTGGCCTCCAGGTGCACTCCACGCTAGCAGTGAAAAAATTCAAACACAAACTTTCCATCAATAGTGACTTTTAGGAATAAGGTACATTTTTAATTCAAAACAGTTCACACAGACTGGTATAGTGCAATGATGCAGTGGTTGCACCTATTTTTCTATAAAGAAAGTCCCACATATATCCCATAGGTTGCATTCTGTCCTTTATAAACCGCTTAGTAAGTGACCTGCAGTCCCGTTAAGAGCACCACCACAGATCGCGCTGCTGTTGTCTAACCAAGGAAGGGTCTTTAGAGTTTTGGCTCAAGCCATTTGATGCTTAGAAAAAAAGAGAAGCAAACACACAAAGCAAGCAAGCAGGCAGATGCACAGATAGGCCCAAGTATGAAAAAAGCATGCAAGACATGGACATCATTGAATTCTTATGTAGGACACATTGGCAGTGTGCACATTCTAAAATCCCCTCTTTGGGCCCTTTCCTCTATCAGCACTGCCATTTTTTCTGGACCTACCATCCACAGACTGCCGGGGTACCGTAGACGCCTCACAGAGCATGGGGGTATGTAGAGTTTTTCCACTACCGTGTAGTCCAAGTTTCCAGTCCTGAATGAACATCTCTCGGCCCTCAACAGGATGAACAGCATTTGCAATGCAATGGGCCTTGTGTTTGCTCGAGTTAGAGCTATTAGCATTGTAAATTCATAACTGGACTTTTCTTGCCACACAAACTGTAAATAAAAAGTCAAATACTTTACATAAGTGAGTCGTTTGAAAGCGCCACAGCTGTCATGAGCGTGAGTGCAAAGGAGAGTCACAAAAGGAAAAAGAAGTTCGCTCGCAGTCAGTTATCTGCAAAAGTGCAATTGTCCATGTAAGAGGGTCGACGGCCAAGGCATAACAAAACCAGCCCAAGGAGGGACAAACGTAAAGCATTTACTGACAAAACCAAAGAATTTTTGAAAGGCAAGCCCAGGAACAGTGAAAGTGATGGGCGCAAGGTGGGTGTGGTTAAAAGCCCAGATACATAACCACAGGTCGAAACGCAGCGCTTGAGCGCTGCTATGCTCGACCTAAAAAACTAAGGGGGTCATTCTGACCCTGACGGGCGGCGGAGGCCGCCCGCCAGAGTTCCCCCACCAAAATACCGCTCCGCGGTCGAAAGACCGCTGAGGGTATTTTGGGATTTGCCCTGGGCTGGCGGGCGACCGCCAAAAGGCCGCCCGCCAGCCCAGGGCAAATGATCCTTCCCACGAGGACGCCGGCTCAGAATTGAGCCGGCGGAGTGGGAAGGTGCGACGGGTGCAGTGGCACCCGTCGCGCATTTCAGTGTCTGCATAGCAGACACTGAAATACTAAGTGGGGCCCTCTTACGGGGGCCCCTGCAGTGCCCATGCCATTGCCATGGGCACTGCAGGGGCCTCCAGGGGCCCCGCGGCACCCCCTACCACCATCCTGTTCCTGGCGGGAGACCCACCAGGAACAGGATGGCGGTAGGGGGTGTCAGAATCCCCATGGCGGCGGAGCGCGCTCCGCCGCCATGGAGGATTCACATGGGCAGCGGAAAACCGGCGGGAGACCGCCGGTTTTCCGCATCTGACCGCGGCCGAACCGCCGCGGTCAGAATGCCCTGCGGGGCACCGTCGGCCTGTCGGCGGTGCTCCCGCCGACCCTGGCCCCGGCGGTCTCTGACCGCCGGGGTCAGAATCACCCCCTAAGTATTGATTGTGTCACACCACACCACACCCACTTGGTTCTGAAAGCAGAAGCCCACCTCTGGCCTGCCAGCGGTAAAAACACCACAAAGCCAGATTAGCGGTTTGCGGGCAAGCGGAGGCTGAACCACTGAACTCGTCCAGTCCCCCCGACAAGGTTGGAAGACTTTGGGGGTGATTCTAAGCTTGGCGGGCGGCGGTAGCTGCCCGCCAAGCGGGAACCGCCAGAAGACCGTACCGTGGTCAAAAGACCGCGGCGGTCATTCTGGGTTTCCCACTGGGCTGGCGGGCGACCGCCGAAAGTCCGCTCGCCAGCCCAGCGGGAAACTCCCTTCCCACGAGGACGCCGGCTCAGAATGGAGCCGGCGGAGTGGGAAGGTGCGACGGGTGCAGTTGCACCCGTCGCGAATTTCAGTGTCTGCAAAGCAGACACTGAAATTCTTTGTGGGGCCCTCTTACGGGGGTCCCTGCAGTGCCCATGCCATTGGCATGGGCACTGCAGGGGCCCCCAGGGGCCCCACGGCAGCCCATACCGCCATCCTGTTCCTGGCGGGCGAACCGCCAGGAACAGGATGGCGGTATGCGGTGTCAGAATCCCCATGGCTGCGCAGCAAGCTGCGCCGCCATGGCGGATTCCCATGGGCAGCGGAAAGTCGGCGGTACACCGCATGCACCAGAATGCCCGGCGGTGCACCGCCAGCCTGTTGGCGGTGCTACCGCCAACCTCCGCCCTGGCGGTATTTACCGCCAGGGTCAGAATGACCCCCTTTGTAGGCCTACAAGGCCATCTAGGTCTTTTCAGTCATTTCTTTGCATGCATGCATAACGGATGCGCGTATTATGCAAGTATCTAGCTGTGCATTTTCAGCACCCACTTCCGTTGCTGTGTGCCAGCTCCAGCGTCAACTAGTAACCATTTTACTGGGATAAACCTCATTAGTCGCGACACCGAGTTCTCAAGAGGGCGTCAGAAGTGGGCGTGGGCGGCATGTGTTATAATAAACAAGAAAATCACCCAAGACGTCGTTCCACTGCGGCGCAGCACGCACCCAATCTGCATCTCATTAGAAGGAAATCAGCCACACTGTACCACAACAGCTCAGCGGATACTTATAGCAATTAAGATAAAAAAGCGCCAGAAAAAAAAGGCGATTCCAACAAGAGGATAAAAGCGGGGATGGCGGGGCTCTAAGTGCTCTGTGATTACATCCTTTGAAGGTGTAAAATGTCTCCATACAAAATAACACAATCACTTCAACCCCGAGAGCCTTCTGAATGCAAGTGGTCCTTATTCCGATGGTGTTCAAGGAACCATTTTCTAAAACCAAAACAATTCTGCGTTCATTGCTTTCCCAGGATTCCACTGCGCACCTGGTACAACATGCGCATATTAATATTGCACCAGTCCTTGAACAATACCCTCTCACCGCTGCCTCAAATCCGGATATTACCCAAGACAGCTCGGTCTGCAAATGGAGGACATGGGGCCGCGCAGGCCTTACATGGGAGTGATTGGCATATGTAGTGAATGGATGTAGCTGCTGGGCCTATAGGTTTTTAAATGCACCTTGGTCTTATTCACAATATTTCATAAACATGCAAATACTCATAAAGTGTTTTGCACTAAAACAATGCAGATGAGTGAAAATGGTGATAAATTGGTTATTTTGGAGATGATGTCCTCTTTGCATGACCACTGTGAAGTGGGCCCTAGGATGCAAGGATGGAAATGGACCTTGTGGCTGCAGTTTGAATTGTAAAATATAGCAATAATCAGGATATGGCGGGGCCCTCAAGTCTCTGGGCCCCCATGCCACTGCAGCACCAGTGGAACCTGGGCCCTGCTGCAAAGCTCTGTGGGAAGGGATGTGCATTCCATGGATCACAGATGGGGCAAAAGCAAGAGCAGCTCTACCACCAAGGCACAACTTACTTATTTGTGGCACATTTAAGAAGGGCAGCTGGTGATCTCAAGAACATTAAAAGAATATAGTCAGGGCCACTGGAATTGTGTGATTGTGCTGCCACTGAGTTTTTCGCATAATTATAGATCGGTCGCATTTGCCACATAATCCATTAACTTCTGCATAATTTGTAGATTTCAGTAAAAAAAAAAGGTTTCTAGCTTAAACAGTTCAAAGTTTACTAAAAAGCACCAACATGTGTCGCTGCTCAGTGGAAGCCCCTTTGCAAAGGTTGATTAGTCTCTTTTCTGTTGCTTATTGCTATATCTGGCTTTTAAACTAGTATCAATGAGATACAACCAATGACTAGACAGTGTTAATAAGTCTAAAAAAATTACAAATTAATGAAGCAGTACTATCAGAAAATGTGTCACATTACACCTCATAACTTCCCATTTCTTGCTGCATAGTTTACTTAACCCTGCCACACAATTTCCCCCGCATAATTCGGCACCCTGAATATAGTGCATAATTTTATCTTTTTATATAAAGCACCCTCTGCTATGGAAGGTCTGGAGTGAGAAGCAAGCACTTTAAACTCACTTCCCCATGAAATGGAGGGTTGTGGATTGAGAATCTTGCATCTCAATCCAATCAGAAAGACGGACAGCTGACTTCTGCAGCCTCAGTAACTAGATGAGTGGTCCGAGGTAGATTCCTTGTGTATGATCCAAGCCCACGAGAACAAGGCAAACATTATACTCCCTCACTGTGGAGTTGGTAAATATGGCACCAACTTCCACAGTGACCACTGATGGAGGAGCCAGCCTTTTGTATTGCTACCTCTTGGGACTCCTTTGTCAGTCTTTGGATAAACAGATCTTGGCTTGGGTAGTTGAAGACAGGCGCTAATCTAAGACCAACAGTCACAGAGTAGGCCACCAGAGATCTGATTGTGAGGCTAGTAATTGTACAGCAGCATTTGATGGACGCAGTTTCAGCTGATTTAGACACCTACAGATGTTAATGACTAGCAGGCATTGCCCAAAATTGTCCACAGCATTGCCGCTGTAGTTGATGAATTGACCACATTTGTTTATGAGTCTCTATTAAAGACATCAGAAGTAATAAGCAGACATAAAAAAGGTGATGGTTAGATGCAGATTTGAATATAGAAGGCGTGAGTGCTGAGGATCAGTTAATAAGCAAGCGCCTGCATGAGTGTGGAGCTGTGCTCTAGAACCCAATTCATAATCAGCTGGCAAAGCCCACAGACTGCAAAAGGTCAAGAAGCACCAGGTTGATCACAGTCTTAGGGTTAATGTCTTGGCTAAGAGAGAGTTTTAAAAAGTGATGGTTCTCTTCTCTCCCTACCTCTCTCTCTCTCTCTTTTTTTTTTTTTTACAGTTTTTATATAGAACAAGCTTGACCCAAAGGTCCTGGAGCATTCTTCATGAGCACCAGTTAGATTATTCAAGGGCATATTCACTTTTGTTTTAATGTTTTACGCACAGGGAGATTAAGGCGGTCATTACGAACATGGCGGTCCATTTGGAGCCGGCGTCAATGTTCAGGCCCGGCATCCAGCTGGGCCGACTGGCGGAAACACTGTTTCCGCCCGCCGGCCCAGCTGGATGTTCGTAATGTGGCCGGCGGTAGGTTCTGCACGCTGGTGGTCTTCTGTTGACCATCAGCGCCGATCTCGGCGGGGAAACCTGCTGAGATCGTAATGAGGGCCTAAGAGATTTGCCCAGAATCACAGGATGTAGAGCAGGCACCGGGGCTTGAACCTCAACTCCATTAAAGGTTGTATTTGTTTCATAGACTCTCACCATGAATTTAAAATAGTAAGATCTGTTAGAAATGGGCCTAAAACCGGTTTGGTCAGACAAACCCCAGGAAGCCTTCTTGAACAAGTAAACTTAAGAGGGAATAAACAACTTTCAACCTTTGTAAAAATATCACAAAGAAGGATATAAACTAGATGCAGTGACATCACCAATATGAGGCAGAGCTCAAATATATACCTTACTGCAAACACAGCTTAGTCTGTCGTAGCACTCTTACCATGGGTGTAAGACTGTTGAGTTTAGGGTGACAGCACCACCGTGTATGAGTGACTGAGTCAGTCTCACAGTAGAAGGAAGCTGTCAGCCTGACTGTATCGGCTAGCTAGCAGCACCTCTCCCAAACCTAGGAAGTAAGGATGATTTCTGGCAATCTACAGACATAACACTCAAATTCCTCAGAGAAGTTGTGATTGACAGTCCGTATCCCTTTCTCTCACGTACATTAGGTCTCATACACATGAAGGCGATCAAAGCGATGCAAGAAAAGTTTCAATACATTTTATTGAAGCGTCTGTATCCTAGTATATACACCATGAACTGTGATTCTTAGAAGCATGAAACATGACATCGCGATAATTGTGAGCATTAGTGTGAAAAATAGCCAACAGCCTGGCATAAGCATAAATCTAGCGATTCCTACCTACACCCTAATTTCTAAAACTGGGAGCAGTTTGGTGTGTAGCCTTTCTGCCTGCCCCAGTCTAAATGAGGAGTTCCGACCCCCATACCTGAAGTGCAGCAGGAGTCTGTCCGTTATTCTGCTGCCAATCCTCCTGATTAGCTGGAAGACAAAACCATGGTCAGTGAGCTGTCGACAAGATGGTGGACAGCATGCAATGGCTCTGGCTGGAATCCCCTCTAACCTCCTTCGACCTGTGTGGTTTTCTTATAACAAAACCTGTTATGTTCTGAGGACAAGCCTGATGTGATAATATGTCTAGGTTTCGCTGAAAGCAATTCATTAGAAAATAAAATCATCCCTGCTAAAAGCAAGCCATGCTTAAATATAATAAAATGAATAAATGAAACAAAATGTGTAACAGCACAGACAAAAGGACACAGGCTGCTGGCCTGAGGCTAAAATAAGTGTGCCCAAGCAAGGCTCTAATATTAACAACAAATATTGATTACAAGCCAATATTTTCACCAAAAAGAATAAGTAGATGACTAGTTGTGTTGGCAGCTGCCCTTCACAAGTAACACAAATATAAACAGTTTGGGCAGAGCAAGCGTTTTTTAAACGTTTGCGTCTCCTGTGCGAGGATGGTGAGCGTCTACAGCTTAGAGACAGGCAAATTCATCAGGAAAGGGTAGAATGAGAACTAAAACAGAGCAGCAACAGAATACAGTTGCATCAAAATAGTACCATGTGTTCAAAGTCCTTTACAATCAAAATTGAGAAATAAGGAATGACAGGAGGAAACGTTAGAGAAAAAAAGAAATAAACAGATTAAAAGGGAAGAGACTGAAATAAAAAGAAGATAGAGAGGGGAAGAAGAATGAAAGAACGCAAGAAAAAGAAAGAAGGAAAGAAAGAACGGTTGAAAGAGTTGCGAGGAAAAATGTTATAATATAGAGACAGAAGAAATGCAAAAAAAGAGGAAGGAAAATAAAAGGTAAGATGAGATGTAGAAGAAATAAAGAATGAAAGAAAAACTAATGAAAAAATGAAGGGAAGAAAAAAGAAATTAAGAAAGAAAGATGGGCAGACTATTGTCCAATGAAAAATATAGAATTTGCTCATTCGTGAGGGACTTAAATGTCAGTGCTAGTCCGATGCTGCGGTAATTTTATTACACATTTGAATGTTACAATTATTTCATGCTATATGAATAGCAAGAGAGACACAAAGGAATCACATCTTCTCTTAATTCAACAGTGCGATGGGGAATAAAGGGTATTAAAAGTGTGATCTAAACCAAGGCTCCTGAGTTACATTTGGGTGACTCATTCACTCTTAACACTACTCTGATTTAGTATCTTGTTATCTTAATGTAATATGTTCCGGTTTCATTTACAATTGAAAGAAGTGCAAACCGTAGCATCGCTGTGATTTCTGGCAAGTTCAAAACATAATTGATATAAAATTGTATTTATCTGTTTTCGTACATATTTACACCCATTTACAGGTCGTGCACATGTCAACTGTGTGCGGGAAAACGATTTCTGCACATAAATCGATTTGAGGGCATTAAGATCTAAGTCATAAAACCAATTGTGTGAAGCAGTTTTGCTACATGAGTAACAAGGTGATATTATATCATAGAATGCAAATACACTGCTCAATTACCACTAGAAAAATGCTGCGTGCAAGTCGCGCAGATGCTGTGTTACTGCGCATCACGCCTGGCTTTTTTTAAACCCCCCCACCCCGGAAGCTTGGGATATACAGCATAGAAAAACACGTTTGACCTTTACCTTCTTATTTAACACACAGGGGCGTAGGAGACAATACATTTCTGGGGGGGACAGGGACAGCCTTTGGGACTTTTAATCAACCCTATACAAATCGCTCGTTGTTTACGAACTGCTGGCTCCGATAAATATACACAATCATATATATTGGAAGTGAAATAGGGAGAAAGGAAGGCATGTTTTCACAGTCTGAAAGTATCTTTTATTGTTATTTACATTCACAAAGTAATTAGCTCCAATGTGAAAATAACGTGTTGATTAACCTTGCATATTCATGCACCAAGCACATAAAGGTAGGAGGGTAAAAAGTAAGAACATACCCTTTGCGCCCCACACCCGTCATGCCCCTCGCCTCATGCCAGTTGGAACCGCACTGGAGATATCAAAAGCGATTAGGTACAATAGTTGTAAACTGTGCTCGGAAACCATAGTTCTAATAACACTTCTACTCCTGTGTGTGATCTTGGGAAGCTCAGCTCCACATCAGTCATAACTAGGAGCATTTCAACTGAAGAAGCTCTTGGAGTTACAGGCTATATAAACATGGATTCTCTAATCTCTGTATAAACTGCAGTCACTAATTTCTTTAGAAAAGGCTGTTTGTGATGCACCAAATCACTGCGGATAAAGAAAAGACATTCACTGATTATAAAGAAAATACATCAGAAAATGACTATGATAGGATTATTACAGACGAGCTCTGACATTACAATGCCTTCTGCCAGAGCTAGCAGCCAAGGTAAAAGGCAGCTCAGGTCACAGAGCATAATTAATGCAGCTGTTTAAAGCAAAAAATGGAATGTTGCTTTTCTTTCTTTTGCTCTACTTTAATAGCTTGGAATGACAGAAGGTATGCACTAAGGTTTTAAGTGGTTTGTGTGAAAGTTGGTGGTGTGATCATGTATTATATGGGGTAAAATACCCCCTGCGTACATAAGGATATTGCAAGTCACCTTAAAGTTCATACCTTATAAACAAGCATTGACAAAGCCAATAGGTCTCCCCTATGCAAGTTCTATTGCCTTTGCCAATGTGTTTTAGCCATGTTGTACACTAGTGAGACTACTATTCAGCATGGCTCAAAGTTAATGGCATAAAGGAGAATGATGTGTCATCGACTGGTGTGGCGTAGTGTCATGGAGTAAGTAGAGTGTCCTAGAGTGGAGCAATAAACTAACTTTAAAGAAACAAGGGTCCCTTGAATAAAATGCAACACCACTCCCCCAAACAATGCTAATAAAGTAGTATGCAAATTTAATGTTTCATGCAATATTCAATCAAAATATAAAACATCAAATGTAGTGGGAAAACATCAACAGGGGAAATTGAGAAAGATTGGTATTTGGGCATTACACAAGTTATCTGGATGACCCAATGTCACCAATTAAAAGAAAAATGGAAAAAGGAACCTATATAGTACAGTGGTTTGAAGGAGGCTGGCTGGTTTGTAGTGGGTACCTATGGTACTTACACCTTATACCAGGTCCAGTTACCCCTTATTAGTGAAATGTAGGTAGTGTCTAGAAGCCAGGCTCTCTAGGGGTAGCTGTAGCCAAGGCTTATCTAGGAGACATGCAAAGCTCATGCAATACCACTGTACTCACACAGTACTCACACACATGAAAGAAAATGCTCAGTGTTAAAAAAATAAAGGTACTTTATTTTAGTGACACAAATGCCAAAAATACCATAGAGACTATACTCCCTTAGGAGGTAAGTAATACACAAATTATATATACTGGTATGCAGAAATAGCAATAAAAACAGTTATAAAACAGTGCAATTAGTGAAAATCACAATGGTTAGAAATGGGCATAGGGGAAACAAAAACCATATACTAAGAAAGTGGAATGCAAATGTCAGTTTCCCACCTAGGCAAGTGTGGTGTGTAGAGGGGCCCTGGGAGTATTAGAAAACACCAAAGGTAAGTAATAGAACCCACCTCAGAGCCCAGGAAAGCAGGAGTAAATCACAGTAACGTTCCTAGAACACACAAGAACACGAGAAAGAAGATAATGCAAGAACAGGAAGATACTTCAAGACACAAAGGGTGGTCTCCTGGACCTAAAGACCTGTGGAAGAATGGGACTAAGTCCAAGAAGCACAGAAGAGTCCAGGGAGGACAGGAGCCCCTGCTAACCCGAATCAAGGTGCAAAAGAAGAACCACTGTTGAAGAACAACAGTCAGTACTGCACCTAAGAAGATGGATGCGGGTTCCTGGTTGGTGCATTTGATATCCCACAACGGATGGATGATTGCCATCTGGTTTGCATCGCTGGATTCCGCCAACAAGCCTTGGCACACGCAAAGCTCACGGTTAACGGAAAATGGCACTGCCTGGGACCAGGAGGGACCTGGTGGACTCTACCCAGGAGGAGGAGTCAGAGGGGGCTCTCAGCAACTCAGAAAAGCCCACAGAAGACCAGCCAGTGCACACAGGAGTCCCCAGCACAGGGACAAAGGAGATGCAAAAGGAGGCCCATGCAGCACAAAAACAAAGGATCCCACGCCACCAGATAACCACTCAGGAAGCTGAGCATCACAGGAAGGAGTGCTGGGGGCCGGAGCTACATTGTGCACAAAGAATTTCATAGAAGGATGCCAACAAGCCTTGGCAACTGAAAAACATGTGGTGCACAGGGGTACTGTCTTGCTTGGGAAGGCAAGCTCTTACCTCCACCAAAGTTGGACAGTAGGACGTCAGGACCATCGGGACCACTTCAGTCCATCACCCGTGATGCAGGATCCATGCTACTCGTCAAGAGAGGGGACCCACGCAGATGGTCATCGTTGCAGAGAGGTGCCTGCTGAAGCAAGGGAGTGACTCCTTCACTCCAAGGGAGATTCGTTCATTCTTCTGGTGCAGGCTGAAGACAGGCTGTCCTCTGAGGATGCACGACCGGGAAACAGTTGCATTTGTGGGAGCTGAAGATACAATGTTGCAGAAGTGATCTTTGCTTCGTTGTTGCAGTTTGTGGAGTTCCTGGAGGGTCCAGATGCAGTTTCTTCAGTGAGAAGGTGAAGTAAAGGATACAGAGGATTCCTGCTGGAGTCTTGCAATCTGAATCTGAAGAACCTCCCAAAGGAGAGACCCTAAATAGCCCTGAAAGGGGGATTGGTCAGCTAAACAGGTAAGTACCTATCAGGGGACGGCTCTGACACCACCTGCTGGCACTGGCCACTCAGATGCTCCTAGAGTTCGCTGGCAACTTGGAATCCAAGATAGCAAAACCCAGGGACCCTCTGGAGGAGCTCTGAGCACCACACCTGGGGTGATGATAGACAGGGGAGTGGTCACTCCTCTTTCCTTTGTCCAGTTTCGTGCCAGAGCAGGGACTGGGGGTAGCTGATCCGGTGTAGACTGGATTATGCAAGGAGGGCACCAAATGTGCCCTTCAAAGCATTTCTAGTGGCCTGGGGAAGGAAGCTACCCCTCCCAAGCCTGTAGCACCTCTTTCCAAAGGCAGAGGGTGTAACACCCCTCTCCCAAAGGAAATCCTTTGTTCTGCCTTCCTGGGCTTGAGCTTTTCAAGCAACAGGAGAGCAGAAACCTGTCTGAGAGGTGGCAGCAGCTGGGGCTGCCTGGAAAACCTCAGAAGGCTGGAATGGCAATACTGGGGGTCCTCTAAGGAGCCCCCAGAGTGCATGAAATCATACAACCAATGCTTGCAAAAGCCTTGGGGTATGATTCCAACATGTTTGATACCAAACATACCTGTGTTCAGAGTTACCATTATGTAGCTGGGAATAGGTAGCGACCTATTTCCAGTACACGTGTAAAATGGCATCCCCGCACTCATGAAGTCTGGGAAAATGGTCCTGGAGGTCGTGGGGGCACCTCTGCTAATGCAGGGGTGCCCTCACACACAGGTACTCTGCACCCTGCCCTCAGGGCTGGAGGGCCTGCTATATGGGTGACTTATAACTGACCTGGTGCAGTGTAACTGGCAGTGAAAGGGTGCATGCACCTTTTCACACAGGCTGCAATGGCAGTCCTGCAGAAGCCTTTGCATGGGCTCCCTATGGGTGGCAAAAGAAATGCTGCAGCCCACAGGGATCTCCTGGAACCCCAATGCCCTGGGTACCGAAATACCAAATACTAGGGACTTATAAGGGGGCATCAGTATGCCATTTTTGGGTGAAATACTGGGTTACCAGTATGCAACAACCATAATTTAAGGGAGAGAGCATAACTACTGGGGTCCTGATTAGCAGGATCCCAGTAGACACACTCAAACACACATTGCAAGCAGGCTAAATGTGGGGGTAACCAAGCTAGAAAGAGGCTACTTTCCTACAAGGATAGCATCCACAATAATGATTTACAAGCTTTTATACACCGACTCTTCCATGAATGACTCAAATAGTGAATCACAAAGTCATAAGCTCATAGTACCTATGCTTAAGCCAACTTATGTTTAATATCACAAATTCAAGTCAAGGTACTTTGGCCGATGATATTTCGATCCTCTAGACAAGTATCAGGATCATCCTAAGCCTTCGTTAAGCTTGAGTTAAAAGGGTTACAGAGTGCTTGTAACGAAAATGACGAAGATAAATCGGACTCACGTCTCATATGAGTGAGAAGGCAATCAATGGAGATCTGAATCTCTAATCAAGCGCCAATGACATAAAGTAGTAGTAGAGTGGAGTAGTGTCACAGTGTAATAGAGTGTCATAGAGTGGAGTGGCAGAGTGTCGTAGAGTGGAAAGGCAGAAAGAAGAGTGAACTGGAGTAGAGTGGAGTAAAGTAACGTGAACTGGCATAGAGAAAGTTGGGTAGAGTGTTGTTGAGCATAGTACATTGTTGTATAGTGGAGTGGCACAGAGGGTTGTGCAGTGGCGTTGAGTAGAGTATTGTAGATTGAAGTGGCATAGAGTGGTGTGGAGTGGCACAGAGTGGAGTAAAGTGGAATGGAGTGGCGTATAGGGAGTTGTGTATGGAGTTACAGAGTGGAGAAAGTGTTAGAGTTTAATGGAATAGAGTGTCAGAGTCTAGTATCATGGAGTGTAATGTCAGAGTAGAAGTGTTATAGAGTGGAGTTCGGTGGTCTAGAGTGAAGTGGCATAGAGTACAGTGGTGCAAAGTAGATTGGTGTACAGTGTAGTGGTATAGAGTGCATTGGTTTTGAGTAAAGAGGTGTAGAGTGCATTGGCGAAGACTGCACTGGTTTAGCGTACAGTGCAGTAGCGTAGAGTGGTGAAGAGTTGAGGGGCACAGTGTGGAGTGGCACAGCATGGATTGCAGTGGTTCAGAGTGCTGTGTCATAGAGTGATGTGGTGCATGGTAGAGTGATGTGGTGCAAGGTAGAGTAGACTGGTGTAGAGTGCAGTGGTGGAGTGCAGTGATGAAGAGTAGAGTGGCACAGAGTGTAGTGGCATATGGTACATTGGTGTAGAGTGCAGTAGAGTGGCATATAGTTGAGCGGTGCACATTAGAGTGCCGTGGTGCAGAGTAGAGAGGAGTATGGTTCAGTGGCAGAGTGCAGTGTTGCAGAGTAGAGTGTCATAAAGGGAGTGGTGTAGAGTAGAGTGGCATAGAATGCTTTGGTGTAGAGTGCAGTGATGTAGAGTGATGCAGAGTAGAGCAGAGTGGCTTAGAGTACAGTGGTGCAGAGTAGAATAGAGTTGCATATAGTGTCGTGGCATAGAGTAGATTGCTGTAGAGTACAGTATAGTCGTGAAGAGCAGATTGTTGCAGAGTCGAGCATAGTGATGTAGAGTGCAATAGCACAGAGCGGTGCAGAGCAGATTGGAGTGTCACACGGTACATTGGAGTGGTGCAGGGTACATGGGAGTGGTGCAGGGTAGATTGGACTGGCATAGCATACGGTGGAGTTGCGTAGATTGCAGTGGCATAGAGGAGATGATTTCAAATAGAGTGACGTGCCCTACAGTGGAGTGGTGTAGCGTAGATTAGAGTGCAGTGGGACAGAGTACAGTGGCATTGAGTGCAGTGGTGCAGAATAGAGGGGCATGAAGTTCAGTGGCAGAGAGTGCAATGTTGCAGATTAGAGGGTCGCAGAGTACAGTGGTGTATTGTAGAGTGGCATAGAGTGCAGTGGCATAGAGTGCTGTGGCGCAGAGTACAGTGGCAATGGACACAGTGGAATAGAGTGCTGTGGTGCAGAGTAGATTGGCATAGAGTGCAGTGGCATGGAGTGCATTGGTTTTGAGTAAAGTGGTGAAGAGTGCACTGGCAGAGTGCAGGGGTGTAGTGTACAATGGTTAGAGTAGAATAGCATAGATTGCAGTGGCGTAGTGTAGAGTGCTGCAGAGTAGAGTGGTGTGGTACAGCATAGATTGCAGTGGTGTAGAGTAGCACAGAGTGGAGAAAAGTGGTGTAGTGTGCAGTGGCATAGGGTAGATTGTTTCAGAGTAGAGTGAAGAAAAGATAGAGAAAAGATAATATACTTCAATATACTGAAGTATGTAACGATAACAACAACATAAATAATAACGCTAGGCATAACAGCCCAAAATGAAATATGGCTTCTCCCTGTTAGCCACGCTGTAATCAAGCCCTTCATTACCCAGATAACAAAACATCAAACATAAATGTTAGAAAAATATACCCCCTTCTAATAGCTAAATTGTTGTGTGAAAAGGTCACATCTGGGCTCAATCTCAACTTCACTGTTTCACCAACTGGTGTGATTTTAGGCAAATACAAATCTTGTGTTTCACAGAGTCTCCTTTCTAGCCTGCAGGCACCAGGGTAAGTGGGACTCTGTTTCCTCTTTAGATCTTCCTCATTGTATTGCAGCTCCTCTTGAAGGCCTCCTGCAGTGCTCCTCTTCAAGGCGGCAGGTGATGCAGACAGTAATCACCCAAAACTCTTCTCCTCCTCGTGCCCTTTGTTCTTATGAGCACCCTTAATGCCCACAGCTGTAAAGAGGACAAACAAAAGGGCAGAGGGCGCAGGGGGCCTCCTGACTCACCTTCATTCTGTTCCCATCAGATTGGAGGATGGTCGGTACAGGGCTATCATAAGTAGCGCGTTTGTGCGCTAATGGCCCTCTGAATAATAGAAGTGAGAGGGGAAATAATTTTGTCCCCTTGTCCCCCCCCACCTTCGTCCCCCGTGTCCCCCACCCTCCACACTCTGGGGGGGATATATCCCCCGCATCCCCCACACTTCCTACGCCCATGTTAACACATACGTTTTTTCAACTTGCGATCTTGGATGTTCTGTATTATTTTAATGTATTACATGTCATGTTATTTGGATTCAACAGTCATTGCTCGGCCTGGGCTGCAGTCAGGATAACTCACTGAACATCTGCGCCATTCATTATTACTAAATTGGTCTTTCATGTCAGTTCCAGGTACTTCAATGGCATTTAGAGCAACTTAGTTTTTTGTTGTAAGTGGTATGTAAAAAATCTTGTATTTGATAGACACTATACATCCCTGGGGCAAGTAAAAAATTAAACAACTCAACACCTCTATTCTGATAAGGCCTGTAAGCATCGTTTTTCCCTGAGGTTAAACTTCTAGAAATACTACTTTTCTTGTGGACAGACAGCCATAGGCTGCCGTCCGGACCATGGAAACTGGTCCTGACTTAGGCCAACGACTAAGCAGCCGAACCTACCAGTGGTGAAGCAGTGGTCCTGTGGTGGAGCCTTAGGGTGTGCCCTACTAGACATAGGCCAAGGCAGGACAAGGGCAGAAGCATAGTCAACACTGTTCTAGCAGCACCGTAGGCAGATACCTACAAAAATCCTACTTTTATTATATATGGGTTTTGCAACCCCTTAAGGAATTACAGGATTTGTTTGCTGTGACTAAGCTTAACAGTTCTTATTTTATTCACCTCCGAACGCTGAAATCATGGACATGATGTACTTCACTGCCCGCGCTAATGAATTAAGGCCCGTATTTATACTTTTTGACGCTAAACTGCGCTAACGCAGATTAGCGTAAACATTTTTTGCGCCGGCTAACGCCATTCTGAAGCACCATGCGGGCGCCGCATTTATTGAATGGCAGCGCCGGCGTAGGGAAAAATGGCGTTAGGGCGTCTTAAAAATGGTGCAAGTCAGGTTGACGCAAAAAAATCGCCTCCACCCGATTTGCGCCATTTTTAACGACGCCCAGACGCCATTTACATGACTCCTGTCTTAGTAAAGACAGGAGTCATGCCCCCTTGCCCAATGGCCATGCCCAGGGGACTTCTGTCCCCTGGGCATGGTCATTGGGCATTGAGGCATGTAGGGGGGCACAAATCAGGCCCCCCATGCCAAAAAAAAAATATAAAAAAAAAATATATATACTTACCTGAACTTACCTGAATGTCCCTGGGATGGGTCCCTCCATCCTTGGGTGTCCTCCTGGGGTGGGCAAGGGTGGCAGGGGGGGTCCCTGGGGGCATGGGAGGGCAGCTGTGGGCTCATTTTGAGCCCACAGGTCCCTTAACGCCTGCCCTGACCCAGGCGTTAAAAAGAGGCGCAAATGCGGGGTTTTTTGGCCCGCCCACTCCCGGGCGTGGTTTTTGCCCGGGAGTATAAATACGACGCATTTGCGTCGCAGTCGGTTTTTTGGACGGGAACGCCTACCTTGCATCTCATTAACGCAAGGAAGGCGTTCACGCAAAAAAATGATGCTCTTTACTCATAGTTTGGCGCTAGTCGCGTCTAACGCCAAAGTATAAATATGGCGTTAGTTTTGCGCCGAATTTGCGTCGAAAAAAACGACGCAAATTTGGCGTAAACGGAGTATAAATATGCCCCTAAATGTTTTGAGAGAATACAACTGCTTATCACAACCTTCAGTTCGGTAACACGTTATGTAACGAAAATGCCACCGGACAGAAACATTATGTCCTAAATATCGCTAATTAAATCGATATCACTCCATTGAAGATAATAATAGAAAATCTACAGCCAATGGAATATTTTTCCAAACGATATTCAGGACAGGATCTCTGTGTAAATACACTTCTGCTAATGATGTGATGATCCTCAACAGTTACATTGAAGAACCTGTTATGAGTCAGGATGGTTCGTAGAGGGCAGGACTACTACATTTGATATATGATCTCCTTTTGGTTAGTAAGTCTAAAAAAAGACTATTCCAAAATGTGGCTATCAAAATTATTTTGTGTTATATTGTAACATGAGGAGGTGTTAAATTAACAAGAACGAACATGTGACACAGTAGGAAGTTGACCCACCAGTGTAACTCAGATTACCCTTTTCTGATGCTCAGGGTAATTAAATGAAAGTCTGCATGCCTAAGTAGAAGTCACCATTATCCACAAGAAAAGCAACCATTTTCAGCGAAAAAGACAACAACGTCGAGTTGATATTGCCCGCCTGTATTATGGGTCGTGTTGTAGTTGTCCTCAACTTTTGTTAGTGGAGCATCTGCCCAACTACGTCCTGGTTTACGGTAATCCCTCCCTGTCCCGCAAGCCACTGGCAAATTTCCCAAATTTCCCCAACGGTATGCCTCCCAAGGGAAAACGGGGGGGGGGTGGCTCACACTGCTCCCATGACGGCGGGGAGACCTCTCCAGGTCCTCCCGTATGGAACTTACAAGTGACATGCCCACGTCCACGTGGTGCAGCTGCCGACCCTGAGGACTTTACCCCAAGGTACTACCATGTATGGGGAGTGCGCCCAGAGCCCTCATGGGTCTCTCCGACCTCTGCCTTCACTCCCCGAGGCTGCCCCACCAGAGGAGCCTCACAGTACAGCCGGGTACCTCGGGGATGAACCTGTCCTCTCCAGCTTGCCACAGGGGCTCCTCAATCCTAAGGATGAGTTGCAAGTGGTACGGTCTCCCCGCTGAAAGGTCAGCCTGGTGGCTCCTGTGGTCCTGGGCCTGGCAGTGAACAGCCATTCCCACTTCTGGGGCAAAACACAGCCGGACGAAGCTGTAGCTTCATCAGTGACCATCTGCTTGTCCCCCGGGAGCCCCAGGAGGAGCGCACTTTGTCCATTCACTTTCGGGATGACGGGGGGGGGTCATCGTCGCACCTTTTTTTCTTCCTCAGGCCCCTCTCTGGCTGGGGACACACAGTGGTCCTCACCAGGCACTATCTCTCAGCGCAGCACCCAATATGTTTTATCCACGGATCCTCCTGCTGCTCCTGGAATAACAGTGCACCACCTGCGCTATCGACCAGGGGAGGAGGGCATACACCGGGCAGGCCCCAGGGTAGGCAAACAGGGAGAGGGACACACCACTCAGTCCCTGGAGAAAAAATGGAGGGCACAGGAGCAAGGGATGCAGTGTCTCTCAATGTGGGGGACAGCCCCCTGTATGTATACTCATTTTGCGCAGCTTCCACAAAAGGAGGTTCCATCCAGCACTTACCGGTTCCAGGGATGTCCCCTTTTTCCTCCAGCACTAGCTCCATACATCAGTAGGGGATAAACAAGCCCTTTGTGTGAGGCCAAGGCACAGCCTTTACAGATGCATGTGTGCCCTGCCTCTACCTCTCCCAGTCCAGGAAGACCATTCAGTATGCAGATGTACTCTTTCTACACCTCCACACTCCCTGTGTTCAGGCTGCCTGAGAAGTATGTACAAAGCCCAGGTGTCACTCTGCCCCAGACATGGATTAGAGTCAAGCTGCAAAACACCAGTGTCATAAGCACAGAGAAATGCTCACTTTCTAAAAGTGGAATTTCTACAATGGTAATAAAAAACCCACCTACAGCTATAAGCAGCATTTCTCACCACCATTCCACCCATAGCAAACATTCCCATGCCATCCCTCATAGATCAGATAATACCACATAGACATATGTTAGGGCATTTCTAGTGCATTCCTATGGGAGAAGCAGCTCTCACAGTAGTGAGAAACTAAATAGGCTGCTTGTCACTACTAGGACATGTAGGTCAGAAAGACATTTGTTCTACCTTTTGCATGCCCAGCACCCTGGCCATAGGGCTAGCTAGGGCCTACCTTAGGGGTGACTTATATGTAGTAAAAGGTGAGTTCCAAGCCTGGCAAGTAAATTTAGATGCCAGGTCCCTGTGGCAGTAAACTGCGCATGCAGCCCTGAGACAGGTTTGAAAGGCTACTTCTGTGGGTGGTGCAAACTGCACTGCAGGCCCACTAGTAGCATTTAACTTACAGGCCCAGTGTATAAGGGATATCACTGTACAAGGGACTGATAGGTAAATTAAATGTGCCCATCAGGTGTAAACCAATCATACCAAGTTTAGAAGGGAGAGCATATGCACTTTAGCACTGATCAGTAGTGATAAGGTGCCCGGGGTCCTATAGCCAACAAAAAGAGGTAAGAAAAAAAAGAGGAGGAAGGCAAAAAGTTTGGGGATGACCCTGCAAAATGGGTCAGGTCAACAAGACCTTTAGACATATCTACAGCCCGAACCACTGGACGTAATTACACCAAATTTGGCAGAAAGCTAGCTTTCTGTACCCAGATTACACTTTCGCTTATTTGTAGTATTCAGTAGTTTTTGAGAAATTTAGGGAAATTAAAATTTGTATATCTCCGGCTGTGAAGTATTCGTGAACAAAGACAAGCTCGTGCAGGGAAATGCACAGCTCTAATTGGCTGTCAACACTTCAAGCCAGGAAGTATTGGCAGCCAGTAAAAAAGTTTTTAAAAAAATAAAAGGGGCCAGGGTAGGGACAACCTGACCCCTCAGCTCCGGTGATGGGGTCCAAGAGGACCCCCCAGAGAAAAAAGCATTTTTCAAATTATTTTTTTGCCGCTATCGATATTCACGAATTGTCAGCAAAAAAATTCAAAAAACAAGCTTGGACTCCTGCGCTTGTTTTTGATAGGCCCCTGGGTAGGCCAGGTCCCGGGGGCATTAATAATTTTGAGTGTGTGGGCCTCCCCCCCACAGCGCCAGGGACCACCACCTCGCTGGGGTGACTTTTTCCGATATATGCCTGGGGAGAGGGGGGTGCAGTCCCCCGGCACCCCAGGGGTCACTACCTCCCCGGGGCAAATTGGTTTAAGTGCGTTGTTGGAGGCCCGTCGGTCTTCCCCACAGCCCTGGGGACCACCACCTCCCCGGGACTCTTATAAATGCAGGGGGCTTTGCAGCTTCCCTAGCCCCATGGACCACTACCTCCCTGGGGAAATTTCTAAATTTGGTGCGGGGGGGCATGTGACCCCTCAGAGGCCCTTGGACCACCACCTACCCGGGGCACTTTCTAAATTTGTTGCTGGGGGGCCGTGTGGTCACCTCGAGCCCCGGGAACCACCACCTCCCCAGGGCAAACAATAAAAATAAGTAAAGGGAGTCAGTTTTGGACCCCATTAGCCCTGGGGATCACCACCTCCCCGGGGCTATCTCTTAGTTGGAGGGGGGCATGCAGGCCCCCTTTGTGGAGCTCAGATGGCCCTGGGGCCCGCCACCCCCCAGGGCCGGCTCCTGCTATGTCCGGGGGTGCCCACCCTGGGACATAGCTGATTGCTGTGGCTTGGCTGCAGCTTTGAAGCTGCAGCCAAGCCACAGCAAACACTCCATTGTTTGACAGCAGGAACAGCAAAGCAGGCTCCGCTGTTAAACATTGGAGCTTTCATCTCTGACCCCTGCAAGCGTGCAGGGAACAGAGATTAAATGCTTCAACAAGCAGGGAGCGGCAATAAAAAGCAGCTCCTTGCTTGCTGAAGCTATGGCACCACAAGGAAAGCCTTAAGGGCACCCTCGAGGTCCAACATAGCCCATAAAGAGCTAAAAAAACCAAAAAAAACAAAAGCAATAGCTCAGTGTGAAAGTCACAGATCTTCACACTGAGCATTGAGGGTTTGGGTCCAGCTGGACTGGTTTCCCTCTTTTTAAAAATAAAAATAAAATGCATATTATTCTTTTTTAATGACAGGTTCATTTGTTACTTTAAATTGTACACAAATATCTCTTTCTAAGTATATCAGAAATTAAAACCTAAAAACTCTCTATCTCACTCCCTCTAACTTTCTTTATCTCTCTCTGTCTCTATTGGAATCAATTTCTCCCACTCACACACCCACTCAGACACTTACACACCTACTCACAGACCCACTCAGACACTCACGCACCCCCTCGCAGACCCACTCAGACCCTCATGCACTCACTCACAGCCCCAGTAAGACCCTCACACACCCACTCACAGAACCACTCAGACAGTCACGCACCCACTCAGAATGTCACACACACACTCAGAGACCCAACACCCTTATGCACTCACTCACAGACCCGCGCACATACTGACACACAAACAGACAGACACTCTGACAACCACTCTCACCCCTAGATACAGTCGCTCACACCTATTCTCACAGCCAGAGAGGCCGCTGCCAACTTCCGCTTTGCACAGCCAAAGGGCAGTGCACAGCATGGCGTTGGGTGGTTTGGGGGTTGGCCGTAGGGACTGGCTGCAGGCCAGCACCTGGGGGCAACCCCTACTGCATGTTGATGAAGGGCGTGCATCATGGAAGGTTGGATGCTTACAGGGGGTTGGCCTCAGGGTCTGGCCACCTGCCAAACCGTGCGTGATGGTGGTTGAATTAACTTATAGTAATGAAAATTACTATAGGCGTTTTAGTTAGGTTCTGAATTTACCATGGAAATTCTGCAGTTATAGTTAGATTGCTTTCAAGAAACTACAACACGCGCCCTAAGGTATCTATAACGCGCACCTTCGCCATGCACAGTTGTCTCGTCAAAAGTTTTATTGCAAATGTTGCAGTGATAATATGAAAGATGGGAGAGAAGATGTCATCAATGATATAATATTTGGAGTAATTAGCTGTGCATGACGAAGGCGTGAGTTATAGTTTGTGGCGCAAGTTACAGTTACTTTAAAGAACTTTAACTATAACTGCTGAATTTCTATGGTTTTGTGTGAGTAAATTCAGAACCTAACTTTAACGTCCCTGTAACCTTTGTTTTTTTCAGTATATGTATATATATGACCTAGTTAGGACCTAGTTTCCACAGGAAAAGAGTTTTTTTGTTTTGCCAATAACTTACTTTTTGACGCTGTTTGACAAATCCTCATTAAATTTTCAAAACTCGTTTGCCACTCGTCGAATTGTCCCACACTTTCACATTGTCATGGATAGTCATATGCCCACCACCTGGCGCTCCAAGCCTCACCAGATCTGGATGCAGAACAATGTATGCAGAAAGAAAATTACATAGTACCAGGATAGCTCAATCTGCATTTTAAAAACATTGCTCTAATGCAAACAACTTAACTCAAGATTTGGAGCCCATCCAACTTACATAGAGAGTGACACAGCCCACACACAAAAAAGGTCACCTCCTCGACCCCATACTTTCAAACATACCCGAGTTAAAAGCAAAAACTCCTCTCCCTCTGTCCTGGTCGGATCACTACATGATCCCTGATCATCTCAATAAAATAGGAGTTTAACCCACCCTGTCTCTGCAAATCAGGCCCTGTCGAAGTTGGGCAAAACTAGATGAAGATAGCTAGGTTATCCTCCTCTCCAGTTCTGCTCCAACCATAACAGGAGACTTAAACCAAATATACTCTGCCTTTGAAGACTGGATAGAGAATACATTAGAGCAGATAATGCTGAAGAGAATCCAGAACATTTGTCATACTCAAATGAGTTAGTAAACTTGAAGAAGGAATGTAAGGGAATGGAGAGAATCTGGAGAAAACAATATGACACTGCTAGTAAAAAGATATACAAGGACCTTGTAAAAAATATTATTATGTCATTAGGAAAATCAGGGCAGCATTTTTTTTAGTACACAGACCAAAAACTCTTCTAATTCAGCAAAGGAGCTTTTTAAAATTGTAAATTCAGTTATGAAGCTACCGACTCCACAAGCAGTCCCACTAGCTTTTGAAGTTAGATGCAATATGTTTGCAACTTACTTCCTTGAGAAAGTCAACAAAATCTGTGCAACTATGCGTAGGGCTCAAAGGCCTAGTAGCCCTATGCCTAGTAGCTCAAAACACTAATGATGCCCCAACACTACAGGAAGGGAAGGCTAAAAATCATCTGACCTCCTTTTCAAATATCAGTTCGGAAGACAAATACAGTCTTCTCAGACCAATCAATTGAGAATCCCCACTGGACCCTGCACCCCCAAATATTCTCATGAAAGGTGGAAAACCAATTTGCCCAGTTCTGGCAAATTTAATCAATCAGTCTCTAGAAAACGTTGAAGTACCTAATGCATAGAAACATGCCATAGTGAAACCACTTCTAAAAAAATCCTACTGAAACCCTCTATCCCCAAAAGTTACAGACTAATTTCCATGCCACCAGTTATCAGTAAAACCACGGAAAACATTGTCAACAAAAACCTATGCACATTTCTGGAGGATCTGGGTCTTCTCCACCTCTGCTCTGTTAGCCACGACAGAGGAACTCAAAGTAATTCTATACATAAATGGTTCAGCTGCAGTAATATTCTTGGATTTAAGTGCAGCTTTCGACACACTGTCTCATTTGACACTGGTCAGAAGACTAGCAGACAGTGCAATTGCTGGCAAAGCTCTCAAATGGCTAACTTCATTTAAAAAAAACAGAAGTTTTCAGTTTTGGAAGGAATCCTTTTGTTCAAACACGCTGGCCTTGGACCATGGGGTGCCACAGGGCTCATTGCTAAGCCCTAACCTGTTTAACATTTATGTGCAACCCCAGGCAGACACCATATTCGGGCATGGATTTTCACTGGTATCATATGACGATGATACCTAAATAACCATTTTCCTAACACCAGGCACAGCAGCTGTCTTCACCAAGCTTGTTGCCTGCCTCAGAGATGTCACTAACTGGATGTCCAGTAACAACCTGAAACTCAACGGTGACACAACCAAGGTCCTGGTGGTCGAAAACAACCACACATTGTGGACTAAACTTCAGTGATCCTTCTACTTAGGTGACCAACCCCTCCCTAAAATTTAAATAAAAAGCCTGGGTTTCTGGATCGATGGCCACCTTACCATGGAGGTCCAAGTCAAGAAACTAGCAACTGTCTGCTTTGACCGTGGCTGCCTCAGGCCACTCAATGAACCGTAGTCCAGTGCCTAGTGCTCTTCAGAGTTGATTATGGTAACTCAGTTTACTTGCAGAGTCCTTTGTATGTAATCAAGCGCTTACAAATCATTCAGAATTCTGCAGCTCACACTACCCTAAAGATCCCCAAGTCTCAGTCAGTCTCTGCATCCTTGGCAGGGCTGCACTGGCTGCTGGTCCTCAAAAGAATCAAATTTAAAACTCTCTGTATGGTCCAACAGGTGATAAATGTAAGTTCCTTTTAATACAGCGCTTACTTACACCCTACAGCCCTAAAAGACTACTATGCTCCTCCGATCAAAGACTCCTTATTGCACCTAAGATAAAGAGAGCAAGAAGGGAGGGCCGCTCTTTTGCCTATCTGGCTCCAAAGCTTTGGAATTCTCTTCCTCCATCACTGAGACTGATCAAAGAAAAGTCCAAATTCAGTAAATTACTTAAAACACACCTCTAGTGTGCATTGCACAGCTGGGCTGGGAACGTGCACAGGCTCCCACTCCCTGTCTGAGCACCAAAGCAATCCCGCTCAGACCAGTCATGACACTGCTGTCATGCTACTGACAGCAGAGTTGTGATTGGCTAAGGGGAGTGTGGGAGCCTATGTGCTGCCATGAGTCAGGAAGAGGACATGGACAGAGGCGAGACAGAACCCGTCTCCCCATGGAGGAGGTAAGTGTTCTTTTTGTTTCTTTTTTTTTTTATATCTACCACCCCCGTTCAGTTGCAGCCACGACTGGATCTGGATACATTAATTTTACACCAGGGATTCAATTTGTTGATGACATACATTTTGCATATGTTAGTGTAGATCATTGCTAGGAGGACATAGGTTATCTCCTCACTGAATTGACTAATAAAGGGCACTAGGCCTCAACAGGGAAACTGCAGTTGGCATTCCCCAAGTGTTATACTTTGGTCATGAAATCTCTGCTGCTAAGTGCCACTTGTCCACTGAATGAGTTGAAGCGATCCGTAACTTGCCCCACCCTGTAACTGTCTTAGAGGGATCTATCTTCCTGGGAATGGCTGGGTATTGTAAGCAGTGGACCCTGGGCTATGCCTGTGCAAGATTTGTCAGAAAAGACATCCCTGAATTTCTGCAGTGGTCTACTGAAGCCGAAAATGCATTTGTGAAAATTAAACAAGCATTAACGTTTGATCCTGCTTCAGGACTCCTGGATTATACCAAATAGTTTACTTTGTGTTGTCATGGACATAATGGATTTGCAAATGGAGTGTTGATACAGAGTCCTGGATCAGAAAAGGTCCATATCTCATTACTCCAATTCTGGGTCTAGTTGCAGCTGGGATCTCACCATGTTCACGGTCTGTGCCAGCTACCACAAATCTTGTTGAAGCATCTGAAAATTCTGTAACACATTCTCCTTAACTGTTACCGTGCTTTATTCTGTGGTTGTCCTTCTCACTAGAAAAACACAGCACCTCCTTACAGCTCAATTGTCTCAATATAAAATACTGTTGCTGTCTGGTTCCCATGTCACCCTTGCCCAGTATCCCGCTTTGAACCCTGCCTCTTTTATGCCCACCAGTGAAGACTGGGAGCGTCACCATTGTATACTTGCCACTGTTCAAGGTTCCAACTCTCATATTAAGTTAACTGAGGTTCCAATTATTGACTGTGAATTTAACGCATTTTGTTGATAAGTCATGCGTCAGAAATAACAATGGTGGACTAGTTGTTGCTAGTACTGTGTGGAGTGTGGATCAATTTGTAAACATTTGTTAAATTGGCTCAAATCACAAAGCTCAATTGTCTTACCTAAAGCTGCATCCTAGCTAATGAAAAGACTGTAATTGTATTCACGGACTCAAAGTACACTTTTGGAGCAACACATGACTTTGTGCTCCTTCTGATGCAAAGAGGTTCCTTAACCTCAGGCAAAACTCCTATTTAAATGGATAATATGCCCTAAATCTTTTTTCTGTTTTATAATTACCAGAGAGGGTGACACGGGTAAAGTGTTCTGTGCACCAGCATCCTCCTGATGATGTCTTAAGAGGCAATGCTCTACCTGATTCAACTACTAATATTGCTATCTTCTCTAAGACATGCTAATGTTGCTAAGTATATTGTGAGCACTGATTTGGTTCCTGTAGCAACACTAAAAGACTTGTCTCAATTGCAGCAACAAGCCTCTGAAATGAAAGAAAAGTTTTGAATCAAGCACTAAGGTATAGGAGACCCTGAGGAGCCATGGAGAGAAAGCACTGGCCATGTAGTTGCACTGAAAGTTCTTCTTCCTAACCTCGCCAGGTTGTGTTATGGAACAGTCCAAATCTGTAGAGGTGGCATAATTCATGCCACAGCAGCCTAATGGTATGCTCCCTCCTTTTCCTCCATAGCCCATAATTATTGTCAACCCTGTGCCATCTGCCAGTCACACACTATCACAAAAGAGATTAAGGCCTCACTGACTGTTCAACCTCCTCCTTGTGACCCTTTTGTGCACATCCATGTGGTCTTTATCCAAATGTGCATATTATTAATATGGTTTAGTTACTGAGTGTATGTTCTTAAGATGGGTAGAATCGTACCCATGTGCCTGTGCTGATGCCATTAGAGTAGCTACGCAGTTACTTAGAGACCTTGACACTCATTTTGGGGTACCATACTGAATCAGTACTCATTGTTAAACACACCTTGTGTCAGCAGTAGTGCAGACAGTTTTAAAGCTTTAGGAGTAGACCAGCATTTTCATTGTGCATATCACCCAGAGTCTGCAAGCAAGATAGAAGAAATAATGTGCCCTTGAGAACAAGACAGCAATGATATGTTCAAAAACACAGTTAAAATGGACCAATGACCTGCCATTACTATTACGGTCCCCCGGACCAATTCCTTCCTATGAGAGAAAATTGAGCCCATCTGAAGTAATCATAGGCCGACCCATAATGATACCCTCAAACTCCTCAGTTTCTGCCAAGTTGGATTTAAAATTGAATGATGATGCCATCTTACAATATTGTAGAAATCTTATACAATATCTTTACAGTTTCCATTCTAAGGTGCAAGCAACCTTACCTCAGTATCACATTGAGGCTCTGTAGCCTGATTAGTGGGTTAATGTCAGTTTACACCAGAGGAAGATCATATTCCAGCCTTGGTAGGCCGGAAGCTATGTGATCCTGTTTCCACAAACACAGCTGTCAAATGTCATGGTCTTAAGTCTTGGATTTTCTTATCTCACTCCAAGTGAGCTGCTCCACCTAGAGATAATGGTGATTCTGCTCCTGGACCTCTGCCTGATATCTGATTCCCTGTGAGAACTGTTCCTGCTGTGGTCCTTTTATCTGCTGGTAGCTTAAGTTATTTGCATCCTCCTTCTTTGCTAGCTCCACCACCACCATGTGATGCTACCCCACAACCTCTCATCATTACTACATCCACCCAAGGTAAGTGGCCTCCTCCTTCTGGGTACCGGATTCCACTGTGGCACTGGGCTGCTATCTTTGCCACTGCCCAAAGTGTCTGGTTGGTGGTGGAATAGATCCTTGCTGCACTACGGTGTGTTATTCTTAATTAGAACTGTATTGAATCTTCCCTTCTTTGATCCACTCCTCTGACTATAGAACTAACTCCTATTAATGTCAGAAAAGTACAGACAATTAATTTTTCTTCTTGCTGAATTTGCAAACACATGCCCATCGATGTGGGGGTAGTATTCCTGTGATCGGAGTACCCATTAGTCATAATGAGAGTTGTCTTCATCTTTTCTACTATGGGTGCCAACCACCAGAATGTGCTGGCATCTTCCCCAATTTCTACCCAGGCCTTGAAAAGTTTGACAGTGCTTTTGAACTGGAACATGCTAGATGTGACTCAGCTTACAATGACTGAGCAAGGATTTATTTGCGAGAACAGAGTAGGCATTGTCGCCAGTGTTTTTTTTCTGTTGAGTATAGTAAATGTGATTTAACAGGGGAGATAAGTCTGTTTGAATTACTCCTTTTGAGTACTGTCTTCATTATGGGCTGTTGTGCCAGCAAGGAGGTCATGCATATTTCATTTGCAGCTTGACTGCTCTTAGATTGAACTGGGTCCTGTTGTCCAGCATACATTGCTACTTCTATGAGACACTTTGATGATCATCCTTTAGAACGGGGAGGGGTATGTGGGCTGTTTCAACAACTACTAGATCCTTTCCTCCCTTAATTCCCATGTATGAAATAACTTTCGCTTTAGACGAAATAAGAGGAAATGCAGACATCTTAGAAGAATTGCTAATTCTACCACAAAAGCTTTAGGAATAGCGAAAGAGCAACTAGATACCCATTCAAAGATTCTAATTCTAATTTAAAAAGAGAACGGCACTAGATTATGCTTTAGTGGCCAATTTGGGGTAGCACTGTCGTAGGTACTGAACGTTGCACTCATCTTCCCAAAACTTCCCTTAGCAAACATGAGCAGGTAGATTAGATAACATTAGGCAGAGTGTCAGGAAACTACACAAGCTGAGAATGGGCCAGAATTAAGTCCCAAAAACATTTGGACGTGGTTGGGGGGAATCTTTGAATCCTGGGGAATGGAAATGTTTCAATCAATTTTTGCAATAATTTTAGTTGTGGTAGACTTTAATCAATACAATTCATAATGTACACCATCCTATGCTTTGGGAAAATGTAGGCACTTCAATACTTTTATGCTTGCTGTTTCTGAGGATCAGAAGGAAGGTGACAATGAAGATATAAAAGAAGGAAGTGATGAGGCTAAATTCTGTTGAACTGTTTCAGGGAATTATTCCTCCTAGAAAAAAAGTGGTGGGGGCTATGAAATATAGTGGTATATTTCTATGCACGTCAACGTTATGGCATTTATATATGCACCACAAATCACTGTGTGTAGCAATATATTTTAGAATCAAATATGGATGTTTTTCCTGTTGATCTCAAGTGTGTGTTCTTAGCCACTGTTGTGCTTCTTAATTTTCATGGCTCATGGAGACTCAAACAGAATTTTATTTAGAGTAGTACATTTGCACATTTGTGCAAGGCGTAACCTTGTTTTCAGAATTGGCAACTAGAAGCAGTATTTTGGGTGACTAATGAACTCAAAATTGTATTCATGAATATTATTTTCTCCTTTAAGCATGATTTGCGCTTCTTCAAGGAGAAGATCCTGCCAGCTGCTCATTAGATACGTTTTTGCTGCAACACTTTTCTGTAATGTAGGTGGTTCCAAGGACTCGTATTGAGAAAGTAATTACATATATATAAAGTGAACTAAATGTCATGTATTTTAGCACTGGGCTCCAACTCACTGTTTTATGAAGAGAGCTCTGGTAACTTTAAATGCAATTGTATTTTGTATTTTTTGATGTACTGCTTGCTGTGTCTGCATGAAATGGAAAGCAGAAAAAAGAGATATGAATTGGAGAGAACACAATGGGTTATTGGCTGAGATTGTCAATGGCAGTGGCAAGCAAAGTATATTACTGCTCGGAATTCATGCAATGTACTCTAAAACGAATGTCACCTTGCCCTGGTAAGAGATTCGTTTTTTATAAAGAAATGATAAAACCAATGCTATTGAGTCTGGAACAAAATAAGAGAAGTCCAGCTCTGTACGTCGGCAGTACTCTTCAATGCGTTGCTCCCATTCCATGCCATAAACACATGATCAGAACCACACTTGGAGTTTTAAACTTTGCCACATTTCTGTAGCTGGTAAATTCTATATTAAGAGCATTAGAAGTCTGGATCTCACGGGTTGACGTTAGTCTATTTCCAAGCACATTTTCCAACTTTTGAGAAGTTTCTTTGCAAGTTTTCACAGTTTCTTGTTTCTTTTTTCAGAAATATCAGCAGCAATGTAGATTTTCCAAGTATTTTATGATGGAAAGTCTTAATTTTATTAAAGACACAGAGGCGAGTATTATGCTTTCTTTTCCTGCTTTATTATAACAGCAGCCAAGAGAAACAGACCAATCCCAGGGCTTGCGAACACGCAGCCAATGGGAGTTAAGAGAAATAACGTTAACCAATCAGTACACTATATCATATAAGATATACCAATCCTGACTGCAGGCAGCCCTCTTTTCAGATGCGAGACAGTCAAGAAAAGGATTTAAATAAAGGTACAATACAACAAATTAAACAAATTGCCATGATTAGAGCAAAAAAGTCTTGAATTCTGTCCAGGTTAGGAGAATAGGATGGTTTGACGGGCTGATGGATGCAGAAGTCCGAGTTCAGTGAAAATTGCTGTGAATGGATACTGTGAGGAGAATCGGCCTCCGTTGTATTAGGTTGAAACGGATGCTGGAGCGATGGTAGTAACTAGATGGGGTGGGAAAGAACAACGTTAGTGCAAAAAGCGGTGGGATAATACTCGCCTCTGTGTCTTTAATAAAATTAAGACTTTCCATCATAAAATACTTGGAAAATCCACATTTTATGACAAGACCGGAGGCTCCTATTATGCTTGTTTAAAACATGTTAACTACTACAGAAGTTGCTGTACTAACAGGTTTACAATAAAAAGTATGAAAGGTAGAATCATTTGACCAATCTGCTGATCTTAGAATATCTTCCAAATTTTGAGGTATCGATGCCCGCTAGGGACATAACCCATTTGACCCAACGAGCTAAGGTGGGGGAAGATACAGGCTTATGGGGTTTTCTGAAGGAGATTAAAAGTTGGGAAGCGGAAGATGTTCTAAGATCGGCCGTTTTCTGTTCATAAACTTTTAAACAGTTTCCCACACAAAGTTTCGGGTGATTTGGAAAGAAGGGATAGAAAGCAGAAGTAATATTAGTTTTTGTACAACGAGAGACATTGAACATAACACAAGTAGGAGTGAAGTGACGAGCCGAGATATCTAGAGCTTTGACATCAGAAAGACGTTTGATAGACACAAGACAAAGTAACATTGTTAGCTTAGCTGAAAGCATTTTCAAAGATAAGGAGTCATTATCCTGCCATGAAACAAACATTTGCAAAACGAGATTCATGTCCCATAAGGTGGAATACTTGGGAATTGGGGGATTGGAGAATTTTACTCCTTTCAATAGACGACAAATAATAGGATGTTCTCCTACAGGTTTTCCGTTTATAAACGGGTGGTGTAGGGATATAGCTGATCTATAAAGATTGATGGTTCTGTATGATTTGCCGGCGCTAGCTTGGGAAGCAAGAAAGTTAGCTATTAGGGTTAGATCTGCTGAAAAGGGATCACATGTTTTTCCCAAACACCAGCTAGACCAGATGGACCAAGCTGATTTGTAAGCCTTGGAAGTGCCTGGAGCCCAGGAATTGTTGATGTAGGTTGAAGCCTCGAGTGAAATTCCTGGATAAGATGAGGAAGACCTGAAACTTCCAGGCGGATAGGAGAAGGGTTTTGTTGAGAATGAGGTCGTGAGGAAGACCTTGTGGATTGAGAAGGAGGGAGGGAAAGGAGGGTAGAAGTACCAGGAAGTCGATGGCTAGTTCTAGGAGAGTGGGGTACCACACTTGGGCTTGCCACAACGGGACTCTTGTGGCTTTTTGACGTCGAAGATGGTTGAGGACTCTGTTTATCATGATAAAAGGAGGGAATGCAAAGTGTATTGCATGATTCCATTGTTGGAGGAATGCATCTGTCGCCAAGGCGTCAGGATCTGGTCTCCAGCTGAAGAAGCGAGGAAGTTGAGCATTCAAACGGGATGCGAAGAGATCTATCTGAAAGGGACCCCATTTGTGATGAATAGAGTTGAATACTGAAGAGTGAAGCTTCCAGTTGCTGTAATCAGAAAATGGCGAGAATACCAGTCTGCAACTGAGTTGAGAGAACCTGGCAAGTATTCTGCTTGAACTGAAATTTTTTGATGAAGGCAAAATTCCCAAAAGCTTTTTGCTAGATCTGCAAGGGATTTGGACTTTGTACCGCCGAGATGATTGATGTATTTTACTGCTGTGAGATTGTCCTTACGAAGGAGTACGGAACAAGAGACTCTGTTTTTGGTGAAGGTTTTTATTGCAAAGGAGCCTGCAAGCATCTCTAAATAGTTGATGTGCAATGAAGACTCCTGTCGAGACCATGTGCCTCCAGTCGATATCTGTCCACACCTTGCGCCCCAGCCTGTTAGACTTGCGTCAGATTCTAATACAAGATCTGGGGCTGAGGCAAAGATGGTCCTGCCATTCCAGGCTTTGAGGTGATCGAGCCACCATTGGAGTTCTGTACGGGATTCGAGGTCGAGGGGGATGAAATCTGAATAAGCAAGACCTTTGCGCAAGTGTCAGATTTTCAATCTTTGGAGCGCTGGATAATGCAGGGGACCTGGGAAAATTGCCTGAATCGAGGAAGAAAGAAGACCTACAATCCTTGCAAGAGACCTGAGGGAGAGAGAAGTCTGCTGTAAAGATAGGGTTATCTCAGATTTGATATTTTTTATTTTTTAGGCCGGGAGTTGTAGGAGGCCTTGAGAGGAATTGATTAGGAATCCTAGGAATTCCATTGTCTGTGACGGGATAAACATTGATTTCTCGTTGTTGATTAAGAAGCCTTGATATGACCGGAGTGAGATTGTGAAAGAGAGTTGGGACCGGAGTGTAGAAATATCTTGGTGCATGAGGAGGATATCGTCCAGATAGATTATCAGTCTGAAACCCTGAGATCGGAGAAGAGCTACAATAGGTTTCATTAACTTGGTGAAACACCAAGGGGCCGAGAAAAGACTGAAGGGTAGGCAAGTGAACTGATAGGTGTGATAGTTCCATTGGAATTGAAGAAACTTTCTGTGGGAATGATGTATAGGAACTGTTAAGTAAGCGTCTTGAAGGTCTAGACGAACCATCCAGTCGTTGAGGAGAAGCGAATCTCTTAGATGGAGAATCGTTTCCATCTTGAAGTGTCTGTAGACAACGAACTGATTGAATTGCCTAAGGTTGATGACTGGTCTTTTTTTCTTGTTTTTTCTGATTACTAGAAAGAGGGGGCTTATGAAGCCTGAGTGAAGAGGACGAGCTGGTTGGATAGCATGTTTTTGAAGAAGATTCTGGATTTCTGAATCAATAAGATTTTACATTTCTTCTGAAAATCTGAGGGGAAGAAGAGGGGACAGTTGAAAGGGAGTTTCGTAAAGTTCTATTAAGTAGCCTTTGATAGTATTGAGAACCCAGGGGTCTGAGGTAATTTCTTTCCATTTGTGGAGAAAAAACTTTAGACGACCCCCTATAGAAAGATGGCCAGAATGCTGGCTTACCTGAGTTATTATAGGACCTGCGATGATTCCTTCCTCTGAACCCTCTGGAACGCTGGGGGTAGAATTGTGGACGAAAGTCCTGCTGTTGTTGTTGTTGTTGGTAATTATAGGAGCCTCTGAAGCCTTGGTTCCTGAAGGACCGGCCGGTGGAGCGGCTTCTTCCTCTACCGGCCCTGGCAAAAACCCGTGAGTTAAAAACTTTTTGGATTGACTGTTGGGCTTTGTCTAATGAAGCAAAGGTGGTGACGTATTTACTGAGTTCTTTGATAAAATTATCTCCAAAGAGTAAACCATCGGCTTTAGCTCCTGCATCCATAGCTGCCAAATTTGCAAGTTTAGGATCTAGTTTGAGCAGTAGACCTTTACGACGCTCGTGCGTCATGGCTGAGTTCGCGTTACCCAACAAACAAAAGGCTCTCTGGATCCAGAGGGAGAGTTCTTCGGGATCGATAGATTCATCATTCCTTCTAGCGGATTCATCAAGGTCAAAAATGCGGGATAAGGGACCGACCAAATCAAGGACTTTATCCTGACACAGGGCCCAGGCTCTGTCCGCCCCTTTACAGGGATCTTTCCCAAATTTTGAGAAAAAAGTTAGAAGGGATGGATCTATAGACGGGGTAGCAGTAATGTGTAAGGGAAGGGAGGGTCTGGGACATTCTGAGCGAAGCTTAGCTCATACTTGTTTGTCTAGAGGAAGACGTAATTTTGCAAGAATGTAACTTGCAACGTGGTCAGAAGGTAACCATTCGGTTGAATTTGGGTGGTGAATTAGACCAGGGTCAAACATGGGGTTACCATCTGAATCTAATAGAGGGGCGTGGGATTGTTCAGATGGTGTTTACTTAGATTTTTTGGAGGGGGGGGGGCAATCCAAAAGTTTGAGGTGTTGTCGTCCCCATTGTCCGAGGAAGAATCATTGATGTCACCATCATCAGTGTCTCTAATGTCCGCAATCACAATTTTATGGGTCTTAGACACATTTTTTTCTTTAGATTTACTTTTAGTACCCATAACTTTGTTCCCCTCGTACTAGGAGGCCTTTGAGGAACTTCGTCCTCCATCCTGTGTGAGCTTGGCTCACCATCCATTAGCGCAGACAAGGCGTTAGCCTGATTAGAAGAAGCCTCCGAGGCTTTGCGCTTTCTGCTTTCCCCCGCAGAATGGGCCACTTGTGATTGGGACAAACAGGATGATACTGTAGATTTAATTTGTTTAGTAATCTTTCCCATTGAAGCAGAAACTGCTTTTTTGACTGAAGATTGAATGAAGTTATTTAGATTATAGGAAAAATTCTCTTCAGAATCATCATTTTCTGTGAAGAAGTCTGAAAAATCAATTTTTCTAAAGGAAGAGGCAAAAAACTGGTAAGTAAGGGGTTAAGTAATAAGGGCAGACTCTAAGAATAAAAGGCGTGTGACTCACCAGAAAAAGAGGAGATAAACGCTATAAAATTAGGCCAAGTTTCACTGTAGAGTGAAAAGAATATACGGCGAGGTACAGAGGAGCTCCGCAGCAGTGTGAAGAACGTGTAAACACTGCAGGCGGCCGCGATAGAAGGAGCGCTTCAGAAGGAATGCGCTCTGGAATGAGGAAATGCAAGTTTGAAGCTCGTGTCAGCCGGTGTTCAAAATAGAACGTTCACGGCAACGCGAGCGGACTGAGAAAAGAAGACGCTGCAGGCGGCCGTTCTCTTCGCGTGTGAGAGAAAACGGCTAGAAATAGCCTAAGAGATGCGAACACGCGCGCATACAGGGTCCTAACAATGACGAAGGTATCAGATACACGCCAAATAGTAGAACAACATGTTAATACAATAAATATACAATAAACTTATCTAGATGTATGGAGCAACGAAAGATATACTTATCTTGACTGCGAGCAGCAAGAAAAGAGGGCTGCCTGCAGTCGGGATTGGTATATCTTTTATGATATAGTGTACTGATTGGTTAACGTTATTTCTCTTAACTCCCATTGGCTGCGTGTTCGCAAGCCCTGGGATTGGTCTGTTTCTCTTGGCTGCTGTTATAATAAAGCAGGAAAAGAAAGCATAATAGGAGCCTCCGGTCTTGTCATAACATTTATTTTCATAGCTCATATTGGCTACATACCAACACAGAGCATGTTGACAGTACCACAGCATATTTGAAATCTCTTACAAATCTCTAAACATTGTATGATATTAGGTATGTCTATATAACAGTGCTAATTGAACAGGTAAGAGGTAGGGATTTGCTAACTGCCAAACTTGATTTCTATACGTTTTGTCAACTTATTTGTGAACTTTAAAAATAGTCAAAACAACGAAGGTTTTGTGTGGTAAGCTTATGCCAAATTTATTTTAGACCCTCATTATGGGGGTCATTCTGACCTCGGCGGTAAAAGGTGCTTACCGCCGGTCAGAAGGCCGCCACGGTCGCGGTAAACCGCCACGGTCATTCTGACCCTCAAGAGGCAAACCGCCAAAAACCCGACATCAACAAAAGTCCGCCACACCAACGGCCAGCGTTAAACTGGCGAAGACCAAACCTCCACCGTCACGCCAACAGAAATACGCCCATGCCATTACGACCCACGAATCCACGCGGCGGTCTTTCAACCGCGGTATTCCATTGGCGGTACACACCGCCGCGCTCAAAATACACATACAGCTCCAAAACACAGCCACATTGAACAATTTGAAATACACACACCTGAGACATATACACATAACACTCCCACACACCCAATTAACTATAAAACACACACCCACATCACCCACAAACCCCTACGACCACAAATCAGAGACGAAGCCCAGAGAGAGACAGCACAGAATAGAGAACACCATCACACAGAGGCACACTACACCATCACCCACACAACAACCACGCACAAAACACCACACACCACTACACTCACCACACTCATCACCGCAAACACCACCCCACACCTCATCCACACCACCCCATGGCACCCCATAGACACCCCAGGTTCTCAGACACAGAACTCAGGGTCATGGTGGAGGAAATAGTTCGGGTAGAGCCCCAGCTCTTCGGGACACAGGTGCAGTACACCACCATTGCCAGGAAGATGGAGCTATGGCAAAGAATAGTGGACAGGGTCAACGCTGTGGGACAGCATCCACGAAATCGGGACGACATCAGGAAGCGGTGGAACGACCTACAGGGGAAGGTGCGTTCCATGGTATTCAGGCACAACATCGCGGTGCAGCGGACTGGCGGCGGACCCCCACCTCAACCCCCAGAATTTACAACATGGGAGGAACAGGTCTTGAAAATCCTGCATCCTGAGGGCCTCGCAGGAGTAGGCGGAGGAATGGACTCTGGTAAGTCTCATCTTCACTACTTCATCACCCCCACCCCACCAGCATGCCAACTCATACCCCCACCATCCCCCCCACCACCATCACACATCCTCATTGCTAATGTCTCACCATCACAACCCACCCATCCCAACACCAAACCCTGCATGCCACCACAAGAGGGTCCAGAAATGTCCATCCCACCCCCAGAAGAGGCCCCCAGTGATGACAGCAGCTCTGTCTCCCTGGACCCAGATGACCAGCCCGGCCCATCGGGGACCTCGGGACAGTCGGTTCCCCTCAGACAGCCACAGGCTACAGCAGACCTACCCCCCTCTGGGAACACCAGCACAGCACCCACCCAGCGGGCCCATGCCTCTGTCTCCAGGACACGTCAATCAGCGGTGTGTCCACCACTACAGGGCACCCAGGTTAACCCACCACCCCAACAACAACAGGGACCTGGGGGCAGTGGTAGTGGGCACACGGTCCAGGGGACAGAGGCCCAGGGAAACAGGGGAACTGGGAGGGCTGCTGTGCGACAGGGGGGGGACAGGCCCAGGGAACCCACTCTCCACAAGGCCCTCACCTCCATCATGGGAGCATACCACCACTCCCAGGAGACAATGGCGACGGTCCTGGCCAGGTTCCAGGAGATCCAGGTACTGCAGGAGGAACAGTTTATGGGGTTCAGGGAAGAACTGAGAAACATTAGTTCCGCAATAGGCACCATCGTTGTGGCTCTCAACCAGATTGTCACCACATTGCGGGACCATGTGGCACCACAAAGGGCCCCTGTCACTAGCATGGACCAGGAACAGGCTACCACCTCCGCCGGCGCTATGGACAGGAGGCCCCGACACAGCAACAACCGGCCACCAGAACCCCACCTCCTGCAGAAGAAGAACCACCCCGCAAGCAGGGCCTGAGATCTAGGAAGAAGACAGAGTAGGATGCCAAGACCCCCGCCAGGAAAGGATACCCCCTGATGTCATCCCACTGTCCCACATTGTCACCCTGTCCAACCTTAAACTGCCCCTGCTCCACCTTCCACAGGCATATGGACAATGCACCTGTGAGACTGAGAATCTGGACTCTGCCATGGACATTCCTCCACCATCACCCATCACCGATTTTCAACCATGTCCCAAAATTGAGCACTTTAATAAACACACTTATTGCACACAAATAATCTGGAGTCTGCCTGTATTTTTGAAAATATGTATTAGACATAAACGTGCCAAAATGACCAGTTACATTGTGATGACAACATACCACTGTCACACAGCTGTAGTCCATGGGCAAACAAAGCAGAGGTCACGCAGTGGGGCCCACATCTCTGAAATTGGAAGGGAAAGTCACAACTCTGTTAGCATACACTGGGTGAAAAGGACAGACAGTAGAGAGGCAGGAGACTGTAAGTAAATGTAAAATGCCGGTGTTGATTCTTACCTGTGTGTTATTGAAAATACTGCTGTATCACTGTGTCCCTGTTGTCTGTGTCGTCCTCTTCGTCTTCCTCCTCTTCACTCTCCGCAGGCTCCACAGCTGCTACAACACCACCATCACGACCATCCTCCTGCAGAAAAGGCACCTGGCGTCGCAAAGCCAGGTTGTGAAGCATACAGCAGGCCACGATGATCTGGCACACCTTCTTTGGTGAGTACATTAGGGATCCACCTGTCATATGCAGGCACCTAAACCTGGCCTTCAGGAGGCCGAAGGTTCTTTCTATAATCCTCCTAGTTCGCCCATGGGCCTCATTGTAGCGTTCCTCTGCCCTTGTCCTGGGATTCCTCACTGGGGTCAGTAACCACGACAGGTTGGGGTAACCTGAGTCACCAATTAGCCACACACGGTGTCTCTGTAGTTGTTCCATCACATAAGGGATGCTGCTATTTCGCATGATGTACGCGTCATGCACTGACCCAGGGAACTTGGCATTTACATGGGAGATGTACTGGTCAGCCAAACAGACCACCTGGGCATTCATGGAATGATAACTTTTTCTGTTCCTGTACACCTGTTCACTTTCACTAGGGGGTACCAAAGCCTCATGTGTCCCATAAATGGCACCAATGATGTTGGGAATATGTCCAAGGGCATAGAAATCACCCTTCACTGTAGGCAAATCCCCCACCTCAGGGAAAACGATGTATCTCCGCATGTGTTTGAGCAGGGCAGACAACACTCTGGACAACACCTTGGAAAACATAGGCTGAGACATCCCTGATGAAATGGCCACTGTTGTTTGAAATGACCCACTTGCTAAGAAATGTAGTACTGACAGCACCTGCACTCGAGGGGGTATCCCTGTGGGTTGGCGGATGGGTGACATCAGGTCTGTCTCCAGCTGGGCACACAGTTCATGTATAGTGGCTCGGTCAAGCCTGTATGTCAGAATGACATGTCGTTCCTCCATTGTCGACAGGTCCACCAGCGGTCTGTACACGGGAACATTCCTCCATCTCCTCGCAAGTCCCAGCAGACGATGCATAGGAAGGACAACAGCGAGCACAGAGTCAATCAACCCACAGGTACGTTCCCACAGCTTGCACAGTACACGATTCTCTATGCATTGAATGGCTTGTATGAGTGTCGATGCAAGGCCTAGGCATGTGTGATGCAGTAGAAATTAAGCCATGTGGGCCCTTGAAATGGCGGCTGTCTGACCTGTGAAGTGCGACAATGGGATGTGAGGTCAATGCGCTGGCGTGGCACACCGTGGCGGTAGGTGGTCGAAGACCGCGGCGCAAAGCCGCATTGGTTAACATTGAACCCTATGCGTTTCAGGAGCCAATGACGAAGTGCGCCGGCGGTCGCGGGACGCACCGCCGCGGTACGCACCGCCACGGACGTGACCGCCATTTTCTATTGGCTTAATCACTCGAGACCTGATCATCCACAGGAGAGGACCTATACTGCAAGTGCTGCTGTGACCTCGGTCTGGAAGATACAATGGGTGCTGCGACTGGGGAAAGGGCCCCTGCCTTCACTTCTGAAGAATTGGAGAAACTCGTGGATAGGGTCCTCCCCCAGTATGCGCTACTCTACGGTCCTCCAGACCAACAGGTAAGTACACTGGGAGCATGCTTTGGGGGCAATGCCTGTGTTGAGTCGGGTGGCTGAAAGATGGTGGGGAGGGGTGCGATTGAGGCATGCATCAAACGACGGATGAGAGCATGTGCCACATGGCAAGGGTGAGGATGGGGGGCCAATCACATTGAGCATGCAGAAATTTATAATAATGTTATTTCTCCCCCTGTACATGTCACATAGGTCAGCGCCCATCAGAAAATCGACATTTGGCGTGCCATCGCCAAGGACATCCGGACCCTGGGGGTCCACAACAGACGGGGCACCCACTGCCGCAAGAGGTGGGAGGACATCCGCCGCGGGAGCAGGAAGACCGCGGAGGCTCTGCTGGGGATGGCCTCCCAACGTAGGAGGGGTGCCCCTCGTCAATTGACCCCCCTGATGTCTCGGATCCTGGCGGTGGCCTACCCAGATTTGGATGGGCGCGTGAGGACATCACAGCAGACACAAGGGGGTGAGTACCAGCACATTCTGCTATCTTAGCGCGCAGTGGAGGTGTCTGGGTGGGGGAGGAGGGCTGTGGGTATCCCTAGGCCAAGGCGATTTCTGTAGGCTAGGCCCCTCCGTAAGGCATGGCCCTGTGCCCCCGCCCCCCACCTCTGTAGGGTGCCAAGTACAGCTATCCATGGCCCTGTGTCACCTATGTGTGCAGTTGTCGTCCATAGGCTTGTAGGCCAAGTCCCAATGATTGAGTAGTGTACCCCAAGTGCGCGGCGTAGAGCAGGGGGCTTCTGTGTCTGTCCTCTCCGCCAACTGTGTTGCCAATGCAAGCACTCAACATGTCTTTATTTCCCCCCCCCTTTTTTGCGGCTCTTCCTGTTCATGTGTGCATTAGCATCATCAGGCGGAGGAGAAGTGGCATCGGAGCACGAGGGAGCTGCATCTCACATGGCCCTGGAGGGCCATGCAACCGACTCGGAGTTCACCAGTGAGACGGAGGGCAAGGGGAGCTCCACAACGGGGACATGTGGAGACATCAGCGACACAGACACGTCCTCGGAAGGGAGCTCCCTTGTGGTGGCGGCAACATCCGTGCCCACCGCAACAACAGGTACAGCCGCCACCCAGCGCACCAGCTCCGCCCTCCCAGCAGTCCCTCAGCGTTCGCCCCGTGCCCGCTCGCACACGAAGGCGGGCATCTCCTTCGCCCCAGGCACCTCAGGCCCTGCCCCAGTTACCCCTGCTGCCCTCAGTGAGGAGGTCATTGACCTCCTCAGGACGCTCATTGTTGGGCAGTCTACCCTTTTGAATGCCATCCAGGGGGTAGAAAGGGAGGTGCACCGGAGCAATGCATACCTGGAGGGCATTCATTCGGGTCAGGCTGCCCATCAGCGATCGTTCAACGCTCTGGCCTCAGCACTGAAGGCAGCCATTGTCCCTGTCTCCTGCCTCCCTCCTCCAACTTCCTCCACCCAGTCCCACTCCCCTGTTCCTCTGCCTATCCCAGACACACCTACAGACCAGCCTGCACACACCTCAACACCCAAGGGCAGCTCATCTAGACATAAGCACCCCACATCACACAAGCATTCACACAAGCAACAGCCACATGCAGACATACCAACAGCCACTGCCTCCTCTGTGTCCCCCTCCTCCTCGTCTCCCTCCTCCCTCCCTTTGAGGTCTCCACTCACACTTGCATGCACAACATCATCAGCCACTACGTCCATCACCAGCACACCCACCAGAACACTCCGCACACGTGCAGTCACCACCCCCACTGCCATTTACACGTCCCCTGTGTCCTCTCCCAGTGTGTCTGTCACCCCCTCTTCCAAACCACACAAACGCAGGCAGCCGCCCACCCAACAGCCATCCACCTCACGACAGCCTCCGTCACAAGCACCTGCACCCAAAGACACCACACTTGACTCTCCTACAACCACATCCTCTTCCTCCACTCCCATACCCACTGCACCTACCCTTCCCACTGCTCCTAAAAAGTTTTTCCTGTCCAAAATTAACCTCTTTCCATCACCTGACCCACCCCCTCCATCTCGTAAGAGTCCAATCAGCACCTCAGCCACCACAACCCCTGGACCTACAAGATCCATAGTACAGGGACATTGGAGTCCACCACCTTCAAGGGCAACAACATCGGCCAGCAGTAAAGGGACAGCCAGCCCACCCCCTGGGAAGAAAACCAAGAAAGGCAAGGCCCGGCACGAGAGGCCAGAGACGGCAGCCTCCAAAGGCACTACCCTGGCACCGTCAGGAAGTGGGGTGCCACCTGGCACATTTACAAAGGGAGGCAAGGGCCACAGAGAATCACGGAAGGATGGCAAGGGCAGCACGGCTGACAAGTCCGGCAGCAGGCGAGCTGCCCAGGAGGGCCCCACCAGCCCCATTCCGGGTGTGAAGGAGGACATCCACGGGCCCGGGACTCCAGCACAGGAGGGCCCCGCAAGCGAGAAGTCGGTTGGCGAGTGAACTCCATGTATTGGCCGGATATGGTGCCCTGGAGACACATGTCAAGAACCGCTGAACAGGGCCCTTCAAGACAAGCACCGCTGAACAGGGCACCGCCGTCTCAAGAACCGCTGAACAGGGCCCTTCAGGACAAGCACCGCTGAACAGGGCACCGCCGTCTCAAGAACCGCTGAACAGGGCCCTTCAAGACAAGCACCGCTGAACAGGGCCCTTCAAGACAAGCACCGCTGAACAGGGCCCTTCAAGACAAGCACCGCTGAACAGGGCACCGCCGTCTCAAGCACCGCTGAACAGGGCCCTTCAAGACAAGCACCGCTGAACAGGGCACCGCCGTCTCAAGAACCGCTGAACAGGGCCCTTCAAGACAAGCACCGCTGAACAGGGCACCGCCGTCTCAAGCACCGCTGAACAGGGCCCTTCAAGACAAGCACCGCTGAACAGGGCACCGCCGTCTCAAGAACCGCTGAACAGGGCCCTTCAAGACAAGCACCGCTGAACAGGGCACCACCGTCTCAAGAACCGCTGAACAGGGCCCTTCAAGACAAGCACCGCTCCGCTGGGCCCTTCATCTCAAGCACCGCTCCGCTGGGCCCTTCATCTCAAGCACCGCTCCGCTGGGCCCTTCATCTCTGCACCGCTCCGCTGGGCCCTTCATCTCAAGCACCGCTCCGCTGGGCCCTTCATCTCAAGCACCGCTCCGCTGGGCCCTTCATCTCTGCACCGCTCCGCTGGGCCCTTCATCTCAAGCACCGCTCCGCTGGGCCCTTCATCTCAAGCACCACTCCGCTGGGCCCTTCATCTCTGCACCGCTCCGCTGGGCCCTTCATCTCAAGCACCGCTCTGCTGGGCCCTTCATCTCAAGCACTGCTCCGCTGGGCCCTTCATCTCAAGCACCGCTCCGCTGGGCCCTTCATCTCAAGCACCGCTCCGCTGGGCCCTTCATCTCTGCACCGCTCCGCTGGGCCCTTCATCTCTGCACCGCTCCGCTGGGCCCTTCATCTCAAGCACCGCTCCGCTGGGCCCTTCATCTCAAGCACCGCTCCGCTGGGCCCTTCATCTCAAGCACCGCTCCGCTGGGCCCTTCATCTCAAGCACTGCTCCGCTGGGCCCTTCATCTCAAGCACCGCTCCGCTGGGCCCTTCATCTCTGCACCGCTCCGCTGGGCCCTTCATCTCAAGCACCGCTCCGCTGGGCCCTTCATCTCTGCACCGCTCCGCTGGGCCCTTCATCTCAAGCACCGCTCCGCTTGGCCCTTCATCTCAAGCACCGCTCCGCTGGGCCCTTCATCTCAAGCACCGCTCCGCTGGGACCTTCATCTCAAGCACCGCTCCGCTGGGCTCTTCATCTCAAGCACCGCTCCGCTGGGCCCTTCATCTCTGCACCGCTCCGCTGGGCCCTTCATCTCAAGCACCGCTCCGCTGGGCCCTTCATCTCTGCACCGCTCCGCTGTGCCCTTCATCTCAAGCACCGCTCCGCTTGGCCCTTCATCTCAAGCACCGCTCCGCTGGGCCCTTCATCTCAAGCACTGCTCCCCTGGGCCCTTCATCTCTGCACCGCTCCGCTGGGCCCTTCATCTCAAGCACCGCTGGCCCATTGGCAGAAGGGGCAGGGCCGGATCTGTGTCGGGCAGGGCTGCACGATGCACTCTGGGCACCATGCCACCTCCAGTACTAGTGGAGTCTGTAATCCACTTGAGAGACTGTGGCTTTGCACTCCCCAGGATGGCACAGTGGGCAAGCCACCCACTGTAGAGACTTGTGAGACTGTGGCTTTGCACTCCCCAGGATGTAACAGTGGGCAAGCCACCCACTGTAGAGACTTGTGAGACTGTGGCTTTGCACTCCCCTGGATGTAACAGTGGGCAAGCCACCCACTGTAGAGACTTGTGAGACTGTGGCTTTGCACTCCCCAGGATGGCACAGTGGGCAAGCCACCCACTGTAGAGACTTGTGAGACTGTGGCTTTGCACTCCCCAGGATGGGACAGTGGGCAAGCCACCCACTGTAGAGACTTGTGAGACTGTGGCTTTGCACTCCCTAGGATGGGACAGTGGGCATGGAGGCCCCTCGTGGATCTGGCGTCGTGGACTCATGTGGCTGAGGTGCCTCCCCTTCCCTTCCCCCTGAGGTGCCCGTAGTTTTTCTATCTGATGCCCCTGCAGTGTTCTCTCCAATGGATTCGGGTCTCCTGTGTGGGCTTTGCCCATGTGTTGAGGCCCATCGGCCCACGTACAATGACTGAAACCCAATTTGGACAGGACAATTTACATATGTGTATATAGTTATAGATGTTTGATTTTTTTTTTTACTTAGCCTTACAATATATTAAAATTTCATGATCATTTTTTTTTGTCTTTGCATTCTTCCGGGGGGTTTGGGGGGTGTCGCTCTGAGTTGTTGCTCTGCATTGATGTGTAGGTAGTTGTGGGTGAGGGTGGGTGTGTCGCGTATGTGTGTGCCCGTAATCTTTTCTCCTCCCCCCTCCCCTGTGTCGTAGGTGCAGTACTCACCGTTGTCTTCTGCGCCGGCATTCGTGCTCCTGGTAGAGGAGCAGGTAGACAATAGCTGGTAGGATGTGTAGTTCTGGTTCCATGCTGTCCAGATTCCTCGTGGAGTGTGTAGAGGTGAGCGTTTTCCCGTTCGTAGTCTGTTTCCGCCGTGTTTTTATCGGCGGGGCTCCCGCCCCGGAAAAGGTGGCGGATTGGTGAGTTGTGATAGGGTGGGCGGTACATTGTCTCCCGCCTATCTGTTGCTTTCACAGCTGCTCTGTGAACAATACAATTTTATAACATTGCTTTTTATTTTAATCAGGCAGAATAATCTCTGCATGCAGCCCTGATGTACCGTAAGCCACACAACCTGTTAAGTGAGACTCTGCCCTAACACCTACTACGTCTAACTTTCTCTTACTGCAATCACAGGATGACATGCCCCTTATTAAAAAGAATGAATGCTGTGTCTGCTCCTCCTGGGTATCTTCCTACTTGAAAACAACTCACTCAATGATCGCTCCCACCTTGTAACCTTATATGACTTCTTCTTTTACTACTAGACTCCCCTCCAGTGAGTTGGAGCTAGCCACAGTGATACCTCTGATGAACAACAAGGGATCTATTTTCTACCATCTTATTTGCTAAATGCCTTAACCTTCTAAACTGCTGAAAGGTAGTGACAAAGCAAGTGCCTTGTTGAAGCAGTCCCTCTCAGGGAAGCCCTACACATAGGTTTTTTTCCTAGACCATTGCACTGAGTCAAAAATGGGGTCATGTAATGAAAACTGTCACAGTGGGGCACATGGACCCAGTGCCAATGAGCTAATTTTGTTAGATCTGTCTTCAGCATTAATCGCCTGATGGGTAAGACGGCCCATCGGGAATACATCTGCGAGTGAATAGGTTCATTGAAAACGAAAATGCTCCTTCTGGTGCTCTTCACTTACAAAGTCTAAGCTAAGTTTTCCATTGACAGCACATGAGAATAGGGGGGGGGTCCTTCATAGTGTATAGGGCTCAACTCGAGGGACATTCCAATGAGGGGTAGATGAGAGCTCTGTACACCTGATCTGAGGCAAGGATTAATCTTCTTGGTTTTTAGGGGCATTGAATTCTGCGAAAGATCTACTACAACAAGCGTATTTACAGAAAAGAAGGTGCATCACATTGCAGAAAATGTAGAAATGGGAAGATTGATTAGGATTGGCACAGCGATTACCATCTATGGTCATCTAATTTACTCTGTAAAAACCCCCGTTTAAGCAACTTCAAGAGGAGAACCTGCTCGGAGTTGAAGAAGAGAACACGCATTGCCTGCATGCTGTACTGAAGATTTCCTGTCTGCCTGCCACAGACGTTGGGATGTCTGCCTCCAATTCTTCCCTAATCTTTGGTTTCTTGGTCTTTTTTCTATAAGTGACAGTGCCTATTTCTTGCCTTGAGGACAACAAAGCTATCTAAGCCCATGTGACTTAAGGTCCTGCCTGCGGTAGGAATTTGTTCCATAAAACCTGATTGCTGTGGAGATAAGAAGAGGCTGCCAATTGGAAGTTGCTGTGCAAGTTCCCAAGAAGCCTGAGTGCTGAGAAGTATACAAAAAAGAGATGGGTGGAATGCTTGAATTAATCTCAGCCACTGGCAATTACTCAAGCCGCATCTCAGTCAATCATTACTTTGGACACCGTGCTACCTCAGTTTGGTCCCAGCTATATGCAAATCAGTCTTGACTCTGCTACAAAGGGAACAGTCCAGCTCGAACTTCCAAGCCAGGTCCTCCCTGGACAGAGGCTGAGTTGGGCATTGACTCAGAGAGAGTTGCTCAGAGAGGCTGATAAAGGGGGCTTTGTATAGTTTAACTAACTTTGAAGAAACTGGGAAGCTATACAGAAGATTTTGCAATTTTCTTTAAACAAATTTAAATCTTTTACCCTGTATTGAGCTAACATTTGGCTCTGAACTTTCATCCACCACCCTGCCTTTAGTCCACCTACCAAATTTAAAAATGTCCGCTGGCCCGACAGACATCATAATACGTTGACTGGAGCCGTTAGTGTGGTTCCTGTTAATGTGGGAAATGATTTACGGACTGCTCCATCATATATATTGTCTGGCTGTCAAACAAAGATTTTTATTTTAAAAAAACCTCCCATAGCAGGAGTTTGTTTTTGGAAACTAAAACCATAATGACCCCCACACCCTGGGAGTTTTCTGCCATGGTGTAAGGGACATCCCTGGTGATGAGGGACGCAAAAAAGGTATCAAAATGCCCACTCTAAATAGGGCAGACAGTTGGATGGCTTACTTCCAACAGTCTTTACTCCATGTGGACGAAGGTGTACAAAGATAGAGTAAATGTTATTGTGGTGTAAACCTGCTGGTCCACCCACAACTAAATCAAGCAGGTGGACGGAGAGTTTAGGGGAGAGAGCACTCTGTTGCTGTTGGGACGGAGTACCCTCTCCACCAAACTCTAAAAAGATAAAATGTGATAAAAATGTGTTAAAAAAATATTGTTTTTTGGAATAGCAATCAGACTCTACGTAGTGCAAACCTCTTTTTATCTATTTCTATTAGACAAACATGTCTCAGAACTCAGCTGATAACTGTATGTTAAATCTCAATAGAATAAACTTAAACCATATATTGGCTCCCTTAACAACCTTCAGATTTGCTGGTTAACCAAATGCCCATTTTTACATTTCTTTCTGGTGGGCAGGCACCTTGGCAAGAAGGCCTGTTTTATTTTTTCCTGTTTGCATTTACTTTGTCTTCAAATAATAGGAGATCCTCTCCCTTTCCTCTTAGCCAGAGGCACTTAAAGGTCCCATTGTTTTAACAAATAGGCATTGGAACTCTTATTGTAACATTTTAAAAGATTGGAAACGTCATTCCCAATAGATCATTCACACTTCAAACACTGAGATCACCCACAAGCCCTTTATGTGTAGAGGACGCAGTGTTTGGTTTTTCTTTGCTTTTCGTGACTCATGAATGATGCACTGTCTCTGTTTAATCATTCCACGTGCAAGGACCCAATAAAGGACATAAGCCCCAAATGGAAACTGTGCGGAGTGGAATTCCAGCATGGAATTCTGTTCTGCAAATTATAAGAGATTATAAGAGGTACAGCGTTCCTGCACTTGGATTTACTGGGTGCGGGAACAACCCAATTATACTGGGCAGAAAATCCAGCAGGTCATCTCATTGTGGTAAAATGTCTGCATTTTATCCTGGACCTCTTCCATGACCCCTGCTCAAACGTCACACAAGGCGCAGGGAGAGCATCACATGTTCGCCCCTGCCACCCGACATTCTCCACTCCTTCCTTTTCCCTCTTCCACCCTACCTTACAACAGCCCCGTGCACACTTTTACCACCATCCCTTGCATATTTTTACCACCTGCTCAGAAGAGGTGGTAAATGTGTGCATGCAACCCCACAGAAAAGGGAGTAAAATGCAGAATTCTGCCTGGTAGCACAGTCGAGTCCACACAGAAAATCCCCATTACTTGGAGTTTAATTCACAATTATATGATTTTGGTGGGATACTACTGCACCATACTGGTAATTACTGGTACAGAGTTTTCACACCGTCGTTGCAGTGCAACTTGTAATCAGGGCATTGTTGAGCTATTTAAAGTGGCTGTCGGATAGATCAACAGGGATGGAAGGCAGAGATACCACATCCTACCACATCTACAAATACAGAGTTGTGGTACTTCTCCACATGTTAACTTCAACAAAATGTAATAGATAAAGGCAGTAATATTATGCTGTATTGTCATTTGCATGGCACTTTCCCAACCCTTGAAATCCCCAAAACTCATATCTGGCTAAAGCATTGACTTGATTTATTTCCTAAATGCTTTGAACCCCTTCATAACATCCTGCACATTAGAAATAGGAATCGAAAAAAAAGATAAATTAATTCCTCAGACTGTATAAGTTATTGTAATTAATGCCCCAGCCCTCTAAAGCCTGTCCCCTGTCCTGATCCAAAGTAATTATTGCACAATCTATGGTTGTAATACTGTGAAAATCATGTGGATTTTTCCTTCCAACGATTCTGTTTTAGGGTTGATTAGATACAGTCTCAGGCATCCTACCTGCAAGAAACCCTCAGTTTGAACAACTGAAGGGTAGTTTCCATCATCACTGTGCACCTTTCAAGTAGGGGTTGGCGGAACTCACAGTTTCACTTTGCAGAAGTCTGCGGAGTTACAACAACACTCTGCAAGATTCCATGGTGTCCTGCCAATGAACAGAAGATATGCAGCTTGGGCTACAATTTTGTGTCAGGAGAGTAAACAGTGCTGAAAATCAACGTGAATGTTACCACGCATGCGCAAGAGCACACAGCCATTCGAGATGATATTGCTGCTCCACGAGTAGAAAATCTAAGTGATCGGCAGCAAATCTACTCAAGTGGCAGCATTCTGAGCAATGGCCCGCAACTGCCTGTGTTAGAAAATCACACTAGGGAGCAGGAAATCTTGCTCATGTTCGCCAACTTGCATTCTTTGGAGCCTTGCAAGAGAAGCATTCTGCCACAAGGCGATTGGCGGAATTTGGTTGGAACTCCATGTTAAAGAGTTAAGCCTAGTGGCCAAAATTCCCATTTCTAAGACCTGTGTTCTACATGGTTTGAACTGAACATAAACAGACCACTCCATTGATGGCAGTTATTCACTTGTGCAGCTATCTCCACACACCAAAATACTTCAACCACAGGTCCGACTGCTCTCACACATGTCTGTACATCAATTAGAATTGAATGCTTAAGAAACACATCTTTCACTCATTTTCTCTTCAACTTCATGCAGAGGTGTGGGAATATAACTTATTAAATGCATTAATCTGGTCCTGACACATGACATCAAGAAATTACCGATATACACAACAAACACATACAGCTCACTCTTTGGCCTTCCACAAAGTAGTGTGCTTTCCTGCTGCAAACGAGGTTTGGCACCTTGCTAAGCGTCAGTGGTGTAACAAAGGCCCTTGCAGCCCTTGCGGTGCAGGGGGCCCCTGCGCTCCAGTGGCCCCCCTCATCAGTGTCACCTGGCCTGAGAGCTCTTGAGTGAGTTCAGAGGAGGGACCCCTCCATGTACTTTGCAGGGGGCCCCTCAAGTTTCGTGATACCAGTGCTAAGAGTATGAATCACTGTCCGAATAGAACAAAAATAGAATGCAGCATAATCGAACAGAGCTAGGCAAATCAATATTGACAGAACCTATCCCTGCCATCTATAAACGTACAGACTTTACTTATACTATAATTCAAAGCTGCGTTTTAAATTCTTATTCTGACGCAAATAGATGTTTGCATACAGATCGGAATTATGAATTATGCATCAGCTACCACATTCTGCAGTTTTCTCCTGACCGTTTTCACCAGAAACAACCTGAGGAAATCAATAGGATAAAATACCAAGAAATAAATGGAAAACATGCAGTAATCAGTGTGTGGTAAACACTGATTCTACATGCTAGGCTTCATTCTGACTTGGGGAACTCCGGAGAAGTTAAGTATGTTACCAGTTCAGTACCCCACATCAGGGTAGCAGTAATTATCAATTGTACTAATTAGCACCCAAAGTCTACATCATTTTTAACCATGGCCTTGACCTCCAAATGTATTGCTTCTATCCTAATAATATCCCTGGTGCGTAGCTTACAATACATTAGTCTAAGTTTGGGATCACCAAGCTCTCCTAGCATAAGCTAATTATAGATTCCTCTTTCTTTTGTCAGCAGTCAGCAAAATTGGTGAGAAGTTCTGGCTCATTGGCTTTCCAAACATCTTGAGCACCAGATACTAGGTGCTACTGGATGAGATTAAGAACTGGTGTAGGCCCCGAGACTGTTCCTGTGGCTGCATTGAATGACGGCGGATAAAATTATGATCATGACATTTCCACCTGCCTCAGTCTGTTGTTGCAGTTGTGCTGTCCTGTTACCTTCATATGAGGATCTTAGAGGAAAAAACATATTTTTGTGCCACTTGAAAGCTTGTGCTGTTAATGTTACCACAATGTTTAAGTTGGACTATTCCAATTATTGTGATATTGGCCTTCCTGATTCAGCTATTTACAAGGTTTCAGGAATTCGGAATATGGCAGCATGGCTTTTAGGACATTTGATAGGTTCTCCAGTGCTCACCATAAGATACAATGGTTATCTATTTTTGGTAGGATCCATTATAATGTACTCTGATTTTCCCACAGAGCATATTATGAAACAGGCCCCATGCTGCCTGCGTGATTGCTCACGAGTATCTCTTCATTTTGGCTCTTATCTCCTGCTATAGACTCCTGATTTAGAACTGCTCGTTGTGGGAGACTGAGCCGTTTTGTTGCCTCCTCTATTTGGAATGCACTTCATCTTGGCCTGTTCCAAACAGAGGAAGGATAATAAAATGCATCTGTTTTCTTGATTTTTCTCATATCTTTTCTGAGGTTGTTAATCAATTCAATGCCAAGATGTTTTAAGGCATTCTCTGACTTTCATACATAACAACAAAACAACTCATTTTTTGCTTCTACAGGTTTTCAGTATATTTAGTAGGTAACCTCAGGCACTAAACGAAGTGGCGGTGGCAATTTTAGAAGAAAGCGAGCTGAAATGATGAGTGTGGCTCTGTCCTTTCGAAATGAAGCATTGTCACAGGAGGGATAGCTTGGGTGTCAGATGCCTTATCTATGGGCAGTCTAAGAGATAGCTCAGCTTTATGAAGCCTGAACATATCATTAATTTCTAACCAGAGGCATACATCTGCTGCCTAAACCAAATGCCTATATGATCAGTTTCTCAGAGTGTATGGTAAGAAAGATATAGAATTTGCTTTAACTAATGCTTTATGTGTTTTTCATCTGTGAAGGTGTCTATGCAGAGGCAACAAACATGTACTCCCTTTGTGTAAGTATTCCATTGCTATGTCCTACCTCTTCAAACTAGTGAAGTTTGGAAGGGAAAAGAGGGAAAATGTATGTGAAAGGTTATTCTGCTGTCAAACTAAGGCGGTCATTCTGACCGCGGCGGTCGCCGCCCGCCAAGCGGTTCCCACCGAAAGACCGCGGCGGCCATTCCGGCTTTCCCGCTGGGCCGGCAGGCGACCGCCAGAAGACCGCCGGCCGGCCCAGCCCCTTCAACAATGAAGCCGGCTTAGAATGGAGCCGGCGGAGTTGAAGGGGTGCGACGGGTGCAGTGGCACCCGTCGCGATTTTCACTGTCTGCTAAGCAGACAGTGAAAATCTTTGTGGGGCCCTGTTAGGGGGCCCCTGCACTGCCCATGCCAGTGGCATGGGCAGTGCAGGGGCCCCCAGGGGCCCCACGGCACCCGTACCCGCCATCCTGGTTCTGGCGGTGGACACCGCCAGAAACAGGCTGGCGGGAAGGCGGTCGGAATCCCCATGGCGGTGCTGCAAGCAGCGCCGCCATGGCGGTTTCCCTGGGCCAGCGGGAAACCGGCGGGAAACCGCCGGCTCCCCTTTTCTGACCGCGGCTTTACCGCCGCGGTCAGAATCGCCCAGGAAGCACCGCCAGCCTGTTGGCGGTGCTTCCGCCGCCCTCCGCCATGGCGGTCATGGACCGCCAAGGTCAGAATGACCCCCTAAGTCTGGATCTGTCCAAGAGCAGCATACTTCGAATAGTGTATATAACAGGATGCCAGTGCAAAAGCACTTCACAATGAAAACACTACTTTGTGCACCATTTATTGTTGTATTACAGTGGCAAACTGGTAACCGTTTTGCCTACCTGATGTCTCCTTTGTGCCCAAGTCAAAGTTGTCCTTTTTTCTACCCAGTCTGGGCTAATTCCTATAATTACTATAGATATTTAGGCTGAACCATTATAGAGAATACAGGCATTAGTCTCGAAGGAATATTGAAGAAATGTGTAACAAATGTTGCTTTTCATTATGCAAATTACTCCTGCGAGATTTAAAAACAACATTGATAATTCAGTGGCCTGACAATTTCTGTACTAAGGGGTTTTAAAATAAAGTTGAAAGCATGATTGTTATTATAATATATGCTATTAAGATGTGCTATTTCTGTTTCTAGTGGAGCAGCCTCTTTGTAGGACACTGCTCATCAGCGACATTCTTTCTATTCTGTAGCTTGATGGAATACTTACGTCCATGCATGTTACAACACCATTTGTTGCAGAGCCATTTCAAAGGCAAAAAGAACAAGTGATGAACGGAATGCTGAACAAATTCAAATATTCATCCCTACTACAGAGATATGGGCCTAAATCCATCATGTTTTTTCTACCCATGCTATTGCAGTTTGGACCGAGCCATATGGAAATCAGTCTTGACCCTGCTCGACATGGGAACAGTGCAGCCCGAACTGCTAGGCCATGTCCTCCCTGGACCAGAAACTAGCATCCTGAGAACAGTTTTGAGGAACACCCTTCATCAGCAGGCTAGCTTGACTCCAGTGTCATGAGGAGCACCGGAACCACGTCTGTGCATACCCGTACCACTTAGGGAGTCAAATGCAAAAAGAACAAGTGATGGAGAAAATGCTGAACAATGTCAAACATTCACCCCAGTACAGAGATCTGGGTGTAATTCCATAGTTTTTTTGCTACCCATGCCATTCCAGTTTGGACCCGGCTATATACAAATGAGTCTTGACCCTACTCCCCATGGGAACAGTCCAGCCTGAACTGCCAGGCCAGGTTCTCCCTGGACCAGAATCAAGCTTCCTGGGACTGGTTTTGGGATATCACCCCTCATCATCCAGGCTAGCTTGACTCTAGTGGCATGGAGAGCACAGGCCCCACATCTGGGAATACCCGTCCCACTTAGGGGGACAAATGCAAAAAGAACAAGTGATGGACAGAAGGCTGAACAATGTCAAACGTTCACCCCCAGTACAGAGATTCGGCCTAAATCTATTGTTTTTTTATTACCTATACCATTTTAGTTTGGCCCTAGCCATATGCAAATCAGTTGTGACCCTGCTCTCCATAGGAACAGTCCAGCCCAAACTGCAAGGCCAGGTCCTCCCTGGACCAGAAATAAGCATCCTGGGACCAGATTCGGGGTATCACCCCTCATCAGCCAGGCTAGCTTGACTCCAGTGGCACGGGGAGCACGGGACCCATGTCTGGGTATACCGTCTCACTTAGGGAGACAAATGCAAAAGAACAAGTGATGGACGGAATGCTGAACAATGTAAAGAATTCACCCTAATACCGAGATCTGGGCCTAAATCTGTCATTTTGTTGCTACCCATGCCGTTCCACTTTGGACCCAGCCATATGCGAATCAGTATTGACCCTGCTCCCCATGGGGACAGTCCAGCCCGAACTGCAAGGCCAGGTCCTCCCTGGACTGGAAAGAAGCATCCTGGGACCGGATTCAGGGTATCACCCCTCATCAGCCAGGCCAGCTTGACTCCAGTGGCATGGGGAGCACAGAACCCAGATCGAGGCTTTTCTGTCCCACCTAAGGCGACAAATGCAAAAAGAACAAGTGATGGACAGAATGCTGAAAAATGCCAAACATTTACCCCCAGTACAGAGATCCAGGCCTAAATCTATTGTTTTTTTGCTACCCATGCCATTCCAGGTTGGACCCAGCCATACGCAAGTCAATCTTGACCTTGCTCCCCATGGGAACTGTCCAGTCTAAACTGCCAGGCTAGGTCCTCCATGGACTGGAAACATGCATCCTGGGATCAGTTTCCGGGTATCACCCCCTCATCAGCCAGGCTAGCTTGACTTCAGGGGCATGGGGAGCATTGGACTCATATCTGGGCATGCCCGGCCCACTTAGGGTGAGAAATGCAAAAAAAAGCAAGTGATGGATAAAATGCTGAATAATATCAAACATTCACCCCAATACAGAGATCTGGACCTAAATCCATAGTTTCTTTGCTGCTCATGCCAATCAAGTTTGGATCCAGCAATGTGCAAATCAGTCGTGACCCTACTCCCCATGGGAACAGTCCAGCCCGAACTGCCGGGCCAGGTCCTCCCTGGACTGGCAACAAACATCCTGGGACCAGTTTCAGGGTATCAGCCAAGCAAGCTTAACTCCAGTGCCCTGGGAAGCACAGGTCCCACATCTGGGCATACTCATCCCACTTAGGGTGACAAATCCAAAAAGAACAAGTGATGGACAAAATGCTCAACAATGTCAAACATTCAACCCCAGTACAGAGATCTGGGCCTAAATCCATAGTTTTTGTTGCTGCCCATTCCATTCCAGTTTGGACCCAGCCATATGGAAATTAATCTTGAACCTGCTCCCCATGGGAGCAGTCCAGCCTGATCTGCCTGATTTACATGTGGCTAGGTTCAAACTGGAATGGCATGTGTAGCATGAAAACAGTGGATTTCGGCCCAGATCTCTGTACTGGGGTGAAAGCTTTACATTGTTCAGCATTCCATCTATCACTTGTTCTTTTTGCATTTGTCACCCTAAGTGGGAATGGTTTGTCACCATAAGTGGGAAAAGTATGTTGGACTGTTCCCATGGGGAGCAGGGTCAATACTGATTTGCATTAGCTGGGTCCAAAGTGGAATGGCATGGGTAGCAAAAAATGATGGATTTAGGCCCAGATTTCTGTGCTGGGGTGAATTTTCCACATTGTTCAGCATTCCGTCCATCACTTTTGCATTTGTCGCCCTAAGTGAGACGGTATGCCCAGACATGGGTCCCATGCTCCCCATGCCACTGGAGTCAAGCTAGCCTGGCTGATGAGCGGTGATACCCCACAACCAGTCTCAAGATGCTTGTTTTCAGTCTAGGGAGGACTTGGCCTGCAGTTTGGGCTGGACTGTTCACATGGGGAGCAGGGTCACAACTGATTTGCATATGGTTGGGTCCACACTAGGGTGGTGTGGTGGGCAAGAAAACAATGGATTAAACCCAGATTTCTGTGACTGGGGGTGAATGTTTGCTTTGTTCAGCATTCCGTCCATCATATGTGCTTTTTGGCAAAGTTATTTCAAAGCAACTACCTTTTTTGCTTGTTCTTTAAGCAGATGGTTTCCTGTCTGTATGTAGCTCAGTCACCACCTGATTGCTACTCTATGTGGGTGCGAACAACTGTTTTATTTTGATTTAGAATAGCGCAGGTTCTTGGTACAATAGTAAACAGGCAATAATATTGACAACTGATGGCACTCGCGTATTCAATCTCAGGAGGAGTGGAAGATGTATGAGGAATCAATCTCAAGACTTCCCATTCACAATTTCCGAAATCAGGTACGTTAACCAAGTAAGCTCAATATTCTGAGACAAGTTCATGTATGTGGCTGCAAACAAGTATATGTTGCAAACATAGGATTTGGAAGTAGGGGTGCTGTAGTACCCCCCCAATGTAACCATGCTGAAGTTCTTAAAGTGAGTGAGCATTAAAGATGATGTTAAATTTAGTTTTTATGGTGTCACTTTTGCTGTGCATTCAAATGCAGAGGTCAAATGTCAGTCTAGCCATCTAACAAATTGCTGCTTATAGTTTTAACATAAGAATGCTGTTTACCTTTCTTTTTCTTACTCCAAACTGTAAGGCTTTTGTAAAGTGAACAACGTGATAATCTTGCTGGTGTGAAAGGAACACCTGTAGGATGTTGTTTTCTTGCAACACACAACAAAGTGTAAATATCCATAAATTAATTGTACACATTTCAAAATAAATACATTTAGGAAAGCACAAATGAAGCACCTTTTTCTATTTCTAAAGATTTGAATGGAATGAAAACAAATCAAGATGCTTTTCTTGGTGATGTGTAAATGACAGACATTCGCTGAAACCCAATTTCCACATTTTATCATGTGATATAGAGTTTTATAAGTGTCTGTTCAAATTTAGTGGTAATTTCAGTGAAAAATGTGTAAATTACAGTGTGTTTCTACACCATGCTTTAGTAATATATTTGTGACAGTGTGCTCTTAAATGCAATGCCACCTCCATACTACTCCCTTACCACTCTGCTACTGAATGAGTGTGGTTCATTTGTGACATATAGGCCCTCATTACGACATCGACGGGTCTACGGACTGCCGCGTGGAGGTGGCAGTCACACCGCCGCGGCCCCAGTGGTGAAGACCACCATGCTACGAGTATGGGGAAAGCACCTGCAAAACACAGCCAGGTTTCCGTCCGAACCTCCACTGTGGACGGACCGCCGCTGCTGGTGGCACTTATCTCCAGGCCACAGGTCAAGCAGTTTTCCATTACCATATTACGAGTCTGCACACCGCAAGGATTTCCGGGGCAGTCTCACTGTCACGAAAAACCTGGCAGAAACGAACAACATAAAAGGGAACACTCACTCTAAGGAACACAGGCACGTCCATGGTTGACTGCCCCACAGAGATGGACCTCAGGAGGTCAATAGCCTCCTCATTGAGGGCAGCAGGGCTGACTGGGGAGATGCCCACCCTCTTGGGTAAGCAGGCACGGGCAACTGGGGGGGGGGTGCTACAGGGAGGGTGGTGCTGGTAAGGGGGGTGGCGGAGAAAGATGATGCAGGCATGGGCCCAGATGGGTCCGCCAAGGAGCCACCATCGGAGGAGAAATCTGATGATGTAGTGGTTGATCCTGTCTCCCCCGTGGCACTCCCCTTGCCCTCCGTCCCACTGGTCCCCTCGGCTCTGCAGGCATCAGCCTCCTGGGTCCTGTGATCTGCATCTTCCCCACTCGCCGATGCCCCTTCTCCTTCGCCAGATTTATGCTGATGCACACAAAGACAGGGGAGGAGAGGGAGGGAGGGTGGGTGGGAGAGAGAGAGAGAGACACACGGTGCAATGGGTCAATGCCAGCACAACAGTCACACAGAGTAACTACCTCATCTTCTGATGCCATGCCATGACACGCCATGCTCTCACCTACACATGCTACAACAATGGAACACCATGGGAGAAACCACAGCAATACACATGTGTACCGCTGACCGTGACACAGATGCAATTGTGTACATGATGAGAGGCATACCCACCACACCTGCCTAGTACCTGCCCACTTCATATGCCTATTGAGGCGCACAATTCCTGGACTACAGAACCAACTGAATCCTGCAGGGGTAGTTGGCATGCCTACTAGGTCATTGTCAAATTGCACAGTGACAGCTTGGCCCACCTTACCTCACTACACATACAGTACCTGCCAGCAGATTGAGGACTCTACATTCACCCCTGGCACAGTGATTGGCAAGAACTGATTTCAATGGCCTGACACCATAGATGCTATGATCCTGTTGGCATGAGCTTCCTAGCTCATCTGGTAGTAGGTGACAACACAGATGCCACATTGGAGGTAACTGCCCCTCTATTCACTGACTGCATACCCATAGTGGGCATGAATCCACCTAGTACCCATGCTACAGCTTCCCAATAGTGCTGACCCAGAGCCACTGTGGCAACACATATTCTAAGTGAGAGTGTGTACTCACCCCCTTGTGGCTGCTCTGCTGCCGTCTAGCATGCATCCACCTCAGGATAGGCCACTGCCAAAATTCGGCCCGTTAAGGGGGTCAGGGTCTAATAGGCACCCCTCCCACGTTGGGAGGACGTCCTCAGCTGGGCCTCCACGATCTTCCGGGCCCAGCGTCTCAGGTCCTCTCAACTGTTTCTGCAGTGGGTGCTCCACCGAGCATGGACCCCCAGGATCCGCACTTGCTTGGCGATGACACGCCATATCCCCTTCTTCTGATAGGTGCTGACCTGCATGGGTGACATCACAGGGACAGCAGTGGACAGCACACATCTCACTACCACACTCACATGTCATCATTCCACGTAGCCTCAGACTTCTCACCCATGTCTATTCTCCAGTCACACTGCCTCGTCTCAAGGCCCCCATCCCCATACGTACCACTCACAGACAGGACAGTCACACTGGACTTACGTGCTGCTCTGGTGCCCCATACAACTGTCCATGCAGGGGTAGGACCCCCTCCACAAGCTTCTCCAATTCCTTGTGGGTGAAGACTAGGGCTCTATCTCCTGCAGGACGTGGCATCTTGGCTACCAGAGTCAGAACACAGCAGCACACGCAGTGGAGGTCTTCTGTGCACGAGTGTCAGGAGTCAAGTGAGCATGATCAAATGAAATGGCGGTCACAGTGGCCGCGGACGTCACTGTCAGCACCAGCGGCGATCACCATTGGCTCCTGTCTCCCACAGGCAACCATGTTAACCAATGATGAGTTGCACGGCGGTTGAGACCGCCTACCCCCATGACGTGTTATGCCCGCGGGATGAGCTCACTTCCATCTGTCCTGTGCATGAGGACAGGTGGCTGCCATTTTACATGTGCAATGTGTATTGGGGTACATTTAAGGTGCATCATAAGTGACATTTGGTGACCCGTGCACAGCTCACCCACGTCCACATAGTCAATGCTGCAGATAGGATTTCCACTCCCTCCTATTTGCAGGTACGGTGGAAGGTTGAAGAAGAGGAATGCTCCAGTGTACAGGCCCCTAGTTGACATTGCCACCCTGGAAGAGCGACATGTCATTCAGACCTATTGTTTGAACCGTCAGACCATCATAGGGCTGGTGACCCAGTTGGAGCCGGATCTATTGCCTGCCATTCGCCATCCCAATGCCATCCCTCCCACAGTACAGGTGTTGTCAGTCCTCCACTTCCTTGCCTCAGGGTCCTTCCAGATTACAGTGGGCTTGGCAGCAGGGATGTCACAGCCCATGTTCAGCAATGTCCTGAAGGACATCCTATGTGCCCTGCTACAACATCTTCCCAGCTACATCAGGTTCCCTCAACGTGCTGATTTGGCCACTGTCAAAGCTGCCTTCTACGATATGGCACATGTCTCTCATGTGATAGGGGCCATATATGACACCTACATTGCCCTGGTGCCATCCAGGAGGAGTGAACAAGTGGATAGGAACCGTAAAAATATCAATTCCACCAAAGTGCAGGTGGTGTGTCTCGCTGACCAATATATCACACAAGTGATGGCCAGGTTTCCTGGGTCTGTGCATGACTCCTACATTCTGTGGAACAGCACAATCCCACACATGATGGCACCACTACAGAGGGACCTGGCCTGGCTCATTGGTATGTATCCATTCATATGTGTGTCCCTCTGCTCTCAACACTCTCACAACCTGCCCTAACACCCTCCCAGTCTTGACACAGCTCTTACCTCTGTGCACACAGGTGACTCGCACTACCCCAACCTTCCCTGGCTGCTGACACCCCTGAGGCATCCGACTACCACTGCTCAAGACAGTTACAATGAAATATAATTTAAATACTACGGAGGGGTGGTATTAGTTAGAGAAGCGGTCACCAGCAGTATAAATGTACCAAGCTATACGGTGCTCTAACAAGGTACCTCCCCTAGAACCTCGTAATAGACAGTCAGAAGATTGTCTTCAATATACAGCGAAAACCCAGAGCACCCGTAATTACATATATATAACCATTCAATATATAGTCCCACAATATTTTACAAATTAATCTTCTTTATTGCTTCTTCTTTTATGCTCCAGCCAGGTAAAGTCAACACGTGTTTCATCAGGGTTAAATCTTCCCTTGACTTCTTCAGGACTTTAAAGGCTGTCAACAATATATACAAAAATATTCTATTACACTTCATCAAATTCCTTAATTACAATATATAAATGGATTATTAGAACTGAATTATGGTGGAAGGTGGAAGTTATATAGGTGACTAATAAGCCATTATCCTCAACACCCAAGAAACTAAAACAATCTTCTTCAAAGTAAAGAAAAGTGAAAAACCTTATTTTTCAATATTGTATACCTTTCCCATGTGTTATAAACCATGCACACACAAGTGAAATCCCTAAACCAAGTGCCATCCGTGAAAGTTACTTCAGTGCTCTAAATATTCCTACTGCCCTCAGTAAATACTGGAGTTATACCTGTTATGAAAGTCATCCAAGTTTATGTCTCTCTCTGTATTCGTTTCTCATAAAGGTATAGCGAAATCCTCACAAAATGACAGACTTAGTAATCCTCGTTAAGTTAGGGTACACACATGCCGGTGTAACACTGAAAAATAGAAAATAGGGTACAGATGTCTCAGCCCTGAAATCTTTGAAATGCACTCAATATAACTTGTGCATCAAGAGATATCCTGCTTACCTCATGTGTGCGAGTGCGCATAAAATCGATAGAGACACGTTTTACCGCTGTACGCCTGCAATATCCCAGAATTTCTTCTACGCGAGTATGCGTAAACTCAATCCAACTAACTGCACGGCTTCCTGGTGTTTAAATAAGACCTCTTCTACCTCAGTAGATGTGAAAAGAAGACTAGTACACTCACTCCATATTTTCTGAACTTCCTATCAATGCAGGAATATGTGAGAGTTCTTTCTCCATTTCCTATTCACTCTTCGTAGACATAAAGAAAAGACTACCTAATTCTCACTGTATATACCAATCAAGCTTATGTATTCGTTATTAAAGTCTAACCAAAATATTCCAAAATATTTCCATATTTAATTTAAGAGTAATAAAATATTAAATTAATTATGAAATGTTGTCTCACACTTACTTTTTTAACCCACCACCAAAACTCACTATGAATCAATCTACACTACTGCCCAAGCGGCAAATCCATTATTACTAAAAACCCATAACATATACTAAATCTAGCAGTCACTATATAAACTTATTGTAGCATCTAATTATCATTCTAGATACCAATTAGTATACAAACCTTGTGTGTGCATGGTTTACAAAACTCATTAATACTAGTATTAACACAAGTGAATTAACCATCTCCTAAAAAATATTTGAGTTCATAGTCTGAATTCAATTCACATTCAACAGCTTGTAGTCTCATTATCCACATTGACTCCTTTCTCCTTAACATTAATTCCCGGTTCCCTCCTCGCGGATTCCTCTTGACATGTTCAATACCAAAAAATTTGAACTCTTTATGTATACTCTGTGCATTACACACTTGCATATGTATTGCAATTGGATAGCTTGCATCCTCTTGCCTGATAGATCTCCAGTGTGCAGCAATTCTCATCTTTAGTGGACAAATAGTACTACCAACATACATCTGTTCGCATTTACAAATCAGCATATAAATAACATACAGAAGGTGTGCCAGATCATTGTTGCTTGCTGCATGCTACACATTCTGCCATTAAGACGTCACATCCCATTGCTGGATGCAAAGGAGGTGGCAGCTGGACCAGTAGCTGATGAAGGGGACAAGGGGAGTGATGAGGAGGAAAATGATGAGGATGCAGCTGCCTCCAGAGCAGAGCTGATACAACAGTACTTCCACTGAGATACAGGTATGTGTTAAATGCATAGTATGTGACCTGTACAACTGTCTGCCTTGTGACATGCTACCATCTGGTGTCTGTAATAACTGGAGATATTGGGCCAGATGTAGCAAAAAAGCAAATTGCGACTTGCAATTTGCGAGTCCGTGCGACTCGCGAATTGCAAGTCGCAATTTGCTATGCAGAAAGGTGTCTCAGACACCTTCTGCAACGCGCAATGGGGTAGCAAAGACCCATCTCATTAATATTAATGAGGTGGGTCGCAGTTTGCGACCCCATTGCGAGTATGGGCACTCACGGGGATGGTGGCCTGCTGGAGACAGCAGACCACCATGTCCGTGACTGCTTTTTAATAAAGCAGTTTTTTTTTTCTATCTGCAGCTCGTTTTCCTTAAAGGAAAACGAGCTGCACTTAGAAAAAAAACCGAAACCTTTTGTTTCGGTATTTTTCAGAGCAGGCAGTGGTCCATAGGACCACTGCCTGCTCTGAAAAATTATTTTTGTTTCCATTCACAAAGAGTCCCGTTTGCGACTGGGTTACCATCCACTTCAATTGGATGGTAACTGCGATTTCATTTGCGACCGCTTTCGCGGTCACAAATGAAATTGCATAGCATTGCGAGTCGCAAATAGGAAGGGAACACCCCTTCCTATTTGCGAGTCGGAGATGCATTTTGCGAGTCGGATCCTACTCGCAAAATGCATTTCTGCATAGCGGAGCGGCTTTTGCGACTCGCAAACGGCGTTTTTCGCTGTCTGCGAGTCGCAAAAGCCTTCCTACATCTGGCCCATTGTGTGCTGCTCTGACTCTGGGCAGGTTGGGGTGTGGGTTACATGTGGCCATGATCTGAGTTATTACTGTGCACAGGTCAGTGCTAATCTCAGCGTGCTGCTATGTAGCTGCATTTGTGAAATCTATGTGCATGACCATTGTTCCCTGAACAGCCAGATCTAGTGAAATATGTGTGCTAGACTTGGTGGCATCCTATGAATTGCATCCTATCCTCAGATTCGACATTGGGAGGCAGTGCAACATTACTGTTTGTGGCACTGGGAGCTGCCTCACGTCTGGCTCTGTTTGCTGTGAGGGAGGGACCATTGGGGAGGTATGTCTTGGGAGTGTGGGTTTGTTATGGCCATATGGTTTGGAACTTGACTTGCCATCTCAGCCTTGGGTTCCTGTACTTACAATACATGTTTGTGTTGAGTTGGCATACGTGAGTCCTATAGCAATTGATGTCTCTGTCTTGTTCTACTTTCAGGACATTGTTTTGGTGCATTCTGGTCCCTGCCTCAGCTGTTGCCTCCTTTGACACATCTCTCTAGCCACTGCCTGCTCCACTGTAATCCTTGCTGCATATTGCTCCCCCTCTGTCACTCTCACATACATTGGCAGGACATTGGGTTGACTGTTGCACATGTAATGGCAGTATCTTTCGTACTCATGACAATAAAGACATAGGCAGTAACTATGTTCAATGGTTTTTGTTTGGGTGGTACAAGTGCAAGGGGTAATGAGTGAGGTCATGGCGGGTGGGATTATCGGAGTGCTTAGTCCAACTGTGGGTAGTTGAGGTCCAGTATGGTGGCCATGGGAGAACGGAGAGATGACAGTGGACAGTCAACAGGGTGTCTCAGTAACACACAAGGGAGAATGTTCAGGAGAGGGTCACTTCCTGGCGGTTGTCTTGGTCTTGGCATCAGTTCTGGTAGGATGTCTGCTTGGACGTCCTCGCTTGTGTGGGGACTCCTCAGCTACAGGGAGAGGGGTGCTGGTGTCCTGCGGGTCCTGTGGCAGGGCCTCCATTCCACTAGCTCCAGCTGACGTGGAGGGCTCAGATGGGATGTGGCTTTTGGAAGGGGTTTGCTGGTGGGAGGTGGACTCACGCAGGATGGTGGTGAGTTCCTTCAGCATCCCTGCTATGGAGGCCATGGTGGCATGGTGTTCCCTCTGCAGTACTCTAGGTCTGCATGGTGGCAAGGATCTGGGCTATGGTGTCCTGGGTTTGGTGTTATGCATCCAGGACTTGGGTGAGGGCCTCCTGGTCAGTCAGGGGTTGTGGCTGCCCCGTCCTTTACACCACAGATCCCCTCCCACTACCCCTAACCCCTGTGCCTGTGCCCCTGGCACAGTGTGCCCACTCCCAGTAGCTCCAGGCACTTCTTTGTCTGGGGTGTGTGCCCTTGACTGTGGCCCCTGTACTTTGGGGCACACTTCTGATTGAGAGGTCCCTGGGGCACAGGTTTGGGGCGGAGGGACTGGCTGAGGTGTTGTAGCCACATGGGGGGGGGGAGTCTGGTGTGTCCAGGGTGGGGCTGCTGGGAGTGGACTGGCCAGTCACCCAGATGGCCCAGGCAAGTCGTCCCCATCCAGACATCCACTGGGGCCTTCATTCTGGGGAGGGCTGTCTGCCATCCTCTGCTGGGTCGCAGTGGCAGGGTTACCTGTGGATTGAAAGGGGGAGTTTGTATGTGGATGTGTAGTTGTCATTTTCATGGTGTGGTGCATGTGGTGGCTCAACTTGGTTCCCAGTGATGGCAATGACAGCTGCCGCATTGCAGACATTGATTTGGGGTGGGGATTGTGCCATGGTAGGTTGTGGATGGTGACTGGCATTGCTGTCATTTCCATGTGTTGGGACGCTGTCATAGCAACCAGTAGGTGTGGGCCGTGGTATGGCTGTCCAAGCAGTTATTCCACTGTGACGTGGAACTGTGATTCTTTTGCTGTATGGGGAGTGATGCATTTTGGGGGTTGCGGTTCCTCACATTGTGATTGTTATCCATGCATTGGGGAGGGTGGGGATGGTGGGAGAGGGGGGGGTGTGGGATGCAGGGGAGGGGTGTGGGGTGATTGGGGGGTGCAGTAGTGTTGGATGGGGTGGATTGGTGATTGGTAGGGAGGCATGCTGGTCAGGAGTAGTTGGTGCCTGGGGGTGGTATTGTTGACTTACCAGAGTCGAGACCTCCGATAATACCAGTCAGGCCCCCTGGATGCATGGTGTCCAAGACCTTCTCCTTCCAGGATGTCAACTCAAGGGGAGGAGGTGGGGGCCCACTGCCAGTCTTCTTCAGGACGATCTGGTGCTTGGACGACATGGAATACACCTTCCCCCTGAGGTTGTTCCACCTCTTCCTGAAATACTTCCTTGTGTGTGGATAGGTGCTGACTTAATTTATCCTGCCCACGATCCTCTGCCATAACTCCATTTTCCTGGTCAATGATGTTTGCTGGACCTGGATTCCCATCAGTTGTGGCTCTGCTCTCACAATCTCGTCCACCTTGACCCACAACTCATTGTCTGTGAACCATGGGTGCTTCTGGCATGACATGTTGAGGGGTGTGTGCTGTGCAGGTAGGGTGCAGTGCGGGGTGATTAGTGATGTGGGGATGTTTGGATGTGGGTGCTGGTGGGTTGTGGTGGTGGCGTGTGCAATGTGTGAAATGTGAAGGTGTTTGTAGTGTATGAGATGTGCTTCGTGGCTCATGTCTCTGTGGCTGGTCGTGGAAGTCGCAAGGGATTGTGGGTGTGTGTGGGGGGTGTTATATAGTACCATGGGCAGGTGTGTGTGGTGTGTGAATGTGTTTCAGGTGTGGGGTATTCAAACTGTCCAATGTGGTGTTGGCTACTATTGGTGGTGCCTTTTTATACTGCCACGGTGCGAACTGCAGATAGTTTAATGTCGTGCATGTGCCGCTGTGCTGAAAACGGACTCGTATTAGGATGGTCGGAATGAGGTCGACGTGGCGGGTTGGCAGTAGGACAGTCACTATTTCGCTGGCGGTGTTGGTTTTGTGGCATGATTTGTGCGGTTTGTTCTTTGTGACTCGTAATGCGGCGGTTGCTGTGCCGCAACCGCTGGCAGTATGGTGGCTGCATTTCACATGGTGGTCTTGGCCGTAGACCGCCAAGGTCGTAATGAGGGCCTTAGTCTTTGTATGATGCTTGGATTTTTCAGAATCCCAATAAGTTCAGTGATTAAACACTGATGGCAGCACCACTAGCCTGAAAATTGTTCCATCACCACTGGATACAAAGTCCTGATTAGGAAAATGAAAATGACCCTTTGGGCAGCAATATACCAATAGCATCCTTCTGACGCCGGAATTAAAATATTTCATCCGGTCATTGTTATTTCATAGACATTTTTGGGGAGAATTTTCCAAATGGTTGTCGCTTTGAACTAAATTTCCAACAACTGTTTTTAAAGTGCTTTGTAGTGAAATCTGTTGAAGCTGCTTTTTGGTTATTATATCACTCATTCCCCCTTCTTTAAATCTATGTTAGTAGCCTACAAAGACTGTCAGTTCCACTTAAACAATTTTGTTGTAATCATATCAGGTTTGAACATAGGTTTAAAATGCACAATTTATCACTCTGTTTTCTTGTACTGGCTCTCAAGATAGCTGCCCCGTTGTTTGAAGTGTTAGCCCCCACCTCTTTTGGTTTACATGTTAAACCCCATCACCTGAAGTTCAGATGTTCTGGTCTAGTCACTGTCGTCACTCAGTAGCTACATTTACTGGGAACGGTACAGCCCGAACTGCCAGACCAGGTCCCATGCTCACTGTGCCACTGGATTCAAGCTAGCCTGGCTGATGAAGGGTGATACCCTGAAACCGGTCCCAGGATGCTTGTTTCCAGTCCAGGGAGGACCTAGCTTGGCAGTTCGGGCTGGACTGTTCCCTTGAGGAACAGGGTCAAGACTGATTTGCATATGGCTGGGTCCAAACTGGGGTGGCATAGTGAGCAAAAAAATGATGGATTAAACCCAGATCTGTGACTGAGGGTGAGTGTTTACATTGTTCAGCACTCTGTCCATCATCCTTTTGTGTCACCATATTATGACATCGCACACCGCCAGGATTTCTGGGGCTGTAACAATGACACCAAAAGCCTGGCAGAAACACATCATTTAAAAGGAGACACTCACCTCCAGGGACACAGAGGAGTCCGCGGCCACCATGGAACTGGAACTGCAAGTCTTCCCAATGCTGTACCACGCCATGGCCGTACTGGAGCACCAACGCTGATGAAGATGGCGACGGTGGGTACAGCCGCCTAGCACACAAAGGAGGGAGAGAGGGTGGGGTGAGTAACACACACACACACAACACACACCATACACACACACTACACACCCAGAACCAGCTGCAGAGTAAATCGACTGTAATGGGACCTAGGAGCAAAGAAGGCCAGGAAATATACTTCTGTTCCAACCATTGTAATCCTGTTGGATGACAAGTCAAAATCAAAAAACATACAACTGCATATGTACATGCTGGCCCAAACGCCAGTTCAAAGTCTCTAATGCCCACAGGGCAAAGTCCAAGCCCCAGTTTGAGTCCTGTCCATATCGGGACTCCACTGTTCAGGGGCATCATGTTGGAAATGGGCAGGCACCTCAGGGGTAGGTGGGGCTGGGGTGGGTGGGGGCTGCTTCTCATTGGGAGGGGCTCCTAGACCACTAGTTCTGGAGGGGGCTCCTTGCCCACTGGATACTGAGGGGGCTCCTTGCCCACTGGTTACTGAGGGGGCTCCTTGCCCACTGGTTCTGGAGGGGACTCTTGCACACTGGTTCTGGAGGGGGTTCATTGCCCACTGGATACTGAGGAGGCTCCTTGCCCACTGGTTCCTAGGGGGGGCTCCTTGGCCACTGGTTCTGGAGGGGACCCTTGCACACTGGTTCTGGAGGTGGCTCCTTACCCACTGGATACTGAGGGGGCTCATTGCCCACTGATTGCCAAGGGGGCTCCTTGCCCACTGGCTCTGGAGGGGACCCTTGCACACTCTTTCTGGAGGAGGCTCCTTGCTCACTGGTTACTGAGGGGGCTCCTCGCCCTCTGGTGATGGAGGGGGCTCCTTACCCCCTGGTGATGGAGGGGGCTCCTTGCCCACTGGTTCTGGAGGGGGTTCTTATCCACTGGTTCTGGAGGGGGGTCCCTGCCCCCTTATGATAGAGGGGGCCCCTTGCCCACTGGTTCTGGAGGGGGGTCCTTGGCCACTGGTTCTGGAGGGGGCTCCTTGGGCTTAGTTTTTGTAGAGGCCTCCGTGGGCTTACTTTTTGTAGGGGCCTCCTTGGGCCTACTTTTTGTAGGGGCCTCCTTGGGCTTTTTTGTAGGGGCCTCCTTGGGCTTACTTTTTGTAGGGGCCTCCTTGGCCTTGGTCTTGGGAGCGGCCTCCTTAGCCTTGGTCTTGGGAGTGGTCTCCTTGGCCCTACGTTTTGGAGGTGGCTCCATGGTCTTGGTTGTCCGTTTGGGAGACTGTTTTGGGGGCGGAGAAGTGTTCTTGGGGTGGGGGGCCAGCGTCGCACTCATGTGCCCCTTAGTGGCTGCTGGAGACTTTGGGGGTGCTACAGTGTCAGACCGTGTGCTTAACATACTGGGCTGGGGGGTGGGACCTTCCTCTTACAGGCAGGATGGGGGGAGAGAGAAGAGGTCAGGGTGGGAAAGGAAAAGCTTCTTAGGGCCAAAGGGCGGGATATAGGAGGAGGGATGGGAGTGGAGGTAGAGGGAGTGATTGTAGGAGGAGGAGATGTGCTGGACTTGGGTGCAGTTGCATGGACAGTGTGTGTGTGTGAGATGGACATTGGGTCTGAGTGCGAGCATTTGTGTGTCTTAGGAGGGGGCAGACAGGGTGGGGGAGGACAAACAGGACATGTGTGTAAGTGAAGTGGGTGTGCTGCATGATGTGGTGAGGGTGGTGGTGACTGCGCATGTGGTGTGTGGGGTGAATGTCTGCATGTCTGCTGTTGTGGTGACTGTGGGCAAAGCTATGTAGGTGGCAGGTTCAGGGACTGTTGATACAGTGCATGCAGGTGTGAGTTCTGATGTGATTGTGAGGGAGGAGGAGAAGGGGGAGACAGTGGAGGCAGTGTAGGCAATGGATGATGTTGTGTGTGCATCTATCTGTTGGTTGTGAGTGCTTGTGGACTGAAGTGTGCTGCCTGTGTTTGTTTGTGCGAGTCTTGTGTGATGTTTTGTATGTATGCTTGCCTGAATGTGTGCTTGGGATGGGTTGGGGGTGAGGGGTCTAGGACTGGGAAGTGATAGTTGGAGGGGGGATGGAAGAAACAGGGACACTGGCTGCCTTCAGTGAAGAGGCCAGAGCCTGAAATTATCTCTGTAGGGCCACCAAGCCACCGTCAAGGCCCTCCAGGAAAGGACGGCATTGCTACATCTGGGATGCCAGCCCCTTGATGACATTCACTGTGGTTGACTGCCCTACAGAGATGGATCTCAGGAGGTCAATAGCCTCCTCCTGAGGGCAGCAGGTGCCTGGGGTGAAGGAGATGCCCACCCTCCTGAGTGAGCGGGCATGGGCAACTCATTGGGGGGCTACTGGGAGGCCGGTGCTGGTACGGGGTTGCGGTAGAACCTGGAGCTGGGATGGTCGCAGAGGGGTCCGCCACCACCAAGGAGCTCCCACCGGAGGAGGAATCAGAGTCAGTGGTATCACCTCCTGTCCCAACTGTGGTGCTTCCCTCACCCTCCGTCCCACTGGTCCCCTCGGTGTCGGTAGATTCTGCCTCCTGGGTCCCATGGGCTGCAGCTCCCTCACTCGCCGGTGCCCCAGCTCCTTCGCAAATGATGCTAATGCATGCATGGACAGGATGACAAAAGGAGAGAGAGAGGGAGAAAGAAAGGGAGCACAGGGTCAATCACAGCACCAACAGCACAGATGGCATACACATCACTGTCACACACTGAGACTGAGAATGGGCAGTATAGACCACACTGGCATTCCATTAGCTAAGTACCACAGCAGGTAGGAGGTAATCCCTGCCAGCCACACACCCACTGGGACCAACTAATCCCTTTCTGCCATGGAAAGCCAGCTACTTACCTATCATTAACATGCATTTTACCCTATTAACGTAAGCTGGACCACGCAGCAATGCCTAAACTGGCATATTGGGGCATCCACTGACTAGTACCTGCACCCAAATCCCATGCCAGGCAACATAGATGGTTGTAAAACACACAGTACTCACCCCATTGTGGCTGCTGTGATGTCCTCAAACCCCCATTCAACTCAGGATTGTCCACCGCCAGTATGCGGGCCATCAGGGGGATGTGGTTATGACAGGCACCCCTCCCTCGTTGGGAGGCTGTCCCCAGCTGGGTTTCTGCGGTCTTCCAGCCCAGCGCCTCAGGACCTCCCACTGTTTCCTGCATTGGGTGCTCTGCCTACTATGGACCCCTATGGTCCACACTTCCTTGGCGATGGCACGCCACAACCCCTTCTTGTGATGGGCCTCTGACCTGCAGAGGAAACACAAACACTGGGACACTATTAACCAGACAATTCAGCCTGTCACACATATGGCCTACAAACTGCATTAGCCCCTCATCAGCACACATGACCCGTACCCCTGCATTAACACTACAGCCAGCCATAACCTCTCTAATGACAAACTGCTGGCACACTCCTCCATCTCCATGCAGCCATGTCGCATGCAACATACCCATGATTTACTTACCTGTTGGTCTGGAGGCTCATACAACTGCCCATAGAGGGGTAGGACCCCATCCACAAGCCTCTCCAACTCTTCCGACGTGAAGGCTGGGGCCCTTCCCCTGTCGCACGTGCCATGGCAGGTTCCAGACACAGGTCACAACAGCACACGCAGTGGAGATGTCGTCCTGTGGAAAGTCAGGAATCAAGTGAAGTGGTAGAAATAAAATGGCGGTCACGCCCACGGCGGTAAACACCGTCACCGCCGGTGTATATCATCATTGGTTCCCATACTCCATAGAGGGCCATGTTAGTCAATGAGGAATTGCACAGCGGTGCAGACTGCCTCCCGCCATGACGCGAATGCCGGCGGAGTGAGGTCACGTCCACCTGTCCCTGCATACAGGACAGGCAGTTGCCATTTTCTAATGCTAGTACACATATACAGATTAATAAGTGCATCATTGTAGTCGAATGTACTCACCTATACAATTCCAGTGTCCAACATACAAGCATGCTCTGTGTACACTGCTGTAGTGTGTTCATGGTTCCTGTTGTCACTCCCTTCTTACTTTTGGGTCCCTTAGGTACCAACCACTGTGGAGGAATAGGAGAAGGAGGAGGCAAGCACCCATGTACAAACCCCTTGTGGACTTGGCTACACTGGAGGACAGGCACATCATCCTCACCTATCGTTTGGACAGGGTCACAATCACAGAGCTGTGTGCGCAATTGTAGCCCAATCTGCTACCTGCTATCCGTTGCACCACAGTAATACCCCCTATTGTGCAAGTACTCTCAGTGCTCCATTTCCTGACAACTGGCTCTTTCTAGGTGACAGTGGGCTTTGCTGCAGGAATGTCACATCCAATGTTCTCTATTGTGCTTGCAATGGTTTTGTCTGCCATGCTCAAACACATGTGCAGCTACATTGCATTCCCCCAGGTAGATGATTTAGCCACTGTGAAGGCTGGATTCTATGTGATGGTACCTATACCACATGTAGTTGGGGCCATTGACAGGACCCATATTGCCATAGCCCTCTCCCCCCAGAGTGAATGAACAGGTGTACAGGAATAGGAAGAGTTTTCACTCACTCAATGTCCAGATGGTGTGCCTTGCTGACCAGTACATCTCCCACGTCACTGCCAAGTATCCTGGGTCGGTGCATGATGACTTTGTCCTACAGCTGATGGAACAACTGCAGAGGCACAGAGTGTGGCATATAGGGGAGCCTGAGTTCCCACCCAATGTATGTCAGTGTATGCCTCCAGGAGTCATACCCCATGCAACTGTGCAGGACTAATGTGTGTCCCTCACTTCTTCCAGGTGATTCCAGCTACCCAAACCTGTCCTAGCTCCTGACCCCTGTTAGGAATCCGAGAACAGGGGCTGAGAATAGGTACAATGATGCTCATGGGCGTACCAGGAGGATTGTTGAAAGGACCTTTGGGCTCCTGAAGGCTAGGTTCAGGTGCCTCCATCTGACAGGTAGATCCCAATGCTACTCCCCTGAGAAGGTCTGGAGGATTGTTGTTGTGTGCTGCATGTTGCACAATTTTGCCCTCAGATGGCATGTGCCCTATCTGCAGGAGGAGGAGGGTGACAATGCAGCTGTGGCAACAGTGGACACTGAGGAAAGTGAGGAGGAGGAAGAGGTGGAGGATGTGGAAAACAAGACACATATGATCCAGCGGTACTTCCAATGACACTCAGGTACAACTGTTGAACTAATCATTTCTCCATTTCATTGTTGTGCTGTGTGGCTGTAGCACAATGCTAGTCATTACATTTGCATCCCACCTGACTGTCACCTATGCCTTCCCTTATTGCAGATGTTGCTGTGGTTACAACAGTGTAATGCTGTGATGTGTACGTACTGCTGAGGCACATTTGTAGGATGGATCAACATATTACTGGACATTTACACAGGATCATGCAGTTCATAACAGTTGTGTCCATTGTACATTTACCTTGAGATAAAGCACTATTACTCAAGTTGTGTCCAAGGGTGTTTATTAAAAAATGTGCATACAATGCAAAGTGCAATAGAGTGGTGTGATGGTTGGGAATAGTCCATTGTAATGAGCCAGTCTGTTTGTGGCACAGGTCCAGTATCCAAGGAACCACAGGAAGGGGAGCAATGGCAGTTCAAAGTGGACAAGGTGACACAGTGGAACACAAGGGGTACGTTCAGGAGGGTCTCATTTCCTGGCGGTGGTCTTGGTCTTAGCAACTGTCTCTGGTGTCTGTCTGGGTCGCAGGGACCATTTGCGGGTTGGTTCACCTTCTGCAGGGGGAGGGGTGCTGGTGGCCTGTGGGTCCTGTGGCAGGGCCTCCTGCCCACTAGCTGCAGCAGATGTGGAGGGCTGGTCAGTACACTGGCTAGTAAAAGAGGCCCGCTGGTGTGCTGTATAGTACCTCATGATGTTGGCCATATCACTCCGCACCCCTGCAATGGAGACCATGTTGGTGTTCAGGGCCTGCAATTCTTACTTGATCTCCTGGTGCTGTTCCCCCTGCAGCTGGTGGTTCTCCTGCATGATGTTTATCAACTGACCCATCTTCTGACCCTGAGATTGTTGGTAAGCCCCCAGGATATTAGTAAGTGCCTCCTGGGCAGTCAGTTCCCTTGGCCTGCCCTCCCCCTGGCACACAGCTGTCCTCCGACCGTCCCTGACCCCCTGTGCCTGTGTCCCCTGAACAGTGTGCCCACTGCCACTAACCCCAGGACCCTCATTGTCTTGCCCGTGAGGTGTGGACTGGGGTCCCTCTACAGGTGAGCACACTACTGATTGACGTGTCCCGGGGACAGAGGTCTAGGGATGTTGGGTGGCTGCTGTGGGTTTGGTTTCTGAGGGGGGAGGCTCTGTAGTGGACTGGGTGTGGGCTGGGGTAGCAGACTGACCAGTGGTCCCTGATGGGCCAGGGAGTTCATCCAGATCCAGAGCTCCAGAGTTGCTGTCATCACTGGAGGCATCTTCTGGTGGGGGACTGGGTAGCTGTGGTACCTCCTCGACGCTGAGATTGGCTGGAGCACCTGTGGGGATGTAAGTGGTGTATTATGCTACATGTCTGTGGCATATTCTGCATCACTAGCTTCCTCTATACTATTGCTGTTGCCCAGCCACCTTTGTTTGTGTATGGTGATGGATTGTTGGATTGTTAGTTCTCCTTGCTGTGCATGCATTGGTGGAAGGGATGTGCATGCTGTGGGTATGGCATGCAGGGCTTGACATTTCATTTTGGTAATTGTGGTGCACTGGGTGGGATGGAGTGGGGCAATGGGTGTCAGTGTGAGGGGTGGTGGTGGCATGCAGATATGGGGGGGTGATAGGTAGTAAATATTGACTCACCAGTGTCCAGTCCTCCGGCTACACCAGTGAGCTGGAGTGCCAAGACTTGCTTCTCCTATGCTGTCAGCTGTGGGGGAGGAGGTGGGGGTCCACCGCCAGTCCTCTGGATGGCGAGCTGGTGCCTTGCTGCAATGGAAAGCACCTTCCCCAGTAGGTCGTTCCATCTTTTCCTCATGTCGTCCCTTGTGCGTGGATGTAGTCCCACGGCGTTCACCCTGGCAACGATCCTCCGCCATAGCTCCATCTTCCTGGCAATGGATATCTGCTGAGCCTGTGCTCCAAACAGCTGTGGCTGTACCCTGACTATTTCCCCAACCATAACCTGCAACTCCTCATCGGTGAAACGGGGATGCCTTTGTGGAGACATGGGTGTTGTGCAGTGTATGTAGGTTGTGCAGAGGGTGGTGTGTGATGTGGTGGTGTGTGTGGTGTGTATGATGAATAGGTAGTTGTGAATGTGTGTGCAGTTCTCTTTTGTGTTAGCGTTGCTAAGAGTATCTGTCTTGTCGGGTTAGCAAAGAACTGTGGGTGATATGGGTGTGTGTTTAATAGTGCTGTTGGTGAGTGTGTGGGGTGTGTGTATTTCTGTCAGGTGTGTTTTTTTTTGTTCTGGTCAATGTTGTCCTGTTTTGTATTTGGGTGGCCTTATCCGCTGTGGCGGTGTTCACTGCCAATGGTTTACCGCTGTTGAATGTCTGCTGTGGTGATTTTTGGATCATTATTTGAAGGGCGCAGTATTGGTGACGTAGCAGTATGGGTGGTAGTTCCCACAGTTTATCACATTCAGTGGGTCTGGCGGATTTGTGGGTGTGGCAGTTTTCTGTTGGTTTTGCGTGTATGTGTCATAATGTGGCAGACGGATATTCGCCTCCAAAGCGGTATGTTGGCGGCAGTCACCGCAGCGGTATTTGGAATTTACTGCCAATGTCATAATGAGGGCCATAGTCTTGTCACCTCACTCACTACATTACATTAATTATAACTCTACCATGGAGTGTGTTCTAATAAATTATGTAATTTGAGAAGTCATGTGTAATAAATGCCATAATTCCACGTAATAAGCAAGGCCACTGGAATTGTGCGACTGTGATTATTTTCGAATAATTGTAGATCTTCTGCATTTGCCACCTAATCCATCATATGCATAATGTGCACTTTTTAACAAAAAATGTGTGTCTAGCTCAAACGGTACAAAAGTTACTAAAAACGCAGTAACACTTGTTGCCGCACAGTGGAAGGTCCTTTGCAAAGGTACACACTATATGGGACATTCAATATAAAGATTCTAGAAAATTTGAGATTCACGATGTACGACATGAAGGTGCCTCCAAGGCCAGCACAGTTTGAGGCTCTAGCAATTTGGGAACTAATGGCCAGACAGCAACAGCAAAAGAAGTTCGAGACCAGGATGAGGAAGGTAGAAAAGACACTAGCGGATGCTAGGTGGGATAATGCACAGAAGGTGTGGAGATCAGATGTATTGCAGGGGATAAAATTGTTCCCCGCAATTACTAAGGAAGGAGAGGAGACAGGGAAGAAAGCCACCTGTAAGACAGACAGGAAGTGTTCCAAGGATAGAGAGGACGAGGAAAAGTTGAGAAGAGAAGAGGAGTTAGAGGATGAGGAGTTGATAATGCAATTGCTGAACGACCGTCCACCGCCTTATGCAGAGAATGGACAAGGTCCAAGTACCAGTTCTGCCCCTCCAGCACCGGTACAGAGCAACGAAACACAGAGTCCAGGAGCGTCATCGGGATCTAAGGACCCGAGTTTATTGTTCACCCCGCAGATACCGCAGGTTAGGAGAATATATCCAGATGTGCCCGTGTTGAAACCAGTAGAGAATTATCAGCAGCAGATGCCAGGGTACTACAGTAGTGATAACGGTGCAGGGATGATCCTAGATCCAACCGTAAGGGGCGTACAGAATGGTTACAACCAAACAATGGCTCAAGCTGGCTCAACTCAGTTTATGCTGCCCCAGAAGCAGATGCAGGGAGGAAACGCACATGCTCAGATGACGGGGAGCCAGATGGGCATGCCGGCAATGATGACCCATGGTGTGGGAATGAACATGCCTCAGAACATGGGGAATGGACAGAACCCAGACGCGATATCCTTACCCATTACTGTAGGTCCAGCGGTACCTCTGTACAGTCAGCCTAATTCGGGTCTGAACAGTCAGGGATCAATGCTGCAAAATGGGACAGAAAGAAGGTGCATAGAAAACATTCCAGGGATAACTCCGATAGCGGCTCAGCCAACTGGATCTGGGTCCTTGATGGAGTTTAGTCCCATATGTGAGAAGTCATGTGTAATAAATGCCATAATTCCACGTAATAAGCAAGGCCACTGGAATTGTGCGACTGTGATTATTTTCGAATAATTGTAGATCTTCTGCATTTGCCACCTAATCCATCATATGCATAATGTGCACTTTTTAACAAAAAATGTGTGTCTAGCTCAAACGGTACAAAAGTTACTAAAAACGCAGTAACACTTGTTGCCGCACAGTGGAAGGTCCTTTGCAAAGGTTGACTGATCACCTTGCTGTAGAGTATTGACATATTTAGTTGTTAATCTGGTAGTAATGAAGTGCAACCAATGCCCAGACAGTGTTAATAAGTTTCAAAATAACAAAATAATGAGGTAATACAATCACAAAATGTGCCACATAATGCAGCATAATTTGACTTTTTTTGCCGCATAATTTACCTAACCTTGCTGCATATTTTGGCCCTCCCCTGCTGCATAATTCCAGAGACCCAGGTTATAAGTCATGTAATATGCAAGGTTATAACCAGTGTAGGGAGAAGGTGCGAGTTATAGTTAATGTAGTGTGGAGAGTGCGGTGACAAGACTGTGTACGGACCTAAATTGAAGGTGGTGTGTAAATTACAAATATAGGTTATAACTATAACTTTAGAATTTCTAATGTTTGTGTAGTTAAAGTTGGGTTTGTATAGAAAAAATGAATAAATGAATAAAGTTTTCCTAAATATAATGTACTCTTAACCTTTAGTTTTTTCATACACACACACACACGCACATATCTGGAGACTGTACCTTTTAGTTAACACTGTCAGAATATTGAATGGCTCACTATGAACGCACAACAGATCTGCAATCTCTGAACAGTGTGATCCTTCAGGAAGATGGATTGCTTAGAGTTGTGGGGACTTGGAGGGGGAGAAGGCTTTGAATCTTTGGCGCTCCAAAAGCAGTTAGCTGGTGTGAGTTTTTTTTAAATAAAATTATTTTTATTCAGTTGAAATCAAGATATAACACCAAGCCAATAGATCAAAGTGCCACTGGACAGAAAGGGGGAAGTTCTTGCTAATAGGGACAAGCTCAAGGCATAACAAAGGCAGAGACTTAGCCATTAGTCCCCCATCTGCGTGAGCCCTCCCAGCTTGTAGTTCAACGATGTATGTAAAAACATTAACACAAGGTAAGGCATGTCAGTACATTGGCAGTAATCAATTCGTCAGTTTTTCCACCTGGGCCAGGGAGAGTCATTCGTATCTTTCTGCCTCTTTGGCAACAGATCAGCTCCATCACAACAACGGGTCCCCAGTCCCAAGCTCGTGATGAAGCAGAAAATGAAGGTTTTTGATTTATTAACGCTTAAACGTAGTGCTGAAATAATCATGTGAGACATTAACCGAATTAATAAAGATTGTACGGGGACAAAATGTGCCCTCAGAGTAGTTTGCCATCATTTATACGCGTGCTTCATATAACGTGGTGAATTAGAATTGTACTAATCCGACATAATCATAAACGTGTGCTACGATTTGCTTGTTTGAAATGTTTTAGCTTAGCATTACTTTAGCGGAGGCTTTGGCCTAGTTGCCGGGTCTCACGGTTTAGATGCTCGTATTTTTCCACTGTGCTATTAAACGTGTATTCTTGCTTGAAGCTGTACTTTTCCACAGAAACTGTTCACATGCTTACCTTAAAGTTAGTGCCAGCCTGGCATATTTTCTCTTTAATTCAAGGTCGACTTGCAGGTGCGGACAATGGAGGCTCTGAGAGTAAGCTAATTGGGAAACAATGTTGCGATTTGCGTACCCATCTCCAAGGATAATGTATGCTTAAGTAAAAGCTTGAGAACTGTCGTTTTTGATTGGTCAATTTGAAGCTAACCTATGAACCCTCCAATGGAGACCCTACTGGACTTGAACTGTTGTCTATAAAACCCAGGTGCACGAGAGGAATCTCTCTCTATCATCGGACATCCCGCCATTTTGACTTCGTAGCTATTATGGCCCACTTCGCTGCGACGCCATTTTGAGAGACTTTGATACTTTCTCTAATCGAGAGAAAGAGACTTTAAATGATTCTTGCCCTAGAGACTATAACTTTGATTTGATCCCTTTGCATGAAGTAATAGTTTTATCTTAGCCGTGAGGCAATTGCCCCGTTCACCCCTGCCCCTTATGCCCAGTCCTATGCTGATCGAAATGGTACCCATGCTGACCGAAGAACGGTACCTGTGAGACGAAGACTTCCTTGTATGCTGATCGTAATTGGTAAATATGAAAAGGAAATTGTAAAATTGCATTGTGTTTCTTTTAGGTAACCAACTGCTGATTTTGGTAAGAGCCCTAGTTAGGAGTTTTCTAAATTAATGTTGCCAAATTGTTTTTGCATGAAGTCCCACATGCCAATGCTAATTTGAGGTTAGACGAGGATTCCATATGTTGCACGATGCAATTTGAGATCTTGTTATGCTGACTAAATGTACGCAATTAGTTCATTACAGATTATCGTATTAGTGATTTGCATTGCTATTATCGAATGCCTTGTGATTCAAATGCTTCATAGCTTTGTTAATATAGGGAAATAAATTCACTAACTTTGCAATAAACTGGTGTGGTTATTCCTGACTGAAAGGTCAGGGTTCGCCGAAATGTATTCTGGATTAATTGTGAAGTGTTATGTTGTTCAAGGTGTTGCTTATGTTCGCTATTGATTATCGATAAGGTGATTGATCGATTAAGAGTACAGAGAGTTCCCACTAAGTCAAAAGATTCATCGGCCTAAAGAGCGTCCAAACGTAGGTAAATTTGTTACCACGTTCCGCTCTATCAGTAGATGGTAGCAGAGGATGGTTTCGTCTTTTGGGACCCTGTACCATTGAAGTACATGGTGTTGAATTAACGGTTACGCATTTTGAGACTCCACTCGAGAAGTTGAATTAGATTTTTCTTGGACAAAACGATTGACAGAATGATGATGGGCTAGGTCCACCGCGACTTTCCCGGGATCTCGGAGCTTGCGAATGGAGAGAACGGAGGTGTGGAATCAGCGCTGGCGGTACTAGTGATGATATGAGTGAAGTTAGGGTTTTGCGCTTGCACAGCTTATTGCCGCAGGGTGTGTGAAAAGGTTGCGAGGGTTTTCTTTAAGGATAGCGGAGGTGCGACTCCGAGTGTAGAAGTAGAGAAGTCGTTGAACTTCATAGAAATAACGGAGGTGCGGCTCCGAGTGTGAGAGTAGGGAAGTCGTCGAACTTCATGTGAGTGTGGCGCTTTGTGCATAAAAAGGTCCACGTGGTTGTTGTTGTTGAGACGGGCCCTGCGAGGTCAAGAGACTCCGGAGTATGTTGATCCATGTTGTGGTCTGGGCGGTTTAGTAGGTTGATCGGGCGTGGTCAACAAGTCGGGTACGTGTGTTAGGGAGTGAAAGAAACTTCGACTTCGGGCTTTGACAAGATTCTAAGTGCACTAGAACAGATCTTTGACAAGTTGAGAGTAGGTCTGCGGGTCAGATTTGCTTGCGAATGTGGGGACTGAGAAAGACCGAATAGCGGCCGAGGCTGGTGAAAGAGATCGAATAGTGGCCGAGGCTGGTGAAAAGTCCCTAAGGTCCTGAAGCGGTTGTGTTACCCTTCCTGTAGTAAACCGACAGATCTGTTTTATTTCTGGTAGCTCGCAATATAAGCAAGAAGTTGTTACGAGAGGAGGTGAGTGAAGGAAGACTAGCCGCGAGGCTTTGTCAGCCGCAGTGTGTGTGAGTGTGACGTCACTAAGAGCCGCGCTGGGATAGGTTGGTTGCAGAGAAGGGTCGCGCACGGATTGGACGCAGTCCGTGGGACTCGATTGGAAGGGGAAAGGCAGGTGAAGAGTATTCCGGGAATTAAAGTCACCTATTGATTACAAACTTTGTGAAATAAAAGCGACCTATTGATTATAAACTTTGTGAAATAAAAGACGAGAAAATGAAATTCCCTAAAGCATTTAGGAGTGCGATGAAGGGGGAGTCTTACATTAAAGCGAGCGTAGGAGAAGAAACGCCGCCCGAGGGTACACCAGCTTACATTGTAATGGAAGAAAAGGGGGTAGCTCCGTGCCTTTGGCTAAAGCAATGGCATAAGTTGACAGAGAAACATGGGAGCGTAGCGTTCCCAATATATGGGACATTCAATATAAAGATTCTAGAAAATTTGAGATTCACGATGTACGACATGAAGGTGCCTCCAAGGCCAGCACAGTTTGAGGCTCTAGCAATTTGGGAACTAATGGCCAGACAGCAACAGCAAAAGAAGTTCGAGACCAGGATGAGGAAGGTAGAAAAGACACTAGCGGATGCTAGGTGGGATAATGCACAGAAGGTGTGGAGATCAGATGTATTGCAGGGGATAAAATTGTTCCCCGCAATTACTAAGGAAGGAGAGGAGACAGGGAAGAAAGCCACCTGTAAGACAGACAGGAAGTGTTCCAAGGATAGAGAGGACGAGGAAAAGTTGAGAAGAGAAGAGGAGTTAGAGGATGAGGAGTTGATAATGCAATTGCTGAACGACCGTCCACCGCCTTATGCAGAGAATGGACAAGGTCCAAGTACCAGTTCTGCCCCTCCAGCACCGGTACAGAGCAACGAAACACAGAGTCCAGGAGCGTCATCGGGATCTAAGGACCCGAGTTTATTGTTCACCCCGCAGATACCGCAGGTTAGGAGAATATATCCAGATGTGCCCGTGTTGAAACCAGTAGAGAATTATCAGCAGCAGATGCCAGGGTACTACAGTAGTGATAACGGTGCAGGGATGATCCTAGATCCAACCGTAAGGGGCGTACAGAATGGTTACAACCAAACAATGGCTCAAGCTGGCTCAACTCAGTTTATGCTGCCCCAGAAGCAGATGCAGGGAGGAAACGCACATGCTCAGATGACGGGGAGCCAGATGGGCATGCCGGCAATGATGACCCATGGTGTGGGAATGAACATGCCTCAGAACATGGGGAATGGACAGAACCCAGACGCGATATCCTTACCCATTACTGTAGGTCCAGCGGTACCTCTGTACAGTCAGCCTAATTCGGGTCTGAACAGTCAGGGATCAATGCTGCAAAATGGGACAGAAAGAAGGTGCATAGAAAACATTCCAGGGATAACTCCGATAGCGGCTCAGCCAACTGGATCTGGGTCCTTGATGGAGTTTAGTCCCATATGTGCTCAGTCAACACTGGTGAGGTCAAGCCCCCCACTGATAATACCTCTCACATCGAACACTGAAAAGCTGCCGCAGCCATCGATGGCAGTCGATGTGAACGCTACCCTGATGGGGGTGAATGCGCAACAGCTGACACAGTGGTTCAACAGTCTGAATTCCACACAAAATTCAGCTAGTGGGAAAGGAGAGGACTATATGAATAGGGTCAGGTTGAACATGGAAGCACAAGAATTGGTGGAAGGGACTATGGCCCTCATTCTGACCTTGGCGGTCTTTTCGCAAGACCGCCGAGTTACCGCCGCGGTGAAGACCGCCGACCGCGGCGGTATGCCGCTGTGCGCATTCTGACCGCTGGGAGCGTTCCGCCGGAAAACCGCCAGCAGCCACACTGGCGGTCGGCGGGAAAGTGGAGACTGGTCAACCTCCACCGCCACGCCAGCAGAACACCGCCCCCAGAATTACGACCCACATTTCTGTGTGGCGGTCTTCTGTTGGCGGTCTTCTGTTGGCGGTCACCTCCCCATGGCTCCCGTCGCCTCCCGGAGGACCAACGCACAAGGTAAGTTGATCGTCCGTGAGGGGAGGGGGTGGGGGGGTGTTGTGTGATGTGGGCGTGCATGGGGGTGTGCGTGTGAGTGTGTAGAGGGGGTGTGTGAGTGCGTGTATGCGGGCGGGGGGTGCTGCTGTGTCTATGGGTAATGTGTGCTGTTCGGCAGGTGCGCGTGTCTGCATGTATGTGTGCGGGTATGTGTCCCCGTTGTGTATGTGTGTGTAGGGGGTGTGTATATGTGCATGTTGGGGGTGTGTGCATGTCGGGGTGCATGTATGTGCATGTCGGGGTGGGGTGGGGAGGGGGTTCGTACCACCTCTGGGGGGTGGCAGGGGGGTGGAGGGTGTGGGGGGAGGACTCGGGTGGGTAGTGGGGGGTGGGGGAGACCCCTATCAGTCCCAGGGAAGGAATTCCCTGGCCCCGATAGTGCTTACCGCCATGGTTCGCACGGCGGTTCCCGCCCGCAAGAAACCGCGGCGGTAGGCAGGGTCATAATACCCTTGGCGGTCTTGGGACGACCGCCGGGCCGGAGTGCGCAAACTCCAGCCCGGCGGTCATGACCGCCGTGGCGGTCGGAGTGGAGAAGTGGCGGTCGGTCGCGGCGGGGACCGCCGCGGTCAGAATGCCATTTTTAATACCGCCGGTCTGTTCGCGGTCCGACCGCCGTCTCTCCGCCGACCGCCAGGGTCAGAATGAGGGCCTATGGGTGTGAACAGGTTAGAGTCCTACACGGAAGAGGAGCTGAGGTATCTGTGTCCCAGGATTACGAAGGAAGTGAACAAGATACATAAGAGCTTGCAGGAAGCAGCTGATAGAAACGGGGTTGACATAGACAAGACGAAACACTTGAGCAGGAGCTACAGGTTAGATTTTGGGACCACAGATTTTGAACACATGAGGTCAGCAGGCATGAAGACACACCTTAGAGAATTGTTGCAGAGTGCACAAGTGTGGAGGTGCTTAGACAAATGGGAAAGCAGGTGGGTAAAGAGGAAGGACAAGAGGAGGGACAGTGCTACAGAGCACAATGAGAAAAGACCGCAGAGTGGTGATACAGTAACAATGCTACCAATGAGGGAGACAGCAGGAGGAAAATTAGTACATGTACCATGGCACAGAAGCGACATTCAGTCCTTTACGGACGATTTTCCAAAACTGAGAGAGAAACCCATTGAATGGTATCAGCAGACTGACAGGTTTGTGAAGCTTGCAAAATGTCTCTGGGAAGACCTGAATACTCTCTTTGAAATTGTGGTTCCGGCAGATTTGTGGGAGGATTGCAAAAGAGCTGTAGGTTGGCCGACAAGTGAACCAGAGAGGAACAGGGAGACAGGTGCACCATCACCTTTGGTGATGAGCTTGTACTATAAGGTGATTGAGCATTTGAAAACGAAGGTACCCGCGAAGAACGTGGATTGGCAGAAGATTGACCGAACTGCCCAAGAGACTAAAGAATCGATTCATAGTTACTATGAGAGGTTGTTGAAGGCGTTCAAGAATTACAGTGGCACGGAAACAATAGAGGCGAAGGACATGCTCCATTTTGTGTTCAGATTTGTGGAAGGGCTGAGACCAGAAATAAGCCAAATGATAAAGTCGCATTTGATTTGTTGGCAGTCGAAACCGATTGACGAAGTCTTGACTTATGCGAAATATTGTAGCGATGAAATTGAGGTAAAACAGAAAAAGCTGAAAGAGAAGGTGATGATGATGCAGCTTAAGGCAGCTCAAACAGGTTTCCAAGGTTTGCAAGGTCTGCAAGGTTTGCAAGGAATGCAAGGGTTCCAACAGCAAATACCACAACCGCAGTTGCAGTTGCAGGGAAACATGGCGTTTCAGCCACAGGCCAGAGGCAGAGGCAGAGGAGGTTTTGTGAATAATGGTCCGGATTTGAACACTGTTGTGACGGGTGTACAGGCGATGAAGAAGGTGATGCCGTGTCACGTGTGCGGGATCGTCGGTCATTGGAAACGCGAGTGCCCGATGGTGGTGCAGGAAGGTGCAGGTGTAGGTGCAGGTGCAGGTGCAGGTGTAGGTGTTGGTCAGCAAAACAATGATGTCAATGCATTTCAGACAATGAGAGGACCGAAAATGAGAGGTCCAAACGCAAATTTTCAGACTGTAAATCAATTGCAGGGATTGCAACCTATGCAGCCGCAGCAGATGCAGATGCCCCGTATGCAGATGACGCAAATGCAGCCGATGCAACAGCAGTTACCTATGGTACCTAATCAGCAAATGCAAATACCCTTGGCACCAATGAGTCAGCAGCAAGCGATGGTTCCTCCACAGGTAACGGGTCAGGTAATGAGTACAAATGGCACCGTACAACAGTTCCCCTTACACAGTGAGAGTGGAATAAACAACGTATGGGAGAGTGAAAGTTCAGGAGAAGAGGGAGATTGTGTGCTTGCGGCATCCTTGGAAGTTGATCAAAGGGGTCCGTACGTAGAGGGAAGAGTAATGGGTCATCGTGTCTCATTCTTGGTTGACACAGGAGCCACACGTTCAACAGTCAAGAGTAGTGAAGTACCAAATTTGCCACTCTCAGGGAGGACAGTTCAAGTGGTGGGAGTAGCAAACAGACACCTGACGAACCCAATTACAGATCCGGTTCCAGTCAACATTGGTAACTATCAAGGGGTACATCAGTTTGTGGTGTGTGACTCAAGCCCGATAGCACTGTTAGGAAGAGACCTACTGTGTAAATTGGGTTGTTCGATAATGTGTTCAAACGAAGGAATAACAATAGAAACGAGCAATGATGGGGAAGAAGAGGACAGTGTGGAGGGGGATGAGATGGAAACAGTCGACGAAGAGTATCCTCTGATTTGTCTTTTCCCGATGATAACTGAAGAGGATATCCCAGCAGAATTACGGGAAACAGTCGGAAAGGAAGTGTGGGACATGACAGGGAAAGAGGTGGGATTGATGAAAGGAGTGGAACCAGTAAAAGTGATGGTAAAACCCAATGCGATCTTTCCCCAGACCCCACAATACCACATGCCACAAGATACCCTCATGAAAGTTGCTCAACTCATTGACGAATTTGTAAAGCAGGGGGTACTGAAAGAAGTGTTAAGCAGTCCATGTAATTCACCAATAATGGGACTAATAAAGCCGAGTGGAAAGGTCCGACTCGTGCAGGATTTGAGGAAAATAAATGACATCATAGTCAAGTGCTGCCCTGTCGTACCGAATCCAGCTGTGATAATGTTTCAAGTTCCTTGCGATGCTGAATGGTTCTCAGTCATCGATTTGTCACAAGCATTCTTTTCTGTGCCTCTTCATGAGGACAGCCAATTCCTCTTTTGCTTCAAATTCCTAGACAGAGTATACAGTTGGTGTCGAATTCCTCAAGGGTTTTCTGAGTCACCGTCAATCTTCAATCAGATTCTAAAGAAAGATCTGGAAGCACTAGAACTGCCATTCGAGTCAACCCTAGTACAGTACATTGATGACCTACTGGTTGCATCAAAGACAGAAAATGGCTGCACAGCCGATACCATTGCTCTGTTGAACCATTTGGGAAGGAATGGACATAAGGTGTCTCCTTCCAAACTACAGTTCTGTCAGAAGAAAGTGAAATACTTGGGTCACCAAATAGAGAAAGGGTCACGGAGAATAATGAAGGAAAGAATTACAAGCATACTTCAGATGAGTCCACCAAAGACAAGGAAGGAGGTGAGGAAGTTTTTGGGAATGGTGGGATATTGTCGCCAGTGGATTCCCAACTTCTCGTCTCTAGCGAAGCCCCTACTGAAATTGACCCAAAAGGATGCCTTGGATGAAATTGAACTGAAAGGAGATGAGATGGATGCTTTTGTTGAACTGAAAGAATGCATGTGCAGGGCTCCAGCTTTAGGTATGCCTGATTACACAAAGCCTTTCACATTGTTTTGTCATGAACGTGATGCATGTTCTTTGTCTGTCTTGACCCAAGCCCATGGTGGCGTAAACAGACCAGTAGCGTATTTTTCAGCTACTTTGGAACCGGTTGCAGCAGCACTCCCAGGGTGTTTGCGCGCCGTAGCAGCAGTTGGTATCAGCCTCACTCAGAGTGAAGGAATAGTGATGGGACACCCAGTAACAGTCATGGTCCCTCACTCAGTTGAGATACTTTTGACCCGCTCCCGAACGCAACACATGACTGGAGCAAGACTCACAAGGTATGAAACGATAATTCTGGGCTCACCGAATGTGCAGCTGAAAAGGTGCACTACGTTGAATCCAGCAACCTTGCTTCCTGGAGAAAATGCCGAAATTGAGAACGCTGAAGACGTCGAGCATGACTGTCTTCAGGTGACTGAATTTTGCACAAAACCCCGACTGGACATCAAGGATACTAAGCTTGATGAAAATGACCAAATTCTTTTTGTTGATGGTTCATGTCTAAGAGACGGGATGGGGATTTTGAAAGCAGGATATGCTGTATGTACTGTAACAGGTGTCTTGGAAGCGGGATGGCTTCAAGGAGTCTATTCTGCACAAGTAGCAGAACTTGTAGCCCTTACCAGAGCATGTCAACTGTCTGCATTGATGAAAGTTACCATTTACACTGATAGTCAATACGGGTTTGGGATTGTGCATGACTTTGGACAACTATGGTCACAGAGAGGGTTCCTGACTTCTTCAGGATCTCCAGTGAAGAATGGGGAAAGAATAAGGGAATTGTTACCTGCCATTCAAGTGCCCGCTGAAGTTGCAGTGGTAAAGTGCAGTGCTCACACGAAAGGACAGGACTATGTGTCTCTGGGAAATGCATATGCAGATCAAGTCGCAAGATTTTGTGCTTTGAACTGTATATTACTAAGGGATGATTGGAATACGATAAATGAGCCAGAACTCGAACCAGCTGAAGCATTTGCCTTGAAGGTTGTAGATACAATAGAGGAACTAAAAGCACTACAGAATAATGTCAGGGAGGATGAAAGAGATTCCTGGATTAAATCACAATGTATAAAGAGACAAGACGAGTTATGGGTCTCACATGAGGGAAAATTTGTTTTGCCAAACAGTCTCTTATCACAGCTTGCGCGGTTCTATCATGGGCAAGCTCACCTAGGGAGAGATGCCATGATAAGATTGTTCAAAACTGATTGGTTTAACCCCAAATTTCGTCAAGCTGCAGAAGCAGTTTGCCATCGATGTGTCACTTGCCAGCAGATGAACCCAGGGAAGGGAACAGTTGTGAGCGCGAGTCACATTGGTAGGGCAAGCGGTCCTTTTAGTCGCATGCAGATGGACTTCATTGAGATGCCTGTGCATGGGGGTCTGAAATATGTGTTGGTGATTGTGTGCATTTTTAGTCACTGGATTGAGGCATACCCCACACGTAGAAATGACAGCCTTACAGTTGACAAGCTATTGTTGAGGGAGTTGATACCACGTTTCGGATTCCCGATCTCTTTAGAATCAGATAGGGGAAGTCACTTCAACAATGAGGTGATGAAGTTACTTTGCGAAGCACTGAACATTGAGCAAAAGCTGCACTGTAGCTATCGCCCTGAAGCCTCAGGACTGGTGGAGCAGATGAATGGTACGCTGAAATCGAGAATGGCAAAAATATGTGCATCAACAAATTTGAAATGGCCTGACGCATTGCCCTTAGTGCTAATGTCAATGAGAAACACTCCTGATAGAAAAACTGGATTGTCTCCGCATGAAATACTCATGGGCAGGGCTATGAGACTTCCTGCAGTTCCCGCAAACATGCTCTTGAATATTACAGATGATATGGTGTTAGACTACTGCAAAGGACTGGCTGACGTGGTTCGCTCTTTCTCTCACCAGGTGGAAGCGACCACCTTGCCACCGATCCAAGGTCCAGGACACGCATTGAAAGCAGGTGACTGGGTCGTGGTAAAGAAGCACGTGAGAAAGTCGTGTCTGGAACCCCGTTGGAAAGGCCCTTTCCAAGTGATCCTGACGACAACTACCGCTGTGAAGTGTGCGGGGGTTCCCAACTGGATTCACGCCAGTCACACAAAGAAGGTGTTGTGTCCCACAGATGAGGAAGTTGAAGCGCTGAAAGTACCAGTGCCTGATAAAGCAGTGCCGAGTGCTGAGACAGAACAAAAGCGAACTGAAAGCGAACAGGCAGAAGCAGGAGAAAAAGAGATATTCTCCGACAACGAAGACACCAACTCACTTGGGGAAGGCCAAGGAGAAAGTTCAGACAGCGACGAAGAAGCTGAAGGCGACAAAGAACCTGAAGCAGCTGAGGGTAGCAAAAAGCCTGAAGCAGCTGAAGGTGACAAGGAGCCTGAAGCAGCTGAAAGTGATAAAGAGCCTGAAGAAAGTAACGGTGACGAAGGGCTCGAGAAAGGTGAAAAGGCAGGAGAGCCTGATCAGAGGAGGGCTTTCCCAGAAGCAGACGATACAGAAAAAGAAGAAGAGAACGTGATTGATTCCCCAGAAGGAGGGAACAAGGCAGAACAGAACGAAAGAGTTCAAGCCTCTACAGAAAAGATCGCAGGTCCATCAAATGGACACGGTGCAAAGAGAAGACTAAGTATCTCACCAATAAAAGAAAAGGGTAAAGAAGGTTTGAACGAGGGCGGAAGACCAAAAGTGAAAGAGAAAAGAAAGGAAGTGACTGTTGTGGAACGATCGTCAAGTGAGGAAAAGGACTTGACGAAAGAGGAAAGTACCAGCGAAGCAGAATCGAAAAGAGAAGCAAAATTGAAAAGAAAAAGGATACCAAACAGGAGGTATTCCGGTCCTGAATGGGCATATGCAGTAAATGATGATTGGACTGACGAGTTTGTATCTCTAAGCATCGAGAACGAAGAAGAAGAAGAGATACCAATAGAAAAGAAAAGTTTCATAGACTCTGTCGATTGAAAGAGTAAATGATATTGCTCGCTACAATATAACGTGAAAGAAACAACCAGCTGAGACATTATTAAACCGGATGAGACATTTGCTAAACTGATAAAGACTGAGTTATTGCCGAATTGAGACAAATGCTGCTAACCGATAAGTGACTGGCCTTTTGAAGAAGACGGTGTGAACATTGCGCTTGTTCAGCTTCGTGACTGAATTGCTAAATAGTTTCATTTATAAGTGCTTCTAGCTCTCTGATTCTATACAGATCATGACACAAAACAATAGAAAGAAGTATTGTAAATATGTGTGTATAGGCTTGGTAATTACATGTGTAATAATAATAATGGCAATTGTGTTTGGAATGCATGGAAAGGGTGAAAGTGAGAATATCGAGGCCTCTACTATTGCTCCTGTTACTGTCACTGAACTAACACCATTGAAAAGACTAGCATTGGATGAGAGGCTCTTGCACGATAAGAAAGAGCTTTCGTATAACGTTTTCTATCGCTTGCTAACAGAGTATGTTGAGACTATGGATGCGAAGGATTGTTATGTGTGTACACAGATACCGACATCGGTCAAGGAAGGGGTAACTTATCACCACATGCCTCTTACATATGGGATTACGTGTAGTATAGTAATGTCTAGGTTTTATGGTCAAACTAACATACAGTATTTTTACTCGAATTATGATGTTACCTTTGCTTATGTTCCTATAATAGCGCAGCTTAGCCGGACTGCAAAATATTGGGATTACAAAATTATGGGGGAATTTTTCGAGCCAATGCAACCTTTTGAGACGGCTCATGCTCATAGGGAGAACCTTACTTGCTCAGTCTCTGCTGTAGAAATAAGCTTTTTAGATCGCACAGATGATAGAAGGGCACAAATGAAGGCGAAATTAGAAAAAGAGCTACATAAGAGGACTTCAGTAGATAATTATGATTTTGCTGCTATAAAAACACAAGGGAAGATAGCTTTGGATGCTTGGCATGTAGGGAAGTTTTGTATATATCGAGGTGAATCTTATTATGACAATATTTTTGTAGGAGCGAGTGAGTGTAAACATACGTTTATTTTTAAGGCCAAATGGACATTCATGATGGACGGACTTGACCCTGTCATTCCAGGTGTATATTACATTTGTGGGCATAATGCTTATTATCGTCTTCCAAAGGGATGGTGGGGGAGATGTTATTTGGGTATAGTGTTCCCAAAGGTTTATCAGCTGGATGACGTATCGATGATTCAAAAGACATCTGGATCTCATAATATCCAGAAAAGAGAGACCGCAGCTGCTGTGGTAGGTGATATATTTGGAGCCATGATTCCTTCATTGGGAGTTGTGCTGAATTCCATCAAGATACGAAAGTTGTCTACTATAGTGGATAACACGCTGACAAAGTTTTCAGGTGCTATAATCCTGATAGATGCTGAGCTTGCAGCGGAAAGAGCTATGACTCTTCAAAATAGGCTTGCTTTAGACATTCTTTTAGCAAAGGATGGAGGCGTTTGCAAAATGATTGGTGCACGTCACTGTTGCACCTATATACCGGATAATAGTGTGAAGATTAAAACTATGCTTGCTAATCTAACAAAAGAAAGTGCAGATTTGAAAGAACTGAAAGAACCAGGAGTGTGGGAGAAGGTTGGAAAGGGAATAGCTTCAGTGGGACATTGGATTGGGGGAATTTGGAATGGAATATTATTGAAAATAATAGAAGGAATATTAATAATAATAATGTGTGTATTCGGAATTTGGGGAATAAAAAGGGGAATAATAATGATTATGGAAAGAATTAAAAGAAGAAAAGAAGAGAAAATTATGAAAAGAATGGCGGAAGAATACAAAGCGCAAACTAGGGGAATTAAAAGGAAAAGGGAACTGACAGAATTTTAATGGAATAAAATTTGTGGGCATGATTTGTGTGATGACAAGTAGTCATCAGAGGAGGGATTGATGAAGCAGAAAATGAAGGTTTTTGATTTATTAACGCTTAAACGTAGTGTTAAATAATCATGTGAGACATTAACCGAATTAATAAAGATTGTACGGGGACAAAATGTGCCCTCAGAGTAGTTTGCCATCATTTATACGCGTGCTTCATATAACGTGGTGAATTAGAATTGTACTAATCCGACATAATCATAAACGTGTGCTACGATTTGCTTGTTTGAAATGTTTTAGCTTAGCATTACTTTAGCGGAGGCTTTGGCCTAGTTGCCGGGTCTCACGGTTTAGATGCTCGTATTTTTCCACTGTGCTATTAAACGTGTATTCTTGCTTGAAGCTGTACTTTTCCACAGAAACTGTTCACATGCTTATCTTAAAGTTAGTGCCAGCCTGGCATATTTTCTCTTTAATTCAAGGTCGACTTGCAGGTGCGGACAATGGAGGCTCTGAGAGTAAGCTAATTGGGAAACAATGTTGCGATTTGCGTACCCATCTCCAAGGATAATGTATGCTTAAGTAAAAGCTTGAGAACTGTCGTTTTTGATTGGTCAATTTGAAGCTAACCTATGAACCCTCCAATGGAGACCCTACTGGACTTGAACTGTTGTCTATAAAACCCAGGTGCACGAGAGGAATCTCTCTCTATCATCGGACATCCCGCCATTTTGACTTCGTAGCTATTATGGCCCACTTCGCTGCGACGCCATTTTGAGAGACTTTGATACTTTCTCTAATCGAGAGAAAGAGACTTTAAATGATTCTTGCCCTAGAGACTATAACTTTGATTTGATCCCTTTGCATGAAGTAATAGTTTTATCTTAGCCGTGAGGCAATTGCCCCGTTCACCCCTGCCCCTTATGCCCAGTCCTATGCTGATCGAAATGGTACCCATGCTGACCGAAGAACGGTGCCTGTGAGACGAAGACTTCCTTGTATGCTGATCGTAATTGGTAAATATGAAAAGGAAATTGTAAAATTGCATTGTGTTTCTTTTAGGTAACCAACTGCTGATTTTGGTAAGAGCCCTAGTTAGGAGTTTTCTAAATTAATGTTGCCAAATTGTTTTTGCATGAAGTCCCACATGCCAATGCTAATTTGAGGTTAGACGAGGATTCCATATGTTGCACGATGCAATTTGAGATCTTGTTATGCTGACTAAATGTACGCAATTAGTTCATTACAGATTATCGTATTAGTGATTTGCATTGCTATTATCGAATGCCTTGTGATTCAAATGCTTCATAGATTACATTTGTTTCGACGTTATGGACAGCTATTAATGTTCATATATGTTTATCATTTGGTGTTGAGACACATCTATATTGTGCTAGCTTTGTTAATATAGGGAAATAAATTCACTAACTTTGCAATAAACTGGTGTGGTTATTCCTGACTGAAAGGTCAGGGTTCGCCGAAATGTATTCTGGATTAATTGTGAAGTGTTATGTTGTTCAAGGTGTTGCTTATGTTCGCTATTGATTATCGATAAGGTGATTGATCGATTAAGAGTACAGAGAGTTCCCACTAAGTCAAAAGATTCATCGGCCTAAAGAGCGTCCAAACGTAGGTAAATTTGTTACCACGTTCCGCTCTATCACTCGCATCCTCACCGTGGACAGCCAAGTAGGTCCTCAAAGGCCCACAGATGTCTTTGGGTCGCTGCTGAGGGGGCTTCATCATCCAAAATGCGTCCAATGACTCCTGGCAGTAGTCGGCATCTGGCAAGCAGTATTTAGCAGTGAGTACTCAACCATGACCCCACAGCATCAACACTCCGCGCTTGTCCACCAGGAGCAGCAGAGGGTAAGGTTGCACACTCCAGGTGGAATATTATTTACATAGCCCAACATGGCCACCATCGAGTACTAGGTGTCTGCAAGTCCGTTATTTTGTCAACAATGCGCAGCACTGAGTGCCAAGAGTCGGCTATCCCAGGGCACTGCCACGCTAATGGAGGAAAGCCACTAGCTGGCGTAGGCTTGTGCTTTTCGTGCTGCATTAGACCACTGCCCGACCATCAAAAGCTGCCTCGCAAGTCCTGGCAACATAGAAAATCCAGCCTGTATTTTGTGAAAGCTGGGCCCGCCACAACTGGGCTAGAAACTTTGTCTGTGTAAGTGTAAGGGTCTCAAGCACACTTTAGTGTTTACTGCGTGATACAGTCTCTACAGCAGGTGGCTAAGTTGTAAAGAGTGATTGCTCCCTGTGACACACCAGGACCGAGAGTGAGTTGAAAGGTATTCTTAGACCGGCCTTTTTTCTTCAGCATAACCTCCAGTTCTTTGCTTCACTTTAATCTTCCTATTATGGGGGAGTTCGGTGCAGAAGGCAATTCTCTACATGTGCATCCACATCCCCGGTACAGCTGGCCATGCAGATGCTAAAATAATATGGCCAACATATGACAAGCACTCGGTCTTCTGATATATCAACTTTAAAAACAGAATAAGAATAAACTATCAAACTATCAAATGAAAACCTATCCACATTGAGAACACGGTTTGACATCCACCTTTCCTCAAGCAAAGTTGAAAAGTAATTTTTATAAATTCTAACTTTCAAGTCAGAAGTCATTTGGATTTCAGCATCACCTGCAAATGAAAGGGTTAGGCTGCTTACATAATTTGAAAGTAAGCTGGATATGACAAAATAGCATTTTTGAAAATAATGTTTCTGTTTCTTACGGATGATGCTGTCAGGTGAAAAATGCCTGAGTCAGTTTCCCAACACTTTCCGGTAGATTTCCTCGAGCAGTAGCCCGAGCTGAGTAAATTCAAGACTTGTCGAGTTGGGCTTGTAGGATAGATTCCTTACTCCAGACACCATGGCAGGATGGGCTGCAGCTCATCAATCAAGGCAGATAAACTCACAAAGACCTGTGAAGGATTTCAGCATTATTTCTACGTCCTATTTCTCATCCTAGAAATTTCTCCAGCTGTAAATCCCACCTTGAGATAGGGCGTTTCAGAAGCATGTTCGAAATACAAGATCCACCCACCCTAGTGGGTACCATAACTGGAATTACATTTTCATTACCCTCCTTACCTGTTGAAGCGACCTCTAAAAGCAGGACCATTCAAACAAAGAAGTGTTGAAGTATCAGCAATGAAAATTACCAGTAAGCAATTGGAACTTACCACTACTTCCATCTTCCTCTTCTTAGTCATTACTCCTACTTTCTCTGTCTCAGACAAGGAAGCAAAGGTTCCTGACCGAACTAAGCCTCCTCCTTTACATCCTGCTGGTCGCCCCTTGCTGAACTTTGAAGAGATGGGCTGGCCAGCCCAATCAAGGCAATCAGGAGTTGACACCAGAGGAGCACTGGAACAAGTACATTGGCAAGGGTCTGCTGTTTAAGGTACCTGTTCAGGCAATGCGTAATATGGGACTATTGTGAGGCAGCTCCACCACATTCCCAGATGGGCCTACCTATCCACCAGCATATCCTAAGTGTCATTCTCAAGTACCGGAAGGCATCTAGTAGAATTAGCTCGCCATGTTTTTGCCTAAGCTCTCCCTCTTGAAGGACATGTTGGATATGACTATACCTGATTCAGTGCCTGTTGATTTCCTCTACAAATGTGGACACTCTGGTCTGGGATCTACAGGTTTCACCCAGCACAGGTACTTCTTTGTTGAATTCTAGAATGTCTCCCATACATAACCAAATGTTCAGACCTCTTGGAGAACATGGAACTTAAAGTAAAGTGTTTAAATATTCTGTTTCATGTGGAGTGTGCTCCCTCCAGTACGTTTTGCTTAAGTGGTAGCTATTCAAAACCACCTTTCGTAAGACTGACATTCTGATACCTTCAAGAAACCTTATGCTGTTTGTCTGTAAAACCTGGGCTCTTTGGCAAAGGGCTGGAAGGCAAAATGGACAAGTGCTTTAATGAGAGGAACCACTCTTCTTCTTTGAGGCAAAAGCATATGCATTTGTCATCTTCATTGACTGCAAAATCATTCTCTAGCCGACCCACTTAGAGGTCACTGCACAAGCATGAATCAGAGTCCGCAGGAAAGTGCCAGAACACCTGACCTAGCAGAGATAGGGGAAAGTTTATTGAACTGTTTGCCAAGTCTTGGGAGGTATCCACGTCAGATATCTGGCTCCTCACTGTGATCAAGAAGGGATAGTCTAGTGTACCTCTCCTCTCAGACTCAGACATCATTCAGAGCCTCGAGCTACAGTGAAAGGGAAGCAAACTTTCCACTCTTAGGGGGATTCAAGATTTACTAACAAGAGAGTTGGAGATTGAAGTAGACTCCATCATGTATCTCATCAGCAAGTTTATGGGGGTTCGGAAAGGAATGGGGAGAGTGGCATTTTGACTCAGTGGCGAGTTCTGGATTGTAATAGAATAGAACTGGGCAATGATTGTATACGTTCAATCACATTTGGTATAGAAACGTCACAGGAGATCATTTCAATGATTGCAAAACACAGCTTCAAGGTCACAATAAATCTCATTGTTGCTTATATTCCCTTCTCCATTAACAGCAGGTCCAAGCATGACTCTGACTCATGGTTCAAGAAGTGCACAGCCTTGTGATATTCACTGCCCTCAGGACTGAACTCCATCCACTGATGACATTTACTGTCATCTCCACAATAACTGGAGGCTGGTGAGGCCTAGAATGCTGTGACTTAGGAAGTGCGTCAGAAGGACCAGTGGTGACTGGAACATATTTTGCATTCCATTCCATCCTGAAACTCCATTTATAGAGACTACGGAGGCGAGTTAATGCAGAGTACTCGGAGCTACGTTCATGGCATGAGGCAGAGTTGTGCACATTGGGCGATCTTTACGAGGATGGCCAGCTGCTTTCGTTCACTAGGCATCAGGAACTGGGGCTGCCGTCCGGACAGTTCCTACTGTATAGTTCCTTGTTGGGGGCCCTGAGGTCCAGATGGGGGGAAATATCGGTGGCTCCCCCCACACATTTGCTGATTCAATACTTACAGGTGTTGGGTCGGCGCTTGATTAGCTGGCTCGCGGATGCGCTGCAAACTCATACTGTCCTGGAAAGTGATGTGCTGCGTGTGGCCTGGGAGGAGGATGTGGGTAGTCCAATCGCAGAGGCGTAGTGGAAGTTAGCTCTTTCAGGCCACCTTAACATACCCCGTAAATCCAGATTTCGGTTAATTCAGTTCTACATTGTTCACAGAGCCTACGTTACTACGCCCGCATGAATAAATATTTTGCCCGCCGGGACGCTGCTTGTCCCCACTGCCACAGTGTGGGCGTAGATCTGCTGCACATGGTGTGGTCCTGTCCTAGTTTGTGCTCCTACTGGAGGGTGGTGGTCGACAATTTGTCGGACTGCACAGCTCGGCGGGTTCCGTTCACTTGGGAAGTGTGCATACTGGGATTATTCCCCAGAGGCAAGCGGCATAGAGCAGAGGTGCGTTTCACAGTCATGGGACTTATTGTGGCAAAGTGACTGGTAACCCGTAGGTGGAAATCACCAAACCCCCCACCGGTGCAGGCTTGGAGATGCTCTCTTGAGGTGTGGGCAGGGGCCGAGGGAGCAGCACTGAGGAGGGAGGAGGTGTTGAGACTGCGCCAATTTCCATTGTTGGCTGGCTGGGAGGGGCTGATGTTGCGATTGCGGAACATGAACGGGGACCCAGAAGAGGGGGGTTTGGTCTAGTATGAATGAGGACCTGTTAAAGATATGGTGCGCCGTGTTGGGGGAATGTGTGTGTGAATTGGTATGATTTGATGCAGTGCTGGAAGTCGGCAGGGCACAGTTTGCTGGATTTGGCGCCCGGCTCAGCCCCTCTGCCTGCATGCAGGATTGATATGGATTAGTCCTCAGCCCGATCAGGAGGCGATTGTATGGGAAATAATTGTATGGCTGTCAATTAACCAACAGTTGTTATTGTTAGTATGGTTTGTTTATAACATGTTTATAGCATCTGCCTATTCTACAATTATACTCGCTCTGCAAAGTACGTGGTGGGAGCAATGGCGCAATGATCAGTGTTGTCTTGCAATGCATTTATTCAACGGTTCTTGACTGCTTCTTATTACCTAAGACCTCAGCTGCAAGCCATGTTGGTACCAGTGGGGTATTCCTGATAAGAGTGTGCTGTGGTGCCCAACTCCTAGATGATTAAGCAGAAAAGCCTGAACCCGGACTACAATTAAGTCGCGATGCACGATCTGTTGTACTGTCATGTTGTTATCCAGCCGAGTGCTTATCCAGATGCAGTGAAACTACACAATGCATTATATCTAAATGTCAATGGTTCATACTTATGATGTAATGCTGCGATAAAATGCCAATAAACAGATTTATGAAAAAAAAAAAAAACTTTCTATGTGTATGGCGCTGTATGATTTTCCATTTTAGAGAAACAAGCAAAATAGAAGCTCTCTACACAATGTCTGTTTGCAGATAGCATACACATGTAATAATGTGCCTTCCTCACAAGTAAGCTATGCATGGGATGTTCTTGTTTCTGTAACAATTTCAAGGTCTTTTGGTCAAGGCTCTTGCAATGAGCCATTTATTTATTTAAACACATTATTACATTTGTGTTATGAAATACAAAGTCATGTTCTCTTGTTTATTCATGTTTTCTTTATTAATATGCAGCAAAGTAAGTGTTCCTGAATGTGTTTTAGTCCATGTATTGTATGTACTTGAATAGTAATTGATGCTTTTACATGGATCTTTGTCAACCCAGCCCTATTATGCCATTTCACACCATATCCAGGGTGTGGCTTTTTTGCCTGAAACTCTATAAAACATCCTGTATTTTGACAATGTGATAGACCTTTCTTGACCTTTTTACGGAGCAGACTCCTTGTTAGGCTGTTATTTGACTTATACCAAAGGCTTTTCCTGATTTTCTATTGAGGAAGACTCTATGTCAGTTCTCTTGGTGAGCTATAATTTGTTCTGGCTATTTGCTTACTACTGATGAAGGCCTTCTGCTGATATTCTTGCATTATTTGATTTCGACTTACTATGCTGATTCCCCATGATATGATTTGAATATATAGCTTTCTGTTAGGATCCTAATTTTCAATACACATTCATGGTTTTTACTTTGACTTCTTTTCATGTGAAGGTTTTATTAATTTCCCTAGGGCTAGTCTTATGAATACTTTGTAGATGTTGTGAAGACTCAAACAGCTTCGATCCTGCACATCAACCCTCTAGATTTTTGATTAGAGCATTAGCAGTGGTGAAGGTCCTTGAACTGGAAGGAGCAAATGGTGGATGGAGGCCCTTAGAGCATCTTGTCACTTTTGACCTTTGAAGGAGGCCATCAATACTACTGAAACCAGAAATGAATCTCAGTGTTGCATATATCAACAAACAAGTTAGTGACTTTTTAACTAGGGGAGTTTGGAAGAACTCCCCCTTCTGTCATTGTATGTCATGCACATGAGGTTCCTGCACAATGCCAAGTGGACTGCTTAGATAGGGACTTCATCAGATCTTATGATCTTTTCCTGTGCTGCAGTGTTTTCTAAAGTGTCAAAAGGTGATGAGAGAGACCATTCTTGTGTCTATTTGCCTCCCCATACAGCAAGCTGTTCACTCACTTTTACTCACAGATTCTGAAGTCAGGGGCATGTGGAATGGATACATCTGCTACGTGATTATCTTTGGAATCTGCTGCATGCCTTTACCCCATTACCCTTGACTTAATTGTACACTCAAAGAACACATTGCCTAAAGAACAAACATGCTGTTATTCAAGCCCTCATACTTTCACTTCTGGATGGTGGTAACTCCCTGCTCCATGGCTTCGAAGTCTCAATATTGGCACCCAATAAGGGTATCCTACGCGCTGCAGCCCATATCATCCGAGGCCTGGAGAAATATGATCAAAGAACTCTCATCTGGATGAAATCCATCAGCTCCCCTTGCCAGCCTACACCATCTTCAAAACCAGCTGCATCATTTACAAATCTATCAAGAACAGCATCCCGGCTTATCTTGCGGACAAGCTTACCATCGCTAGTGGTTCTCAGCATACCCACAGACAGACACCCTCCGATGGCAGGCTAAAAAAGTGTAAAAGAGAAAAAAACGGGGCAGTGGGCGTTTCCACCTATGCAACCAGAATCTGCAACAACATCACAGTAACCATCAGGGCTGCCTAAACGCTGCTTCATTTTAAGAAAGAGTTGAAGATGCACCTCTTTAAAGAACACTACATCACAAAGCATTAATGGTCCACAAACCTGATGCATGTCCTGTCACTTGTTGACTTTATGCTTGCTTTTGACTATGTACAGCGCTTCACTGCCTTTTCGCTAGGTCTGTGCAATTCAAATACTACATACATACATACACAAATTACCAACCAGGATATGGGATGTGAATGTGGTGATTATAGTGGTGGTCCTTTCCTGGCCTTCGTGTCTTGGTTTCCACTACTACCTAAAACATTGTTGATCAGGCCCACCTGGAGGCTCCCAGGAAATAAGTTCTGTCGCCAGGGAGACTGTGTATGTCAGCATAGAAATGGAGAGACTGTGGTTTACAGAACAAATATGCCTAGACACTTTGATGAAGCTATTCAGTGATTTGTCGTTCCATCCATCCATCCGTCCATCCGTCCATCCACCTCGAAGTCTTACTCCAGATACTGTGGCACTTTCACAAACAATTTGTCAGGGCACCCTTGTCTCTTATGGAGTGTGGTTTTCAGTCAGTCCTGCAGTTCTTTATGGACTGGATTGGTAATGATGTCTCCATACTTACTCTCAGAATACAGGGGACTGAAATAATTGAACCTTTTTATGACCATCTCAGTGAGTTTGGACAATGGTGAAGCTTTGACTGCCAGGCCTCTCAAAAGTTTTTCTTTGTTTTGCCCCAGAGTTCAATTGATGTCCCCACCTTGAAATGTGCATTTGGTTCTTCGGACTCTTTAAGCCATTTCATTTACTCATTGGCTTCACCAGATCTAAGCATTTTTACTTTGAGGGTGGCCTTTTCTCATGATATTAGTGAGCAGTATCCTCTTTTCTGTCAGACTTAATTTTTGCAGATTTTTAAAGATAGGATTTGTTTTGGCCCTGATGTGCTGTTTTTGCTCAAGGTAGCATCTAGACTCCATAGAACACAGGAATTATTTATATATGTATTTTTTAATTCCACCTCTCCCGAGAAGGAGCTTTTATATTTTCTTAATGTCCCCAGGGTGCTCCTAATCTACTTGGATCATTACCACCCTTTTACGGAAGGCTGCCCATCTGTTTGTTGATTCTGGATTGGCATGGCAAGGTCAGAAGTAGGAGCGTCTCACTAATTGAGTATTTGAGCGGTTCCAATCCCTCTTACTCCTCATGACTTCCACTCTGAGGCTTTGCAACACTGCATCTGCTCCACAGTTCAAGAGACCATTGAAATGACAGGTATAAAAATACAAAATGTCATGCTCTGCCTATTAAGCATGCCCAGGTTGAGTAGCTTTAGAGCATGATCCCAATATTTTCTAAGAAATGTAGAACATGTGTCTCGGCACTCCAACGCCAATGGTAGCCCAGTGTCACACCACCAGTGTGTTTGACAATCCAGATTCCAGTCGCATAGTACGCTGTCAGTCACACAGCACATGTAATGCAGTAGCTGGCAGGTGAAGGAAAATTTGAGTGGGAGCAATTGGAGCTAGGGGCCATACCGTGAAAGGAAAGCGGGGAAGCCAGACCAAGGGCTGCGATATCAGTATGTCATCAACAGAAGGTACGCACTAATACAATCTCTTGAACGCTGTGTGTGTCTACATGAGTTTGATTTACTGCATGTATATATTCGCACGTGTCTGTTTGTGAATGTGTGTGCATATATTTAAGAATATGTAAGTATAGTGCCCAAGTTTGTTATAATGCTGGTACTGGTGTAATGGTGGGTGATTCTTGGCATATGGTGGCCTTCAAAGGCCTTGTGGTGCCCACCCCTTCGTGAAAGGTTGGTGCTGGTAAGAGTATGGTGCTTATAAACACATTGTGGACACTCATAGTGATACATGGCCTTTGAGGCAGAATCTACACTCCTGTGGCGGCAGAAAATGTGAGTCCTTTATGAAAATGACAAACTGATAATTGCTCACCTAAAGTGTATTTTCTAAAAAAAAGAAAGCTGTTGTTTTTCCTAAATGAAAATGATATGCTTTTGTTTAAGTCAATTTTGTTTATTTTATTTTTCCAAAGTGAAAATCTTGAATTTGCACAGCAAAATGAACATTTCTTCATAAACTAACAAGCTGAGGTTTAGGTATAAATAGGTTGGACTGGCAAATGCATATTTAAAGCTAATATTTGAGGAATAATCACTAATGTTTTCCAAGAATCTAGTCTATAAGGTTGGAGTAGCCCTTGTGCTGTCGGACCTCTAAGTTCACTGTAACCTGAGCGACACACCTCTTAGCCTGTAACATTTGCCTAAGCTCTGCTGTGTACAGACTCAGATTGTGAATTTCTTTGAATTTTTATTTTTTCTACCTTTTTCTACCTTGCTTCTTCCAAGAAGATTCTTCTTCACATTATTGTGAATCCATCTAGAAGGGTAGATATTAGAGAAATGAAAGGAAGTGAATTGTAGACGGGTAGATCTCTCCAGTAGGTATTCCAGTAGGGTCTTCAGCAGGTACATTAATCATAAGAGTTATCTTGACATTTTTATTACTGCCTGAAAAGTAATGGGCACAGTAAGAACTCTGCAGCATACGCTTTTAATCCCCTAAAATGTTTCAAAATGCAAGGACCTTAAGATCATCGCCTTAAGCAACGGCATTGGTCGCACCACCCTGAAGCTGGCCCGGCTTCTGAGTAATGACAGAATCTAGGAAGAGAGATGTAGAAATAATGCCCAGTTTAATTAGTAATATTTTCCACTGCTCTCAGCTTTAACTCTTTCTCTGCTGGTGCTATTCCTGCCTCGGTGTAGAGCTCCTTTTCGATCATTCGGGCACTTGACACTTAAACCTTCACATAACGTTTTTTCTACAAGCGGTATGAAAGCACTAAATTGTGTATTCTAACAGCATAGAGGATTTATGGATGTCATTGGAGGGAACCCAGCACATAGTAAAAGTATAGCATATTTATTTTACAAAAATGGGAAAGTACGGCTGTGTAGTAAAGCGTATATTAAAAAAAAAATAGTATCAACAAGAGATGTCCTGTAGTGAGATCACCATCTTCACAGCTTTCATGAATAAGCAGAAGTGTGACAAATAGTCTATTTTGTTAACCACAGTTTTGGCATTTTTTCAAGTGGTTATCAATGTTTCCTATTTTTGTTTGTGTTTTCTACCTACTTGCAGTTTGTAGTAGAATTCGTGTGAAAGCAATTCATTAACCTAGATAGGTATGCATTTCTAATAAGCAGACAAAATTACAAATTCAGTAAAGGGTCATTTGACTAAATAACTAGGGGTGGGCATAACTCGGAGTTGCGAAAATGGGTGGAAATAGGCATGTTGCACTTCTCACGCTGTGATTTAGCACCAGTAGTACATTCCGCACTGACATTTTAGTGCAAATGGTACCGAGGGTATAGCTACTCAAGTTGATTTTGCTGCTGCTCGAGTAAACTTTCTATGGAGCAGAAGCCTTCTGACCTCAAAAGGTGTTACTAAAATCTCACTGGATGTCCTCCTATCAGCCAGAAATAGAGCTAGAGGACATCAAATCTTGCTCACACTCACCAACTTACCATTCTAGAATTGCATGTGAGAAAAAATTATGCCCCGTGGCGATTATTGGAATTTGACCAGACAATTTGGTTGTTCCATCAGGAAAGTAGTGAAATATTCCACTGATTCCTTTTAAGAAATGTTTATCAAATTTGTACTCTAAAATGGTCCTTTTGGTCCTATTGTTTGAATCATTCATGTGGGAAAATCCCCCTCAATTAACTCTGGGTTCCTTGCTTCGCTCACTCTGCATTTTAGTGGGGTATTACATCCCAGCACTTTCAGAGATGATTAGCTGTTGCTGGCCATAAGGTTTCATTGTTCTCCCTCAGTTGGTTGATTTGCTCTGATTCACTCTTGCTTACTCTCATGTGGAGGCTCTGCTTTCTGATTGGATTCAGGATTGTTCTACGTGCAGGACAGCAACTTGTTCTTTGTCCCATAACTTTGTGTACCACTAGAGGCTGAAGACTGCTGGGGTTGAACACTGAAAGGATAATCTTTGCTATTTGGATAGACATTTCTATTTTTTCATTATGTGACATGGCTAAGCAGTTTTCTGTCTTTTTCTGGTGGTTTCTCCAGTGTCTAGTTGTGGAGCTTTATTGAGCCTCCTGACCATGAGCATCTTTAGCACTGGTTGCTACGGGTGCAGAAATCTTTGTTGGTGCCACCCTTCTCCACAGATTCCCTCAGTGTCACCATCAAAGGGTGCCCCTCATCGCTGTGGACCCTTTCCCATGTATGCAATTCCTTTTGTAGCACTACTCATACCAGTGTAGGGTGTCAGGGCACTTTTGAATCCCCCAACCATTCTACAGAGACAAAGAATCATACCAGTGTGTAAATCAATCTGTAGGAAATGTTACATAAGACAAAGAGGACTACTACGTGTAGGAGTCACGTATCACCCATATTTGTAGGCAGCACATTTTAAAAGAGTGCTTGCTATGGGGATAGACATGAAAAAAACATTGACGTGAAACTAATTTGTCAAAGATGTGCAATATGGCAGGAAGTACTGCTGCTGCGTTAATCACAAACAATCAATCTTCACATTAAGACAGTTTACAATCTGTCAGGCATACGTCCATCATATAAAAGGCAACCAGTACCCAAGCTTGTCACATAGATCTCAAGGTACTTTTATTTTTGCGAACCAAACATACACAGAATTGCAACTGTGACAAAACCCAAAAATTGTGCTAAAGTGCACCCCAAGTGAAAAAAACACCAAAATTAAGAATTGATCTTTTCAAATAGCTGGTGTATTAGTAACAGGTAAAAAGACAGCTACAATTGCTATGGAGAAGCACAATCTCTGGATTCAAAACATAAACCAGTGGTTGGGGTTGACTTTACTAATAATAATTTATTTCTACCAAAACTAACCATTTTTAGCAACAAAAGACTGGGGAATTATATATGATTGTAACTCCATGCCTTGCAGGTTGCAAGCAGCTCTTTAATGCACGTTCATGGCTCTCTGTGCTAGAATAGAAGGATTGTAATTTATGAACTACAAGTAACAAAAGGTACTCTGTGACAAAATCGGTAACCCACTGAGCTAGCTGCTTAACGTGCAAGTCTGTAAGTTGCATGCTACAAGTGCTTTGCAGCATGCACATTAACCCTCTTTGCTGCTTTATGATGAGTCAAAACTGCGGCTAAACAAAACCCATATCTCTCCAGTAGTTATTCCAGTAGGGTGTCCCGCAGGGACATTAATCATAAGAGTTATCTTGACATTTTTATTACTGCCTGAAAAGTGCTAGATGCATAAGGAACTCTCCAGCATATGCTTTTAATCCCTAAAATATTACAGATTGCAAGGACCTCAAGTTCATTGCCTAATGCAATGGCATTGGTCGTACCACCCTAAAGCTGGCCCGGCTTCTGAGTAATGACAGAATCTAGGAAGAGAGATGTAGAGGTAATGCCTATGTTAATTAGTAATATTTTCCACTGCTCTCAGCTTCAACTTCTTATCTGCTGGTGCTATTCCTGCCTCTGTGCTGTGCCATTTTTCGATGATTCGGGCACTTTACACTTAAGCCTTCTTATAATGTTTTTTCTACAAGCGGTATACAAGTGGTATGTTGGGTATTCTAACAGCATCAATGATTTATGGATGCCCTTAGAGGGAACCCAGCACATAGTAAAAGTATAGCACATTTTGTTTACAAAAATGGGAAAGTAAGGCTGTGTAATAAAATGTATATATTGTTTTGAATAAAAATAGTAGCAACAAAAGATGTCCTGTAATGAGATCACCATCTACCCAGCTTTCAGGAACAAGCAGACGTGTGACAAAATGTTTTTTTGAACAACAGTTTTTGCATTTTTTTAAGTGGTTATCATGTTTTCTTTTTTTTGTTTGTGGTTTCTACCTACAGCTTGTAGTAGAAATTAGTGTGAAATCAATTCATGAACCCAGATAGGTATACATGTCTGAAAATCAAACAAAATTAAAAATTCAGTAAAGGGTCATCTTACTGAATAGCTAGGGGTGGGCGTAACTCGGAGTTCTGCGAATGGGTGGAAATAGACATGTTGCACTTCACACGCTGTGATTTAGCACCAGTAACACATTCCCCACTGAAATGTCAGTGCAAATGGCACCAAGGGTGCAGTACTCAAATTGATTTTGCTGCTGCTCGAGTAAATTTTCTACTGGAGTGGAAGCCTTCTGACCGCAACCGGTTGTGGCAACCTGTGTTACAAAAATCTCACCGGATGTCCTCCAGTCAGCCAGAAATCACGCTTGGGGACATCAAATCTCGCTCACACTCACCAAATTACCATTCGGGAATCACATGTGAGAAAATATTCTGAAACAAGGTGATTATCGAAATTTGACCAGACAAGAGTGGCACAGGGTTACCAAAATTCTGCCAATTCCACTGGTGATGCAGAATATTCTTCCCACTCCTATAGGTAACTCATGATTCCCAAAGAAAAAAATCATTGGAATAAAAATAATGAAAATAAGTGGGGGAAAATAAAAAAGATTACATTTTCATATGTAAATTTCTGCTCCAATTGCTGATTTACCAAGATAATGTAGCATTATGTCAATGAGACCCTTCTGGTCACAGGGAAATGTACTGTTTGGGAAACACAATATCCGAGCCTACAACTGAACTAGAGTTCATAATCATATTCTATTGTGTACTGACCATGCAGAAAATCATATGGCAAAATCTAATGAATGAATATTAGGTATGAAGGAAACCTATGCATTTTTTAACTTTCCCAATGACACTGAGGTTAGAAATAGTGGGTATATTTGCAACTCTGAATTTGGGGTTACTCATACTGTTTTTATGATTTAGAGAGCATTTTGTCAAATGTGCTTTTTTTTTGCATACTGGCTTGCAATTAAAAGCAGATAGAGAGAAATTCAATTGGTGATTAGAAATGTTTTACTAGTCTGTATTCATACAGTTCATCTGATAAACTTGGTACCCAAGTTCTGTGGCCGGGCCTTTCGCCCATGACCCAAATAGGCTCCAAAACCCAGCATGAAGACATCAAATTTTCACCATGAAAATTGACCAATTTTGGCAATGTGGGTAACTGTGGTATTTGGGCTTGGTCTTGACCATCACCAAGGGAAATCTATTAAACCCAGACATTTCTAAAAAACTAGAAACTGAGCAAAGTCCAGAGTGGTTTCCCTTGTGTGGATACAACAATGTTTTCTTACCCAGAATGCCCTGAAAACCTCAAACTGTGGCTAAAAATCACTCCTTTTCTGCACATTTCTGTGAGAGAAAGTTCTGAAATCTATGGAGATCCACACAAATCCTACCATTAAGTGTTACCACACTTCTTTCAATGAACATGGTATCTCACATTTGTGATTTGGGCTTTAAACCGCGAAACGATAGGCCCCAAAGCACAACATGGAAACAATAAACGTTTGCCATGAAAAATGATCCATTTTTTTTTATTAGGATAGATATAGTATTTTGGCCTAGGCTTGGCAACAAGCCAGTGAAACCTACTAGACATAGACATTTCTGCAAACTAGACTTCTAGGAGAGTCTACTGTGGTGTGACTTGCATGCATCACACACTATATTGTTGCCCAAAATGCACTGCAAACCTCAAACTTTGGCTGGAATCATGCACTTTCGTCAGATTTCTGTGACAGAAAGTTCCAGAATCTGTGGGAACCCACAGCATTGCTACCACCCAGCATTCCCATAATTCTCTCAATAAAAAGGGTAACCACCTTTGTCCGGCTGGGCCTGTACACTCACAACATTGCTCTCTTTCCAGCAGTACCTCTCCCATCAAATCAGTGCTCAAGGGTCAAAGTTACGCAGATCATGTCTAATGGCACCACCTTCTTCCACTTTCATTACTGTGACATCAGTGTACAGTTTTCTCCACAATACATGAATTAAATAAAACAAACACAGGGCACAAGTGTAGCTGTTCCCTTGCATTTTTAATTTTTTTCAAAGAAAATTCTTATGGTGCTTGTGTCAGAAAAATATTCTTTGTGAATGAGATGGAAGAAACATTCATGTTCACTGCACTACAAAGATAATACTGTGGGCATTAGTGGTTTGTCCACTCCATTAAAGTGGTTAATTTCCCCCTCACTGTCACTGTCATTATATTGTGGTCACCTGGCTTGACTGTTTTAGCGTTCTGAGGTGGCTGGTGTATGTCATGAAGATGCTGGGAATGTAGGCCCAGTCTAGTTTTCAGCAGAGTGGGGCTTGCTGTCAGATTGCACTAATCTTGTGCACCGGCTCCAAAGGGAGCAATGTTCTCTTTCGGCTCTCACCGCCTCCACCAATGAACACATAGGGTCAGGGGTCAAATAAGGAAAAGGATAAGAGAGAAAACAAAGACAGAGAACTCCACACACTGCCTTGTCACTTCTGAAGCGGTCAAGGAAGTCTGCAACTGTAGTGGATCACTACAAGATGAAAATATATTTTAATTAAATTCAATTTAAGTGTTTTTGTATAGCACACTGTTGTAATTGTAATTGTACTTACATAGCACTTACTACCCCTGATGAGGCGTTGAAGAGCTTTTCAGCAAGTAGCAGGGTACTCCTGAACAAAAAAAGGATTAGTGGTGAATTAGTATAGGGAAATGTGAGTTAATTTGAGCAGTGGACATGCAAGTCTGTTAGCTGAACCGAATAGGATAACGGAGGGATGGAGGGGGTAAGGGTCAAGAAAATTATTTGTGAGATCATAGTAGCAAGATAAAGTTTGGGATGAGTCAAAGGAGAAATGGAGGGGGGAAGAGTCTCTAGAAATGGATTTGGGAGATTATACCAGTAAAATGAGGTTTGAGATTTGCCAAAGGAGGGATGCTTGAGGGAAGAACTTAGAAAGGGTTGTTTGGGAGATCACAGTAGTAAAATGAGGTTTGGGGTGATCCAAGGAGGGATAGAGTGGGGAAGAGTCATGATTAGAAAAGATGTGTCTTTAAGGGTTTCCTTAAGAATCTTTGCATTCACAATACTAAGCATAATTGTGAATGTATATATAGTATAATATAGCAATACCACTATACGTATTAGAACCTCTCCTGTCGAATAACTACCTCAACCTTCATCACTATACATACTCTTATGGATGATGAGTAAAGTTTCCATTTGACATTTGTCGAACTGCAAAATAATGAACACCATTAACACCTTGTTGCTCCCTACCCTATGTAATATAAATATTCATAGACTGGAAATCTAATACGTTGTATACAAGAGTTGTAAATACATACATGTGCAATTGATCTCTTAAGAACCTTCCTATTCTTTCAGAGGAATCCTAGCCTCAAGAGTACAGATAATTGTAACTCAGTCTTAAGTGTTCAAATACATATACAGGAATCAGTTCAATAGTTAATTTTCAACAACACACAATATCAGGACACTTTTTTGTAATCTAGAATTTCCACAGAGCAATCCTTTAGAAAGCAATAGGTCTTACAACTGCAATCTGAGATCCATGTATGAGGTCAAGGCTGCAGCAACATTGTAACATGATTACCTTGCAAATTATGCCATGAACCGCGAGGAATTTATACCACCGGGTCCAAAATGGCTGCCATCTCTCTAGGCATGTAAGAGTTTGTGACAGCTGGGAATCATAGTCACTGCCAGAGCACTGCCGGGCAGTACGACCTCTACACACGTGTAGCTTGAAAGCCAAGAGTACATGCACTTGGTGATGACTCTGTGTGATCAGCGTCAAAGTGCTGCTTCCCTGCACATGCAACACACTAAGGGCTAAGTAGTACCTTCATCTTTTTTCATATCTCATAATGGGATTCACTTCATGAGTAAAGATTCTGAGGAGGAAGCGTAGAAGTAAGAGCAATGAGGATGGTTAGCAAGTAAATGTGGCACTATTTTTTCTGTTAATATGACAGCTTCAGAATTAGAGAGAGGGTTTTCTCATGTTCTGGTTTTACTACTTTGGGAAATCTGCCTTTTCTTTGTGACCAATCTGCATTTTTCAGCTTTTGCAAGAGTCCATATTTTTGCTTCTGTTAGACTTCTGTGCGCGTTAATCCTGCTAGTGACTGGTAAAGTGCCTATGCTCTCCATTTAAACATGACCCATTTGGCATTTTCCCATTTGGTATATTTACTTTGCATATAAACCCCTAGTATATGACACAAAATGTACCCAAGGCCTGTAAGTTAAATGTCACCAGTGGACTACAGCACCTAGTGTCCCATTCACTACAGTGACAGTGTAAAACATGGTTTCATGTCTACCATTGTAGCGTGACGGAAGCAGTGTAAAAAATTTGTCTTGTCAAAATAAACACTTTTGACAGGTCAAAACCTCCCTTTTAAAAATTAAGTGACCCCTATGTAGGCCTTGCCACCTACAAGACAGGGCGCATGGTATTTAAAAGTACAACATGTAAACAAATTATTTTTAGATATCCTTACATGACTAGCACTAAAGGCTGTTTTCACTGTAGGAGGATTGACAAACTCAGATTACAGATTAAAATCATACCTCAGAAATGGAGTTAGCTAGAAAAATAATCGAACAACTATTTTAAAAGTTAATAAAAATCCAATTCAATGATGGTCAACATTTTGTTAAAAATTCAGGAAACGTAACTTCGGGAAGTTATCTTTTCCCTGTCTGAAGTTCCTGGACGATCATTTGCATTGGCTCTCAAACGTCTGCCAGCCGGTGATTGGCATTTGATTAGGTGCCTTCCAGGAGCAAACAGTAGGTTAGCCTGCACTGGCAGCGATGACCTCTCTGAACCTCCCAAAATATGCAGGGTGGGGACTGTGAGCATAAACTCCTGCCAGAGTTTCAAAGCCTGCTTGACAGGTCTGCTGGGTTTACATATAACATATTGGGGCACACCTGAAAGGCAGAAAACAGTATACCAAGATAATTCTTGTGTATCCACTATCTGTTGGGTGAAGGACCTTACTTCGTCCAGCCAGAACTCTGTCACTGAGATTTTTGTATAACACGGGGGCACACTTGAAGTATGGAAACAAGATGTCAAGACAACTTTTGTGTATCCACTGTTTAGTTGCTGCTGAACTCTGTTTTGTTTTACCATACCTCTGGCTCTGGGTTTATTATGGGTACAGTGGCTGCCCCAAAGTTAGATGTGTGAGGGCACAAGGATTACCATAGTAAACTCTTGCATATCCCCAGTCCTGAGAGCTCAAGTTTAGTGTGGTGAAGACTTTTGCCTTCTTGGAAATGGCCAAAGTGGAACAGGTTGACCCTGGGAACTTTTACCTCATAGGTTAGGGCATGTCCAGGAGTTATACCCATCCACTAGCTTGTGCCAGAGATTAATGTGGCACTTCCAGGTACCCACTTAAGAACACTCCTGAACCTGAGAAGGAAAGAAGAGTACTCGACCTGCTGTCTGACCCGAAAAGAGCCCTGAAGGACTGAACCTGCTCACTGTTGTAGCCAGGCCGAAAAAGTGGACTCCAAGGGTCATAGGGTTGACCTCCTTAAAGCCTCATGGATACACTACACCACAAGAGTTGTTTCTTGCAATTGCACAGCTGACCAATGGAAACTGGACCTGGACTGGACTCTGATGTTGGCCTCTGCCAAACTCCCTGTGAATCTTGCATGCCTCCTCTAAGATCCTGCAGGGCTTTAGAAGTGCACTCCTAGGGTGAATCAGGTCTTAAAAGGTAAAATCCTTGAGCAGGACAAATATGGTTAATGTATACGACTGGCCCTCTCTCATGTTTAGGCTCAATTTTTGTCTGGGTCCTGGTATATTGCAACCATAGACTATCATTGCCACTTTGTGCTTCTTGGCACTATTCCTACTTAACATTTTTTTTAAAAACACATCTCCAGCTTCCCTTGTTGGATTTTTGTCATTTTGTTTATTCAATTTCACTCTTTTAGCATTTTTATTGTTTTGCGTTTTTACTTTATTATAGTTCTGGTACTGCATAAATACTTTACACATTGTCCCACCCCAGAGGCAATGTTCCAAAGTTCGATAAGCCTACAATTAAATCACCAATAATCTTGCAAGAATATGATAAAAAACTAAATTCTTCATTGTTCTTTTCAATTTCCTTCATAAAATACAGCCAGACAGCTGATGCGTTTTATCCATATACCAAGGTCTTCCTCAGGGCTTGTAACTTAAAAGTAATATCCAAACAGTTTCAGTCTTCATTCTTCTTAGATGATTCACACATCATTAGTTTTGATCATGAGTAGATCTGTTCAGTCTCAAAGGAATTTCCCTCAAACATATGTAAATTTACGCCGGCATACACAGCATAATTGTGCACATATGCTATTACTCATACTACCCGTGTCACACACGGCGTAGTTGTACACGTTTGTACACATGCATACATGTGATCACGCATGCACGCCCACACACATACAGGTGAATAGTTAAAGATACTATCAATTATTTTAGGTGCTAATAAAGTTTTAAATATATTTGAATCAAATTATTTTGCCAGGGCATGGGTTCCCTATTTTATCTGAGTTTCTTGGCAACGTGCTTGGCAATATTCATCAGTCACATCAACAGCACATGTAAGGCAGCACATCAGGCCCAGCTCATCCTCAATGTCCCTCGTCCTTGGTGAATTCTAGAGCTGTACTCAAGTTCACCTGCCTCTCCTACACTTGCACTGTCCTCTCCAGTATCACCCAGATTACAGCGCAATTTTGGGACCAACATTTGCATGCACAGCCGGCGCAAAATGAGATTTGTAGCTACTGACCACGAAAAAGCTGCATTTCTGCAATTCCTGTGGGCAGGTGACGAGGTCACTCTTGCACAGGTTGGTCGGTAAAAATGTCAGTGAAATAGAAATATATGGGTCCAGTATTATGTAAGCAGGTGTCAAGTGAGCTAGAATGCAGTGGGAGGAGGAGGCTTGGTTCCAATCCAGCATGTCCTTCGAGCAATGCTCATGGGCGTCAATTCACCAAAATGCCAGGGGTAGCAGAAGTGACATCACACGCCCTTTGACCTCCACTTTCACTCACACATATATACTGACACACTCTCTCACATAAGCACACTCTCGCTTGCAAGCAGGCGCACAACACACATTTACCTCAGCTGCCATGAGAGAGCACATTTACATTTTTATTATACTAATAGTGAATATTTTTTATTATTCACTATTAGTGTAATAAAAACCTCACAGAAAATAAAAAAGAGCAGAGCCCCAACTGATGTCCATGAGGTCGAGCTGCCACTGTGTTCTTGGCACTGAATTTGCCACCTCTGAAGCCAGGGGTCGCAACGGCAATGCCAAGGGTCGCAAAAGGCAAGTTGCGACCCCTGACTACCCCTAAATGACGAGCATGGCAAAGCTGACTTTAGTGGCGGGAGAGCGGAGCTAGAAAGCTGTTCTCCCCATCCCGAGGGGACCTGAGGCAAGCCATTTAGATCTGTTAATCAAAATACATTCTGACTCATTCTGTGCGTGTTTTACAGTCTGTAATTGCTTTTTAATTGAATTAGAAGCGAGCGAAGAAGGGGAGAGGGGATGGAAGAGAGTGAAAGGCAAGTGGGGGCGGGGGCGAGGAGGTAAAGAGACAAGAGTGAATGATAGAAAGGGGGTGCTTGAAAGGGGAGGAGAGAAGACAACTAAAGACAGGGAAAGGAGGGGAATGATGACATTTGAAGGTGGGAGGAGATGACATGTGAAGACACTGAACGGCTGAGGAGGAGATGGAGGGTGATATCTAAAGGTACGACGTGACAAGGAAAGAATAAAGACATTGAAGGACAGGGTGATGTGAGGGTGGGTGTGACAGAGTGAGGTTTGGGAAAAAAAACCTGAGAGTGAATGTGTAAAGCAGGAGATGATGGATGGTGGCTGGATACAATGATGAGAATAAAGTGGGATGAGGAGACAATAGGAATCAGGGGAAACTAGGGATAGCACCAGAGGAGGATGAGGCGGCGATGACTGTCATGACCTTGATTGGTTGGTGGATGTCAGTATCAATGGACTCACCCTACCTGCACTTGCACGCGCCTTTAGTGAGCAATTTGTGGCTCTAACAATTAAGAACCAAATACTTCAAGATAATTCTGAGTACTATAGTCATTAAAACTGTACAGTAGGCACATGACATAGGGGACTACCTACAGATCAATTTAAATGAGCACATTTAATATTTGGTAAAGCACAGCTAAGTGCCATGCGATGAGGCCTGCACTATATAAATACCACAATAAAATAAAAAATACAACTTTTATATCCATCAGGGTACATGCCTGTATCAGGCTGATCAGGGAAGACATTGCCTCGAAAGATGGATATGGGGCACCACCCTCCCTGTGCACGCCACCCTCTGTGGTTAGCCACTCTCAGTTTGTGATGCAGTGTTTTAACTGATCACTGTCTTTGCCACCGTGTTATGTGGAGGTTTACACGGGGAGAAAGGACAAAGAGTGGGATGTTTGGGATGGTTGAAGCGTGAGGCCTGTGGTATGGACGTTCAGCTTTCACATCATTTCTGTGTCAGGAAACGTTCTCTTAATGTTCCTCAATAAAACTTTCCATCAATGACAGGGGCTAATTACTACACTTTTCCCCTTTTGTGACATATGCCATCCTAGACTGCTGTGGTAAGAGGCATTGTTGCACTGCAAGGCAGGTCGTGCTGTGGAAACAGTTCCCTGGCAACGAGGAAAGAAAGGTCCCAGACCCTGCAGTCTGTTCTGGGCTCAATATGCCACCAGTTGCCCCGCCCGAGAATGTCACAGTCTAAGACACCTTCCAGTGGCAACGCAAGGGTGTGATGGGGCCTTTTGCTAGCAGGGACTCGGTCCCACCATCCATCAGATTGGTAGTAGTAAGCAACTTAATTTGTGGTGCTGGTCCCCTTACTCCGCAGGGTCCTGGTACCACAGCTGACCCTACACTATTGATAATACACCCCTGAGGCCTTCCATGCACCAGCAACCAAGTGGTTTAAAAGAGGACCAATCCCGTGCCAGGATACTTTCACAACAGGAGCCTTTTTGACCAGTCCCAGTGTTACATGCTTTGTCTCTCCGGCACTAGCCTTTGGCTTCCATTTTACCTGCCTATGTGGCATCTCCGTAGGTTTGCTAAAGAGATTCCAGGTTTGCTTACTTCCCCCAGAGACTTACCCCCTTTTACCCCACCTACTTGCCACCTGTGCCAACAGTGAGCAATTGCTGTTCCAAAGCCCTAAACCAGAAACAACAGGAGCAGAGGTGGCAGAGAGCTGCAGAGGACCAAGTGAAACAACGTGGAGGTAAAGAACAAACAGATGAGGGGAGGGTTGAGGGAGCAACCAGATAAAGCAAAAGATAGTGAGAGACAGCGAAAGATGGAGATAAAGGAAAAGAGAGGGAGTAAAAGTAAGAGAGAAGGAATGAACGGACAAAAAGTCAAAGAACGACAGAGAGAGAAAGAGAGAGAGAGCGAGAGAGAGTAAAGAAAGTTACAGAAAGGGGAAGAAAATAACAGAAAGGAAGCCAGGCAAGACAAAGGGACTGTGGAAATAGAGCGAAAGAGAGAACAGATGTGGGAAGAAGGGAAGTAAGAAGAAGAAAGAAGAAACGAGTGGGAAGAGAAGGTGTTCAAAGTGTACACATGGAAAAGAAAAGAGAGCACGCACAAGAATGTATGTATGCAAGAGGAAAGAGACGGAAAGAGAGGATGAGGTGAAGAGAAAACGAAATAAGGAAAGACAAGAGAGCAGACAAGTAGGGTGACCACCTGGCATTGAGGCAAATTCTGGACAGGACTGTAAAAAATTCAGGACAAAGGGTCAAAATTCAGGACAAAATTTCAGGACAAAGGGTCAAAATTCAGGACAAAAATTCAAGAACAAACATCAGTTTTACAGACACACGCAAGAGAGGCCATGCCTCACTGTGTTATCAGTGCATTTATTTACTCTTTTTTAACACAGCACTATTTATTCACTGTGGTCTTTTTGTGATTGCCTCCTGGTATGCTACATTCAGGTGTCACATTACGTCCTTGTTCAGTAGTAAATTAATGCCCTTCAGTATTGCAGCAAGGCCATCACCCCTACCCAAATCTACCCGATCTTTCCTGAAGAGAAAGTAACAGCAAATTTTTGATTATGTTTCTGAACATTTTAAAACCCCTGGCAAACAGTTTGGGAAACGTTAAGGTAATTAACCTTATGCTAGTTTAAACAGATTGAACAAACATCTGGCTTACCCCAACCGCCCATGGACTTTCAACCTAATTTTGTTTTAAAGAGGCAGGGTAGATAGTGTGGGCGACAGTCTCATGCCTAATGCCAGATTGTGAGGTACCCACAAGTTGTCTGTAGTCTCACAACACTAGAATGTATGTCTGGGACTCTACATTTATCTCAGAAATGGGAGCCCAGTCTACCAATCAAAGATAATAAAAGAGGAGAATGAAATCGAGAGCAAATGGGAGATCCACGGCAAGTAATTCAAAGGGTTGTTGCTAAAAACTGGATGAATAAAGAAGAGAAGAACAAGGTGGAACAATTCCTAAAATCAGACAAGATGGGTCCACCAAGACTATTTGAAGGTATTGGCCACCTGGGGAGTTGTCTCTGCACACAGGAGCGAAACAGAAGGGGCACTGTCAAGTGGTTGAACAAGCAACACCCATCCACCTTGGCAAACTCTTCTGGTGCAATGGTCTGCTGTTAGTGCTTTTGAAGGGTGAGCAGGGGCCAGACCCCTTGCAAGGTTATGCAAGGCAATTGCCCGCTTTGTCCATGTCTTTATATGGTTTTGAAATTGAGCAAAAGCCAAACTAGAGATCTGGGTTATCCCTAAGTGTCACGTACACATGGAATCTTCATAATATTTGGGATGTAAATTGCACAAACAAAATTTGCAAATTTTAAAATGTAATTAGTGTTTCTTTAACATATGGAACTGTTTTCGCCTTTATATACAATTAGATCTCAGATTGAACTGGGAACCAGTTACCTTTTGATACCTAGTGATTAATATCTACCATTCTTACACTGATTTCCAGGATGAAAATCTCAGCAGAGCGAACGGTCCCTCCAAGCCCAGTTTGCTTTTTGGTCTTCTCTTCTGCTTTCTGTAGAGGCCACGTAGCACTAGTGAAGATGGGGTGCTACCCCAATGATAGTATTATTTTGCAAGCCTTACCCTGCTTGTCCTTCATTCCTTCTTCAGACAGGCCACACATCTGATTTGGTCACTGCGGTGCCATCGGGAGCTCTTTCCACTCTAAAGCTAACTGTGACTGCAGGTGGATTAGGTCTTCTGGACTTAGAATGCTATTATTCAGCTGCACAGGTCCAATGGGTGGCTCGCTCGCTTTCCGCCCACCTCCTTGCATGAGAAGGGGTTTACCAGTAAGGACTTTTAAGAAAGGCTTAATGCACTGCTCAGTAAACTCACTGACACAAAGAAACCCTATGCTCCTGCACTACCTTTGCTAAGCCTTCCCACTCGCACAGGATGGCTGCGCTCAGAGCAAATCCATCAGTGGCATGTTGCAGGTGTCTTAAAATTGGGGACTTTGTTTCTGAACAGTGAGCTACTAAATTTCCAAACCCTTGTGGCAGACTACCATCTTCACCCCGGTCAACTCCTTACTTACAACCACCTTAAATAATCATTAAATGCCCTATTTCATGTCTGCCACCTAGCACTAAACCTACAAGAGGTGTGCCAGAAGCTCTGTACCATAGGAAATGGTGGAAAACTGATAGAATGGGTGTACAGACCTATCCTGCAACATGGAAACCACTCCAGGTCTTCTCGTCATACTACCTGGGTGATTGATGTGGCCAAACCTCTGCAAGATATGGACTAAAATACTGGACTTTCCCCACAAAGTATCCTACAGCTGTCACTTTAAGTAAATTCATAGTGCTTCCTTGTGAATGCATTCTGCCCGTTGCTTGCCATTGGCCTTCTGGTTTGCAACTCACAATTTGTTGCTTTCAATTTGCTGGCTTTATTTGTTTTAGGCTATGCAGCTTGGATTCATCCATTCCCTTGCCAAAACCTTATTTACAGTATCCTGCCGAGTGCTCTCTCTCTGTAAACAGGCCTGTAAATCTTGTTCTTATCTTATCATATTTGCTGTGCATTCAGAGAACAAAGTCAAATGTTAGGCTCTGTCTTCGGTGGGAACTTAGGGGGTCATTCTGACCTTGGCGGACGGCGGAGGCCATCCGCCAAGGTACCGCCGTCAGAACACCGCACCGCGGTCGAAAGACCGCGGCGGTGATGCTGACATTTGCCCTGGGCTGGCGGGCGGCCGCCAAAAGACCGCCCGCCAGCCCAGGGCAAATCAACCTTCCCACTAGGATGCCGGCTCAGAATTGAGCCGGCGGAGTGGGAAGGTGCGACGGGTGCAGTTGCACCCGTCGTGTATTTCAGTGTCTGCTGGGCAGAAACTGAAATACTTTTTGGGGCCCTCTTACGGGGGCCCCTGCCGTGCCCATGCCATTGGCATGGGCACGGCAGGGGCCCCCAGGGGCCCCGCGGCACCCCCTACCGCCATCCTGTTCATGGCGGGAGAGCCGCCATGAACAGGATGGCGGTAGGGGGTGTCAGAATCCCCATGGCGGCGGAGCGCGCTCCGCCGCCATGGAGGATTCAGACGGGCAGCGGAAAGTCGGCGGTACACCGCCGACTTTCCGTTTCTGGGCGCGGCTGAACCGCCGCGGTCAGAATGCCCAGCGGTGCACCGCCAGCCTGTTGGCGGTGCTACCGCCGACCTCCGCCATGGCGGTAATTACCGCCATGGTCAGAATGACCCCCTTAGTGTTTACTTTCCTTTCTCTTACTTCAAAGTGACAGGATTTATGCGACAATCTTGCTGGATACTGGGGTTAGGAAAGAGTTTTTTCTATTACATGACAACATTTAAATAAACTTCAGAATATATCAGAATTAGAAGTACAAATCGAGCAAATTTTTGTTAATTCTGAACTGTGCTGGAAACAAATACCTTTACATGATTAAAACAAATCATTGCATTAGGTGATGCAATTTCCACACATCATCGTCTGTGCATGGTAGAGTTTGATTTGAAAAACTGTGGGGCATATTTGTACCCCGTTTGCGCCAAAATTGCGTTTTTTTTTGGACGCAATTTCGAGGCAAAACTAACTCCGTATTTATACTTTGCCGTTAGACGCGTCTAGCGCCAAAGTTCATGGAGTTAGCGTCATTTTTTTGCGTGGACACCTACTTTGCGTTAATTATATGCAAGGTAGGCGTTCCCGTCTAAAAAATCGACTCCGAGGCATGTGCGTGGGATTTATACTCCCGGGCAAAAATCAAGCCCGGGAGTGGGCGGGTCAAAACAAATGACGTACGGCCGCTTTTGCGCCGTTTTTTAGCGCCTGCAAAAGGCAGGCGTTAAGGGACCTGTGGGCTCTGAAGGAGCCCACAGGTGCCCCCCCATGCTCCCAGGGACACCCCCTGTCACCCATGCCCACCCCAGGAGGACACCCAAGGCTGGAGGGACCCATCCCAGGGACATTAAGGTAAGTTCAGGTAAGTGTTTTTTTTTTTTTTTTTGTGGCATAGGGGGGCCTGATTTGTGCCCCCCTACATGCCACTATGCCCAATGACCATGCCCAGGGGACAGAAGTCCCCTGGGCATGGCCATTGGGCAAGGGGGCATGACTCCTGTCTTTGCTAAGCCAGGAGTCATTTCTATGGGGGTTGGGAGTGAAACAAAATGGCGCAAATCGGGTTGAGGCGAAAAAATTGCCTCAACCTGACTTGCCCCATTTCTTGACGCCCAAGCTCCATATCCCCCTACGCCGGCGCTGCCTGGTGTACGTCGTATTTTTTAACGCACACCAGACGGCGACGGCGGCTAACGCCGGCTAACGTCATTCAATAAATACGGCGCCCGCATGGTGCTTCAGAATGGCGTTAGCCGGCGCTAATTTTTTTGACGCAAAACTGCATTGGCGCAGTTTTGCGTCAAAAAGTATAAATATGGGCCTGTATATCTGTGCAAATGTAATGGTCATTTCAGTAAAAAATTTGTTGTCTGTAATGGCAGTGTGTTAGCATACCATCCATACTGCACTCCACTCTGCTCTGCACCACTACACACCACTGCACCCTACTCTGTATCACTCTACTTTACTCCACTCCGTGCCACTGCAATCTTCTCCATTCGGAACCACTCCACATTATGACACTGCACTCAATGCTACTTCACACTATGCCTCTCTACTCTACTCTGTACCACTCTACTCTATGTCACTGCACTTTACGCCTCTCTACACCACTGCGCTCTGCTCGTCTGCACGCCATACCACTCCAGTCTAGGCAACACCAATCTAATCCGCACAACTCCACTCTCTGCCACACTGCACTGTACGCCACTGCACTCTAAGCTAATACACTTTATGCTAATGCACTTTACTTTGTAACACTCAACTCTATGCCCCTGCACTCTACATCAATGCATTGTACATCACTCTAATCTACTCTGCACCTCTGCCCTCTATGCCACGGGACTCTACACTACTTTACTCTATGCCATCACACTCTATGCTACTTTATGCAACTCCACTCTACCCTGCACCTCTCCACTCTAAGCCACCTCACTCTACTGTGAAATAATCTACGTTATGCCACTGCACTCTGTGCCACTGCATTCTATGCCACTGCACTCTACCCTGCACCTCTCTACTCTATGCCACTGCACTCTACTCTGAAACAATCTATTCTACGCCACTGTATTCTATACCAGTGGTTCCCAACCTTTGGTCCGGGGACCCCTGGGGGTCCAGGAAGCCTTCTCAGGGGGTCCGCGAGAGCCTAGAAAATTTAAAAATATTAACAAATATTGACAAATTTGGTCCCCAGCTTCCAGTAATGACTCAGGCGGGGGTCCCCGGATTCCAATGATGATTCAGTGGGGGTCCTTGGGTTCCATTAATGTTAAAGTGGGGGTCCACAGAAATCAAAAGGTTGGGAACCGCTGCTCTATACCACTCTGACCACTGCACTCTAGTTCAATGCACTCTACACCACTGCAAGCTGACACTGCAACACTGCACTGGTCCCCACTATGCTCTACACCACTCTGCTCTGTACTACTGCACTCTGCACCATTATAGTCTATTCCACTGCATTCTATGCCACTCTACTCTGCCCAATGCCACTCTATGCAACTGCACTCTACACCAGTGCACTCTAAACAACTGCACTGTATGCCACTGCCCTTTACTCTGCACCACTGTACTCTATGCCACTGTTCTCTGTACCACTCCATACCACTGCACTTACACTCTACTCTGCAACTCTGCACTCTACACCACTCTACTCTATGCCACTGCACTATACTCTACTCTACACCACTCTACAATACTCCACTCTGCACCACTCTACACCACTGCACTCTATGCCCCATGAGTCTACTCTGCACTCTGTGACACTGCACCACTCTGCATTACTGCACTCTCTGCTACATTATTGTATGCCACACTACTCCACTGCACTCTATGTAACTCTACCCCATGCCACTCTATGCCACTGCACCCTGCGCCAATGCACTCTAAACAACTGCACTGTACGCCACTGTCCTCTACTCTGTACCACTGTACTCTACGCCACTGCTCTCTGTGCAACTCTACTCCACTCTACATCACTGCACTGACACTCTACTCTGCAGCGTTGCACTCTCCACCACTGTACTATACACCAATGTACTATGTACTACTGCATTCTATGCCACTGCACTCTATGCCACTCTACTCTGCATTACTCCACTCTACAGCACTTTGCTCTACTCTGCACCACTCTACACTATGCCACTGCACTCCCTGCAACGTGAATCTATTCTGCAATCTATGCCACTGCACCACTCTACACTACTGCTCTCTCTGCTACTCCATTGTATGCCACTCTACTCCACTGCACTCTATGCCACTCTACTCTGTCCCACGCCACTGCACTCTAAACCACTGCACTCTACGCTAACGCACTCTAAACAACTGCACTGTACCCTACTGCACTGTACTTTGCACCACTGGGCTCTATGCCACTGCTCCTATGCCAGACAACTCCACTCCACACCACTATGCCACTAACTTTAAGCCATGCTGAACAGCAGCTACTCTGGTGTACAACATGGCTAATGGCTAAAACACATTAGCAAAGCCAATAGCTCTTTTGTAGATGAGACGTATTGGCTTTGCCAATGTTTGTTAGTACTATGAGGTACCGAGGTACCTGAAAGAACTGTGAAAAATACAATTACATCATAATAAAGGCTGCTACAAAATGCTCAAATACATTTCGGTTAAATAAAAAAAAGTGCTTCTCAAATACAGATTTGAATAATATACAGTTTATACCTAGTACTAAAAAATTTTATACCACTCCATTAAAACCACACACTCCACAGCTTACCTTAGAACACCATTACAATACCTCTCTAAAAGAAATATCTTTGCCACCAGACAACTTCAAGTGACTCCTTTTAGTAAAGTCAATGCAGGTTTTCAAGCCCCTTTGTATTTGCAGATTTACCAGTTTGGCACATTTGCATGTCTTTAGGGAAGGAGACCCCCTGGCAAGAATGTCTGATTCTTATCTGTCTGCCCCTCCCTCCGAGCACAGGAGACTCCCTGCCTTCCAGTCCAGCTGGGGAAACTGATCTGCCCATAATTTCGCCCTGCCTCCGTTGCCCTTTAGGTGAAAGGCTAAAATTACAGACAAATGCCGTCCGTTAAAGCTTTCATCACGGACAACGGACGGCAGGGCGAAATTACGGACAGTCCGTGAAATTTACGGACGGGTGGTCACTCTACAGACAAGAGGACCAAAAGACATGACAAAGAGGTGCGGAGGAAGAAATAATGAAAGAAGGAACGAGATAACATGGAGGTGGAATGAACAGAAGAGAGAGATAAAAGGAAATAGCGTTAAAGAAAGGGTGAGTGGCAGAAAGTACAAAATGGCGGGGGAGGGAGGACATGGACTAGAGAGGAGAGGAAAGAAGAGCGAGTCCAGAGACGGAGAACGCTTCTGCGTTTCTCAAAACTTCTGAACTTTCTTGACATTTAAATGCTTCATGAAATTCTCGATCCTAATTATTTGGTGCCCTTCTGATCCATCACATCAGCGAAGCCCTCCCTGCACTGACACCGTCTGCAGAGACAGCAGCGCCGGGGGCCTGCTGTGAGTGTATCTGCACCTGGCACCAGGAGATGATTATAACCAGCCGCGGGGAGCTCCAGCAGCGGTGGGGGCTCGGGTGGGCTCTGCCAGCTTTCCCTGGGAGAGCCGAGCGGCCATTCTGTGAGCACTCCCCCCAGAGAGTCCCTGTTACTGCCTTCCTATCAGGGGAGTTGTAGGATATGGGGGTCGTGTGAGGCCCCTCTGATTTGCATAAGATGTAACCTCACAGGAAGTGACATCAACTTTGCAAAGTAGCTACTTACCGAGAGTGGATTGCACTAAAATATAAATAATAACCCTAAAAAAATAAGTACATATATTGTAAAACTCGATTAAGTCAAACTACGTTACATTAATTAAACTGGGTGGAAAAGCTAGGTCTCCCCAAAACCGATATGTTTACTCTGATGTTCACTAATTGTTCCAGTGGCGGTTCGCGGGGTGCAGAAGGGGCGGGGCGGTACTCGGAGGGTGTGGACGGTGGGTGTAAATAAAAATGAAATAAAAAAAAGAAGAAAAAAAACCATACCTTCTCTGTCGCGCCGTGCCGCTCCTCTGCCTCCTCCCCTCTCGCTGGTGCTGTGGCCAATCCTGGCGCTGCTCAAAACAGCGTCAGGATTGGCTGGGAGTGCACAGCCAGGGTGTGCTGGGCTGGAGAGAGCCTGTCTGCATGTGTGTTTGGCCGCCCCGATAGGGCCGGCCAAACCTACATGCACAGTGAGGGGGTAGTGCACAGCACTCCCCCTCAGTGCACGTCACCTCTATGGCCCCGCCCCTTTCAAAGAAAAGGAAAATAAACATAGTTTATTATGCTTTTCTTTGAAAGTGTTTGCAGCTGCTGCTGCTGGCGGTGGGGGGGGGGGGTGGGAGGGGGTGACACTCCTCCGCCCTAATGGAGGAGCCACCCCTTATGGTTTCCAAACTAGTGCATCTTTAAAGTTCCAAAACAGATCGTCCCAGAGCTAAACAGAGGATCTTCAGGTGACTCCTCAACCCTCCCATCTCAAGGTAAGGCAATTGTTTTTTTGTGGCACGGGGGATCAACATAAGGTGATACAGGATGGGTCAGGTGAGTGACCTGCAAGTCCTGCAGAAAACAATAGAAAGCTTCGATAGCAAAAGATAACCACACCCACAGACTGAGCACGTAAACACAGCAATTACTCTCAAACTCTGGGACTTATTTATAAGCCCCTGTGTGCTGCCGGGCCATCACTTTCAGTGACAGTCTGGTGGCGCACATTGCAGGGCCATATCTGCAAGGCCACCCTGCGTGGCTTTTCAAGGCCTTGTAGATATGGTCTCGCCCTGTGATACAAAGGCATGCCATGGGCGTTACGGTGGATGTTCCCACATAACAGCCATAACATTTGACACATTCCCAGATTTACTAAATATCGTAAACCTGGGAATGCATCAAAAGCCTACTCCTCCCCTGGGGAGGCATAAGGGAGGTGCAACAAGGAAAAATACCTTTATTTCTCCTCGTTGTTCCTTTTTCTATGTGTGCTGCATTCTACAGCACACATAGAGGAAAACGGCTCTCATGATTGTTTTTTGTGCAGGAAGGTGTCCCTGCAACTCAGGCACCCTTGCACCATGGTACAAAGGTGCCTTTGTTGGTGCATGGCAGCCCATTGTGCGCTAGAGCAGCGGAAAGGGACAGGAAAACATCATATCTCATAGATACAGGGCCTCATTCTGACCCTGGCCGGCGGCGGCAGCCGCCGGCCTGGCGAGGCCCGCCAGAATACCGCTGCACGGTCAAAAGACCGCCGCGGGTATTCTGGGTTTCCCGCTGGGCTGGCGGGCGACCGCCAGAAGGCCGCCCGCCAGCCCAGCGGGAAACACCCTTCCATGAGGATGCCGGCTCCGAATGGAGCCGGTGGAGTGGAAGGGGTGCGACGGGTGCAGTTACACCCGTCGCGATTTTCAGTGTCTGCATTGCAGACACTGAAAATCTTTGTGGGGCCCTGTTACGGGGGCCCCTGCAGTGCCCATGCCATTGGCATGGGCACTGCAGGGGCCCCCAGGGGCCCCACGACACCCCATACCACCATTCTCTTCCCGGCGGCCAAAACCACCAGGAACAGGATGGCGGTATGGGGGTCGGAATCCCCATGGCGGCGCAGCAAGCTGTGCCACCATGGAGGATTCCCCAGGGCAGCGGGAAACCGGCGGTACACCGCCGGTTTTCCGTTTCTGACCACGGCTGTACCGCCGCGGTCAGAATGCCCATGGGAGCACCGCCAGCCTGTTGGCGGTGCTCCCACGGTCGTTGGCCCTGGCGGTTTTTACCGCCAGGGTCAGAATGACCCCCACAGTGCCTTCCTGGCCTTTTCCTTTGAAACAGGGCATCACAGCAGGAATCCTTGCAGCGCTGCCCGGCGCCAAAACCTCGTTAATGAGGCCCTCTGTTTTTGTTTTTCAGGGATGCAGATCGATGAACTAACTTAAGGATGTGAAGAAGAGAAGGTTAAAAAGGGCCAATATGTGACTAGGTGGAAACTGCCAAAAGGTGCACTGAGCCAGTAATTAAACAGAACAGTAACGAGTTAAAGCAACAAAACAAAAGAGACTAATTATAGTGGATTCTGTGCAGTTTTCACCTATCAGAAAAGGAAATCTAGCAAGTGGAATAGGCAGGTTTGGGAAGGTGCAAACTAAACATATTGTAATCCCAGAGATTTACAGTTTTAACAATTTTAAGTCACATGTCCCTAATGCCAAATTCTAAGGGTCCAGAACCATGCAGCTTGTCTCTTATTTAGTCTAAAAAGAAATAACCAAACTGCACCTGTACTCAGGCCAGCCCGTTGTTATTCTGCACATGATAACGAGCTGGCTATTTTTGTGAGAGCAATCAGAATGACTCTGTGAACATCAACACTAAGGGTGCAGCAGCCTTTTTTCGGTTGTGCACCAAAGACCAAGCCAGCTGAGCCAGGTGAGGCCAGTTTATCCACAGCAACAAAAAAAAAAAATCATACCAGCAACTGGCCCTGGTCATGGCCCATATGCCAACAGTGGATTCTTCGCTCTGCTTATTCAAGCCTAGCCCCCTTCCATGGGTCTCATAGCACTTAAGTCTTGCAGGGTGGTCTTTATTTCGCAGAGCACTTTGTGCAACTGAAGACATCACAAGTAATTTGTTGGAAATTGGGTAACTAATAGTCGCAGAACATTATTTTGGTATTTTATTCCATAGCCACCTTCTCTAAATCAGACTAAGCTTGCTGGATAAGGTTTGTATGTTCCAATACCTTTACCAGTTCTTGGAGTAAGCCTTCACTGCTCACTGTTGCCGCCTTTGGAGAGACATGTTTCAAAGTTAATAACTCTTATCCAAATGAGAATAAATTGACAAATTCTGGCACAGCAATCATAAACAACAGTATCCACCACAAATGCTACCAATTAACTACCTATGGTCTTGACCCTAGGTAAATGTCTCACAATATACTTCTGCCTTTTTCCTAGTACATACAAATATTGGTGGAGTTTAAAAACATGTCCAATAGAGGAAGCAAGCAATATGAAAGAAAAACCCCTTGACAAGTAACAAGATGGGCAATGCACTTGAATGGGCAAACACCACTAATACATGTGGCCGAGTGGCATGCTTTGGCCTTGGAACTAGGAGACTCTACTGATAGACTTGGCTTTATCACTTAACTCAAATTCACTCGAAATAAAGATTGTATTATAAATGTGGATAGGACAGACAACATGGTGACATTGCCACATCAAGAGTAGTCTCTTGGCCTCGCCATCAGACTTACTACCACCCCAATTGTGGTACAGTAGACATGGTTTGTAATTTCAGCCTTTCCATTTTGCCAAACTGGGTACTCCTTTGCAACCAGCTTTTTAATTTTACTCCTTTGCTCCCATTTGTGCCAAAATGGGCACATTTATAACAGTGTAGAACCTTCTGGTAATTGTGTGTGCTTAAAAAATGAACTGAATATTACCTTGGGGGTTTAATCAGTGTCCAGTATCACCGTCCATTCATGAAATGTAATGGCTTTGTAAAATCAGTCTTTGGTGCATGCAGTAGTATTTTTCAGATCTCCTACTTCATTAAAGTGTTTGATATTGGGTAAATCATAACCTTTGTGTTCCTCACGCCCACAATCTGAGAATGTGTGTACTTTGTATCAAGCTTGATGAAATAAGTACACACCAAATACATATTTTTAGTACATGCTCCAGCAAAGTTTTTATTCACACTTGTAGGGCTTTTAAATTCAGCTACTCACATTAAGTATTCTCATCTCTAAAGACAAACGCTTCCCTGAATGTGCAATGTGTAGGACTCCTCCTATACTGAAGCTCCTTTCTCGCAGCCTTGCGACAAGAAAAGAAGCAACCATCGTCACCTATTTTACAGCCTGTATAAGGTTGAAAAGACTGAGAATGGTGAACTATGCCAGACAACTTGAATGGCCTTGATGAGCCTTTGGCATATTCGCCCTGACCAGGGAAGTAGCTTGATGAGTATGGTTGAGGTGGTGTGAGCATCAGATGTTAAAACAATCATACTGGGATATCTTGTTAAAACACACCATATGAGAAGCAGGACATGAGGGGGGCTTAGAGGCATTGGAAAGAGAGGAGTGCGGATTTTTAAGGTTACTTAAAACACAACATTTTTCAAACTAATCAACAATTTTGAAGGCCTTCAAAACATAGACAAGAGCGTGTGTGTGTTTTTGTCACTGTGATCACGTAAACATCCTGGGTAAAATCCTGCAGACACTTTACATTAGCGACTGAAAGCACTTGTAGCCAACTGTTTAACACATAATACATTTTTAGGGGGATGTAACACCCCAAATACCCCCTGACATTGGGTGCCCCACACCAGCTAAGTACCAGCTGTTGGACAGCCCAGAAAAGGTGGGACAAACCCACAGAATGTGGGATGACTGACCCCATTAAAATCTGGACTACGGGTGTGAGGCCCATGGGAGATGGTCCCTCTCTCCTGGGCCTTGCAAGTATTGGATGAGGGGCAAAATAGACCCAAAAGTCAGAGAGGGCAATACTTCAATTGTGGGAGGTGTAGTAAAATTCAAAGTCGAACTCAAAATTACTTGTGGGGGCTCACTTCTCCGTTGTGGTACAATGCATTACATGAGGAGTAATTGTTCTGGAGAATATGTCCTTTTAAATTGCTAAACAGCGTAACAGGACTTACCAACTGTAACAGAAGTCATGGGTTCTCACTGAATTAAGTTTAGCAGAACAGATGGTAAATATTGTAGTTTAATACACTTTAGAACACTATAACTAGTAGTGTGGCATATATGGTCCTACTTTCTTGGACTGTTAGTGACAAATGATGCCTTGTAAAACACACTCTGAGAGATGCATTGTCCTCAACTGAACAGGTCTTTAAAATACTCTTACAAGGTAAAATTCCTCCTTCCCCAGGGGATTTTGTAAACCTGCAGCAAATGGTGCAGGTTAAGCAAGGGAGTAGCCAGAAAATTAAACTACCCCCCACTTTCAAGCAAAGCTCTTATGGCACCAAGCAAGCTGTAGTGTAGCCATTTTTAATGTAGCTTTCTGCGCGTTTGCTTAAAGTATTAGGCCTCTGTGCACTTTGCCCTAGATGCATTTTATTTAGCCTTGCACTGTTATTTTACAATAACCAGTTTCACGGTCTTGTTTTATTTTCTTCTATCACACTGTTTAGCTTACTTCAGCACTGAAGTTCTCAAACAATAGATTCTTGCTCGCTCTGTGCTTCAGTCAAGGATACAGTCTGGTACATTGCCGATAGACGTGGTAGAAGTTTAGTCTTTAGGGTTCATAGAAAGTACACATTCTTACGTAGGAACGTTTCTTAGAACACCGGCGTGTTAGTTATAAAAACACTTCCCAGTCCTGGTACACAAAAGAGGGAGATTCCGACCAGGAACCCACAACTAGATGCTGACTGCCCTGTTGCAGATGCTGATCCAGATCACAGGCCTTTGCTCAGGTATGAGGGTCGATGTCCTCCCGGGGGAACCTGAAAGGCAGGCTTAGAGCTTCACATGCTATGCTCAAAATATAACTAAGAGAGAGAACGTAATCTGGTTGCACTATGATAGCATTATTCTTATGTTTCACTCTCCTCATTACTATTTCAATCCTACTGTGTTGTATGGTTCTGGTTATTGTGGCTCACGCCTTGTTATCTAAAATGCAGTTGTTTTATTAAACCAATCTTTAAAACTCAAACTGCCTTTGTCATTTATATATGAGACCACACTGTGTATGAGAGAACTGGTTGTGACCTGAGTGACCACAACTTACCTAGGAAGCGCTAAGATGTCATGCGCTCGGCTGCCCAATTGTCTCTTCCTTTTGGGAGAGATAAGGCACTGCTGGTTAGCCGGAGCTCAATCTGGATTTGGGGTGACAAGGGTCCTTCGCCGTGGGTCAGACTTAGGCCCCCACACTGTGAACCATCTTCCCGCCCAAAAATCCAGTAGTCTCATTAGGATAATGAGAGCCTACGCGACATGGCGCCGCCAACGTTTGGTCTGGCTCTAATTTTCGGGTCCACCAGTTTCTCTCGGTCTCATATAATATAATGATCCCTCAGTTCCTTTAACGGAGACGTCCGTGGCACTGAGGACTTCCACCACCGCGGTATAGGTAACCCTAATTACAGAAGATGGTTGTTCAAGCTTAAACCTTAAAAGGAAAGACCCCGTCTTGGTGTGTCTTCTCGGAACTCTCGCTGTTTTTTCTAATGGCGAATCCCCAGGTAATACAAATAGCTCTTAATATGAGACAACCACTCACAGAACATTTGCTTGCACATGGTCTTACGATCCAAGGTGGTCCAGTCACGTTTGTGGTGGCCGCCCACGCAGCCTATAGAACAGAACTTTTTTACTCCTGGGTTACATTTCCAGCAGTTGATGGGAATACAAATACATTTCACACATATACGGTTGCGAACGCGCCTGGCCAGTACAGGGCGTATGCATACCTAGAGATACCTCTATCTTATCAAGAACATAATAATTGGCTTGATGGCGCCCTACCCCATACAATATTACCAGTAAGGTTAGGTCCACTGAGTAATGATGGTCCGACCTGGCCTTTATTGGCCACATATACACCACATCCTGCGGTTGCAAATATGCCGGTGGCTGAAGTTCGTTGTTTATATACAGACTTAACGGCTACATATAGACGCTTAGTACAATTTGTAATGCAGACACTAAATACAAACTCAGCGCGTGCTGCTCCAGCACAACCACATGCAGTAACACCAGGTATAAACCTGGTAACTGTACACTCTATTATGGGTAAAGTTCCAGCAAAACGGGAGGAGACTCCATTTTGGCTGGCACAGAAAATCAATACGCTGGAGGCAGTATTTCCCCATACGGGACCCCAGGACAAACATAGAATATTAACTGTGTGTTTACCATTTGGCATGGTTCCCACAGTGGAACATTGAAATACATGGGGCACGGTGTTTGCCGCGCTCTATACAACGGCACACGGTACACTGACATTGGCCAATCTACCGGAAGTGCTTAAACAAATTCAGGATGAATACGGGGCTGCCACGGCCTTAGATTTAGGAATGCAACTGATGGGCAACTTTGCCACGGTTTCTTCAATAATCCTAAGTAATCTTAAAGGGGAGGCAGTTGCACTTGCAGTGCTTATGCGTCTTCGTGACGTCCCACAACTATTCCAGTATCGGTTGACGTAGCCTAGGGGCTAGACCGCAAAAACCTCAGTTTCAGGGAAAAATTTGTAAAGAAAATGCTAACCAGCAACCTGAGGGTAAAAAGAAGAGCTGGGAGAAAAAACAACAGACACCTAAAAAAGAAAGGGGAGAATCTCCACACACGGAGACCCCGCAGAATAGGTATAATCTCAGAAATAGGGATAATCTAAAAAAGTGCCTGATAGATATCAATACACTGATACACGCCAATCTCATTCCTTTCAGGACTCATCGGAAAAGAGAAATGAGAGAGGCGGGCGGTCAGAGCGGAGAACAGAGTACGTGAAACTGAGACAGGAATCACAATGCTCTTCGGAGGTTTCTGTCAAGAAGGAAGAGAAACCGATACAACAAAAACAACAGTTTAAAAAGAAAAAGGTGGCGGCAGTCTCAGTTAGACATGCCACTCAGGAAGAGAGTTCTCTTGAAGAACAAGACATGGGCACTAGCACTGCTAGACAGCGCGGCAGAGGTCACAATAGTTCACCGGAATCTTCTAGAGCATCTGGAGGTGAAAGCAACTGATGACTTCATACCAGTTGAAACAGCAGATATGCGTGTCTCTGAACCCGATAGGGTGTATACAGTGACTTTACAATTGGAAGGTGACATTGCACGCACTAAACACGCAATCTTTTGGGATTGTGTAGTCAAGATATATGACATTTTGCTGGCTGAACAGGATTGGCCGCCTGATTTTGTCCGCACCTGCCCAGTTGGGGAGGAGGTTATTAAACCTTTGTTCTCGCCCCTTGTTCCAGGGGAACTCGCAGAGTCCCATTGCATCAAATGGGCTCTAGCACAAGCACCTGCCTTATATAGAAATCACGTAGGGTGGGATAGGGATTCTCCATATCATGTAATTCCGATTAAAGGTGAACATCAGACACAACCGCAGTATCCCATAAAACATGAAGCAAGGGCACCGGTGAGGGAAATACTTACACAACTGGAATACCAGGGGGTAATTGAACCCTGTGTCTCACCGATGAATAATCCCTTATTCCCTGTAGCTAAACCGGACCATTCATATAGAATAGTCTTAGACTACAGACATTCGAACGGACATACACGTACATACTCTATGCAAATTTACATAGCGCCGCACTGATGAACAACATTGTGCGGAAAAAATAGAAAACGACTTTAGACATCTCAAATGGATTCTTCTGGCAGAATATAGCACCCGAAAGCAGGGATTTGACAAGCTTTAGCGCGTTAGGCTCCCAGAAAAAATGCTGTTGTTTGCCTCAGGGGTATAAGAACAGCCCGGGACTGTTTGTGGCTCGTGTGACTGCAATTAGAAACATTTGATCGAGTCACCATGACTACTGACGTGACGGATGGTGCTATCTACAGTGTACCACCGCGAGAAACACCAACTCCTTCATTGAATACGGCGACACCTTTTGCACGAACTGCCTCTGGATACTTTGCCAACAACAATGGTCTATCGGACTCGTTTGCCTCTTCAACTACTGACCTGTCAGGTCCACGCAAGCTGATGTATTGGCTTAGAGATACGTATTTTGTTTTTCCATGGAATTATCTGTGGCTCTTATTGACTATGCTAGCATTTTTTCTTTGGATTGGGGTTGTGATTACCTTTTTTCTGCTGATACATGGTCATTTTCTTCCTGAGAGATCAGCGGTTGAACAGGTGGAGGAGGTGTTGAAGCCACATTTTTCATCACATAAGGTTTGAAGAGACTTGTCCTTTGTGAACATTTTTGCAGTGCCAATTCCGGATGGGATTGTGTGGGAGAAAGTACTGTTTGATATATACGGTCCGACTGAGATAATTCAAATACCGTATGTGCTAAAGTTATCTATGAATGATATAGTCATATCAGGCATTGTATCTGATGATTGGGATGTGATGACAGTTGATTCCATGATGACTGAATTACAATATTATACTGTCTATGAAAATGAAGATGTTTACCAGTTTAAAGACAATTATGGTGACATGTTTTGCTATAATTATTATGGGCACCATTTTATACACAAAGCAAGTAGTCCAAAAACGATATTTGACTATACGCAATGGGAACATTGCCTGACTCCCCCGCAGGGGAGTTCCAAAACTTATTCTGACAAATTTACGTATTTTTCTGGGCATCATCAAATGAATGCTAAGTCATATTATTTAAAGTTAACTCCGTCTAAAGATAAGCAAATGTTGTTGACCAATCCGAAATTCATATACTCAGATTCTTTTGTTTCCCGACTGTCGATTGAAGGTTATGAATATTGATCAAATAATGTTGATTTGAAAAGGGTTTGGGGAACAAAACATTGGCAGACAAAGGGTAGAGAACATTGCTTAGAGCATGTCTCATTTACGTCCAAATGTTTTTTTTTTTAAATGAAACAGTACAACAGTCTAGCTGTTTGAGCTTAGCAACAATTAGAGAATTGAACATGCCTAGTATACCTATCCCTGCAAAAATTAATAACTGGCAGAAATACATAAATGCCACTTTTAGTGAGCTTACAGACTGGGTCCAGAATGGTACATTTAACACTTAATTGACACGTCCGGGCGGGTGGTTATTGTGGCCTATAGACACTAACGGGTGTCATCAACGTTTTGTCACCTCCTCGGGGGGTTTCCAGATGAGTCGGGCAGACCCTCGCTATATATCACCAGAACATGCTGAAATAATTACTACATATAGTTTGGGAAAATTGTGCCAACAATGGTTAAAATCATCCTCGCTAGATGCAGTCAAGACACATCTCACTCTCCTGTCTAATAACACTGACTTACAAGATTTTTTGTCAGGCCCGAAGACTCCACGTAGGAAGCGTTTCTTGTACGAAGTACACAATGAAATATGGAAACTTTCCCAGCAGGAGGCTGCAGCCCGATTAAGGCAGATAGATCAGGAAAAATTGAAAAAGGCATTAGCTGTTGTGGATAATGGAATTCACACCTTGTCCGACCAAATATACATGATTAACAACATTGTTTCTTCTGCTATAGACATTATACGATCTGATATGTCTTCTTTATATCATGGACAAAGTCAGACCCGGTCCATTATGCAGTTGGGTTGGACACTTCAGACATTGAAGGCGGGTCGCGTTCCATGGCAGCACATCAGTGCCAGGGAGATATTTTTTCCCTTAATCTAACGCGACAACAACAACTAACGGCTAAGAAGGAGGCGACTTATGTCATGCTCAACATTGAAAAATTAGAAAGATTGCCTTTTAATGTGGCCGAAATCCCCTCTGCGGAGTGGTTGATACACAGGGTTATTAATCTCCCTATTTCTACGTTACAATTCACTTCTTGTTTGAAACATGTTCCGATAGGCAGATATGAGAAGTTGGGAGATAGTTATATCCATGAGGTGTGGGAGCTTCCCTTCTTGTACAAATGTCTCAATGGCATGAAAGAGGTCTTTCTTAGCGGTAGTGAATGCAAGACTTCAGTCAGCCATTCGATGATTTGTAAGCAGCTGTCCTTGCATGGGGCATGTAATGCCTCAGTTGCGAACTTGGCTTGCTATCTGAAGGGAGATCCGGTCCCCTTGATTAAACGCACATTCCAGGTGCTTTCAAACGGCAGCTACGTCCTCCTCAATAGTGAAGACTGTTGTGGCATGCGGGCCGGAATAGTTAAAGTTGTTTCGGTCACTAAGGTCGTTACTTGCTGCGTGAGTGTGTTGTTTCCCCCCCACTAAATTAAGGGAGGTAGCAGATATCTGGCCTCACATTGCTACTTCCAAGGTGAATTTCGACAAGTTAAGTAGACTAAAGGCTTTATTGTTTCAGAAGCATGTGGCCCTTACATCTGCACGCGAGACCTACACACTTCAGATGGCAAGGTCATCAGCGGAAATACAGTCCCTGTTAAATACCAACTTTCCGAGCCACTTTGGTGAACTCGTGGGACGTATATTTAATGCGTCCAGCACGGCTGGATTAGCACATTTTTTCAAAGCCGTTGGTGTTGGTTTCGTTCACACCTTCTCTTCCATATTCGGTTTAACACCTTCGGCTATTCATTCAATTTTCGGAAGCATTTTTGGGGGATTTCCGATAACTTTGGCTTTATTAGCCGGCATTTTGCTGTTGCTGTTGTTTTTCAGCAATGGCTGTCCCGCCGCAACAAGGACGAATGTGGGCGCTCCCATCAGCGCAGCGGTGTCATGAACGCATGATGCAGCACTTTGGAGCAACACTCCTGGAACATTTGGGGTGTGTCTGGTCTCTGTCATTCAGACCGGTTTTGGATTGTGTGCAGCCCGTGTTTCGGTGCCGTTGGTGCGATTTGGAAAATGCACTGGACGTCTGTCTGTCTCAGCGACGCCCCCCAGTGGTTGATACTGAGCTGTTGATGTTCCCGATAAGGGCTCATTACCAGACATGCGCACTGCGGCTGCGTTTGCTTTGTGAGGCTGATTACGAGATACCCTTCCTGGAGGAAGTTGATATTAACTCGTTCACAGGCTCTGTACGGGATGCCGCCTTGGTTGACACTGGGGCTTTGGAACACACCTGCTCCTTGATAGTCTTTATCTGGTAAAGCGGGGGGTCCACGACGCCCTGAGTTTAAGCACATTTCTTTACTTTTGTTCTATTGAAGGAGATAAATGAAAATAATACACTAATACACAATATTAATAATACACAATAATACATCCTGGCACCCAGAGTTTTCCAAAGGAAAGATGCAGACTATCCTAATGCAGGGAAAGGCCAGTTCAAATGCTTTTAAAAAAGACAGAGATAGACTATAACTCAAGAAGGAGAGGTTTCCAGTCCTGCGCAGATTAAATGGAGATAGCTATGCCTCCAATATACGCCCTGTTAGTTTTAGGATGGCATCACAGCTTGGCTGTTACAAAATGTAGGATTCTGGAATGCACATAAGGAGTAATACTGTGCTATATAAAGACAGTGCCTTAATATGTAGTGCACTATGACAACTGGACAACACTTTGCTGATAAATCATTTGGTATCAGAAAACCAACAGATAGCAGAAAGTTTATGCAAGATTCCACAAGTCCCAGGTAAAGATGTTATACTGGGGGTGGCTTCAACCAGTTTATGGACAGTAAACTAGACAATCCTACAATCGGTAATTTGCGGGTGAGCTTTCCCAGGTGTGCAAAACTTGGCTGAAGGACATAGGACTGACAGATATCTGAGTTCCATTCACCTATCGAGAAGAGACTTTTCTTTCATCTCTGCAGCACACAAATCATATGCTAGGCTGGATCACTTCCTGGGATCCCCACAGCTAATGGATAACTCAGAGGAAGGGCAGGTCAGGGTTAGGGTTTCAAACCAAGCTTCAATTTACATGGTCATTCAGATGCCCCCGGGTTGTGCACCATAAGGGAGGAGGCAACTTAGAGATAGCCTCCTGCGCAGTGAAAGAAACTAGTCCCAATTGGCAAAGACAATGGCAGCATTCATGAAAGAGATCTACAAAGAGGGGATAAGGATACATATACTGTGAGATAGTTTAAAATCATTTGTCAGAGGGCTTTTGGCAACTCTGTCAACTTAGAATATAAATGGGAAAGAAAACCAGGATACATTGGCCATTCCTTGTGAAGGCACTGAGGGTGTTTGGCTGTGGCCCTAAGTTCCATACATCAATACTTAGTAGCCTTAGGGATCTGACGGTCATAGACTCTGTCAATGGAGAGTTCTCAGACTTTTTTGTTATTGGGAGGACCTCAAGGCAGGGCTGCCCACGTCGCCCCTCCTATTCGCTTTAAATATGGAACCACTGGCAAACTGAGTGAGAGCTTTAGAGCAAATCAAGGCACTCTTGGTAGGCAGAGTCAAACACAAAATTTGTATCTACATGGATGATGCACTGCATGCCTTAATGGACCGGATCATCTCTATTGGAGGAGCAGGGGAGGCTCAGTCTAGCCCCTGGGTTCAAAATTATTCTGCCGAAGTCTCAGATAATGAATCCGTCAACCCCTGTTGGCTACAAAGTCCTCATACAGTTAAAGTTCCTATTGGAATGAGCTAACAAGTATATTCCTGAGCTAAAATACTACGAAAGGGGATTTTAGAAAAGAGGGCGCTCACTAATCAATCTCTTTTGAAATATCTAATGGACGGTGCTATCCAAGGTTGTTCCCCAAAACAGCCTTCAATTGGAAAGCCCTAAGGCTGTCCCTAAGTAAATTAGTCACTGGAAGCACTCAAGTCCTTAACAATAAAATCAATATATGTCAATGATCAGATCCAAATAGTCCATTAATCGATTTGAGAAATTCTTATTCTTCTTTAATCTTTCTTTTTAACAATCACAGCCAAGCCAACACATGTTTTTTCCGGGTACTTATCTCCCCATGGACTTCATCAAGGCTTCTCTTAGCCATCAACAATATATAATATCCAATCAATATAGTATTTTAAATATTTATGAATCCAAAATATACTCAATATTCTCATCTTTGATAAACACTCAGTGATATATAATAACCTTATATGTGGTGGAAATCTAATACATACTGTATTATCCTGCGTGCCAATAGTAATTAATTCATTCATAATATATTTGTAAGTAATCCCACATGCACCAATGAGTGACACTCTTTATATCAGAAACACCTGAGTGTATTTATTTACTTAAACTAAAACTAAACAAAAATATGAAATTCCTAATATTACCTGATGTGTTCAAATTTCGTTTTTCTATTCTAAATTGTAATTTTAATTCTGAGTTATCTGTAAATACAAATGAAGTACACATGAGAAAGATTCAACTTCTATCTCCCTTTCTATTCTTTCATTTTCCAATTTTAAATTTTTATATATTTATTTTATAATTATTAAAAAAAAAAAAAAAAAGAATTATATGTAACATAAATTTATATATGTATTTGTTGCCATACTTACACTAAGAGGTTGAAATCTAATATTATGTATTTAGTATGCAAATATCTCCTTCTTCTTTCTATAAAAAGAAAGAAAGAAACCCTTACGTAACTTAACTAAAGTAAAGGTAAATGTTGCTTCATTTCGTAATATCATACTTTCATGTAAAGTTACCTGTGAAGAACAATATATTGTCTACCCCGTTGCGCCGTCCTTATTTTATAAGCAGTGAATAGAAACAAAGTATCAGGGCCTGTCACTACGCGAGTACGTGAGGAAAGCCGCGCCGAAAAGCCATTGTATTTAAATCCTAATAAGTCATTAACATTGAAAACAGACTTCACGTTTTCCTCTTCCTGGTGATTGCAGTGGAGAGAGGACTACAAATACTACAAAGTGTTCTCATCCACATTGAGAAACCTGGTATTGTACGAGTATGTTGCTTGTCCTGTTCCTCCGCCTTTAGTATCGAGAAGTTCAAAATTAACACATTATTGAAGGCTTTAATGTACACGCGGGTACGCGATCGAAAGCAGAGCTATACAATTATTATATGTAAAACCTAATTATTCACCAACACTAACAACGAACTTGTCCGTTTTTTATGTATCAATAATCACAATCCATGAGGAATGTTCGACTATCGGGGCATAGTACTCTAGTGGCTGTCAGTGATTAAATGAAATTTATTGGTCATCCATCTAAGATTTAATAGCATAATTAGCTAAATCTAATTGATCTCTTAGTGTAAATAGCTATATCAATCTATTAAATATAAAAATAAGTTCCCTATGTTTTACTAAATATTCCTGTTACATAAAAGTTTACTTGTTAGAACCCATAGTATAACAGTGATGATGTATGTATATATCAAATATAACCTAATTAGTACATAAGTATCCTATAGTAGATTTCTGATATAGAGGCCTCATTCATCCGTGCATGTTTATCAATGTATTCATCGTATGTTATTAATCCCCCAAAAAATATTCAAGTTCATAATCCGAATTTAGACCACGTTCAACTGCCATTAGTCTGATAATCCAACACGATTCCCTCCTTCTTAAAGCAAGTTGTCTATTCCCTCCTCTCGGGTCTAATTTAACATGATCAAATCCAAAGAATTTAAACTCTTTCTGTGTACCTTACATATCACAATCTCTCATATGTACTGCAATCGGAAATCTATCATCATTATGTTTAATGGCTCTCCAATGTTCTCTAATCCTGATTTTTAGTGGGCGGATGGTGCTTCCTATGTATATGCAATTACATTTACAAATCAACATGTAAATGACATAATTCATATTACAATTTATAAATGTTTGTATGGGGTATCTCTTGTTACCAATCATCCAATTTGCGATTTCTAATTTAGAGAGTCGTAATTTGCAACTCTCTAAACAGGGTCGCAATTTTAAGGAATCGCTATTTTAGCGATTCCTTAAAATTGCATTCAGAATGTATTTCATACATTCTGAAATGGCATTTTGCATTCGCAAACGGTGATTCGCACCGTTTGCGAATGCAAAATGCTTTCATACATCTGTCCCTAAGTTCTCTGGGGCATGAAGGACATAGCATTGGGCCTGACACTGTTAGATTTGGGAACTTATAGGGATGGAGAAGGTATCGTTGGAACTTGAAGAGAAGGGCAAGCAGTTTGAAACACTGCGGAAGTCGTGCTTGTCCCTTTTGGAGATAGAATTTAAAGAGATAACTTGTCCCAAGTTTCATAGAGTGTTACACATTAGAGGATCAGCTTAGCCAGACAGGCCCGGGGCCCTGTGGACCGGTGGGCTGAATGAATATAATGATATCTGTGCTTCAGAGATCACTACTTTTTGAAACTCTTGTCAGGAAGCAGAGGCTTCAGAGAGGTTTGACTATGCAACATGGTAGGGGCAGGGGTTGCAGGGAAGGTGGGATGTTTTCTTGCTAATTGTTAAGAATCTATTGGTAGTGCACAAGAAAGGAGGTACTTGAAGAGTTTGTTCATATCTACTTTAGGATGCATCTCATAGTTTGAGCTGTTCCCTGCCAGTCCGTGGTATTTGTTTGAAGCTAATAAAAAGAGTTGATCCATAAAATAGCTGTTCAGCTATATCTAAAATTCTAGGGTTGAGAAAACAGAGGGAGGGAGAGCAGAAAAATCTGTTAGCTCAGTAATTATCTCAAATACCATTTTCTGTGGGTTTTGAGACAGGGTTTAAATTACATTTTGCAGCTTTAACTAGGTTTTTGCAAACGCTAAGGGATAGCTTTTTAACCAGTCTGTAATGGAAATAAAAGAAGCTCTAGCAATAGCTCTCTGCTTTGTGAATGCAGGTTTTTGCTGATCAAACTGAAAAGCAGGTCTATTTTGTAGAGTTAACTTTCTGTTTGTAGGGTGCAACCGCATTTATTGAAGTGAAGTAGTGAGCCCATTTTTGTATGGATTATATTTTCTGTAACAGGGCTGGAGGGGTCCTTGAAATGTTTGGAAATTAACTGCTCATCTATTGATCATTTATTAATTTAGACAAAAAACGTCGAACCAATATCTTTTTACTGAATCCGCTAGACACGTTCTATGTTTTCAAACTTTCACTATCAGAGAATAAAGCTCTGCTAGTGAAGGGTGCACTCAAAATGTACCTGCTGGAGTTATGGGTGTGTACTTCCCCCTCATAGCAGGCTATGGGAAGAATGATGTTTGGTGGGAGCTGATTTTATTTCATTGTAACCGGTTAGAAGGAAAGCACTCCAAAAATCAATAATCCCTGTATTATGTATTAACACATCCCACATATTACATTCTTGAGGTGATGGTCCAACATTCAGTCCATCACTAATATTAAAAAGGCCATGCAAGAAACTGATGTTTTCAATTCTATTATTTTTTGCTTCTTCTTTTTAAATGCAATTTTGTAAGACTTAAGCCTAGCCGGTGCGTTTCATCCCTACCAGGGGACTTCATCACGGAATTTTTCATTGGTTAATTTCATTAGTGAGAACACATATTATTTCCATCTGCTTTCCAACAAATATTGTTCTCCATTCATTTCAGACAAAAAATAAATCTCAGTAGTAACAATGACTATGGAACTGCATCAGAAGAGCTGCTGATGGTGTAATCAGAATTCATCTGACTCTTAGGATGGAAGCTGGAAAAACGCTTCGTAATCTCGTTGGGAAGTCTCAATAGGGAGATATGTTGAACAAGCATTGGCAAAGCCAATAGGTCTCGGGTATGCAAGATCCATTGACTTTGCCATTTTTTTTAGTCATGCTGCATGTGCAGTTTAGCTGAAAGTAAAACATAAAGCGCTATGATACTTTCAAACATGCTGCACAGCAGCCACGCTGCTGTACAACATGGCTAAAAAAACACCTTGACAATCTAAAATAGCTCTTGCATATGTGAAAGATATTTGGGGGCATATTTATACTCCGTTTGCGCCGGAATTGCATCGTTTTTTTTTACGCAATTTCAACGCAAAACTAACTCCATATTTATACTTTGGCGTTAGACGCGTCTAGCGCCAAAGTCCATGGAGTTAGCGTCATTTTTTAGCGTGGACACCTACTTTGCGTTAATTATATGCAAGGTAGGCGTTCCCGTCTAAAAAATCGACTCCGAGGCATGTGCGTCGGATTTATACTCCCGGGCAAAAATCACGCCCGGGAGTGGGCGGGTCAAAAAAAATGACGTACGGCCGCTTTTGCGCCGTTTTTTAGTGCCTGCAAAAGGCAGGCGTTAAGGGACCTGTGGGCTCTGAAGGAGCCCAGAGGTGCCCTCCCATGCCCCCAGGGACACCCCCTGTCACCCTTGCCCACCCCAGGAGGACACCCAAGGCTGGAGGGACCCATCCCAGGGACATTAAGGTAAGTTCAGGTAAGTGTATTTTTTTTTTTTTTGTGGCATGGGGGGCCTGATTTGTGCCCCCCTACATGCCACTATGCCCAATGACCATGCCCAGGGGACAGAGGTCCCCTGGGCATGGCCATTGGGTAAGGGGGCATGACTCCTGTCTTTGCTAAGACAGGAGTCATTTCTATGGGGGTTGGGAGTCGTAAAAAATGGCGCAAATCGGGTTGAGGCGAAAAAATTGCCTCAACCTGACTTGCCCCATTTCTTGACGCCCAAGCCCCATATCCCCCTACGCCGACGCTGCCTGGTGTACGTCGTTTTTTTTAACGCACACCAGACGGCGCCGGCGGCTAACGCCAGCTAACGTCATTCAATAAAACGGCGCCCGCATGGTGCTTCAGAATGGCGTTAGCCGGCGCTTTTTTTTTTTTACGCAAAACTGCGTTGGCGCAGTTTTGCGTCAAAAAGTATAAATATGGGCCCTGGTTTTTGTCAATGTTTTTTTTTTTTTTTACCGGGGCACTGGAGGGGCAAGCAATGCAGGACCTGGTGGGAGTCTAACAGGAGGCAAGCAACAAAGCAGGACAGCGTGGGGGGGGGGGAGCAACTACGTGGCAGTGTGCTGCAGCCTCAATAAAATACAAACACAAAATACAAAGTTGGAAGACGAAACTCTATGACAGAAGCAGCTTCGTTGTGGTTTTTTGTTATGGCAGCTGGGGATAGGCCAGTAAGGACAGCAGGAGGATGGTGAGAGGGGCAAGCAACAAGTGGAACTATAGGAGGAGAGTAGGGGTCTAGGAACACAGGAGAAGCAACACAGAGCGGGAGGAGGCTGGGAGGGATGGGAGAAGGGACACAACGCGGGTGGGGGGTGGAAGGGAGGGTGCAAAAGTAATAATGTGGGAGAGAGTGGGACCGGCAACAACAATAGTAGGCCACAAAAAGAAAAAAAAGAGCACCTCAAAAAACACAAACAGTCAAATGACATACAGTGGAACAAGGAAGCAGCACTTGGGCAAGGTCCAAGTTAACAATTAAAGAGGAAGTGAATCTGGCAAGTGCTGCCAAAGAGAAGTAAGGAAAAAAGAGTGATGATGAAGTCAACCAGTGCTAACCAAAGGTAACCAGTAGTAAGCAGTGGGCAGGCTCTAAGCCACATAAAAGCTAACAAAATTTCTTGCAAGCGACAGCCTAGTGCTGTCTTAGTTGATACCTAAAAACGATAGGCGAGTAAGTCACAAAAACCAATAAGTTGTCACGCCGCGGCGCGGCATTTGTTTCATACCGCGGCCTGTGTGCGGGCCGCGGGAGAAGTCGCGGCTTGCACACAGGCCGCGGGAGAAGCCGCGGGAGAAGCCGCGGCTTGCGCACAAGCCGCGGGAGAAGCCGCAAGCCTGGTCAGGGGTCGCGGCACTCGCCGCACCCCCTTCTTTCAGTTCTGCCGCAAAGGCAGGCGCGGCAGGGCTTGAGACCCTGAGTGGGTTTCAGACCTGACCGCGCATAGCGCATTTAGTGCGCTTTACATTTCATACTAATTTATAGAAACATCTGCTCATCACTTACCAGTGTCTACAGGCAAAAGCCGAATACTTGCACATGGTGGTGTTTTTATGCCTGCCTTTTCCCTTTCCCAGCATGCTGCCCACTTCCTCTCTTCCCAGCATGCATTGTTTCTCTTTGTTTGGACTCATGTACTATATTCACTATTATACTCTTTTCCCCAATCCAAGATGGTGGTGTTTCTACTTCCTGTTTCCTACTTCCTGTCTAGGGGTATATAAGGGGAATTCAGCTGCTTGTTCATTGCGTTGCAACACTCCTTTGGTGGTAGTCACGCTCCGGCTGGTTTCTTCTTGTGAATCCAGTATTTCCTGACTTGTCTTCGTCTCCAGTCTTCCTGTACCCTCGGATCTTCAGCTCTAATGCCTTGGTGTCCTCCTTCTGTTTCAGGGAGTTCCAGTTGGAGGTTTTGTACCCTATTGGGGTTTTTCCTCTGGGACTCCTTCTGGAGGGCACGGACTGTAGTGGCTTGCTATTGTCAAACAGCACCGTGGCTACCGGAAGGGATCGCCCCTACCTCGACCAGAGCAGAATGTGCTGGAACTGGGGTCGTTCCCCAAACCTCATCAACTTCAACGGTAAGCCCATTGAAAACCGTGACAGATTGCAACGCCAAAAAATCCAGTTGCAGTCCAGAACCATGGATAATCCAGTGGCAAATACGGAACCCACCAGTCAGACCCTGCTCATGACAATACAACAACAGGCTCAAGAACTCCAACAGCTACATACTGAAAATACCGTCTATCGACAAGCCTTTGCATCCAGGACTACTGACGTCCCCTCAGTATCTGCCACTACACCCCGTTTCTCCGGGGAGCCTAACAAAAATTACTTTGCCTTTCGCCCCTTGCAATTTGTGCAAGACAAGACCAAGGTGGGGTATTTGATTAGCGCCTTATCAGGGCCAGCCTTGGCTTGGGCCACTCCTTTAGTAACAAGATATGATCCCTGCCTGTCTAATTATTCCACCTTTGTCACTACCTTTAAACAGATGTTTGAGCGTCCTGGACTCGAGGCTTCACCAGAAGAAGCTCTTTGTGATATCCAACAAGGGAATCAAGATGTATTACAATACATCACCCGTTTCAGACAATTAGCAGCAGAAACATCCTGGGTGGAACGTACCTTGGTGACACTGTTCCGCAGAGGTCTCAGAGAGGACATTAAGGACGAACTGGTGCACTCTGCTAGAATAGAGAACCTTAAAGGATTGATGGATCAGACTCTGACTATAGAATATCGCTTGAATGAACGAAGAATGGAGAAAAGGAAGAGTCGTTTTCCATCACACTCAGTGACATCTCGAACCTTCTCTCAGCGCACCGAGGAAGTCCGTCCTGAACCCAAGGGAGCCACCGAAGAAGAGCCAATGCAAATTGATACGGCTTGAGGACCTTTATCAGCTAGTGAAAGAGAAAACAGACAAAGAAAGGGACTTTGTCTATATTGTGGTGCAGCTGGTCACCTAATTCGCACCTGTCCCATTCGTCCAACCAAGCCTTTGGGAAACGCCAACTCCCGTCCTCAGTGAGAAGGGTGAGGATGGGATATTGTGAAATACCTTCCATTTGTTCTTCCAGGGAGGAAGGAACTGCTCTTTTTCTTTTACCAGTTATCCTTCACTTGACTGATGGCCGAGAAGAAAGAACCCTGGCTTTATTAGACTGCGGAGCCAGTGGCATCTATTTAGATGAAGAATGGGCCAAAGAACGACAGATAGCACAACTACCTAAGGAAGTACCAGAACAAGTACACACAGTGGATGGGTCACTCTTGGCCTCAGGACCCGTACAATATACCACCCCTACTTTCTGCCTACAGTTCGGGAAACACCAAGAAAACCTTTCATTTGATTTAATTTCATCACCACACCACGTCATGATCCTGGGCATTCCATGGCTCACACAACACAACCCTTACATCAACTGGGAAACAAGAACTATTTCTTTATTCTCTCACTTTTGCCAGCAACACTGCTACCTAGCAGGAGATTATTGGTCCCCAAAAGGTCTTCTAACCGCACCCCCTAAGGTGGGATGCTCTATTAACGTTCTACAGGGAGTTCCCAAGCAATATCAGGAATATGGCGACGTATTCCAGAAGCCAGAAAAGCCTGAACTGCCACCCCATTGAGAATACGATTGCTCCATTCCTTTAGAACCAAATACAGTGGTTCCTTTCGGGCGGATGTACTCTCTCACAGAACCTGAGAAGCAGATTCCTAAGGAATACCTTGATGAGAACCTACAGAGCGGGTTGATTGTTCCCTCCTCTTTTCCTGCAGGGGCCCCTCTCTTCTTTGTTCCTAAGAAGACTAACGATTTGCGTCCTTGTATTGATTTTAGAGGATTAAACAGAATCACTATTAAGGATCGGTACCCGTTACCCCTCATTAAGGACATCCTAGAAGCAGTCAGAGGGGCAAAAAGATTCACCAAGCTGGATCTCAGAGGAGCTTATCATCTTTTAAGAATTAAAGAGGGTGATGAGTAGAAGACCGCTTTTAGAACACCTTTTGGTCATTACGAATATCGAGTAACGCCATTTGGACCCACCAATGCTACTTCCATTTTTCAAAGGTTTATGGATTCTATCTTTTCCGATCTTTTGCAACAAACAGTGGTGGTTTATCTCGACGATATTTTAATTTTTTCTGTTCACCCAGAGGAACACTCTAAGCATGTTCGCCAAGTTCTAGAGCGACTCCGACAACACCATCTATTCTGCAAACCGGAAAAGTGCGAGTTTGATTAGACAGAAGTAAAATACTTGGGGTATTGCATTAACCAAACCGGAGTCGCCATGGATTCAGACAAGGTGCAAGCTATATTGAATTGGCCATCTCCTTCTTCCATCAAGGAGACTCAGTGTTTTTTGGGATTAGCCAATTTTTATCGACAATTTATAGCAGACTTTGCACAGAGAACTAGTTATATTACTCAAACCCTCAAGAAAGACCTTCTAAGAAAGGGCTTTTGTTGGACACCAGAGGCAGAGTTAGCCTTTCAAGACTTATAGAAAGCCTTTATCCAAGCCCCTATTCTACGGCACCCAGACACCAGCAAGCAATTCATTGTGGTCGCAGACGCAACCGAAAGAGCCACTGGGGCTGCCTTACTGCAAAGACAAGACGATGATGATTTAGAGCACCCGGTATTCTACCTTTCCCATATCCTATCCGACTCAGAACGGAACTATTCCGTGCTAGAACGTGAATTACTCGCCTTAAAGACCGCATGCACAGAATGGAGACACTTTCTGATGGGCTCGAAAGAACCTTTTGAAGCCCGGACAGACCACAGAAATCTACAGTGCCTAAGAAACTTTCAGTGTCAGAATAGCCGGCAGGCTCGATGGGCCTTCTTATTTAGCTAATATGACTTTTATATCACATACATTCCTGGTTCTCAGAACATCCTGGCGGATGCCTTGTCCCGACGTTACCCTGAGTGCAGTGATTCTCCGGTTCAGAACCTATTTGATAATAACAAAATCATTGGTTTAGTACAGACCTTTTTAGACCAAGTTAGGTCTGAATACGCCCGTCTGGAAGACACAGAATTGAATAAGTTGCGGCTGCAACTTCATGTAGAGCAAGGGTATTACTATCATGATAAGGCCCTGTTCTTACCCAATAACCGAGTACAGATTGAAGCCTTACGTATGTGCCATGATTCCCGCATCGCAGGTCATCGAGGAATGAAAGCTACGCAAGAACTTCTGCTTCGCTCCTTCTGGTGGCCAACTCTCAAGACAGATACGGAAGAATATGTATCATCCTGTCCTATATGTGCTCAAGACACCCCGTACTAAACCAGTAGGGTTACTTCGCCCACTACCAGTTCCCCCAGGTCCATGGCACACCATCTCCACAGATTTCATGTGCTCATTACCCTCTTCAATGGGAAATCACGTAATAATGGTAACTGTGGACTCCTTCACTAAAATGGCTCACTTCACGGCCTTAAGAAAGTTGCCAACAGCAAAAGATATATGTCAAATCTTTACACAAGAAATCTTTCAACTTCATGGATTAACTCAGGTCATTATATCGGATAGGGGTCCTCAATACATCTCCCGATTCTGGAATCAATTCTGTAAGACATTGGGAATCAAAGTGGCCTTATCATCAGGGTTCCATCCTCAAACTAACGGACAGACGGAACGACTCAATCAAGGCCTCGAACAATATTTACATAGCTTCTGCAATGCTACACAGAGTAATTGGGCTACTTATTTACCGCTTGCAGAATTCTCCTATAACAACTCCATACACAGCACCTCGAAGGTCTCTCCTTTCTATGGCTCCTACGGTTTCCATCCCAAGGCCTTTCCAACTCCCCTGAGAGATAATTCCAATCTTCCTGCCATATCCTCCTATGTTCGACAGCTACGGGGTGTCCAACGTGTTATCCATTCCAACCTTGTGGCCACTAAGTCCCGCATGAAAAGGATAGCAGATAGGAGACGTTGTGCGGCTCCTCAATATCAGGTCCATGATAAAGTCTGGCTCTCCTCTATATTCCTACCTCTCCGACTCACTCAGAACAAATTCAAACACCGTTTTTATGGTCCCTTCCTGATTCTCAAAAAGATCAACCCAGTGTCTGTGCGTCTTCGCCTGCCCCGGACGTGGAAAATTCACCCTGTATTCCATGTCTCTCAACTTAAACCTTACCTTCCTGATCCTTTTCACAGACAATCTTCCTGTCCCCCTCCTCTGTTGGTTGATAATGTGCCCGAGTACGAGGTCCAGGAAATCTGTGACTCTCGGTTTTTCCATGGGCGTCTCCAATATCTTATTCATTGGAAAGGCTACCCTATGAGTGAGTGTTCCTGGGAGGATGCCCCTTCAGTTCATGCCCCTCTTTTGGTCCGTCGCTTTTTTTGACTCTTCCCTCACAAAACTGGGGCCTCGGGGGGGGGGAACCTACTGTCACGTCGCGGCTCCCGCAGCGGCCGCGGCCGCAGGCTCGGGTGAAGCCGCGGCTTGCGCACAAGCCGCGGGAGAAGCCACAAGCCTGGTCATGGGTCGCAGCACTCGCCGCGCCCCCTTCTTTCAGTTCTGCCGCAAAGGCAGACGTGGCAGGGCTTGAGACCCCGAGTGGGTTTCAGACCTGACCGCGCATATCGCATTTAGTGCGCTTTACATTTCAGACTAATTTATATAAACATCTGCTCACCACTTACCAGTGTCTACAGGCAAAAGCCGAATACTTGCACATGGTGGTGTTTTTATGCCTGCCTTTTGCCTTTCCCAGCACACTGCCCACTTCCTCTCCTCCCAGCATGCATTGTTTCTCTTTGTTTGGACGCATGTACTTTATTCACTATTATACTCTTTTCCCCAATCCAAGATGGTGGTGTTTCTACTTCCTGTTTCCTACTTCCTGTCTAGGGGTATATAAGGGGAATTCAGCTGCTTGTTCATTGCGTTGCAACACTCCTTTGGTGGTAGTCACGCTCCGGATGGTTTCTTCTTGTGAATCCAGTATTTCCTGACCTGTCTTCGTCTCCAGTCTTCCTGTACCCTCGGATCTTCAGCTCTAATGCCTTGGTGTCCTCCTTCTGTTTCAGGGAGTTCCTGTTCGAGGTTTTTTACCCTATTGGGGTTTTTCCTCTGGGACTCCTTCTGGAGGGCACGGACTGTAGTGGCTTGCTATTGTCAAACAGCACCGTGGCTACCGGAAGGGGTCGCCCCTACCTCGGTCAGAGCAGAACCCGCTGGAACCGGGGTCGTTCCCCAACCCTCATCAACTTTGACGGTAAGCCCATTGAAAACCGTGACATAAGTGTTCACTTATGTAAGCACTCCTACAAACAGATGCAGAATTACTACTTTCAGGATTCACAATTATTGATAGTAGTATGACTTGAAATCTGTGCCAGTCTCAAGTTTCCAGGCATACCGCTGGCAATGTCATATGACATATTTGGACGTTGCCATCTGCACAATATGGAGTTGTGCAGACAGTACAAATCAACAATGAGACAAGTCAGCCTCACTGTGTAATTGCATATTGGAGAATATATGTTCCATGGAAAGGAAACCCTGTCCCTAAAGCCCCACAAAGTATGATAATATTTGGACTCTTCTCGCTATTATTTCAGACTGTTCCAGTTTAGGAAAGTGCCAGCGAGGAGTGTGTGAATGTCTGCAAACTCATGAGTTTGTATACGTTAGAAAACTCAGTCCTATCTTTTTATGTATGAGGACTCTGCACTCATAAATATACTACTTGTAAATCCCTTTGTGACCACCAAACAATCATACACTTACACAAAAGTGTAAGTTTACCTTTGTGAATCAGGCTCAATAAGTTGCAATATCACAACTTTCTGAGCAACAGCCTCCGGTGACTGAAAGAAGTGCCGGATTACGAAATAGGCAAAGTAGGCACCGGCCTATGGGCAATTCTCCATTTAAGGGGCACCGCAACAACGGATCAAAAAAATGTTTATTTGATCTTGACAAAAAATTACAATCAAACTTTCTTAAATTATTTCCAAAAGATAGAAAAAAATCAACTCTAAAAAACGAAATCTTTACATTAAAGACTCTATAGAGAAAATATTGTATTAATGTAATGTACCTATTAACAACTTAAATCACATAAACCATAGACCTCAAAGTCACATAACAGTTTGGGGGTCATTCTGACCATGGCGGTAATTACCGCCATGGCGGAGGTCGGCGGTAGCACCGCCAACAGGCTGGCGGTGCACCGCTGGGCATTCTGACCGCGGCGGTTCAGCCGCGGCCAGAAACGGAAAGTCGGCGGTGAACCGCCGACTTTCCGCTGCCCGTCTGAATCCTCCATGGCGGCGGAGCGCGCTCCGCCGCCATGGGGATTCTGACACCCCCTACCACCATCCTGTTCATGGCGGCTCTCCCGCCATGAACAGGATGGCGGTAGGGGGTGCCGCGGGGCCCTTGGGGGCCCCTGCCGTGCCCATGCGGGCCCCCGTAAGAGGGCCCCAAAAAGTATTTCAGTGTCTGCCCAGCAGACACTGAAATACGCGACGGGTGCAACTGCACCCGTCGCACCTTCCCACTCCGCCGGCTCAATTCTGAGCCGGCATCCTAGTGGGAAGGTTGATTTGCCCTGGGCTGGCGGGCGGTCTTTTGGCGGCCGCCCGCCAGCCCAGGGCAAATGTCAGAATCACCGCCGCGGTCTTTCGACCGCGGTGCGGTGTTCTGACGGCAGTACCTTGGCGGACGGCCTCCGCCGTCCGCCAAGGTCAGAATGACCCCCTTTGTCTCCTAAAAGCTCATCTTCTGTCAGCTGTCAGTTTGTAAAAAAAAATAGTGCAAACTATGTACTGTAATATTTAGTTTTGTGTAATAAAATTGGTTTATTAATATTGTTGGTTGGTAACATTAAAAACGTATTAGGAGATCATTTGTGAGGGAGGCCCCGAAATTTCGACTGCCTATGGGGCTCCTAAGGGTTTAATCCGTCACTGACTGAAAGACAGTAAAATGCCCTGCACAAAGCAGACACGGCAGGTCTCAAAAGGTGGAGGACATTGATGTGGCATAAGAGGGTGTGCTAGAAATAAGAATCTTCCTTGGAACAGTTATCTTGGATGTTTCATTTCTAAACATGCAGTGATCACAGAGCTTGGCCATACATTGTTGAGTTTTGACACTGCATGGAGGAGGGTTAAGAGACAAGTAGCATTCCAAAAAACTAAACATACCCTTCTGAAAAACAACATACTGTAATAGTTTAATCTTAACCAGAAACCACATTAGAGGTGCATACCAGAATGTGTTGCCTCCGAGCCATACTCACTTAGAAAACCAAGTAAGAAAGGTGTCAACCAGTAGCTAATGTAAGCAAAACTCCCATGCCAACTGAGCATTACCAGGCATCCTGGGGGAGTGCTCACGTTTCCATCTGTACATCAGTGTCATGCAATTCTGTGTAGTGACTAACCACAACCTGCAGACTTTGCTATCTAATGGGTTTGCTTCATATCCTCAGGCAAGGATTAAAAATTGCATCTGAGGCTGCTGGGAATAGGTTTGAAGTATAATTCTATGTGTGTAAAGTCACCCCACCCAAGACAAGTGGCTGTGTGCGCACAAGGAAGCAAAGACAATGGAGGAATATCTTGGCCCAAAGTTGAAGCAAAACAGAAAAAGGCCCTTAGTTTACCAAGATTATTGAAGCAACCATCAGCACAATGCATATAAACTGCCATATGAACCAATTCAGAGAAGAAATGGAAGAATTTACTACTGCTAAATAAAACATTGCACCAGAGAGGCTCAAAGAATAATACATGTGTTGAATCTTGGTGAGGGTGATCCTATGAGGAAGGTCTTCACCCGAAGGCATGGGAAACCCTGACACCAGCTACACACCAGTTTATGCAATATTCCAGATGGATAGTACTTGTTGGTGGTAATCAATGACTACCATTTGTGTACTAGAGGCAAAACAGAGCTCAGGATAACCGCAAGGGCTGTTCCCCTGAAAGTGGAAACGGTGATAGCTCCTGAGGGAATGTCAGAAAATAGTCTAAAAGACAATAGACCCCTATTTCAGAGTAGGGTCCTTTATGAGCACCAAAAGCACTCTAGCGTCGAACAGCAGATCATTCTCTGCTAGGCAAAGTCCAATGGCAATTCATAAAGGCACCGACTAAGGTGCTGCGCAACACAAAGGAGCCACATTGCACCAAACAGCTTTACTGAGGAAGGAACAGCATCCCAATATATCAAAATGGAAGCTCAGAGACACACTAACGATTCTCACTCTACCTTTATTGCCCTCACCTGTCTTATTTACAGTCTGGTGGACAAGGGTGCCAGGTCAACAGAGGCCATAATCTCTGTCCCCTTATTGGAGGACTGCTTACCTTATCTATAGTTCCAGGCAGGGACGGATTTCTGTGCTTTCAGTGAAACTGCCATTGTGTTAGCGCCACTGAAGGCACCGACCCTTGTCAAGCAGGTGCCATGTTTGATGTACCCACTTAGCAAAGTTTTTTGTTTTCTGACAGTAAACTTCCACAGCAGGAGGTTTTGCCAGAATTTAAACAAGAAGAGGCAAAGCCAACAGGTCACATCTTTTGGCTATCAATGCAGCTTCAATGGCTTTGTCAAAGCTCTTTGCCAATGTTGTTTCACATCGTGAACCTCAATGGCTTTGTCAATACTTTTTATCAATGTTATTTCACTTCGGGAAAAAGAGGAAAAATGCTTTTGTGCCCCATCGACAAAAATAAATGTAAAAGAAAATATTTGATGTGTATGCATGCATGAGTCACAACAAATGCATGGCTATGGATCGTGACGTTATGGAGGAGCAGCATGAAGACATTTATGTGTGCATGATCTTACAACATGACACAACAGCTTTTTTATAATAAAAAAAAGTTAAATGCATGCAAAAGCGTGTCTTGAACAAGGAGAGGCCAGGCAGCAAATTACAGCTGCCTGCCCTATTAAAAAGTAAAGAAAAATAAAATAAAGAAGAAATGTTAGGAGGAGGGGCGCAATGGCGTGCTTGCCGTGATAGTGGGACATACACACCACTGAGCCATGAGGGGCGTTAAATAAAAAATAAAACTGTATTTGAAAACTGACAAAAGCTGAACAGCAGAGAGGGGAAAGCAACGGGCCAACTTGGGGTAGGAGAACAACAGAGAGAGGATGCAGGGGGAGTCACATATATGAGGGGAACTAGTACATGGTCAATAGAGTAAGAAAACAAATGCACACCCATGGAGTGCTAAAGGCAAACAAAAAAAAAGTAGTTCCCTGGATGTGAGCTGTGCAAGGATACAAGTCGTCCAATCAGAAGAATGGTAAATAATCTATGCTCAAGAGGAGAGAAAAACACATGAAGATGAAGGAAAATAATCAAATAAGAACAAAGCAAAGGGACAAGAAAGCAAACCAATGGTAAACAGTGGACTAGCCCAATGCCCACTGGAACTAATAGTACTGTCGAAAATAGACAGCTGAAAGCTGTTTGTAGGTGACACCTACAAAGCAATAGACATTGCTGCCCAGCAGTTTCTTCTGGGGCAATGGGAAAATAAAGCATTTCCCCTCCCGGGGACCACCATGCTCACACCAATGAATTATTGTTCCCTCTGATTCACTGTTCTGGCACTCCTTCAACATGGCGTCAGGGCATGGCCAGGCCCCCATGTCTGCTTGGCCTAATGTTGAGGTCCAGAAGTCAGGAGTCTTGTACTAGGAGTAGTGAACACTTAATGGTCTCTACTGATAATTCATCTCTTTCTCCTCTGAATCCCTCTAAGCCTAACCAAAGTGCCCCTCTTGTGAAACAGTATCTCATTTGTGATTACTAAACCCCAAGATACAACTTCTTAGATTCCTCACTACTCCTAATTCTAAAAGCAAAGTGAGACAACTGCATGGCGCCATTGGGGTACCAGTCACTCTTGACATCAATTTGTGGATCCCGACTTAACCCCAACTGGTTAGCGTCAGGATGACTTGGCAGGCTTGCCTGCACATGGAATATGATGAGGAGGACTAGGCAGAACTCTTGGAAGCTATAGAACGGGGGAGTCCAGGAAGGACAGATAAAGTTCAGTCTATTTAAGATTCTTCGGGGTTGGCACTGGACCCTGGCACGGCTTCAGATTGCAGGGCTGCTCTCTCACTCTGCCTGCTGGTGATGCGATCATGCACCTGGTGAAACAGTTCATATATTACTGGATTGCCCTGCCATTCATCCCTTCTGGACAGCAGTGGGGTCTACGCTCTGGGAATCCATGACTTTGCCCTCACCACTTGCGGGCTCAGTAATTCTCCTCCATAACTTGTAGGACCTTTCCGAGCTGATCGGCCATGCCCATCGTCTGCTCTTCACTGCCCTTCCAGCTGCCATGAACTGTATTTTACGACATTGGCATTCTCCACAACTGCTGTTGCATGGGGAATGGCTCGTGAAAATGTACAAGACCGTGTCCTACAAAAAGGTCATTTACAATTTAATGGACAAAGCAGATATTTTCCTTCTCATGTGGACTCCCTTTTTGTAGGATGCCCCCCCAATTCTCCATAACTCTTGATTCTATCTCGTAATTGTCACTGCACCCCTCCCCTCCAGCATTACTATACTTGGGCTTCACCTGAATGATCCATCTCCCTGCTCTCTCTCCCCTGCTTTGTAGTTTCATCTTCCCTCTTTTCTATTTCCTCCTGTCCTTTTCCTTTTTCTCTCCGTCTATAGCTTATTTTCTCACTCCTATCCACCTTTTTTCCTTCCTTTCTTATATTTTAGTAATGTTTGATATTGGTGCATGTATTACTAACAGCATTTGTATCTTACTATGGACTTATGCTGGACTTGCATGTCATTGAATTTGCTAATATTTCTTTTTGTGGTACTTAACTTATGTCAAAATAATTGATACACAAAAAGAAGCACATTTAGTTCAACACCCTTAACTCCGACCACACGGTGCCAGAGAACAAAGCCATACCTGGCAAACCGTAAAAATCAAAACACAATTGGTAGTTAGAAGAGATCCGTCCATTGTGTGCTCCAGTAGCAACATTTGCAACTTAGGGATACTTCCAGCACCAGAGCAAACGAGAAAACATGTACTGCGATTTAGGGGAATCCAAGAAAGTGCCTAATTACTTTAGGTGGCAGCCACCACAGGAGAGCCCCCTCCAAGAGACTGTAGTAAGCCAGGACTACATTGGTGTGAGTCTCTGTGTCATCTTGTACTACCTTGAGACTCCCTTTGTCACAGTGGCCTGCCCACTGTTAGCTACTGTTTACTAAGAGGTAGAACCTAAACAGCCGAACCTAAACAGTCTATTCATTACCTGTCCCTTAGTAAATAGTAGATTCGTGTATCTGAAGATCAGAAGCTTGAGATTAACAAATCACCATTTCATTGGCTGTGGCCGCCATCTTTATTGTCATTATTATATGGCCTGTTTCAAGTTACAAAGTACGACCCGTTCCAGGGAGACTACTGCAGTTTCCAACACGGTCTCCCATTTTTACTGCTCCATTCGTTCAAGAATAACATCTCCAAATCAAAGAAAGGCATACTTTTTTTTAAAGCAGCAGATCTGACTGGACAATGATCAGCATTATCTGTGATACCTCGAGTCACACCACCTCCAAGAATAAGCCTCCCTGGAGAATAAAGAAATTGTAATTCTTCAGAGAGTATATTACACACCAAAAGTACTCTGAATCATAACACATTAAATTGTTTATACCACAGAAGCACTGACTATAGAAAGGTATTTTTGTTTTTGTTGCATCAGGATTTTTGGATGTTTTACTCGGGGCTCAAAATACCAAACAGGCCAATTGGCTTTGCAAATGCTTGTTCTACTGTGAAGATTTATGGTACGCCAGATTCCCAAAAGACCATCATCCGCGAGCATGAGCACATTCAAAGGCCGGTGCTTGGATTCTGCAGAAATGATGCATTCGTAAAGGCTGCTGGGGCCCCTGAGCAGCGGAGTCCTTGACTGGGTGCTCTGCAGGCTGTAACCTGGGAACTCATAGCAACTCAGGAGGGACGAGCATGAGAAGGCTTCTCATTGTCCTCGACCACCTGCAGGTCTGGTTTGTTTGGGATGAAATTCACTGAGTTCAAGGAGAATTATGGAGACTGGTTCTGAAATGTTAATCGTTTTTTTTCCAGTGGGTAAGGAAAATGTAAATCAGGAAGGGAATAAGGGAGAACGGAGCTATAAAGTGCTAAGGTGTGTGATTTATCTGATTAAGGTACAAGTAAACCTTCTCTTGCGATGAGATGTGTCTAAAGTTGCAAATTCACATTACTCACAATGTTGTATATGTTTTGATATTCTTCGAGCTTTGCAAAGTGTGAAGCTTACAGAGTTTTAGAAAACCAAAAAAGGCTACCATCTGGGGCCACTCTGAGCAGTGGAAACACACCTGCTGCAGAAAGAGGACGCCCAGGGCAACTGGTGGTCCTTTTCCACTTGGCAATTGTCCCTCAGGCTCTGCTCTAAGCCTCCACAAACCACCAAGGTAAAGTCCAAGCCCTGGCCTTTTAACTTGCTGTCACCTTCGCAAACATTGGTGGACCTGGCCTTGATAGAGGGTAGTGGCCGGCGTGCGGGTCCTGAAGTATGTTCTCTGAGGGTGATCAAGAATGGCTTGCAGAAGGGCCCTACTTGGGCAGGAGACTGTCGGGCGCAGATCCTTATGTGTTTTACTATTTATCATGCCAAGCTGGAAAACATAAGACAACAATGCAAAGGTGATAGTTCCTGGCCCTGCTCAATTATGCAGGTGTAAAAAAAACTTACCCACCCCCAGATGAGGAGCACAAGAGGTGTAGTCCCAAGACAGCTGTGTCGGATAGACCTTATTCCCTGGAAAGACGCATAAAGAAATATGTCAGGAAAAGATCATGGCCCTGATTTATACTTTTTTTGCACCGCATTTGTGTCATTTTTTGACGCAAAAGCGGCGTAAACAATTCTATTTTGTAGGTTTGCGCTGCTTTTGTGTAAAAAAAATGACGCAAATGTGGTGCAAAAAAGTACAAATCAAGGCCCATGTTATTTATCACACAATTAATTCTCTTTATGACTTAATAATAAGGATCCAACCTCATAAGTCAGCACAACATTACTGATTACGCTAATGTCGCTGTAACATAGCCAAGAAGAGGGTCCAGGGCAGCAGCTGCACAAGATTCGAAGGAGTTTAGAGAGACAACGCTTCATGACTTTTTTGCCTGAAAAACATTTGATTAACTATCTTCTGCTTTCCTGGGCAGCTAGATGGATTGATTCAATTGCACCCTATCTAGATGTGTGTGACAAAGAAATGCCTAAGCTATTGTGGAAAAGATGAAAGCATTAAATAAACCCTCCAAGCTCACTAAGAAAACAGTTTTCAATGGAACATTTAGCAAACGTATTAGATAAAATGCTCTCAACTTGACAGAAATAAAGTGTTGCTGTAGGTAGTGGAAGTGAGGCTGCCTGAAACAAGGTCTATCCGAGCTGTCACGCTGAAAGCATCACTGAGCCGGTCTCCCATTAGAGGAGCTAATACATAGAGATATAATTCTTTTAGCTCTGTATGCCTCATAACAGCGCTTTGACTATTCTGTCTTTTGCTGAAGGTAGGGAGAAACCCTGAAATCGCATTGCCAACTACCTGCAAATCTTACTAGTTAAGAAAGATTTAGTGAAAACTCATCGACCTTTGACCTCTGCTATCTTTAGTGAATAAGAGTGACTATGAAACAGAAGAGAAAAATAAAATTTCCTATCTCAACATCTTCATGCATCTTCCTGAATAGAGCCTGGTACATGCTCACGTGATATCTACCAAGATAGTCTAAATGAAGAGGAACAAGCAAAGTCATGGTTCCATGGGCACTTTATAGGGGTGAGGGTGTGTGTGACCAGATACTCAGTACCTCTAGTGCAGTGGTTCCCAACCTGTGGTCCGGGGACCCCTGGGGGTCTGCGAAGCCTCCTCAGGGGGTCCGCGACTGCTTAGAAAATTCTATAATATTATCAGATTATATTTCTAGCTTTCAGTAATGACTCAGTGGGGGTCCCCAGATTCCAATATTTATTCAGTGGGGGTCCTCTGGTTCCAGTAATGATAAACTGGGGGTCCACAGACGTCAAAAGGTTGGGAAGCACTGCTCTAGTGGCTGAAATAGGCTATTGACAGTGGACCGTAGAGGATTCAGAGGGATATCAGAGAGCCTGAACCAGTAACAGGAAGCAATATATATAATGAGAAGCTATCAGTGCCTATCTAAATAGATATGCAGAAGCAACACAAGCTGATATCAACTCCAAATCTGAAAAGACAGAGCATGACTTTCCAAAATTCCACTGTTCCCATTTGCAAACTGCAAAGCAAAATGTAATAACTGCATTGGAAAAGCTGCAAAAGTAACACAATTTATGGGATGGCAGACTCAAGGAAGCAGATCTTTCAAAGTGACAAGCATCAATGTAATCTTGATTAACTGAGAGTGGGATCAAAGGAAGAATCAATGATTTCAGGGGAAAATCAAGTGAACACAGACATGAAGATACATTTTCTGACTTGGTCATTGACAAAAACGCAAAACATTTGCAGGGTCATCAAGGGGAAACACTAAAGTCGAACCAAAGTTTGCACATTGTAGAGACCAGAAGGTGTGAGGATTTGGGTGTACTGTATGATATGGCTGTGGGGCCTTATCATGCAGTACACTCTCAAATACCATCTTGGGTCTAGTCAGGCTTTTATACGTGACCTTAAGCTCAACCCTGGGTACCTATGGATGTGAGCAGTAAGGCTTACAAAGGAAATTAGTGTAAAGCATATAACAGCACCAAACAACAAAATAGGAATGTGACACAACACCAAGAGAAATGTACACCGATTTACAAAAATAGATTTGATTTTTATAAATTTTTAGAGACCTTAAAGAACAAAATCCACTAGAGGGTTCTGGAGACAGCGCTTAGAAAATATTATCACCTTTCATTGCATCCGCTAACAAGCATGGGTCAACAAAAAGTCAGTAAACTTTTGAAAAGTTTGGAAAAGTTAGTTCAACTACTCTGGCCTGGGTTGGGCGACCAATTTTGACTGCCCTGAGGCCTAGGGGGGCAGAGTTGACACTATGAACAATTACCTGGCCACCAGAGCTTTTTTTTAAGACAGGTTCCAAACTTTACAGGACAACCACCATAGACATCAATGGAGTGGTCCTGGTGCTGAGGATATAGGCAAAAGATGCTCTAAGGATGCTTGAGTTGTGGTGTGGTCGACAGGGGTGTCTTTATGGTTGCTCCTCAGTCCACAAAGTGAAGTGGGGCGACTTTGGCTACAGAGATCAGCATAATTCAAAGTCCTCTATGTTGCAGTAGCAGACCAGGTGATGCTGGGCTAATGGTGTCCATACACCGTTGTTGGGGAAAAATCCTTAGGTGGCACTAGTGTCCCTTGGGTGCAAAAAATCTGGACTTGGATAGCACTCCCAGGCCAGGCAGTCGTCAGTGCAACTTTTGGCTATCTCAGATTTATCCTCTTGGGTACCAAGTGGCTGGTAGCAGCAAAACATCTGTGGTGGGTACCAACTCGTTGGTTTGGGCTTCTTCAGCTCTTGTGCCCTTTGAGCTGGTTCAAGGAGATCAGTTGACTGATCATCAAAGTCACTGCTTTGATATGGGTCTGGGAATCAACTTTTTCCCAGGCCTTGAGCCTCAGGCACAGTCCAATCTTCACTAGCAGTAGGTACAGTCCTTCCAATGGTGCAGCCTCTTTTTGTGCAATTCCAGGGACATCTTGGCAGTCCTTCTTCAGTCCTCTCACCAAATCCAATGTGATCTGAGAGACAGGATGCCATGGATGCCATTGGTGTCATATTTATCCCAGAAAAGAAACCTGAGGGGGACCATGCAGTCACTAGCCAATGGACTACTGGGACCGCTCATATCTACTGACAAATTTCCTGTGATGTGTGGCATCTGGCTATCCCAAAATGCAACATTCTTGCAACTTTCAAGAAGGCATAACTCTCCTTCGGTGGCCAGGAGCTTGGTAGCCCACCTTAGAGGTGTGGAAACCAGAGGGCTACACGTTCACAAAAAAAAAGTTTTGGAGGCTAGTTTTCCCTCTCTGTCTCCATTTTGTCTGCAGGAACCTGGCATCTTGCTCAGATGTGTTATCTCTACTTCCCTCACAAAGGTGGCTTCTCTTTGAAGATTACCTTTCGGGCTAACAACCTGATTGGCCATTGTTTTAAAGGAGGTAACACTTTACTCCGCAACAACTGCCTTTGTTCCTGAGCATGAGATGTGGAGTCATTCACACATCTCCCCAGGCGGGCAGAAATCTGTCTGTTTGCTTTGGCCTTTGTGAGGCCGCTAGGCTAGCTGGAGGACAGATTGGTAACTTCATAAAAGTTGCTACACTTTTATTGCGGTATATAATTAGACCTAGGCATCATGTCGGCTTTATTTCCACAATTAACTTGATATTTTACATGACCCAGTTAAGAAGTCCCATTCAGAAGTTAGCCAGGCTGCGGTGCCAATTGGTAACCCTGTGCTAGTTAATGGGGCTACTAACATCCACAGCAAAACAACAATTTGGATGTGTTGCTGTTATGATGTGTTAAAGTTATATGTCCTACTTAACAATACACAGCTCCCTGCCGTAGGCCTTCCTTAGAGGAGACTTACATATATTGTTGAGGGAAAGAGTGACTTTGCAATTGGTTTGAATAGCAAAGTCAAGCTGGCAGTGTAGACAATGTCCTTCCCATCTGCAGCGGCAGGCTGAGAGCCATTTTGTACTTTGTCACACACAGGATGCCATAAACAGTACTGCAGCCTGAGAGGACACTCTGGCGGTGATTCTAACCGCGGCGGGCGGCGGTCGCCGCCCGCCATGCGGTTACCGCCAAATGACCGCACCGCGGTCATAAGACCGCGGCGGCCATTCTGGCTTTCCCGCTGTGCTGGCGGGCGACCGCCAAAAGGCCGCCCGCCAGCACAGCGGGAAAGACCCAGCAACGATGAAGCCAGCTCCGAATGGAGCCGGCGGAGTTGCTGGAGTGCGACGGGTGCAGTAGCACCCGTCGCGAATTTCAGTGTCTGCTAGGCAGACACTGAAATTCTTTTTGGGGCCCTCTTACGGGGGGCCCTGCAGTGCCCATGCAATGGGCATGGGCACTGCAGGGGCCCCCAGGGGCCCCGCGGCACCCCCTACCGCCATCCTGTTCCTGGCGGGAGACCCGCCAGGAACAGGATGGCGGTAGGGGGTGTCAGAATCCCCATGGCGGCGGAGCGCGCTCCGCCGCCATGGAGGATTCTCAAGGGCAGCGGAAAGTCGGCGGTACACCGCCGACTTTCCGTTTCTGGCCGCGGCTGAACCGCCGCGGTCAGAATGCCCAGTGGTGCACCGCCAGCCTGTTGGCGGTGCTACCGCGGTCATTCGCCCTGGCGGTTTTTACCGCCAGGGTTAGAATGACCACCTCTGTCTTGGGTGCCCAGGGTACCATCTACCAGGTACGTACAAGTAAGTCAGTCCTTGCCAATTGGGTGTAGCCAATTTGAAATGCAGTTTGTATAGGGAGAGAATACTGGCACTGATGTATGGTTAGCAGGTCTTAGAGCACTCAAAGAGTTGAAAAACCAGCAGCATCATTCCAAAAATATGGGGGTGAACATGCAAAAAGAGGCATTTCCTTACATGGCCCTCCTCCAGATGAAACTTAATGAGCAACTAGCCCTTAACTTGGTAATTCTCATGAGCTAATTGGAAGAACCTGGAAAGGCCATCTGCCTGTGGTGTGTTTAAACTGTGAAGGGAATCCCAAACAAGTAGGGTCTTAGCTTCTTCAGGGACCAAACTACAGCAAAGACTTCCCTCTCAAAGGCACTCCAGTGCTGCTCTCTGGAAAGGAGTCACCTGCTGATAAAAGGCAACTGGTTGATCTTGACCCTGGTTATTCAGTTTGGACAGTACTGCCCCAACCCCATGTTCTGAAGCATGAGTTGGGATACAAACTTTTCACTAAAGTTAGGTGCCTTTAGGACAGGTGCTGAGCACAAACCTTCGTTAAGGGTGTCAAAGGCCTTTTGACATGAATCAGTCCATATGACTTTCCTTGGCAATTTCTAGGAGGGTAGCTCTGTTAAATGTGCCACTATGGTAACATATCCTTATACAAACTCCTACAGTACCCAGTCACCCAGTCAGACCTAAAAAGTCTCTGACTTGGGCCTGAGTCTTTGGAACCTCCCAGGCCAGCATTGTATGTATCTTTGGCTGGAGAGGTTGTATATGGCCTCCACCTACTTGGTGGCCCACTTACACTACAGACCGTTGCACTATCTGGCACTTACTTGCCTTGATAGTCAGGCCTGCTGGTTGAAAAGCATGAAGCACTTCCTTAAGGTGACCTGGTGATCCTCCCAGGTGGAACTAAAGACAGCAATATCTGCCATATAGACTGCACTAAAGCTTCCAAAGCCTGGAAGTACTCTATTCACTAACCATTGGAAGGGGGCAGATGCATTTTTTAACCCAAAGGGCATTACATTGTATTGAAATTGACCTTCTGGGGTTGAAAAGGCTCCTGATGTGAGGGCTATCTGCCAATAACCTGAAGTCGGTCAAAGGTACTCAGAGATGTGGCAGACCCCAACTTATCAATAAGCTAACCAGCTCTGGGTATGGGAAGATTATTGGTGACTGCCTTTGGATGTCTGTAGCCCACACAAAATCTAATCTCTGGTTTTCCTCCTTTTGGATTGGGTGTGGACACCAGAACCACTAGGCTAGCCCATGGACTACTAGAGGGCTCAATCACCCCAGCTCTAGCATTTGTGCAACCCCAGGTTTAATGCTAGCTTTGGTCTGGTCTGACAACCTGTACATCTTACTTTTGACAGGTAAATTGTCAACTGTGTCCACGTGGGATCAAGGAAAAGAGTCCAGCAAACTGGCCAAGCAAGTTGTTACAGTCTTTCTGCTGCTGACTTGTCAAGGTGGAGAGAATGACTGCCTCCGCTGAATCATCTTTGACTTTGGTTGACACCAGGTCTGGGAGAGGTTCAACTTTCTTCCTCTTTTCTACCATCTGTCAGCATGAGCATGTTTTTATCTGCTCTGTCATGATGTAAACTGAGCCTATTCACATGTATCAGCCTGTTAGTGTTCCTTGGGGTATCTAAGTCCACCAAGTATTTTACCTCCCCCTTCTTTTCCAAGATGGGGTAAGGCCAAGTTCATTTGTCTTGGAGGTCTCTGGGTTCCACAGGCTCTAATGCCCACACCAACCATCCAGGTTGGTACTCAGCCACAACAGACTTTTGGTCATACCAGTGCTTGACAAGCTCCTGGCTAGCATCCACACTTTTCTCTGTCTTCTTCATGTATTCAGCCATCCCAGACTAGAGGCCTAATACATAATCTACGATGTCCTGTTTGGGCTCCTTGAGATGTCTCTCCCAACCTTCTCTGGCCAACCTTATGGGACACCTGACAGGGTATCCAAAGAATATTTCAAAGGGTCTGAAACCTACTCCCTTCTGATGAACTTCCCTGTAGGCAAACAAGAGGCATGGGAGAAGAACATCCCATCTTCTCCTGAGCTTCTCAGATAAACCCATGATGATGCCCTTCATGGTCTTGTTAAAATTCTCAACAAAGCCATTGACGTGGGGATGGTAAGATGTTGTGCACTTATGAGTCACTCCACAATCATCATTGCTTTCAGATAAGCAGACATAAAATTATTCCCTCTAGCTGAGATGACCTCCTTGGGAAACCCAACCCTGGTAAAAAAAAATACCAAGCAGGGATTTAGCTACTGGAGGTGCAGTAACTATCCTAATGGGTATAGCTTTTGTATACCTGGTGGGATGGTCTACAACCACCAGGATAGACCCATTCCCATAGGCAGTAGGTGGGTCTAGAGGATCAACAATATCACTCCCCACCTTCTCGGTCCCCACCTCAGGAAATGGTATCAGGGGTGCCTTTGGTTTGCCAGCAGCCTTGCCACTGGTCTGGCAGTTGACACAGGAGTGCCAAAACTCCTCCACCTTTTCTGACATCTGGGACAAGTAAAAGTGGTTGACCAACCTGTCCCAGGGTTCAGTCTGCCCCAGGCACCCAGCTAAGGGGATTTCATGGGCCAGGTTTAAGGAGGAATTCTCTGTACTGATGGAGGACCACCTTTCTCCTGGTTGTCCTGGTTTGGGGTCCCTTTCCTCACTGTACAGGATTTCCTCCTCCTAGTATGCCTTATGAATACCCCTGATATTTCCTCCCTCCTGTTTGACAGCCAATTGTCTCAGGCCCTCAAGAGTAGAATAAGTCATCTCTCCCTGACTCAAGTCCTCTCTGGAGAGACCACCTGCTCCTTGAAGTTCTGCCAAGTCAGACAAGTCTCTCAAGGCAGTACCCTCCTCCCTCAGAAACCAGGCCCCCACCCTGAGGGTGAGGATCCTTTTGGTTCTGGGGACTTTTGGAACAAGCCTTGCCAGGCTTCCTGCCCTTCCTATTGGTGCAAGGGACTTGGTATACTGTTTCAGGATCCACAATCCCTTGACTTTCCCTCAAGGCCTTCTGTGCTCTAGTGGAGACACAACCCTGCTCAGGGAGACCCAGCGTTGCTGCATAGGTCCTTCTCTCCACCTCTGCCCAGGCAGATGTTTCAAGGTTTTTACCCACTAGACACTCCATTGGGAGGGCAAGGGGCACAGCTACTTTCTTAGGGCCAGTACCCTCCCCCCCACTCAAAATCTACCTCTGCTATGGGATGTGACTTGGTTACATTGTCAGAGTTGACTATTCCGTGCCCCTTACTTGGTACATTGTCAGAGTTAAGTATTCCATGCTCCTCATCAGGTAGGATCTGGCTTGGGGAAACCAGCTAAGCCATACCCATGGCTATGCTGCCGCCTGTATCTCTCAAGGCCTGAAATTCTACTCCATTGATATGTGGCCACTGCCTGTACTTTACCATACTGGTAGGCCAGTGGGCCAAAGGTTCACCTTCCTCACCACCCAGGGAAACTAAAGTGGCTTCAACGTATCATTTGCAATCCCCAGGGACAACTTCCACCCAAATCCCTACACTGGCCATCCTCTTGGCCCCAATCCTTACACTGACAATCCCCTTGGGAGTGTCATCAGTGGGTGCCTCTTTGATACATGCAGAATCACTCCTCTTGTGCCCTGGCTTTACAGTCATAGCACACCCCATCCCTTGATGACTCATAATTCTTTCCTTGTTACCTTGTCCCCTTTGACTGGGATTTGATTCTGAGCTCCCCTCCTTGGGCTTCTTTTAGGGTCTCTTTGGGCTTCTCTGACATTTTAAACATGCTCTCATCTTTCCCCTGAAGGGGGACCTGTACAGAGGACTTTTTCAGCACCCTAGTCCGTACCTACTCATAAGCTGTCTTCCCCAGCTCTTTAGGCTTTGATAACTTGGAATCCTCCAGATGTTGGTGTAAAGTCTCTGAGGTACACTTGGTTAGTATGTTTTCTTCAACCATTACATTGTATAAGTTCTCATAGACATCTACCTTATTATCCTTGATCCAGCCATCCAGTGACTTAACAGATGCATCTACAAAATCAACCCATTTCTGTGTTGCTCCCTTTTGTGTGCTTCTAAACGTTTGCTTACACTCTTCTGGGGTGAGACCAAAGAGCTCAGTTGGTGCCCTTTTCAACTGGGCATAAGACTCTGCTACCTCATCCTCAAGCATTAGTAGCCTATCTCTCCCTACTGTTGGCATGAGTTCCCAAAGTAAGGATCCCCAATTGTGTGCACCCACCCTTCTCATCCTAAGAACTCTTTCATAGGATGCCAGCCATTTATCTATGTCATCCCATCTACATATTTGGGAACAATACCCTCGAGCAACCTGAGATCATAGGCACCTGCTGCAGTTACCTCTGTATCTATGTTTCTTCCACCATGTCCTTGGGGTTTCATCCCCCGCTTGACCCTTCTCTCCTCTAGGGCCAGTCTCTTTTCGTCTAGGACCAGCTTCCTCTCCCGAAGCTCCAGGAGGCTTTGGTGGGCCTTACAGTCCTTTAGTCTCTTCACTGATGTGGAGGTCCTCTCACTCCCAGACAGGGAGTTGTGCCTTGAACAATTTGTGGGGACCACACTCTTTTGATCCCCATCTATTTCAAATGGATCATTGCCATTTTCCTTAACCCCACTCTCAAGGGTAATTTCATTCTCCAGCAAAGCCTGGGCTCTCCTTGCCTCTTCTTTGCTCCTCAATGAGGCCAAGGTGGCCAAATCGATTTCCTTGCTCTTCATCCTTGAAGACTTTATAGCAAAACATTTGGCAACCTTGTTACTTTTGAAACTTTGTAACTTTTTCTTCTTGAAAGCAGGTGACTTTAGAATTTCAGAAGTTGGAAACTTCGTGAAACGTTTTTCAATGTTGACTTGACAATCTCTTTTAGTTGGTTACCGACTTATTAGTTGTCTGGTACAGCTAAACACAAGTTCTGGATCCCACTGCTAGACACCAATTTGAGGATTTGGGTGTACTCTATGGTATGGCTGTGGCGCCTTGCTGTACAGAACACTCTCAAATACTGTCTTGGGTCCAGTCAGGCTCATCGACTGAACCTTAAGCTCAGTAGGTGTGGCTGCAAGCAGTAAGCCTTGGCAAGGGAACTTAGTGTGAAGCATTTAACATGGAGTATGTATGACAGTGGTTCCCTGACTGCTTTCTTGGCCACACTGACTTCTCTCGCTGGGGTGGGACTTCATCCCCCAGCCTTCACCAGGTCAGAGGCGGGCCCAGTGTTCCCTGGCAGCACTCTTAAGTGCATTAGCTTCCTGCAGCTCGAGTGTGTATGACAGCGGTTCCCTGTCCACTTTCTTGGCCGCATTGACTTCTCCTGCTGAGGTGGGACATCATCCCCCAGCCTTCACCAGTTCGGAGGTGGGCTCAGAGTTTCCCCGCAGTGCTCTAAAGTGCATTTACTTCCAGCAGTGTGGGACGCACACAGCGCACGGCCAGGCATGCACCCGGGCGATGACTGGGCCAATACCGGGCCCGTCTTTGCCTGACATTGCCCAGAGGAGGCCAGGCCAAGTCTCTTTCATCTGCAGCCCTATGACCCCATTCCTACTATCTGAGCCTTCTGGCTTCTCAGCCTCCTACTGGTCGCTGGCTCTGGTGAGTGAAGTATTATTATTTTTGCATTATATTCTCCTATGACCCTTGTATACTGGGGGAAGCATAATCGGCAAAAGGAAAATTCAAGAGGACAGAGTGGCTACTTCTGCTAGCACTCCAGAAGGCACAACTTTGGATTCATTTTTGATCCATGCAGTCAGTGTTGTTTCTAATAAAACTGAACTGGTCGAAAGGTGCCTCTCAAGGGACTTTGGTGTTGACTCTGGCTGTCTTTTAACTCCCCTTCCTGATCAACCAGCTGGTCCCCTCAATACAGCTCCATCTGGTTCACCAGGAGCAATGTTTGATATGCCTACAGGTCAGATGGCTGACTTGCCCACTTCTACTACCCCCTGTAATTTGGATGCTATGCAGGTTAGTGACAGTGAACTTTGTGCTAAAAGGGAGCGCCAAACGAAGCATGGGGGCCCTTCCAAACCACAACACAATCACAGTCATGGATCTGATCACAAGGAGTCTGTGAACCCTTCCATGGACCGCCCGTGGTGTCGTCAGGGGAAGTCTTGAATAGGCTTGTAGCTGAGGCCGGTGTACCATTATCCATTGACTGTGGTTGTAATTTGGACAGATTTTTGTCTACTGTACTTGCATGTTTTCCCCCCTGCTGGATAAGATTTGTTCCTTGGAGAATACTGTTAGTCAGATGATCTTCTCCTTGAATATTACGCATGGTCAACAGGTTCTGGCAGAGCCGCAGCCAATAAGCTCGGGATTCAATAGCAGTACCCTGGCTGTTTCTGTACCTCATAATGTCAGTCCTGCCTGCTCCCCACCCCCAAGTCCGAGGTCAGTTACACCCCCAACAGTAAGGAACAGGAGTAGGTGGTCACAGGGCGCAAACCTTACTATTGGGGGTCTTGGATAGGACACCTTGGGAAGAGGCCAACCTGCATACCTCAGCCCCCCCTTCTCCTAGTGCCGACTGAATCCCCCCCACTGCCTGCTGTCCTAATATAGTTATTTTAACAGGAGTTCCCCCACTTCAGGGATCCGGTGTAGAACCCTATGTGCAACTTAAGAACAAGGTTTGTCACTGGTTGACCCAACACATGGATTTTAAAATACCTCAATACAATGATATTTTGTTGGTACGGAGGGTGGGTTGCGTGGGTCCATCCTCAAAAACATTGGTTGGGATTGTGTGGTTGTTAATTGTGGTCTGGCCCAGTGGTTGGTTAAAAGTGGAGCTAGAGCCTGTGTGGTGAGTGATAACATTAATCTTGTTCCTCTGGGGTTTTTCTACAAGCACTTGGCACCCAGGGCAAGGGTGGGTTCTAGGCCCTTGCCTTTCAGGTTCACATCTGGTAATGGGTTTTCAGTCCCAACCTTCAACAAATGTTCTGTTCTCCATTATCTGGCTTGGATGGTTTAGACTGACACTAGGTTCTGCCCATTAGCCATGGAGATATATTGGCTGCTGGCTTAACAGTCCTTAATTCCCTTCTTGCCAAGGCGGCGCCATCCCCTGCATTTCCCATTGCCCCTTCTTGCTCTGCAACTACTTCTCTTGAAGAATGTACTCCTCCTCACAGTTGTGTCAGGCCTTCATCTGATCCCTCCATAGTCTTGGAGTCCCATGCCTTGGGAGACTCCATCTTGCATCTGCCTTTCTTTACCAATTTTCTCTCATTGAATGTTGTTGGTCTGGCATCTAAACTTGAGTGCTCAAAATAGGGTCTATTTATAGAATAATTAATTTGATATTTGCCTGTTCGAGGAGACTTGGTCAGTACTGAGCAGGGTTAGTTCTCTGTTGTATGTCTAAGGGGATTGCATTGGGTAGTGTTGATGCACAGTGTCTTTTCCCATTCCGTCAGGCATGGTATATTATTTACACAATGTATGCTGCAGACAGGAGGGCAATGGTGATGAGTTAAACATAATTGATTTGATTGGTATACCTATGGCTGCCCTGCCCCTAGGTATTTTTAAAATAGTGGCAGGCGACTTTAATTGCAAGTTCGAGCCATTCTCTGTCCTTCAAAATGATCCTATAGATTATGAGGATCAAGTGTGTAGAATTCTTGGTCTCACACTTCCCCTTTAAGAAGTGGTCTACTGCTGTGCTTCACCTCAATGCTTTTGCATATAGCAATGGTCTCCGGGGGTGTCATGGGAGAACAATCTCTGATCAAGAAGGGAACCATAGGTGTCATCGCCCCCATTGTACCAGCCTTATTGATTATATCTTATTAGATATCAGGTTATGTCAGTCCCTGGTAGGCATGGATGTAGTCCCCAGGCAGCACAGTGTGCAACACCCTCTTGAGTACTCTGTATGAGCCGCTTGATAGAAAGTTGGTTTGACGGAATAACCGGTGTAGACTTAAATGGTGCTACCTGGCAGGGTCAGAAGTAGCTTTGGGCAAAGTGTTCGCTGTCGTGTCTGTAGGCCTGGATACTGTATTGATTGAGTGAAATTTGCTTTTGTATCACTTAGGGAACTTGTTTCAGGTGGAATCAAAGTCCATTCTTAAGAGGAAGAAAGAGGCTTGCTGGTATACAAAATCATGCTAACTAGCTGGGCGTGCCCTTCTATTAAATCTGGATCTCCAGCTGCTATCTGGACGGCTAGGCTGTTATATAAAAATTTGACTCTTGCGCCCTCGCCATGCACAGTTTTTCTTTAATAATTTGACTTCTAATGTTTCATTGATATTTGTATTGACATTATAAAAGTTGTCATAAGTGCTGTATTATCTGGGGTAATTTGCAGTGCATGGCGATGGCACGAGTTATAGTTACCTTAGGCCATGAGTTATAGTTACTTGAAATAACTCTAACTATAAATGCTGAATTTCTCTGGTTTTGTGCGAGTAAATTCAGAACCTAACTATAATGTCCCTGTAATCTTTGATTTTTTTAAATTGAATTTCTTAGTTTAAAAAAAATTCTATTTCCTAACTATAATGTCCCTGTAACCTAGATATTGAGCTTGTACCCAACCCTCTTCTTGCTCTCCTGGGCTAAACTAGGGACATTCCGCGCTCAGCATGTCATCTTACATCAATGGCTCTTTTGTTGGCCAAATGAGTGATTGCATTACACTGGGGCGGTCACAGGGCTCCCACCTCCTCTGGGTGGCTTAAAAGCATGACATACTGTGATAGTGTTGGTGAGGACTACGTACACATCCCCTCGTCTCGACCCACAGACATCTAGCAGCCTTTCCGGGATTACCTCCATACCCTTGAGGGTGACTTTTTCAATTAGATCCACACCCTCTTTTCCTTGCCTGCTGGTCCCTCACCACTCACTTCCACTCCTTCACATAGTGGTTTTATATGAATACTGCGTTTTAATACATAGTTAATTGTGATGATGTTCCGTGCTGCTAGTATGTCTTTATGACATGTGATGTGATTTTCGACAGCCAGCTATCATTATTTGTTCTTATCCTCAAAAACTAATAAGGACAATAAAAAAAAAATAATGTCCCTGTAACCTTTGTTTTTTTCAGTGAATTGCTATGGTTTTTTTTAACAAAAAGGAATTTTGATTACTATGCATGTGGCCAGGCCCTGCAGCCAACCCCCCCTAACCACCCAACCCCACACTGCGCACAGTCTTTGACTGTGTGTGGCAGGAGTAGGCCGCAGGGTCTGATTCTCTGGGAGTGAGAATAGGTGTGAAAGGGTGTCTCTGGGTGTGAGAGGGTCTATGTGGATGTGAGAGTGGGTGTAAGAGTGTCTGCCTGGGTGTGAGAGTAGGTGTAAGAGGGTGTTTGTGGATGTGACATTTGGTATGAGAATGTCTCTGTGAGTGGGTGTGTGAGTGTGCATCTCTGAGTGTATGTGTGACCATCCCCTGCGGCCCACCTCTATTCCATGGGGAAGGGGGCTGCGCGCCCACCTATCCTGGCCTATTTTGGCTCCGGGCACCCCATCCCCCGAGGCCCACCTCTAATAAATGGGTCTAATAATTTAAATTGCCCAGGAGAGGTGGGAGCGGGGGGCATATAGGCCTCCCCCATTTGAAGTTAATGTTTTGCCCCGGGGAGGTGGTGGCCCCCAGGGCGCAGGGGTGCAGAGTGACCCTACTTCATATTTCTCTGTCATCGCCTGGGGAGATGGTGGTCCCCGGGGCTAATTCAAGCCATAGGAGGGTGCCCCATGTGCCCCCCTTCTCTTTCAATCACCCAATGACCCTGGGATCTGGCTCACCTGGGGGCAAAATAAAAAAGAAGAGAAGGAGACCGCCCCCTTGTTAGGGGCGAGCGCAAAGTGCTCTGTCCCCTGCTGTAATCTCTCTTTGGGCTTCTAACCACACCCATGTCATGTCAGTCACTTTCATTGGTTTGTGGGCTTGCCTTTTAAAATCCGCTTGCTTTCATTAGTGAAAGGCATGCACACGTCATGCCTTTTCTGTTCTGTTTCTCGACTACTTTTTCTCTTTATTTCGCAGCGCGATCTCGCTGGGCAGTAGTTGAGTGCTTTGCATGACATCGATCCTGTTACATAGGTAATTGCACTTTGGGCAGTTACATAGATAATTGCACTTTTACTGGTTACATGGATAATTGCACTTTTGCTGATAGGTTTCACTGCAGGCAAACTTTTATTTCCCTGTTTGTTTGCTGATGGCGGCCGTCAGCTCGCTTATGTGAAACTTTTACTTTTCAGCTTATATGGCAAGAAAATTCTAGTTAGTTATGTGAAACTGTTTTACTTTTTTTATTTTCAATTTATGTGGCAAGAAAAGTCCGGTTAGGAGTTTATAATGCAAATTTCTCTAAGCCGAGCAAATGCGAAACCCACTCCATTGCAACTGCTTGTTTTTACGTGTCAGGAAAATCCACGGATCCAGATCCGCAGATTTTTTCAGAGATTTCTTTAAAAAAAATGCTTTTTAGCCCTGGCAGGGTCCATAGACCAAGGCTAGGGGCTCAGGGTGACCCAAACCTGGTCCCTACTCTTTTTTTTCTTTTTTTTCTGGGACTCAGCTGAAGCCAAGTCCCAAGATGGCTGCCATCACTCGCTTGTTGAAGTGATGGCAGTCAATCAGATTTCAGCATGGGGACAGCTGGATCCGCGGAGGATCCACATCCCTAAATATCTATATTTTTTACCTTTAATTTTGCCAAAAATGCTGAACGGATTAACACCAAATGACAAAAAAGCACTCTTTCCGGATCAAGAGCTAGCTTTCTGCTATGGTGTCATTCTGTCCAGCGGTTTAGGCAGTAGTTGTGTTCAAAGCCCCTATGGGAAAATGCATGGAGAAAATGTGTTTTGTAACCCCCCCCTTCTTCTCAGCCCCACACTTGACGGATCACCCTGAAACTTTCATGACAGCAGCTGAAATGACCAAAGTATATGTTTTGAAAGATTTGTGAAGATTCATCAAGCAGCTCCAAATTTATAGGTAAAACAAAAAAACACTGGTCCTATGGAAACTAGGTCCTAACTATAACTATCTACTGGCGACTGCCAGTTGCTATTATATATATATATATATATATATATATATATATATATATATATACACATAGGAACCAGCAAACAGGACAGCTTAAGCTGCTACTGCTGGAGACTGTGATTGCGGTATGCCATTAAGTCGAAGCTGATAGGAGGGACTGGTAAGGATTTCCACATGTTTGAGATTGTGATGACGGTACGTTACCAATCTGCGTTGGAAAGGCAATTGACTGCGGGGGGCCCCGTCTCCGGTAGCACCACTGCCACATGAGCATTTCTTATTGAAAAATACGTGGTGGGACCTGGCAATACGGCGCGCTTTCAAATTACCACATTGTACTGAGAAGTTGACGTAATGTCAGGTTTGGCGTCTCTGCAGTAACCTCTTCTGAGGGAGCTCAGCAAGCAGTTTTGACTAGTGTTGTTTTGCGTTGGGGACATTTTACATGTGGCACTTTCTTGATGATACTAGGAGCATGATGTGATGGCTGGGGTTCCGTCTCGTTTGGCCAAACAAGGTACGGCATAAATCAGGTTGGGTAAATTCAATGGTTTATGTGGAACGATAAAGTTGTAATTGTTTTGCACGGATCTAATATGAATGAGGCATGCAACAACGTCCTGAAGTGGCACATACCCTATTTGATGAGAAAGACACTGACACACCCAGTAATGAAGGGGTGGTTAGAAGTGGGAGTGAGACCACCAAAACCCTGAGACAACAACTTTTTCTCTATGAGAAGTCACTAAAGACAGAGATCGATAGATGGTGGGAAACTACTTCTTGGACAATTACATTGCAGTTGGGAGAGTTCCAAGGGGACTACACATTTTGATAACCCCTACATATCAGAATCCGATTCCTAAATTACTGGAAAAATGGTCAATGCATTTGGCTTCAACTTGTAGGAGCATGCTGGGTCTCCTATCGAAATATGCCAAAATAGAGTTAGAACAGACTTGCAAAGAAATTACCAAATTGAAAGCAATTCTTGACAAACACCCTGAACAAGATGAGATCAAGAAGTTCATTACACAAATGGAAGTAAGGTTGAGCAAATATGAACAAGCGATTCAGATGAAAAACAGGAGACGTGATAAGCAGGATTATGCATCTGACCGTATTTTGACTTTTGGAAAGAAATATGATAATGCTTTGAGACAATTTAAGTTGGTGGAGACCTCAGGCCAACAGGAGCTGGTGGCCTCGGAATCAGGGTCCAAAATCTATTCACATTTGGAGGAACAACCTGGTACTAGTAATAAAAATGTTTTACCATTGATCACTGTGGATGAATATCATTGTTTACAACAAAATTGGGATCAAAAAAAAAAACAGGTCCAGGAAGAGGCGGAAGCAACGAAGGAGGGGGAAGACCAGGAGAGGAGGTCGGAAGAGGCAAGAACAAAATGCCTCACTGGAGATCAACATGGCAGACAAAGACGAGATGATGGGTGAGAATCGATTAACAGTTATTAATTTATCAACACATGAACTCAATGAAGGTAAACAGTCCCTCTTAGAGATGGGGTTGTCCTTTTGTCCTGTTTCCAATATGGATTATTGTAGAACTAGGATAGATATGATCTTGTTTATTCATAAATTGAAATTGCTGAAGGTATTCTTTCAGCAAGAAGGTAAACGTAACCAGGTCCCCTCCATTGTGACGACTGAGGACCACACTTTTGATAATCTCTTTTTCAGTGACATTGAGGGACTGACTATTTTACATGAATTGGAGGGGTGCACAAGAGATTGGGACACAGAAAGAGACTTACTGATTACCATGAATTTGGAACTGGATAGGGTAAGTCCTAATCTTTTCAAACCTAAATCAAGGTGCAATCCTATCATACATCATAATAACTTAGATACTTTTCATGAGGTGGTCAATAGAGACCTCCTGTGGATTTGGAAGGGAAGCAAGAACCAGTTTTCTAAGAATTTGACTTTACCCCAGAAACAAGCTTTGGAATCTTTGTCACAGGACCCTAACAATAAAGCCCCCAGAGAAAGGGGGGAATGTGGTTCCCTGGGATGTAAGGAAATATCTACAGGCGGCGGATAGACAACTTGCCAATCTACATGATTATGAGTTGACAAATCATGAGAGTTATAAAGATTCCATTGTATAATATCATATCAAATTAAGGGAATGGAAAGAGAGGGGTTTACTCTCCACTAATGAGTTTAAATTCTTATATGTACAGAAACCAGTTGCACCTTGTTTTTACATGCTCCCAGAGATACATAAGAACAAATTGAATCCACCAGGGAGATCTGTTATTTCTGCCAATGAGAGTTTCTTAGAACCCACTTCAATCAGTTCAATTAGAGGGTATGAAGGTGGTGAAATGAAATGAAATAAATGACGAGTAGTGCTACAACTTCACTGTGTGTCTAGCTAATAGACCCAAAGCTACAAAAGGGTATTACTGGAGATACAAGGAATCTTCTGATCTAGAAGTATTTGAATCTCACCCACACATTTGCTAACAGAAATGTTTTTTCTATTTTCTATATTAGTAATGTAGCACTGGTATTTTTCTACAAATCGAAGGAATCAAGGTAAATCCACTTTTTTGTAAGGAATGTGCCTTCAATGTTGATATTAGATTGTATTGTATTGTATTGTATGTCCTCATTATCCACATTAAGAAGCCTAATGTTATTCAACATTAAAAATATAAACATGCAAGTGTTTGAGAGAGTTTACTTCACACAGTGTTGATGAGACATAGTTCAATGACTCTAAAAGAGCCAAACAACCCAAAGGTTCCTGACTCACACACAGGCTCACACGCAGTAGGCAAGCCCTTACTCGTGAAATACCAAATACATGTACTTCACTCTCTTTGAATCTTTCTCAACATTTTTGTTTTAATATGAAGGTAAGGTAATTTTGGGACTCTCAATCTCATCAGTAGTGTAAAACCAAACAATGAAAACCAGTTTCACCTTATAAAAACAAATAAAGGGCAAATGTTCAAGGCTTTAAAATTCTCCTAAAATTGGTACCAACTATCATTGTATATGACATTTGTTTAAGGGTGAAGAAGCAAGGGTGCAGTCATCAGATTTAACTGTGTTGGTAACTCACCCTGAGGAAAAAGATTGCTAGCCTTCAGTGGGAACAGCACTCCTGCTGATGAGGATGATCTTCAAGACCAGCCTGGCTCATCATGTTTGTGTGGCCATTGCCCTACATCTTCCCTCCCTGAGGACCTGTGTTCTTCTACATCCAGCAGTCAGGTCCCTATTACATACATCAGTGCCCCGACAGTCCCCAGGTGGCCCAGTGCACTCAATAACTGTGGCTACCCCATCCTGGTTCCTGTGACAACCACAGCCATAACATCTGCTGTGCAGCTCGGACCCACTACACCTGTGATCATCTATTCAAGACCACAGGGTGGTTTTATCCGGGTTGGGCAAGAATCTGCATTGGGAAGGGATGCTCAGTGTGCTGTCACCAAAGTCAACACCATGAGTTGAGACATGACAGGTGCAGCTACACAGTAGGAGGACTTGCTGGGGCAAATTTATTGTACTTCCAAGGGCCTAGAATGATCTCATAAGGGCCCAGGATGAAATCAAAATACGGACCTTTTTAATGTCCTTTTGTGTGTCCTTTATTGAAAATTAGTGTGCTGAAATGTCACATTTTTGGACACCTTTGATGTGTGTACCTTCTGCTACTGATCTCTGTAGAATGTAACTGATGTGTATATGTCTGCTTTCTACTTCCTCTAGAGCAAGTGATAGAGATGCTGACCAGACTACACTGGACTAGCAGCAGTGCTAAAGGGATTTAGAAGGTAAGGCTATGAACACTGAGGGACTCAGAGGCAAGGAGTGATGGGGCTGGCCAGGGGTTACTAGTACATCTGATTCTGAGGCTTCTGCCCATGTTGGCCCCTTGTGGACTCTCGTCTGCTCCAGGAGTATGGAGAGCCTTTTAAGGAGGGCACTACTGTGATGTATAGGCAAGATAAATGCCTGAATCCCACTACAGACTGTGATAGGACACTACTTTTTATTACCAAACCCTGGACTTTACATTGTTTTATTATATATTTTATTGCCGCTATAATTCCCAGTGGAAAACAATTTTTTCTGTCCCTTTTTAATTTTAATTCATAAAAATGAAAATGTTCAACCGTTTGTGCCAGTTGTTTACTTTTACATATATTTTGTTTTGATAGTGTTATAATGGTTTTTATCTGTGATTCCACATTCCATTATGTTTGTTATGCTAATGATTTACTTCCATTTTTAGGTTGTATGATTTGCTGTATGTTGAATTGTGGGACATGTAGTTCATTACCCTTTGCCATGTGTTAAACGGAGGGTGGGTTGTTGTGAGGGGCTAGTGTATGTGGCATTTAGAATGATAGTGTTTGTGACTACATTTAACTTTATTATTTTTGGAATTAAATGCCCTTCAGATATTATGGCTCACATATTGTCCATGCCATACATTATTGTGGTCATTACAATAATGGAGGTAAAAAAACGCCTACTGCTGCGGTGACGGCCGCCAACATAGCGTCACTGCGACTACCATCCATCCACCATATAATGATCACTGCCGGACTTCCACCACAAGAAGGGTAAAAATCCGGCAGTGATCATACTGGCGGACGGTGGTAAGCTGGTGCTGCTACCACCAGCACTGCCATGCCATGCTAGTTGAGCGCAGCCAGCTGTATCATGACCTGTGATATGGCCTGGCGGTGTTCTGCTGGCGGGGCGCTGCTGGCGGTAGCAGCGCTCCTTCCCTGCCGGAAGACCTCCTCAACAAAGGTAAGTCTGACAGGGGAAGGGGGTGGGGGTGTTGTGTGTGTGTGTGTCTGAGTGTGTGAGTACATGTGTGAATGCGTCTATGTGTGTTGTTTGCATGGGTTTATGCGTGTGAGTGAATGTGTGTAAGAATGGTGAAGTGAGTGCGTGTCTGCATGTCAGTGTGATTGTGTGTAAGAATGTGTTTGAGGATGTCTGAAAGTATGCGTGTATGAATGCCAGTGTGTGTGATTGGGTGTATGCGTGGTGCGTGTCTGCGGGTGTTTGCATGTATGGGAGTGGGTTAGTGAGTGTGAGGATCGGAAGGGGTGGGGTGGTGAATGTGAGGATCAGAGGGGATTAGAGGAGTTTGAATGGAGGATGGGTGGGGGCGTCAGGTGAATATTGGGGGGGTGTGGGAGCCGCCTACCAGTAACAGGGAAGGAATTCCCTGTCACCGGTAGGGCCTACCACCATGGTTTTCATGGTGTTGCTAATGCCTCGAAAACCATGGTGGTAGGCAGGCTCATAATGCTGCCGGCGGTACAATGCCGGTCACCGGGCTGGAGATTGACATCTTCGGCCTAGCGGCTGATACTGCCATGACGGTATGAATGGAGAAGTGGCGGGTTGGCTGCAGCCAACCCGCCATTCTCATAATGTGGCGGTATGTACTGCAAGCCTATTCACGGTACTACCGCCACATTTACACTCACCGCTGGGGTCATAATGACCCCCTATATGTGACTATACAGTATATAGGTTAAGTATATGAGTGCAATGTCTGGTATGTGAGTGTGTGTCCTGCCTTTGAAATTGTATGCTTGATTTAAAGACGTAACATATGACTGACTGGATAGAAAAAATATGTACTTGGGGGTACATGGTTGAATCGTATAATTGTGATGTCTGTGTGGTAAGGTGTAAAGATGGATGAAGGGTCGTCTCCGTGTAATTGTGTGATTTATGTTAAAAACTCTAATCTGAAGATATTATTAGCATACACTTATTTTATTAAGCAATTAGAAATGGTAGCATATGTTTGTGTGACTATGTACATTTAAAAAAATGTTCAACCACTTACTAGCTTCAGGTGTTGGGGGTATTACAATTGTGTTAGGTAAATATTTATTATCAGTATGTAGTGTGAAGCATGTGGCCAGACAGGGAGGCAGGGTAAATTGTTGTTAGATATGGCTTGGTGTACATAAACTTAACTTTAGTGTCATTGATAGTTAACATAGTGCATTTAAAGTAGTTTTAAAAGTTGTACTTCCATTTTGTTACGCATTGTTGATCCACCACTGCCAGATAGCCAGATAGAGTCTCAGGGCTTGGAATAGCAGCGGCATGTTAATTGAACAGGTTTTGTGGTTGTTGTGGGCAAATGTATGGTTATTTATTTATGCTCTTTTTCCTCCAACACAGGTATAGAGGATGAAGTACCATGTTTCCGTAACGGAAACTGTACTCATACATCTGATGGAGTTGTGGCTTTCTGTTACTCCCTCCATCATTTTTAGTGTGTACCACTACCGAAGGAGGAAGAAATGTGGAGGACATAGCAGACAGCTGATGGACTTTCGTTCATCAAACTGCCATACACTAAATTTGACAGGCAGACCTCCATGGTGGCAGACCGCTAAACAGATGTTTTTGCCAGTCCATTTGTCAGACTCTAAATCAGGCCCTCAGTGTGGTCGAGAATGTGCTGTAGTAAATTCTTGAAACCACTCAATCTTTGCTGAATCCACTAACTGACTGACGGCAAAGTCTGGAATGTCAGCAAGAAGTTCAGGTGTAACAAGATATTGGGCTGGAAAGACAAAGTGGCAGTGGAAGATTTCTGGGTAAAGCTTTGGCTGTGGGATGGCGATGAAGGATATGGTGGTGATGAAGTGCGGTGTGAGGAAGCGGAAATAGTGCACTCAAAGTAGAGCCTGGGAGTGTTTGCTCATGAGAAACAGAAATTGTGCGTACAGAGGATGATCCTCAGAAAGAGTACTTGTGAGAAGCTGCAGATGCTCCCAATAAGAACGGTAAGAATGTTTGCTCAAAAGGAACAGTAAATGCCCCCACCAACAACAGTTATTGCAATAGCTGTTGAGATCCTACTAGACAGAAACATCACACTAATAAGGGCCTGATTTAGAGTTTGGTAGACATTTTACTCAGTCACAAACGTAAAAGGTATCCCCTTTGGCTTATTATAAGTACATTATATGCTATGGCTCTGTAATAAGGAGGAGAGAATCTCTGTTACGTCTGTCTAGCAAACTCTAAATCAGGCCCCATGTCTAGTCGTATGGTATTTTATCCAGAAGGCTGAAGGAGTACATGGTGGCTTAATTCTCCTATGTTCTGGATAACAATGGTCACTGTTTATGCTTATGTGTTTATGCAGATATATGGATTGGAATGAACATATTGCAAACATAGCTAGTAAACAACAAATTGCTGTACATTACATTGGGGTTGGGATATGATCTACAAAATCATGTACATCAAGTGGAGATTACATACATATACTCTGCACATTGCAGTTACTGTTTTTAAGCACAGGGAATTAAGTGGTGTGTCCATCCCACAATGTTGAGACATGGGCTGAGGACAAGATTAGAACCATGGTCTCCAGTTTCCACAGGCTGCAGCTCTAACCACTACGCCATATTGCCTCCCGAGCCACGTATTGCAGTCCCTTATTTTCCACTGCTATATATGTATATACATTTATCACTCTTACTTCATTCATTCATTCTGTTTTGAGGTTTCTTTTAATTTTGGAGGGGTGCAGTGTGGATTATTGGTTCCCACATCTGAGTGATGCAGCTGTAAGATAATGGGATTCCACTGTGAGGTCACTGTGCTTTACAAGTGGAGTTGCTGCCTAACAGGGACTGGGGCAAGATGCTCCTGGAGTTATCTGAATAAACTGCTTACTTTCCACATCCTGGAAGTGTTGTTCTCACAGACACAACCACTGTCAGCTGATGATGGTGAACTGGTGAGGAAGGAATGAGATAATATGTCATGGGCAGCTTTATCACATGACGGGCAGGCTCAGGGCCGGCGGTCACGTAGTACAATTCGCTGTGAAAAGACCATTGTGCTAGATAGTATTTTTGAAAGTTCTCTATTTAATAGCAGCTTTGTTTATGGCTGTTTTTCAGCTATCGTTTGACTACTCTATTGGGAATGAGACATAAATATGTCTTTGGTACAGCCAGTCAGTGATTCTATCAGCTGCAGAATTTGTTTATGGAAATATAAGCTTGCTGTTGTAGAGAAGTGATGGCCTGGTTATTTACCGGTTATCTTCATTACTCTGAGTCTAGGTCTTCCTCGTCAAAGTCTACTGGTGAAGCTCCCCTTCCGATATGAAAGCTAACAAGCAAATTTAAAACAAAAAACTTCTAAAAGAGCTGCCTCCTGCTTCCTGTTCTTGTCTGATAACGGCGGGTTGCGGCAATACTGTTTCTTGAAATTAACCAAGCCTAATACCCTTAACATTTGCTGTTTGACTCCCATACCTGAGGGAGGGAGAGATACTAGGACTGTGACGAGTAAGACCTGGACTAGGAGTAATAATGATTATCTGTAAATAACCGGGTAATCACCTTTTTGTCCGTTTTCTTCGTCCCAGTCCTTAATGGAGGAGAAATAGCCAAAAAGCGAATCAACACAGAAACACATGCAACTAAATTTTGCTTCACCCAGTGATTTTTATTTTCATATGTAGTTAAGCACCAATGAGTCTGCAAATGCTTTAACCTCAAAGTTTGAGGAGGGATCTCCTCCTACTTGCAGTCTATAATGGGCCATAAATGTTTGTGGATTAGACCAAATAGCGGTGGCCCACATTTCCTTCATTGATACTCCCTTTAAAAAAGCCCATGATGTTGAGATCCCTCAAGCGGATCTTCCTTGCACTGCCCCTTGAAGGGCCATTCCTTCTGATTGACAGGCGTTGACAGTTGTCAACTTAAGCCAATTACTCAAGGTAGAGGAAAACAGCTTAAGACCTTTATCAGCCAGAGCAAAGGTGACAAATGAGGAATCAACTTTTGCACATTAAGTTGTTCTTCTGATATAAATAGAGAGAGCCTGGGGTGTGTCAAGAGTATGCAGTATGATCTCTTCCTGGCAGGGTGGACTTGGGTAGAAAGAAGGAAACACCAGGCCCTGAGATATATAAGGAGAGTGGATCTTAGGAAAAAAAGAAAACCAGGATCAAGTCACATTGCAACTTTGTCTGAAAAGAAACATAAAAAGGGATTATTAGGTAAAAAATGCACCTAATCCTCCAATTCTATGACCTGAACCGATTGCAGCCAAAACAGTGTCTTATATGACAACATTTTAAGAACCACAGAATCTAATGGCTCACAGGGAGGTGACTTTAAGGCTCTTAGAAGCAGTGGTAGATCCCAAGAAGCAATTAGAGAATGAAAGACTGGTCTCCTATTTTCACAATTCATCATCAGTCTTCCTCCCAGGCTATCTATGGAAGAACAGCTTGCCCATCTAAAAGCCTAGATTGCTGCCTATTGGCTTCTCAGGGTGGGCATCACTAGTTCGAGAAGGAAACCATGTTTCAAATAATCCAATATCCTTGGAGGGCCGCAAGACCTTGGGACTTGACCCCTCAAATTACACCATTTTGAAAAAGATATCTAATGCCAGTTGTAAACCTTCAATGTTGCAGGACGTCAGGACTACTGAATGTCTTGTGCCACATCTGCAGAACAACCTTGTAAAATCAGGTTTAACCTATCAAGCTTCTAACCCCAAAGTGAAGCCTCTTCAATGTTGACTGATCTAATATTGGACCTCTCAGCAGAAAGAGTTGAGTTGGAAATACCCACTGGCAGGACAGCGATAGCTTGTGAAGAAAAGGAAACCAACTCCTGCGGGGGCAGCAAGGATTTACCCACAATACTTGGGTGTGATCTACCTGGATCTCCTCAATGACTTGCGATCGCTAGAATCAGTGGGAATGCGCACAGTAGAGTTTGAGGCCAAACTAGAGATAGGAAATTTACCATCCACTCTTGGTTGGAATGTTTGGGTGAACAGAATTAGGTAAGAATAGATTTGTCCTCCTGTGTGAACAGGTCAAACCATGTATCCTGAACATCTGGGAAATTTACGCTAACACCTCTGGATGAAGGCACCAGGAAGGTGAGGTTGGAAATTAGTGGCTCAGATTGTCTGCTCAACAATTCTGTTTCCCTGGGAGGTGGATTGCACTGGTATCGCTTAGATTGTCTTCCGTCCACAAACCTATTTCTCATGATAGCTGGTACACTTGTGAGACTGTCTCCTGATCCTAGAGTTTATCAGGGATGTGGTTACCATATTGTCCATTCTGAAATGGACTACTAGACCTGACAAGATGTGAGAAAAATGTGCCGAAGCCAACAGAACTGCTGTCAGCTTCTTCCAGTTGGATGATCTTGATGATGTACTTCACTTCCCTTGGGCTTCCAGAGAATCTAGAGTTGCTCCCCAATCTATCCCACTTGCATCCTTGGTTACTATCTTGGGAAGTGCAGTTAGAAAGGACAACCACAGGATAAATTCTCTACTCTGAGCGACCGATAAATAGCCACTGCAATTTGATGGGTTATGGGAATCAGATGCTCATATTCCTGTGTTGTTGCCATCCTTTTGAATATAAAACCCTGTAGATTAGACATAATTTTCATCCTTCTCTCTTCTGGCAAATCCACTCTTCCCACCTCTGAGTTGAACTAAGCTCCAATGAACTGGATTGATTATATTGGGACCAGATGGGACTTACCTTGATTTATCATAAATCTGTGTTCTTCCACTATTATGATCTTCTGATCACTTTGAAAAAGAAGGGGACACAATAAACCAATCATCGAGGTACGAGAAAAGCGAAATTCCTAGGGTAAATAACCTACCTACCACAGGGCACCAGAGCTCTGTGAACACCCTCAGTGCCACTGCCAAGCCAAAAGGCAGGACCTGGAAGTGATTCAGGTCATCCCGAATACAGAATCTGAGGAACCTCTTCGAAGCCTTGTGCGAACCTCTTTGAAGACTTGTGCATCGGCATGTGCAGCTAAGCATTCAAAAGATGTATTGGTACTATAAAGCCCCCTTGTTTTATGGAAGAAAGTATGCCTACCAAAGAAGTCATTTTGAATGTTTGGTATGGAATGAATGAGTTGACTTTTTTTATGGCTAGAACTTGTCTGAACCCTCCTGACAACTTCTGTGCCAGAGAGATTATCGAGTAACAAACAGTCCCTCCTTGTTCCCACAATACTGGTACAATTGCTGCCTTGTCTAGGAGTGCTTGAACTCCTTCCAAAGCTTTCAGATTAACTGAATTTCGAGGAAGCAGCTGAAAATCTCCTGAGTCTGTTGTACAAAGATAATTTGATATTCTGATGGCACAATTTCAAGTGCCCACTTGGCCAAAACATGTTTCTTTCACTTGTCTTGAAAAACTGTAGATGTTCTCCAACAGGTTCTGGAATTTTTTCAGCATAGTCAGGCTTTAGGTGGAGCTGGAGAGACAGAAGGCTGAGTTGACCGTGACTGGGATTTATTTGAGAGAGGGGCCTCCCCAGCTGCAACCCCCTTACTCAAAAGGGCTGGAGAGACAAGAAACCTGGGTAATACAGTCATTCAAGAACAATGTTCCCCAAGGAATCACTTAAAGTGTAGTATATCTGGCCTTAGTGTGGTATGTGATGGTGCAATCAATGCAAATTTATCAGTAGCAGGTGTTCTTTCTTTTTGTTTTATTTATTTATATATATATATATATATATATATATATATATATATATATATATGTGTGTGTAGCGGTCGCCAGTAGGTAGTTATAGTTAGGACCATTCGTTCCATAGACAGTGTGTTTTGCCATTATCTTTGGTGCCACTTGACTAATCTTCAAGAAATTTTCAAAACATATACTTTGGTCAGTTCAGCTGCTGTGCTGAAACTTTCAGATCAAGCGGTGGCCGAGAAAAAGGGGGCGGTCCTAAAACACTTTTTTCCCATTTTAAGTCAATGGGATTTTTCAAATTTTTTAGCACGACTACAGCTCGAACTGCTGGACGGAATTACACCAAATTTAGCAGAAAGCTAGCTTTTGGTGCAGAAAACAAACTTTTGTGACTTGGTGTAGACCCCTTTAGTAGTTTTGGAGAAATTAGAGTTGAAAAAATATAGATGTACATGGACCTTCCGTGGATCAAGCTGTTCCTGTGCCGATATCTGATTGGCTGCCAATAAATCAACCAGGAAGTGTTGACAGTCATATTGGGACTCCGCTTCAGCTGTGTCCCAGAAAAAAAAGTAAAAAAAAGAAAAGGGGCCAGGGTAGGGACACCCTGACCCCTTAACTCTGGTACTGGGGTCCCAGAGGGACCCCGCCAGGGCTAATAAGCTTTTTTTTAATCCTGGAAAAATCCATGCATTAGAATCCGCAGATTTTTCTGATGTTTTTTTTTTTTAAAGGGCTGTTTTCTGTCCTTTTCTTTTACTGAATTCCCCGGGTGGGCCAAGTGTCGTAGGCATGCCAAAAGATGAGGAGGGGGTGCACAGGTCCCCCTTCATGGGCTTGCTGAATCTCCGCAGACCACCACCTCCCCAGGACAATTATTAGATTGCATGCGGGGGCATGCGGGCCTGCGCCCCGAGGACCACCACCCCCCTGGGGCAAAATGCTTTAGTTAATGTAGGGAGGGTCCTGCAGATCCCCCCCCATGCCCTGGGGACCACCACTTCCCCGGGCCAACTTTCAGTAATATGCAAGAGGGATGAGCAGCCCCCCCTGCAGCCCTGGGACCTCCACCTCCCCGGGGCAAATGTTTAAGTAAATGCCGAGGACCGCCTGCCCACCCCCCCGCAGCCCCAGGGACCTCCACCTTCCCGGGGCACAATAGTAATGACATGTGGTGGTGCCCACCCTCCCCTAAAGGTTAAGGTCACCGACCCTCACACTGAAAGTTGAGGATTCTACTCCAGGTGTAGCCGTGGTCATTTTCCTTCTTAAATTTATTTTAAACTTCAAAAGTTTAAGGTTCATTCCGAAAGGTGATTTCACTCTTTTTAATTGGCAAATACATTTCTCTTGTCAATTTGTCCAGAAATATCTTTTCTAAGTATATCATTCATCAAAGCCTATAAAACATCTTTATCTCTCGCCCTCTCTCTCTCTCTCTCTCTCTCAATTTCTCTCTTTCAATCTCTTTCTCCCACTCACACACCCACTCAGATCCTTACGCACCCACTCACAGACCCACTCAGGCACTCATGCACCCACTTTCAGACCCACTCAGACCCTTGTACACAAACTCACAGCCTCACTCAGACACTCACACACCCACTCACAGACCCACTCAGACTCTCAGACACCCACTCACAGACCCACTGAAAACCTCACACACCCACTCACAGACCCACACAGACACTGACGCACCCACTCACAAACCCACTGAAACCCTGATGCACTGACCCTCACACGCAGAGAGACACTCTCACAGTCACTCTCACACCCAGATACACCCTCTCACACTTGCTTTGGCCGTGCGCAGCATGTGATTGGGTGGTTAGGGGGGTTGGTTGTAAGGTCTGGCCGCAGGCCAGGCCCTGCAGCCAACCCTCGCAATACACGGCTAAAGGCTATTAATAAACATATAGTAATAAAGTTTACTTTATGTGAAAAAAAAACATAGAAATTAACTGAAAAAAACTAAGGTTGCAGGGACATTATAGTTAGGAAATAGAATTAAAAAAACATAGAAATTCACATAAAAAAACAAAGGTTACAGGGATGTTATAGTTAGGCTCACATATTAAACAAGCAATTCACTCATTAGAGTTATCTTAAGTAACTATGGGCCATATGTATGAAAAAATGGCCTTGCGAATCGCAAATAGCGATTTTTAAGAAATCGCTATTTCCGAGTCGCAATAGGCCATGTAACAAAATTGCGAATCGGAATTAGCGATTTCTTAAAAATCGCTATTTGTGGTTTGCGAGGCCCATTTACCGAATCGCAATTTGCATTTTTGCAATTTGCGATTTTTTACCGATTTGGTAAAAAATCGCAAATTGCGAGAAATTTCGAGAAAGCACACCTGGAGGAGCCTGATGACATGACAAGCAGGAAGTGAGTCATCCCAGGCAGTTTCAGGTGCCACACCCAAACCAGCATCCAGAGAGAGAGCAGCCCAGCCACACTGAGCAACACTCTGAAGGAGGCAGCACACCTGAGCAAGGATGGACACCTCAGCCCAAGGAAAGGAGAAGGGAGAGAGAAAGAGGAAGCTCAAATTCAGCGAGCAAGAGCTTGAGGTGCTAACAGAGGAGGTGGTCAGGAGCCATGACCACCTTTTTGGCAAAAGCTCACTCCAGGTGCCGGAGAGTGAGAAAAGGAGACTCTGGGCAGATATTCAATCCAAAATCTGCGCAATTGGAGTGGCACAGCGCTCGGTCGACGAGATTACGAAGAGGTGGTATGACCTGCGGTCCAGTGCGAAGGAGAGGGTGGCAAGAAGACTGCAGGAGGCCAGGGGCACAGGAGGCGGTCCACCCACAGAGGCACCATCCACCCCATTAGAGGACCTATTGGAGTCGACACTCCTCCCTGAAGCTGTGACTGGGGTCACAGAGATAGACACCTCCGGCACACCAAGTACCAGCCAAGGTAAGTGCAATATTGATTTGTAACCCCATATGTGTATGCACAAAAGCCCCTTAGGAATTAGCAAGTAATGTAATACATTGTGAGAAGTAGTCCATGCCACATCGTAGAAGCAGCACAACAATGCATTATGGAAGTGGCAGCCCACAACCCAGAGCTGAAAGTACCACATACAATGTATTTAAGCAGAGTGACACCCAGAGGAACACAACACCCACAACACAGTGAAGAGAAGTACCTGTACATTTATTACCATTGTGTGACCTTACTTGCAACACACATAACTGACATGCTGCATATTGTCGTTGCAGGTGGGCCAGGCCCAGCAGCCACAGCATCAGGCAGCGTAGGCGAGACTGACACCCATCCCGCCTCTGATTCCAACACAAATGGGTCTCTCACCATTGCGCCAGTCTGACGCAGGCCCAGGGCACTGCCACTGCCAGAGCTCAGCCAAGACTCAGATGAGCAGCAGGAAGGGCCAATTACACCATCCCCAACAGGCAGGCGCAGCCAGATGCAGGAGGCCAGTTGTCAGCAGACCACAGCATCACGCAGGATGGCGACAAATGCCAGTGCACAGCAGAATGAGGCAGGTGAGGGTCCCTCCTTCTTTGGTGGGCTGGAAGCTGCTATGTTGCAGCAGCAGTGCCTACAAAACAAAAGGATCCTTGGATTACAAAAAAATATGCAGCAACATAACACCAACATGGAGGGCCTGCATCGCCACCTTAAGTGCCTGAATGCTAAAATAGAACTGCTGCATGAGGGACAGGTGCAGGCATCACAGGACACAAGAGAGCTCACTTGTGCTGTGCGTGAACTTTGCCAGGAGCTGCGCCATGAGAGGGTGAGCCATCGCAGACAGGAGCGCAGATTCATGAACATGTTCGGGGGCTTCTGTCGCTCTGTGAACAGGGTGGCTACTGCAACGTCACTGATTGCACGTCGTGCAGTGGATGCACAAGTGGAGGCAGCACACAGCAGCAGGGATGTGGCTAATGGACTGGTACAAATCACTAATGTGATCGATAACATCCTGGGACAGAGGTCAGCCACTCCTAGTGAGCTTGCACTGGGGGACACAGAGGACACTTCCAGCCTCAGCAGTCTTGCTGTACCCGCATCGGACACCAGACGGCACAGTGCCAGGCACAGCACTGCCACTGAGGCGGACAATCGAGGTGCCAGTGAGGTAACTGGGCACCCGAGTGGTGTGCGTGGCCACAAAAAATAACTGTAGCGGCCAGAGGGGTAATGTGTTCACTCTAACGTAATAGTGCATTACTCTGGACTTCTATTGTCTCTAGTTATTTACATCTTTTTGTTTGCTATTAGTAGAACGAACATTACCTGACATTAAGGTAATAAATTTAATTCACTACAGGGTACAGTTGTCAGTACATTTGTGTCATTCATACTTACATCTGAAATGGTTGTGTGTGATGTCAGCACGCCTTTGCCTTCCCTCTGCTGCACTGCTCCTGTCTGCTGGCTGTAGGGGTGGTATGGGCTCATCATCCTCATCAGATTCAGATTCACATATTTCTACAGGTATGCCCCTGGTGGAAGCTATATTGTGCAAGATTGCACAAGTAGCCACTATTCTACATGTGGTCTCTGGACTGTACTGTAGTGCCCCTCCACTTTTGTGGAGGCACCGGAAGCGACTCTTCAGCTGTCCAAATGTGCGCTCCACCACGTTGCAGTCGCCCTGTGTGCTGCATTGTATCTCCGTTCAGCAGGTGTTGCAAGATTGAGGTAGGGCGTCATCATGTAGGTGCGCACTGCGTAGGCACTGTCTCCTGGAAGGGACAGAGGGTATGATGAGTATCTGAGCCATCTGACATTAGCACGCCATCAATGCGCCATTGTATCGAGGGACAATATCTAGTAGATATCCTTCTCCAAACTCCCCAGCTAGTAGTCTTGTGTGTATGCCGCTATCGCGAAAGATGTACGAATCATGTGTGCTCCCTGGGTACCTGGCCACGAGATCAGTTATGATGTAGGAAGCATTGCAAATCACCTGTATATTCATTGAATGTTGGTATTTCCGGTTGCGGTACACATACTGTGTGGCTGATGGTGGACAGATTGCAACATGTGTCCCATCTATAGCACCTAGGACGTGGGGGAACTGTGCTATCTGGTAAAAATCAATTTTTGTCTGCTGTATTTCCTGTGGGGTGTGGGGAAATCTGATGTACTGGTGTAGTTTGCTCAGCATGGCGTTGATAAATGCATTGAAAAATCTAGAGAGGGTACTCTGTGAGACCCCTCCAGCTGCTTCTATGACCCCTTGATAGCTCCCTGAGGCAAGTAGGTGGAGGGAGCATAATACCTGCACATGGGTGGGTATGCTGTGAGTCCTTAGTGTTCTGCGCTGCAGTATGGGTTGTAGCTCAACTATCAGATCAAGTATCATGGCTGAGTTCAACCTATACTTCTCATATATTTCCTCCTCTGTCAGGTTAAAAAGTGTAATGCGCACTCTGAAAATGTGCTCCTGTCTCCTCCTCCCTCTCCTCAAACCTGCCAAGATCCTCATCCGCCTCGCCATGACGTAGAGTGCAGCCATTGTGGAAGAGTCTGAAGCATTCTGGGCCTCTTTATATAGGTTGCACCTGGTTACCACCTGGTTTCACTTAGTGGTATTTTGCATGTGCAAAATGCCATTCTGTGAAAAATCGCAATTTGCGATTTTTTGATGCATCGAATAGCGACTTGGATTTTGCGACTCGCAATTTGCGTCTCGCAATTTCCTACTGGAAATACCGAATCGCAAAATGCGACTCGCAAAACCAGGTCGCAACGCAAAAAAACGAAATTTTTGCGATTTCTTATTTTCGGGCTGCGAATGCCTTTCATGCATCGCAGACCACGTTTTTGCACTCGCAAAAGGACGATTTTTGCGATTCGCACCATTTGCGTGTGCAAAAAAGTTTCATACATCTGGCCCTATAACTCGTGCCGTAAGGTAACTATAACTCGCTCCCTTGCCATGCACTGCTAATTACCTCACAAATTATGGCACTCATGACATCTTTGATAACATCAATGTAATATTTGCAGTAAATTTTTTGACGAAAAAAACTGTGCATGGCGGGAGCACGAGTTATAGTTACCTTGGGGCACGAGTTGTAGTTACTTGAGATAACTATAACAGGTGAATTTCTATGTTTTTGTATGTTTAAAATGTGAGCCTAACTATAACATCCCTGTAATCTTTGGCTTTTTAAGTGATATATATATATATATATATATATATATATATATATATATATATATTCATATATATATATATATATATATATATATATATATATATATATATATATAGATCAGCCAATAAACCAATCAAACATTTATACAGTGTGGTAAATCACTAGTGAGGGTCTCGAGGTGCTGGAGCTGTTTGCTGCTGCATGGCGGTATAATCATTCGAACATAGTTGAGGTGACAATGCCGGCCTGAGGTGCAGGGGGAGGTTGTTTAAATTCTTGGCTGCCAGGTGCGAGAAGGAGTGTCCTCCACTGTTGGCTCGACGGATCCGTGGGTGACCTGAGAGGGAAACTGATACAGAGGTGTCTTGGCAGTTGGTGGAAGGTCGGGCGTTTGCTGATGTATGCTGGTCCTTCGTTGTGCAGGGCCTTGTAGGCGTGGGTCAGCATCTTGAACTGGCATCTCTTCTGAATCAGGAACAAGTGTAGCTTCTTCAGATGGCGTGCGATGTGGGTCGTTCTGGGGAGGTTGAGTATGAGTCTTGTAGCTGAGTTCTATATTGCCTGGAGTCTCTTCAGGAGGCCTGCATTGATTCCTATGTAGAGTGTGTTTCTGTAGTCCAGTCTGCTGGTGATGAGGGCCTGCATGACGGTCTTTCTGGTGTTTTCTGGGAGTCACCTGAAGATCTTGTGGAGTTTGGGAAGGGTGTGGAAGCATGCGTATGAGACTGTGTCGACTTGTGTCTTCATGGACAGTTGCTATCAGGGATGATGTTGAGGTTTCGGGCGTGGTCTGTTGGGGCAGAGGGTGTGCCGAGCTCTGTGGGCCACCATGTGTCAGTCCATGTCAAGGTGTTGTTCCCAATAATGAGGACTTCTGTTTTTTTGGTGTTGAGTTTGAGAGAGTTGTCCTTCATCCAGTCTGCTACGTTCATCAAGCATTTGTGGAAGTTAGCTTTTGTGGTAGAGGGATCTTCGGACAGTGAGAAGATGAGCTGTGTATCGTTGATGAAGGAGATGATGTTGAGTCCATATGACCTGACGGTGATGGCCAGGGGGGTCATGCAGGTGTTGAAAAAGGTCACACTGAGGGACGATCCTTGGGGGACTCCACAGAGGATCTTGTTTAGCCCTGAGGTGAATGGTGGGAGATGGATCCTTTGGGTTTTGCCGGTGAGGTACAAGGTGATCCATTTGAGGGTTTTTCCTTGAATCCCAATGTGGTGGAGTCTGTTGATCAGGATGTGGTGGGAGACGGTGTCAAACGCGATGGACAAGTCGAGAAGGATGGGGGCTGCTGTTTCCCCATGAACTAGGAGGGCTCTGATGTCATCTGTGGTTGCGATCAGGGCTGTCTCATGCTGTGGTTATCTTGAAATCAGGATTGGGAGGGGTCCAGGAGGTTGTTGTCTTCTAGGTGTTGGGTGAGTTGCTGGTTGTTCGCTTTCTTAAAGACTTTTGCTAGCTAGGGGAGCAGAGAGATGGGCCAGTAGTTCTTCAATCCGGCTGGGTCGTGGATGTTTTTTTCAGGAGGGACCTCACTTCACCGTGTGCCCAGACCTCCAGAAAGGAGGCCACGGTGATGGAGGTATTCAGGACCTTACAGAGTTTGTCTCCAATTGCCTTGCTTCCGAGGTTGAAGACTTGGGGACAAGGGTCCGTGGGTGCTCCCAAGTTCACAGAGTTTGTGATGGAGATAGTGTCTTGAGTGTTGAGGTGTTCCCAGTGGGTGAGAAGGAGTTCTGAGTTTGTTTTCGTGCGTGTGAGCTGGTTGATGTTGTTTGAAGCTGAAGGATAGCGGTCAAAGTTTTCATAGATGGTCAAAATCTTTTCATGGAAGAAGTCCACAAGTTTTTCGCACAGTCCCTGGGAGGGAGTGATGTCATTCTCAGTGAATTTGGGATTGGTGAAGTCCTTCACGATGGGGAAGAGTTCTTTGCTGTGGTTTGCTCTGGCTTTGAAGCGGTCTGCTAGGGTGCTCCTCTTGGATGCTTTCAGGAGGCGTGGTACTGGTTGAATGCAGTTATGAAGGCAGTGTGGTCTTCTGCATTTCCACAGGTCTGCCACTTTCTTTCAAGTTATCAGCAGTTGCATTTGGTGGACTGCAGTTCCTCACTGAACCAGCTTCCTCTTTTGCTTTGTTCTTTGATCTTGGCTGTCTGGGTGGGGGGCGATGGCATTGGTGTTGGGGTCATGTTTACAGCCTGGGAGATGGGAGCAGAGAGTGCCTTCCACTGGTCTTTTGATACCTTTTTCCAGTTTCTTCTTGTGGATCTGAGGGGCATGGTGCAAGCGTTGGTGGGGCCTGGGATGGTGAAGTGTATGCTGTAGTGGTTGGAGCAGGTGAGTAGTGTGGTGTGAATGTACATGACCCTGTTGCTTGAGGTGAAGATGGGGTCCAGAGTGTGTCCTGTGCTGTGCATAGGGTCAGTGATGAGCTGCTTGAGGCTGATGTTGTTCAAGCCTTCCAGGAGGTTGATGTAGTTGGCGTTGCTGGGGTCATTGAGGTGAAAGTTGAGGTCCCCTAGGAATGTAGTGCTTGAAATTGATTGCTTGCGGGGCAATGAGTTCTGGGATGGTGTTGCAGAAGCTGGGTTGTGGTCCTGGTGGTCTGTAAGCAAGAGTGCCTCTGATGGTGCTTTTTCCATCTGTGTGGAGTTGGAAGTTGAGGTGTTCCATTACCGGTGTCGAGTCATCAGGGGATGTCATGCAGAGGATGGTGCCCCTGCAGATCATGGCGATTCTGCCTCCCTACTTGTTGGTTCAGTCCCAGTGTGTTGTCTTGTAACCTTCAGAGATGGTGGTAGCGATGTCTGGTGCAGAGGCAGGGTTAAGCAAGGTTTCTGTGAGGAGGATGATGTCCATGTGAGTGGGAGGTAATTTCCCAGACCTCGTGGCTTATTTAACTAGTGAACATGTGTTGAGTAGCATGCACTGGAGTTATATCCTGGTGGTTTCAGTCGATGTATCCAGTGCACCGCGTTTGCGATCATGTTGGTGTTGTTGGTTGCTTCGGTGCTTCGTGAGGCAGTAGTGTTGGCAGGAAAACTGTCCTCTGGTGGTATGTGAGGATGTGCGGCAACAGTGGTTGTTGGTGCATCTGGGATTCAGGGCTCAGATGTCAACGGAGGTGAATCTTCGTGGGGTGTATGAGCCAAGGGTCCAGGCGCTGGACGCAGTTCAGGTGCGGAGGGTGCAGACGGACTTGCCTTTGGCACGCCGGCCGCAGTCCCGCTGCATGCACTGTGCTGCAGCCTCCATTAAATAGGTCCTGGGAGGAGAGTGGGATGCAGGGAGGCAAGGGACGGTGCTAGGAAGGGTGGGAAAGCGGGCAGCAGGCGGGAGTGTCAATGGGGAAAGCATTTGCAACAAAATAGGTGTCGCATTTGTTTGAGTTAGAGCTATTGGCATTGTAAGTTCATAACTGGACTTTTCTTGCCACATAAAATGGTTAAACCTGCCTCATAATTTGGTATTTTCCTGCCACATAATTCCAGTGCCCTGCATATAATTAAAGCACTTCCATTCACCTTCTTCCTCTATCTGCAGCCAAAAATGAAAATGCTGGCATTTAGCATCCTAATTTAAATCTGCCATGCTAATTCCAATAGAATACCACTTTCACCCCATGACATATTTTTAGGACTAGCAGGCCTACTGAAATGAAATTACAAACAAGACCTTTAAAACACAATCTACTCTCAGCTTTAAAACAAAAGTTACAACCATGAGAGCACTTAAAAAGACATTGAATGGTGGGAGGGGTTATTATTTTGGGGTCCCTACTAACCTAGTGTGGTGACTCAGAGATGATGTAGACAGAAAGGGCACATTGTCGTGAACATTTTGGTGGTGGTGCCATTGCCCTAGGACCACCACAGGCTGAGTTATGAGCAAAACATGTTTTCTCAAAGTAATGGCCTGCAAAGCATTTTGGGGCAAGTTTCTCAAGTGCAGTGAATATTGTAGTATCGGCTCTCCCACTGTGTTGGGAGAACCGCTTTGAGGAACTCTGTGTTTTTTTACGTGAAGCATTTATGAATTACAAATGTTTTTGTGTAAGCTATGGAGTATGAAGGGGAGAGCCAAAAGAAATGACTCTTTTTAGGTAATAGTATTAACAATGTGACCAGCGGTTCACTACCCCCAATAGAGTTTGTGATGCTCTGCGCTGTTCATGCTGTGAGCGCCATGGCCACCATGGAGCATGAAGGGGAGAGACAAAAGAAAAAAAAAATTGCCCACGCTAAAGTATATCAGCAATCGTGCAATAATCCATGTAACAGGGTCAGTCTGCAAGGCGGAAACAAAGCTTCCCCAAGGCAGGACAAGCGTAAAGCATTTACCAATACCATCAAGTGATTTTTGAAAGGCAAGCCCACGAACTAGTGAAAGTGATGGGCGTGAGATGGGCATGGTTAAAAACCTGCAGAATACTTACAACAGGTCGAAAAGAGCTTGCACGCTACACCTAAAAGGGAATGAACAGTGAAAAAATGAAGGCAAAAAGCAGGAGAAAGTACTCAGAAAATCAGGGCAAGAAGAGGAGAAAGCAGTAAAAACTAGGCAAAAGGAAGGAGAAAGCACTGAGAAAAAAGGGGGGAAGGAAAAGCAGTGAAAATGAGGCAAAAAGCTGTGAAAATGAGGCAAAAAGCAGGAGAAAACACTGAGAAAATGGGGAAAGGAAGTAGAAAGCAGTGAAAACAAGACAAAAAGGAGAAAGTACTGAGAACAACAGGGGAGAGGAGGAGCAAGCAGTAAAAACGAGGCAAAAGGAAGGAGAAAACACTCAAAAAATCAGGGCTAAAGGGGGGAGAAAGCAGTGAAAATGAGGCAGAAAGCAGGAGAGAGGGATGCAGCTGGAGGGGAAGAGCTGGCCTGGGACCTGCTATACATATATAAATTCTTCCATGATTAAATTTCCAACAAGACAACCAGAACCGTGTAGGTGCTCCAAGTGGCAGCACAGTGAAGGAGCAAAAATGTGAGCCAAATAATATATAACACATAGAGCATAGGCAATATTTACAATATATACAACCGAAGGGATCACCAAAAATAGAACAAAACACTAATGAAATCAGATATTAATATTCAACTTTGATTTATCCGTCAACACATGATATGGGTAGACCTCTAATAAGTCGATGTTTCAATCCCTTATAAAAGATCACATGGGGTCTTCATCAGGACAAACAAAAGATGGTGGCAACCTGACCAATATAATTCTGGTCTATGTTTGATCATATTCGTAGATCCTTGTCAGTCATGCTCTTAAAACAGTTTAGGTCTCCAATCTCTGTGTTTCAGGCTCACTCTAGCATGTTGGATCTCAGTTCGAGAAAGACGTGGCCCTGACACGCTAGAGTGAGCCTGAAATACAGAGATTGGAAACTTAAACTGTTTTAAGATCATGACTGACAAGGATCTGTTTTAAGATCATGACTGACAAGGATCTATGCCTATGATTCATTCACTACCTCCAAATTTTATAGATTCAAGACTCAGAGTACTAACAATGGCTGTCCCTTTACTCCTCCCTAGAGTTCATTTTTTGCAATCCCTATTGCATTCCTTCACCAACCACATCTACTTCAATTTTCCAAAACTGAGCATTATTTTATTTCTATTATTTGTGCATGTTTATAACAGTTTATCCAAGTCAAGTACAGCGTTTATATTATTTTAAAAGCTTGTAGGAAGTTAAACAAGAGTCCAATTAAAAAATGTGTGCCCTTGTTTGAATACGAACCAGTGTACATAGGCGATGCGTCATTTGATGGTGGAGGTTGCAAAGAGTTGGTATAGAAACAATATTAGACCAATGGAATGTTGAGAACTCTGTTGTAGACAGAGTAATGGCAGAAGGCAATTAATGGCTGATAAAGAATGTCAGATCCAACATTCCAATTTTTGTGTTTCTGTTTCTCACGTTAGAGCAGTGGTCTCCAAGCTTTTTAACGTTATAATGCCATGCCCCCCACAGTTGAAAATAAAAATCATTGTGCCCCACCCTCCGAATTTTTCACAATTATTTTATAAAGATGGCAATGTTTAAATACGTCTAGACCTAGTTAAACATTGCAGTTAAGCACTATTAACTTTTTTTAAATGCAATAACATGCTTCTGCTTAAAACAAAGGCCTGCTATCTGTATAATGCCTCTTTTGGCCAGAGCCTGGTGCCCCCCTGGGATCACTTGGGCCCCCCTAGGGGGACCCGGCCCCCAGTTTGAAGACCTCTGTGTTATAGGGACCATGTTGTGAATAATGTCACAGTATGTCTCAAACTCCAAGCAGATATTATCAATAAAGGAACATTCTTGAATGCCCATTGAAGTTGACAGTGACCATTAGAGATGGAAGACTGGCTGAAGAGAGAATTGTTTTTCTCAACAGTGGATGGCCCCTTTAATTTAGAGCATTCTACCTTAAGCGGCCAGAATTCTCTAGTACCACTGCAGCTTTTCTCCCTCATGTTTGTGGTCGTTAAAGGTCATCTACTCTCATTATAGGTCCAGGCCATGCCCTCTCCCTTATTAAGTTGCAGGTATGCATCTCTAACTCAGGAAGAGGGTCTTTAACAAAGCGGTATAGACTTCTTTATAGCTTGGTGATATCAAAAGCATTTTAACATCCTATACAGAGCTATTCTGCAGCAGGTGAGTGCATATACTGAGGGCAGGCATATCATTACAGAAGATGGGCTACAATGTTATTAAACCATTCTATGCACAAATGCTCTAAAATATGGAAGAGTCAGTCAGAGGAAATCATTACAGTGTTGGGGGATATCTGGGGTGACCAGGCATCCCAGGTTTGCCAGGACAGCCCTGGTTTATCACCAGCTGTACCGGCAGATTTCATGAAATTTAGCTCATGTCCCGGTTTTTATAGAAGGTTGCCTGCAAACGTTGGGCAGTGACTTTTTCTATTAAGCAAAGTAGAGGTAGTTAGCAGGTGTCATCAGAAAGCAATTTAATTAATAGGCATTATGCTGGCTTTAAAAAATGATGTTTATGTTCTTAGTGCCTCTTCTGTAATTCTATGCTGATGAGCGCTGTCATTCTGAGCGCTCGGTGAAGTAAAAGTGTAGTCCTTCTTTTTTTGTGAAATGCTCCGGTTTTTGGCTTTAAAATTCTGGTCACCCTAGAAATACCTGTCATTATCAACCCTTATAACACTCCAGTGTCTTGCATCAGTCTCCTAAAGTTCCTCTATTCCGTTTAAGAAATTAGACTTTCAGAATTTGGGAATGTTAAAAATAGTACCCAAAGCATCCATGGACACTCAATAGTTGAAAGGATGGCAATAAAAGAAGTGGCAGAAACATGAAAAGAAGTAAAGAATGATGAATGCAATAGGGTAGAGCAAAACTGTGAATGCACTGCTACCGCAAACAAAGCAAGCCAATTAAAAGATGCAAGGTAGGGGGTTGAGGGTGATTGCTGAGAGGGAAGGCGAGGGAAGGCGAGAGGGGTGGCAGAGATTGCACGTCTCCATAAGGGAGAAATCGAGCATCGAAGACCCCCGAAGATGAATGAACACTAGCCCAGCCGTGAAAGGATTCGTGTTTGAACGGGTAGTTTAGAAAATGAGGATGTAGAAAAAGGTGGCAGTTTATGGAGATTACAGAGCAGGTGATGACAGACAGAGGAATTTTGAGTGATGTGCACAAAAAAGGAAGAGCGGGGAATCAAAGTAAATGGCACAATTGGGTGCGGAGGGAGATGGGGCGATGACAGATGATGGAAAGCGAAGAGAAGGGGGGCAGATGGAGGTGTACTATAGATGAGTCTTGAAAGAAAGAACCGTTGTTTTGTCGGGGTTCTTAGGAAGAAATTTAGCAAGCATCCATCTTGCAGGAAGCAAGGCAGGCCAACATCTAGTCTTGGTAAGGTTCAGTGAATGAACACAGGAAAAGCGTGTGTAGCCTGAGGCCCGCAGGTCCACGTACAAGCGAGAAACATGAAAACATAATCTAAATCGGGGGAATTAAAAAAAAAATGGAGTGCTGGATATCGCACAACGCACAATGAAAGGCGAGGCTTTACAACGTTTAACTTGTTTAGAGACAGAGCAGGAAAAGGTTGGACACATGAGTCAATCTATATGTGTAGAAATCCAGCAAGCACGCACTCCACTCCACTCTACAGCAGAGCATAGACTAACTGTGCGGTAGATAGTTTGCATATTCTGTATGGCGCTACGCGCGAGCGACAATGTTACAATTCTCTTTCATCTTCAATAGTGTAGTGAAAAAAATCCCACATTTTTTCAGGATATAATATGAAGCAATCCCATGAGTTGGGTTTACACTACCTACAGTGACGCTAAAACGAAAGGTGCAGGATGTGCTGCAACACCCCCATAAACCTTCAAAGATAAATGGCGAAAAAGTGTTCCATAACCACTGAAACTAAGCCTGGGAGGAGCCACCATTTATTTCTCATTTTAGGAGGTGAGCGCGTCATGCGCACCAACGAGACCCTCATGGCAAGGTGGCTCAGTCCTCTGATTACGCCCGGCCCTGCCACAGTTGCCGAGCACTCATTATTTCTGAGATGTGCGCCACGCGCTCCTCCTGGTGTGTGTTCCCCAGCCGCCTGTGACGCCGTCAGTCAAACAGTAACATTTCCAGGCCTGTCCCTCGCGCCCCTGCCCGAAGAGCAGAAAACAAGTGCTGACAAATACGCGCAGCTGTGCGGAACGCGGGGTTTATTTTTGTCCATCATTCATTCCCAGAACCTATCTCCAACTGCGCCCTCCTTCCAGCCGGGAGGGCTACGCGCTGGAGCCCAGACAAATGTTCCTTTAAAATGAAAACACTGTAAAAGGGAGATTAAGCAGTACGCGCACCACTCATCCATTCACATTTTAAAGCTGCAGAAAAATCGTTACAATTGTGTGCTGAAAAACATAATTAGGGCTTGTGCCCGACCAAAATAGCACGTTTCTCTGCAGTCATCAGCTAGCATGGATACCAGGAGCACTGGTGCAAATAAGGAAAATGGCCCCTTTGGCTGCTGTTTAGGTAGCAAAATACAGCAGTTATCAGGATGCAATTGCCCCCTGAGGGCTTTGGGCCTTGGTGCCAGTGCGCCTGATGCACTAATAATAGCTACACCCGTCTGCACTTACATCCCCTGTTCATGTCCGCTGTTGCGTTGTCGCGCGGGCCTACACCACTGCCTTGGTACTTGGATAAATAAACATGAACGCACAACCGTAGTTTGGTGACCTGCCCTTGGCGCCAAAACGCCAAGCCCTTTTATTTGCCAGCTCCATATATCAGGAGCAAACCAAAACTAATTACACGCAGAGGGGGTCCTGCACTGCAGCGCTCATGCTGCACCTAAAACACCCCTGCCTAAATTACTAACATAACATTCCTCCTCAACTTTAAATAAAATGACTGTGGCTCCGACACCCCTGACTGGGATGTGGTAAAATAAACACAATGACCCCATAAGGAAAAACATATGGCAAAACAAAACAGCATATTAAAATTATCACAACAACATTGTCTACTGGCACACAGAGTCTTGCAGTTTCACAGAGGCAGCAGGTCGAGGACATAGATTATATCGATCCACGCCTCTCCTCGTCAAAGTATCAGTCAGAGGATTATTGGTGGGGAGATCGTGAGACACACACTCTTCCGGGTCTGCCCCTCTGTTCAGGACAGTGTTCCTTATGACCCTGTGAGTCTCTTGGAGACCTCATTGGCTCAGAGAGTAGACCTCCATTTCCAAAAGACATCCTGTCCTCCTCGTCATCTTCCGTTGACTGGGGCATGGGCAAGGTTGACGAGTCTGACTCAGTTGGGGGCAGGTTGTAATACTTAAAGAAAGGTACATTCCTAGTTACTAGCTCCGTACCTCATTGGGCCCTCACCAACGTGCCTTTCACCTTGACAACTATCCACGGAATGAGTTCAAAAGGGAGTCTGAATTTTCCCCCTGGGTATTGGTTCTTCACCAACACCATATCTCCCACTCGCAAGTTAAAAAAATGTGCTCGCCTCTTCTGAGACATCCGCTCATTCTGCACCTGGCGGTGATGTAGTTGGATAGCTACTTGATCCTGAAGCCAAGTGGAATCATTCACCAGAGGCAGAGTGTCTCTCACACCACGTAACATACACATCTCGGTGGGGAGCAACGCCGGTCGAGATATGCGGAGTTAGGCGATAGTCCCTCAAAAATTCAAACAGGGCACATTCCAGATTCTTGCCCTGAGACACCGCAATTCGCAACACTTTATTTAAAGTACTCATAAAACGTTCGGCTTCCCCATTAGCTTGGGTCCAACAAAGGGTGATTTTTCAATGATGGATGGCATGGGAAGCCAGGTAAGAGGCAAAATCGTTACTCGAAAAAGGGGGCCCATCGTCTGTTCTTAGTTCCTGAATGATCCCATGAGTGGCCATAATTTTCTCTAAGCAGGGCACAATTTGCTCAGTTGTGGTAGAATCCAAGACCTCCACCTCCGGATATTTGGAAAAATCATTGATAACAACCAGCATATGTCGACCATCAGGGAGGCTGCCTAAATCCACAGTAGCTCGATGCCAAGGAGTTGACGGAATCAGCTCCGTGATGAAAGGTGCTGGCGTATCGGCCGGACTGAGTGTTTGACAGATGTGACAGTGTTGTATGGTCTGCTCAACCCGGGCATCCAGGCCTGAGAACCGCACCTTGCTTCGCAATCTCGCCTTAGTTTTCACTACTCCTTGATGAGAAGCGTGAGCCAAATCGATTGTCCTCTGTCGCAAAGCCTCTGGTATGACCAACCGATGACCACGCAATAGGCATTCCTCTGATGATACTGCCAGCTCTTGTCGAACACTGTGTAACGAGGAGAATGTTGCACTCGCCTCCGTCATTCTACGAGATAGATTTTGTTTGAACAAATGCCACTTCCCGTCGCGGACATACGATATCGCCAACTGCAAAGCCTCATCTGCTCGTGTAGCTTCTTTAATTTCCTGAACAGATATAGGAAGTGGTCTTGACCTTTCCACCACTAGCCTCACATACTCTTCAACGTCCTCAGATTCATTTTCTTCCTGGGCCGTGACCCGTCTAGCATGCCTTGACAGATAATCTGCAGGATTTTGGGCACCAAGTCTGTACACCACTGAGAACCAATATTCCTGCAGTTGGAGAATCTACTTCTCTATCCTGAGTGGGGGTTGAGAGGCGGATTTATTGAAAAGAGGTATGAGTAGTTTATGATCCGTATGTACAACAAACGGGTGGCCATATATGTACAGGTGGAAATGACAATAGCCCCAGTGTACAGCCATTGCCTTTTTTTCTATTTGTGAATAACGCTGCTCTGTTGCCGTCAAAGCCCGGCTGGCATGAGCTACTGGGGCCCACTCTCCATCTTCTCCTTTTTGAGACAAAACGGCTCCAAGACCTTCTGGGCTGGCATCCACCAATATCTCAGTGTCCTTAGAGGAGTCAAAGTACACAAGGGTGGTGTCAGCTGACAATGCTTGTTTAGTCACCTGGAAAGCAGCATCATGAGTTGAATTCCACTCCCACGGGGTATGAGCCTTTGTGAGCTCCCTCGACGGCGCCTGTGAGCGATGTCAGATTGGGAATGAACCTTCTGCAGTATGGAAACATCCCTAAAAAACTGCAGACCCCTGTCACTGATGTGGGAGGGGATGCTGATTGAATGTCTGCCGTATCAGGCCGAACCCCTTTTGCAGAGAAATTATATCCAAAAAAGCAATGTCTTGTTTCAGAAATTCCATTTCTCCTGATGTAGTGTCATCCCATTTTGGTGGAGCCTGTGGAAAGTGGCACGTAGTCTTTTGAGGCGTCCTTCAATCGTGGGAGCATGTACCAGTATGTCATCGCTCACATTGATGACCCCTTCAAGTCTAGCCAGCACCCCTCGTATCGTGTCCTGAAATACCTCAGCGGTGCTGGCTATGCTGAAACTAAGGCGCTTATATCGTCTCAGCCCCAAATGGGTGGAAAAAGTGGTTATCGCTCTGGATTCCGGGTCCAGCATCAGTTGGTGGTACCCTGCGCGAAGATCCATCTTGGAAAACCACCTCGATCCACTGACTTCCGCCATAATATCATCGACCGTGGGGGTGAGATGCTGCTCCCTCCGGATGGCCACATTTGGTAACCGCATGTCTACACAAATCCACACCTCGCCCGGTTGCTTTGGTTTGCGAGTGACAACAATGGGCGAAACCCATGGTGTTGGCCCTTCAACCCTCTCATTGATGTCTGCCTTTTCCAGCTTGACTAGCTCAACTTCCACTTTTGGTCAGAGGTGAAGTGCTATGTGCCTATGTTTCAGTGCCACTGGCTCAATGGACTTGTCAATATGTAACTTCACTTGTCGTTCCTTTAGGCAGCCAATACCTTTGAAAATATCCGAGTATTCTTCATCCAAACTCTCCAGAGCCCCCACATGTATGCTGAAGGCAAACGTAACGAGTTCAAGTTCCTCGGCTGTACGACAACTTAACAGCATTCCTGTCCCAACTTTCGTGACATATGTCTTGGCTCGGGTGGTTGCATCTTCATGCACAATGTCTGTCGTGAATATGCCTGCTAACGGAATTGGGGTCGCCGATCCGAATGCGAACACTTGTACTGTGGTGGGGCGAAGCTGAGGGCGAGCCGGTAGCTGCTTAAACACCGACTGAGCGAGAATATTTATTGAGGCTCCGGTGTCAATGAGGGCTGGCACCTGGTGACCTGCAATCTTCACTCTGCACTTTGGAATCCTTTACTGGAATATATTGCCTGGTTGAGTGGTATGGATGACATACACCGTCCCCTCTGGTTAATCATCGTCATCCATGTCTTGCGTATCTTCCTGTTGTTGGATTGCTTGTGTGGCATGTGCCGTCTTCAGCCCAGCTGACTTTGGCTTCGGGGTTGAGCGGCAAACTTTGGCAAAATGGTTAAGGCGTTGACAGTTGGTACATTGTTTCCCTACTGCTGGACATTTGCCTTGGTGTGGATACACTCTTCCACACATATAACAGGAGCGACTACCACCTGCGGATTTATTCTTATCTCTCCGTTTTGCTGTTGCCGCCGCCATGACGGCATTGACAGGTTCAGCCTTTATGGATTTCGTAAGCGCAGACTCCATGTGTGCTGCCCGCACACCGGACAGTTCTTTTGATCGGCCCATTGTCAGCATGTCCGCCATTTACATGCCCGGGACTTGCAAAATATATTCACGTAGTTTAGTAGAATGACACCCTTGAATAAACTGTGCACGTATGTCATCCCCTGGGTCTGACAACGTGCATGTACTAGCCAGGTCCCTAACTCTAGCATAGAAAACATCCACTGACTCTTTGGGGAGTTGCCTGGCTTGCCTAAGAAGAAAACGTTCGTAATCGGGATTTGCCGGTGGTTCAAAATAGGCTGTCATCGCACGTTTCAAAGTCTGATAAGAAAACGGAGAGCCCTCTGGGTCTATCGCCATTGCCGCAAAGTAGTTTTCAAGACACTCCACCCACATTTTCCATTTAGCTGCATGTGCTGATGGGGGCCCATCCACCAGGAATGGTTCCAGTGCAAGAAAAGTGGCCATGGGGCCACATTGGTCGTGTGCGACAGATACCAACTCGCCAAACCAGCAAAGGAAAACCTCAACCAGCCAATGCCTGACGATTATTTAGTTGAGAGGTGGCAATCAGTGTTATGCCCTTTTTCATGTGAGTTTTGCACAGATATATCCTTTTGTTAATGTCCTTGTGAATGAATACGTCGTTAGCAATGTCATTGATGTGGAGCACAGCAAAAAAAAACTCCTTGTTATGGCCTCATAAAGTTATGGTCTCATTGTCCACCCTCACGACGTCTTGCCACAGGACTCTTCCCTTTTTCACCTGCCAGCCACTCACCGAGAGTCCTGGAGAAAATGACAGATGCCAGGCAGCAGGCCTCTGCAACCTGACCAATCGCGCTCCTCCCGATTATTAGGGGCAGGGACACAGTCAACAATGGAGTCTGCTCTCTGCCGACGGGAGCACAGATGCGACTCCAATTCCGAGGCCGCCCTGTGCAGCGTGCATCAGCCACACAAACAGCAACGCAGGGGGGAGTCACGGCAGTAGACTCCTCATGGTGCCGCGAGCACCGCGTACCACCAGTCGGAGCTGCCCCACCTCCTCGAGCCAACCACAGCCACTCACCAGGCGTGGCCGCGTCTTGTTACGATCAAGCAGCGGCAGCCAGAGGATTACGAGAGCCGTCTCCCGGGTCTCGTCGCCAGTTTTGTTGCGCTGCCGCGCAGGCCCACAGCACTTCTTTGGTACTTGGATAAATAAACTTGCACACACAATGGTAGTTTGGTGATCTGCCCTTGGCGCCAAAACGCCAAGCCCTTTTATTTGCCAGCTCCTTCCTTACGTCAGTAGCAAACCAAAACTAATTACACGCAAAGGGGGTCCTGCACAGCAGCGTCCATGCCTCACCTAAAACACCCCTGCCAAAATGACTAACATAGTATGGACATAACAGTCAGCCTGATACTTTTATGTCCGTGGGCGTACGTTGGATTGGGGGGTATCTATGAGGGAAGGGGAGTGCTTGCCCCCTCACCCACTATTTAGGTACAGCCTGGTGTGCAGGCTCACAGTGCAGCATAGCACTTTGGCCGCCCTAGTGTTACATTGCTTGCACTAGTACAGCCACGACCCTCGCCAGAAACAGTCCCGGCGCCGCAGACATTAAAATTATGCCCGCCCATGAAACCATTTCTGCAGATGGCCATGGTTATTTCATATGTTTCTAAGGATTCTGTGAGTTTCAGCTGGAAGCAGGAGAAGCTACTCAGGGACTGAGCTGATCATCACACACACCACAAACTCTTGTGAACAGTTCCATGGCATCAACTAAAGGGTACCTGCTCTGACTTTTCGGGTTGATATAACTGCCTTGCAACATTAATGCTTTCTAGTGAGAAAAAATCATACTGAACCTAGCTTTAGGCAATTGGCATCTTTTAATGTAGTTTCATTGCACCACATGAACTGACTAGCAAGCTCACGTCGCACTAGAATAAAATCTAAACGTGCCCACAGAGTTCAAGGACTTTGACAGACAGCTCTGAATAAAGTATAAACATTCAAGTTTAAACCTAGCTGTCCTAGGGAGCATCACGTTATGTAGCCTTTTCGATTCCACGTGTAGACAATTGCTCTGGGCAGCTCTATGTAGTAGTATTATGAGAATAATGTTGCATGTGTTTAGTTGTAATGTTTCTCTTTTAGTGTATTCTGGATGGTTTAAAGGCCTGTAAACCATGTACCAGTGGTGTGAATGCATGAAATCCTTTGTTTAGAACCCTATAAATGAGTGTCATTTTGTGATCTAAGAGAAAGCCTCTTTTCCTTAGCTTAGGGGGTGAATCTGTGCTGGATTTCTTTCTCATGTTATACTCTGATGATCTGAACTTTACTGTGCCCTTGATTGATTCCATACCTTAACCGAGCTTTGCCCTGATTTATTGACTTATTGTTTCGACTGCATTGAACTAATTCCTGTATGCCTGAATTTTTAAAATGAAACCCCTAACATAAGACTTTATTGCCTTACATTTACGTAGGACCATTTTTGTAGGTGTTTGTTCTAGTTGTCAGCCAACTGAAATTGTCATCTTTGAATGTCTTAAATTAAGATGCGTCCAGCAGGGAGCACAAAGGCTATTTAGGGATTACACTGGTCCCAATCCAATAGGTGCAGTTTGAGACAAAAAGCAGAATGGGTTTTGTGTGCCATCAGAGCCATGCTCTCGCCTGCTTACTCTGCCCTTCAAGTTTTTTTCCATCTTCCTCCCTTTCCTTTTTTCTTTTCTATCCCTCCCTTTCTATTATATCCATTTCCTTCTTTCCTCACTCTTCCCTTTGTTCATTCTCTTTTGTAGTCCTCTCCATAAGCCTCTCCTTCCTTGTTTCCCCCTGCCCCTCTTCTCCTCCCATCCTCCCTTGATTTTGAATAATTGATTGAATACTCTTCTGAGGTCTGACTGGCCTACAGGCATTTGGACTGTGCCCAATGGGCAGGTCTTTTGGGTCAGTGTGTGGGAAGATTCTTCTGCTATTTGTGGTCCTGTTTTTAGGTCTTTTGGGCCGGTTTTTACCAGTGAGTACTCTGAAATTACAACAAACATTGCCGGCAGAAAGCTCAAATCCAGGCAGTCTTCTATGCCTTTTTTACAAGTTCAAAACTGCCCCAGCTTGCGAACATGGACCTCTTTTGTAGGTATCTAACTCACTGATGTGATACACATTTATTTTGGTCCCCGGGCCTATTTTGTGTCCCAGTCCGACCCTGACTCTTATAGCTATAGATTGAGAGGCTGTGCTTCTTTATAGAATCGCTGAAAAATAGTTCTTCTGGAAAACGAGGCAGTCATTCGAAAAACACATGAAAGACAAACTCTTGTCTCGTTCCTAAAACACTGAAAGTTGCCCCAATTCATGCATAAGTTGCTCATGCATTCTTGCTTTTGCTGTGTGTTCCAGTACTTGTAGTTGTATTATATTTCTAACTGTAAATTTATAAGTGCACATTACAGAATACAAAGGGAAACCACACCTAATTTGTGCCAACTTCAGACTTCTTTATCATCCGTCTTTCCAGCTCTCTGTTTCCTCTGTCCCAGCTTTTAAACTCTTCATTTGTTCCTTTTCTACTCTTTTCTTATGCTGTCCATATCTATCTACCATCTTATATCACTCTCCATTTCCTTCTCTTCCCTCTCCCTCCCCAGACTCTGCTTGAATTAACCCTTTCCCAGGTTCCATCTTCCCCTCCAAAACAGCCCTCAGGCTCAAGGAAACAAAGAAATGCTTTTTATAAGCTAATTGACACTTCAGGTTCAGTTACATTTGCACAGCTGCTAGTTTCGAGGCAATTCAGATGGTCGCCTAGTCTGCCATTGCCAGAACCACCCTTTATGCAGTACTCTACTGGTTCCAACTTACCGTCCTGCATCCGTAACCTCTGGTTTTGTCACACCCTTCTCACCAGCCTTCCAGACATCACCTTGTTTCTCTTAAAAACAATCTTGAACGTTGCTCCTTCCCTTATTACGAACCAGGGAAAGGTCAGGCACAGCACTTCCACGCTAAAACTAAGGTATTGGCTCCAACTTTCTAGCTAGAAATACATTCAGACCACATTGTGTGATGTATGAGACATTTCAAACAGAAAAACAGGTCACAGAGTAAATAGTCTCACCATTCCACCAAAGAGGAGCTTCCTACAGTCCATTGCTTAATGCACATTAGGAAGCAGTGCTCATCCCCAGTGCTTAGAGAGACTGGAAGGAGATATCCAGCAAACAACTTAAATTCCACCTCTTCAGCATATTGCTGCCATCTACTACTGATTGCCTCAACGACACATGTCCCCTGTGTCAGACCCTGTTTGCAGAGTTATGGGGAAAACACTGGCTACTGGGCCTCATCCCTGCGGGTTAAGGGTTATTTACCTCTCAAGTCCAAAGGTCTGTCTTACTATGCCTCTGCAAGCTGGGCCAAGTGCAGCCCTTCAGCACTTGACCCCCAGTAGTGGTGATGGCGAGCAGTCACAGGCTTCTTGGGGAGGTAGTATAAGGGGGCTCGATCTCAGAACTCAACAATCAACTAACAGTGCAATAAATGAACGTCCAACCCAGTTCTTGCTTTTCAAACAGGAAAAGTACTTGAATGCACATTTAACAGAATACCATAGACAAATATAGTAATAACATCTAGGGCTAGTTGTACAAAAAATGTGTTTGTGATTTCCCAATTGAGAATTTTTGTGAACCCCAGTTATGATATCGCAAACAGCGGTGTACAAATGTGTCTCAAACACATTTAGCAATTCCCAGTGGGTCGCAAATGGACCTAACTCATTAATATTCATGGGGTAGGTCTCAATTTGTGAACCATTGGGAATGGCCAAATATCAGAGGGATGGTGGCCTGCTGGGCTCGGCAGACCACCATGTCTGTGATTGCTTTTTAAATAAAGCAACTTTTTTATAACATAACCCATTTTTCTTAAAGGAAAATGGGATGCTTTTCAAAAAGAAAAGTTGTATTTTCATTTTTTAACAGCAGGCCGTGGTCGGTGGGACCACTGCCTGCTCTTAAAAAATGTTGTCACCCATATTCACAAAGGAAAAGGGGTCCCAAATGGATTACCACCAATTTGAAAATAGTGCTAACCTGCAAAAGTTTTGCAACTGCAATTCGGTCTCAAAATATTCTTATATCCCACTGTGAGCCTTGCTTTGACACAAGCAGACTAGAGAGATGTCTCAAGTGAAGGCTTGCTCACAATGCAGTTAAGCTCCTCATAGACTGACTCTCCTGGCTTGATGCAGTCACACCTGGGCCGATTTTCTGAGCTTCGCAGAAGCTGAACATCTGCTTGCAGTGCAGCCATGCACAGGTCGCTTTTCTGATGTCAACATGACTACATACATACTAATCTTCTGATATTGATGCAAGTCTCACACAGGCTGGTCTTCTCATGGCAAACTGTGCATGCACAGTCCTATATTCTGTAGATAAAACATCCATGCACAAGATGGATTTTGATTCAGGAGAACAGTACTGACCTTGTCATAGCGATCACAATCTGAGTCTGCACAATTCCTTCCCCGAACTGCCATGTGGTGACAGCAGGCCTATGACACTGGGCTCCGCAGATCACTCTACTCAGATTTTTTCCTCTGGAATGTTCCATAGACATCTGGGGAATGCTGCACCTCACCCCTCCTGGATAGATACTCCTTCATGGCAGATCCCATCCCTCTCTCCGCATGCAGGATTCTAGTCACTTCATTTCAGGAGCATAGCAGCAAAAGGTGACACTCAGGTGATGTCTCCTCATCTCTGGAAAATTGGCTGTGAGGAAGACACCAGCTCTGGTGCCACGGTAGGGCTATGAGTACTCTGCAGAGCACTCACTTTCATGGCCATAGAAGACATGTGACTGGAACAGCAAGTGGGGTAGTGGTTCCCAATCTATACAGCAAACTCAGAGAGGAGAGGTGTATCCACAGTTTGAACCTTCAGAACTCCAGACAAAGTCTCACTACAGGGTAGTCTCCAGACCAGATCACTCACAACAGAGGCAAACAGAGGTGTGAGGTTTTTGCACCTGGTTGTCATCAACACAACTGAAAGAGTGACCAGGGAAAGACAAAAGGCTGGGATTCACCTAAAGAGTCCCCTTCACTTTACACAATAGAATTTGCAGTCCCACTCTTCACTCCTACCATCTCCAGATGAAAGTGTTCAGAAAGACTAATCAACAGCTCCTTGTCAAGCGAAAGGTGCATTTGGATTTGTGTTGTCGGGATTCCCATCACTTTGGTGTTTAAGTCTCTTTTCTCTAGCTTCAGGATGTCAGCGATATGCGTCAGCTGTCTGGGAAAACAATCTTGACTCCATCTTGGGATCTTGTGCAAAAGGCCAGGCCTGATGTATCCAAAACGAACCCCAAAGGCCTCCATTACTCTGGTTCACTCTTACACAACATGCACAGGCTACACACCCAGAATTACACAACATTTGGGATGTATTCAAATGTGTGGACAATATTTACTTTTTCTACTTTGAAAATCACTGGCTGAATGAGCAGTTATACAGTGGTATTAATGTTTCTGCTGAGGTCTGAGTTTCTAACACAGAGTACCTCTCTCGGTAAGCCTTGGACTGCTCTGCAATTGAGGATTAAGTGCTAAAAGAGTGTGCTTGGTTCTCAATTGTGGGTCAAATAGTAAGGTGGCCCAGGACACCAGTGGTCATAAGAGCGAGCAAACAGAGGCATTGGATAAACAGAAGACATTATGAAATATATAATGATAGGAACCAATAGAAAGAAATCGAACAGATGATAAAAATGAGACACTACAGTGAGATAATATGGAGAAATAAAGACATAAAAGTGGAAGGCTGACATGGTGGAGGCAAAGAACGATTAGACAAGGAACACTTAGGAGAATAAGCAAGAAGAAATGAAGAGGGGAGAAAGTGTATATGCAAGAAAGGGCAGGTAAATCAATAGATAAGATGGAAGGAAAGAGGTGAGAAAGAAAGGAAGCACAGTAAAATAAAGACGTGAGACGCATGCTTGCCCAGCTGTTGCCTCCCTGGACAGAAGGGCCTACCTTCTTCAAATACTCCAGCCTTGCGTAAGCAGACTCTTTTGCGCTTTGTGCGTCCATTTTGGCGCACACACGGCCAGCTCTCTGTGATGTACACCTCAGCGCAGTCAGCAGAACTGCTAACATCCAAAAGGCCGGGGATTTACACTGAATCCCCCTAACGGCTGCAGTATTTGGAGGCTTCAGGGGGCAACAGCACTTTAAGACGAGGGGGGCACCTTAGAGGCTGCCGCGAGAGGAACAGCACATCTGCCACACGGACAAGCGGGGGCTGGGATATCACACCGACTTAGGGGATCAGAGTCGACAGAAAGGCGCAGTATTCAGCAATTAATAAGATGTGCTATGTCCACGGTGGTTTATGTTGGCAAAGCCCGCTTCCACTTTTCACACTCATTACAGCAGCCACTGCAAGGCACTTGTAATCTCTCACCTTGTCCATGACAATGTGTTAGACCCATCACCAACCTCCTGGGCTCTGCCTGGCGCCCTTGAAACTGCTCCAGCACACTGAAGCAAACATTACTCGTCAGCTCCCCCCAACCTCTCCCCTGGATACCACTTCCCCGTCACCCAAACCCCTGGACCATCTGCGAGAGAACTGAGTACCCAGATAACCCGTCTCCCTTCTCTCGTCATTAAAGCACCCAATTATTAGAACTGTTTCCCCCCTTTCCCCCGTGGTTCAGCCTCAGCCAGGGCAGGCCTTTCCCCAGAGAGTACTCAGGGAAAAAACGCATTTGGCGCCCTCCTTCCATGCAGAAGTACCCCACTCATCCTCTGTGTGTGATGATAGTGAGACAATACCCTTACTCACCGCCCCTCAGCTGAATCACCCATGCCCGAGCTCCGGCTGAGCGCCTAACTGAAGGCCACTGACTTTAAAGTAGCAATCTTTGCATCAGACCCATGGCGGACAGACTTCCTACCATTCATTTGCATTATTCTTGCGAAGTAAGCTGATAAATAGGAGGGGGAAAATAAGGCGATTCAGAGACAAGATGAACACAACCAGCAACCCAAAGGAACAATGATTAAACACACTTTTCTAGCCAGCCAGGCCAGAGGGAGACTACTTTATAATCTGAAATCAGACAGCTCCTTGAGCCCCACTCAATGTTGCCAAGGCCAGAGGCCTGCCCTGATCTCATCTGCCTTGTGTGCATTACCTCAGCCCGCCTGCCACCTACCTTAGTTACATGTCACATCCTGCCTGACAGACACAATCACTGCACTTTTATCAATTCCATGGCCCATGAAACCTTTAACAATGCAGACCCTTCTTTTGGCTTTGTTGTCACTACCACTTTCCAACCCTTCCCTGCCTCTAACATTGCTCTGCCATTTTCCCCAGCCAGAGTTACCTATAACTCGGGCCCCTGATATGCGTAGTTTTCGCGTCAGAAATTTCATTGCAAATGTTGCAGTGATATTATCAATGATGTCAGAGAATATGTCATAAGTGATGTAATATGTGAGGAAATTAGCAGTGCATGGTAAGGGCGCAAGTTATATTTACCTTAGGGCATGAGTCATAGTTACTTGAGATAACTATAACTATAGCTGATGAATTTCTGTGGTTTTTAGTGCTTAAAATGTTATGTTGTTAATGAAAATTTCACATAAGAATAACATTACTTTAATCTTTGTTTTTTCCCAGGGAATTTCTATTTAAAAAAAAAATGTAAAGTAATTATTTATCATATGTAAATCCAACCGCCAACCATGCACGAGGGCTTGGCCAACCCCTCACATGCAGCCAACCCCATGCTGCACAGGCCTTTGGCTGTGCGCGGAGGGGGGATGGCCACAAGCCTTGGCCTGCAGCCAGGCCCTGTGGCCAACCTCCAAAGGCAGCCCCTTGAGATGGGGTACCATTGGGCCAAATACAATTAAAAAGGCCCCCCACCCTGAGCCTTCAGAGGCCCTGGGGACGCCATACCCCGGGGCACTATGTATTTTATTGGGGAGGGATGCTGCATGCCCCAAGGCTTATTAGGCCCCAGGAGTCCAATCCCCTAGGGCCTTTTTTTAACTGGAGCGAGGCCCCCCACCCTAAGCCTCATTAGGCCCTGGGGACCCTATCCCCCAGGGTCATTTTCGGTTTTTTAAGGGGAGAGGGGCTGCATGGCCTTCTTCTCCAAGCCTCGAAAGGCCCTGGGGACCCCACCCCCAAGGCTGATCTATTTTGGGGGGCTAGTGGGGTCACATGGCCCCACTCCCCAAGCCGTTTAGGCCCTAGGGACCCCATCCGTCAGGCCTTTTTTGTTAAATGGAAGGAGGGCCGCATGGCCTTCGCTCCCTGTGCCTCCATAGGTCCTGGGGACCACCATCCCCCAGGGCCATTTTTTTTTATTCTAAAGGGGAGGAAGGCATGTGGCCTCATTCCCCAAATGTGTTATAGCCCTGGGGACTCCAGGGTTGTACCCATACATTAAAAAGTGAGTGGGGCATCCAGTTCCCTCTCCCCATAACTATTCTTACCCCATCCCCCAGGGCCATACATATATATTAAAAGAGGAGGGGGCAGCACTGCCCACCCCTGATCCTATTATGGCCCGATGACCCCATTCCCGAGGGCTGTATATAAACCACTGAGCCGTATTAAGACCCCATCCACCTGGCTAAGCCGGCTCCACACATGCTCAGGGAGCCAGCATTGCTCCTGCCCACAGGGAGCAGCTACTTCTGCTGCTTCGTCTGAGCAGGAGCAATCTGTTTTTCTGCCCACATCAGTGCAGGAACCAGAATAAAATTCTGCTCCCAGCTGGCAGGAGCATTTTTAAATGAGATTAAAAAATGCCAAGAAGGAGCAAACACAAGTTTTCCTGTCTGTGCCACTGCAGGCAGGGAAACTGCTGTGTCCTAGGGGTGGCTGCCAGAGGCTCCTGTTGAAAAGGGAACGGGGAAAATGCATTTTGAGACCCCTTCCTTTTCCTGGCCCCTCTTGACAGATCAGACTGAAACTGTCCATGCGCGAACTAGTCAAAAATAGCATTTTTTTGGGAAGATTTGTGGAGATTGTCAAACAGGGCCAAAGTTATTAGCGATATAAAAATGCATTTCCTATGGAAACACAACCCTAACTATAACTATCCATCTATCTATCTATCTATCTATCTATCTATCTATCTATCTATCTATCTATCTATCTATCTATCTATCTATCTATCTATCTATCTATCTATCTATAACCTAGTGGTGGTCGCCACTGGGTAGTTATAGTTAGGACTTAGTTTCATGAATTTAACGCTTACTTTAGCAGCTGTCTGAATAGTTTTGGGGTGATCCGTCAAGCAGGGGCCAAAAAAAGGGTGGTCCCAAAACGTGTTTGGTAAAAAGGTAGCGATAGGTCCAGAAATTGCCCTTTTAGTTATTTTGTATAAATCCATTCCGTAGTTGATAAATTACAAGAAAAACAAATTTGTATATCTAGGGATGTGGATCTCCAAGGATCCGACAGTACGCCTGCTGAAATCTGATTGGCTGAAAGTGTTGGCAGCCATCTTGGGACTCGGCTTCAACCAAGTCCCTGAAAAAAAGATGAAAACACAGAAAAGGGGCCCCTTAGTTCTGGTGCTGCAGTCCCAGAGGGACCCCACCACGGCAAAAAAGATTTTTTTTTTAATTTTCACCAAAAGTCACTGAGGATCCACAACTCTGGTGCAAAAAAAAGCATGGGCTCATGCACTTGTTTTAATAAAAAGTCGCCTGGTGGGCCAGGTCCCAGGAGCCCTATTTAGGAAAATGAGGGAGGCACACAGGCCCCACTCCTGAGGCTCTTGGAGCCCTGTGGACCACCACCTCCCCAGGCTTTATTTAGAAAAAAAGGAGGGGGCTCACAGAGCCCACCTCCTGAGGCTTTATAAGCCTCAGGGACCACCACCTGCCTGGGGCTAAATTAGCAGTAATGTGGGGACCGCACAGACCCCTGAGCCCCGGGGACTACCACCTCCCTGGGGCTAAATGCTCTAAACAATGGGGCCGAGCAGGTCTCCCTCTTGGGCAGCATACAGCCTGGGGATTGTAGGAAAGTATCCTCTTTCTTGGCATGGTTTTACCCCCATTTTCTGCCTTTTGCAAGTGTGTTTGACTGTGTTCACAGGGATCCTGCCAACCAGGACCCCAGTGACTATGCTCTCTTTCTCCCAAAGGTCGGTATTTCACCCACAATTGGCATACTGGTGCCCCCTTATAAGTCCCTAGTATATGGTACCTAGGTACCCAGGGCATTGGAGTTCCAGGGGATCCCTAAGGGCTGCAGCATATATTTTGCCACCCATAGGGTGCCCATGCAAAGGCTTCTGCAAGACTGCCATTGCAGCCTGCGTGAAAAGGTGAAAAGGTGAAAAGGTGAAAGCACCCTTTCACTGCCATTTTCACTGCACCAGGTCACTTATAAGTCACCCCTATAGCAGGCCCTCCAGTGCTGAGGGCAGGGTGCAAAGTACCTGTGTGTGAGGGCACCCCTGCACTAGCAGAGGTGCCCCACGAACTCCAGGCCCATTTTCCCAGACATCGTGAGTGCTGAGACACCATTTTACACGTGTATTGGACAGAGGTCACTACCTATGTCCAGCTACATAATGGTTACTCCAAACATGGGCATGTTTGGTATCAAACATGTTGGAATCATACCCCAAGGATTTTGCAAGCATTGGTTGTATGATTTCATGCACTCTGGGGGCTCCTTAGAGGACCCCCAGTATTACCATTTCAGCCTTCTGAGGTTTTCCAGGCAGCCCCAGCTGCTGCCACCTCACAGACAGGTCTCTGCCATCCTGTTGCTTGAAATGTTCGATCCCAGGAAGGCAGAACAAAGGATTTCCTTTGGGAGAGGGGTGTTACAGCCCCTCCCTTTGGAAATAGGTGTTACAGGCTTGGGAGGGGTAGCATCCCCAAACCACTGGATATGCTTTGAAGGGCACATTTTGTGCCATCCTTGCATAAACAAGTCTACACCGGTTTAGTGACCCCCCCAGTCCATGCTCTGGTGCAAAACTGGACAAAGGAAGGGGAGTGACCACTCTCCTGTCCATCACCACCACAGGGGTGGTGCTCAGAGCTCCTCCAGAGGGTCCCTGGGTTTTGCTATCTTGGATTCAAATTGGCAGGGAACTCTGGGAGCATCTGAGTGGCTAGTGCCAGCAGGTGATGTCAGAGCCCTCCCCTGATAGGTGCTTACCTGGTTAAGTGATCAATCCTCCTTTCAGGGCTATTTAGGGTCTCTCCTTTGGGTGGTTCCTCAGATTCAGATTGCAAGACTCCAGCAGAAACTGCAACTGGACCCTCCAGGAACCTACAAGCTGCAACAAAGAAGCAAGACGCCTCCTGCAACATTGTATCTCCAGCTTCTGCCTGAACTGCAACAGTTTCCCAGTTGTGGATCCTCTGAAGACAGTCCGTCTTCAGCCTGCATCAGAAGGAAGAAGGAATCTCCCTTTGGATGAAGGAGTCACTCCCCTGCTTCTGCAGGCACTGAGGCCCATATTTATACTCTGTTTGCGCCGGATTCGCATCATTTTTTACGCAAATTTGGTGCAATGCTAACACCATATTTATACTTTGACGCTAGACCTGTCTAACGTCAAAATATCCCAGTGTGCGTCATTTTCTGAATGCGTGAAACCGCCTTGCGTTAATGAGATGCAAGGTAGGCGTCCGCGTCCAAAAAATGACTTAAACACCCGTGCGCCATATTTATCCAACCACGCAAAAATGTTGCACGGCTGGGAGGCGGAGCCAGAAAATGGCGCAAATCCCGTTTTGCGCCAAAATTTAACGCTTGGGTCAGTGCAGGCGTTAAAATGGGGCAAACACACCAGTACTTAAGGAAAACACACAGAAGCAACATCAGAGCTAAAAAAGAAGACATGGAGGTGCTATTCATCCAGCATGCACGAAGACGCAGAGCACAGGAGCAACAGCAGCAGCTTCCACCAGACCAACAGGGACCCCAAAGGCAACGCCAAAGACAGGAGAGGATATTCAGGACCAGGACAACCCTTCAGGGCCTCTTGCAGACACCCCATATCATTCCACCAGAGACCAAGCTGCTAGCTGTCCTGCACATGTTGGCAAGTGGCTCTTTTCAAACCACTGGTGCCCTGGTTGCCGGGATTTCACAGCCCTCATTCTCTGCCTTCCTTCCCAAGGTACTGGATGCCATCATCTCCCTCACACCCCACCACATCAGCTTCCCCAACACACAGCAGAAGCAACAGGAGACCAAACAGGGCTTCTATCAAATCAATGGCTTCCCGCATGTGCTTGGTGCCGTTGACTACACACATGTACGGCTTGTGCCACCTGCTGCAACGGAGCATCTATACCGCAACAGGAAGCACACACACTCCATCAATGTGCAGATCATTGTGGATCACCGTGGATTGATCACCAACATTGTGGCAAAGTATCCTGGGAGTGCACATGATTTATTCATCTTCCGCCACAGTACCATCAATCAACACTTCCAGGATGGACGATCTGCAATGGCCTACTTGTTGGCAAGTACAGAAACCTAGTAATATACACACAGCACAGCAACCCTGTCGGACACACAACACATACACCACATTGACACGCGGCCAGGAAGACACTGAGGTTGTGACACTGGTAGTCATGTTTGATATCCTGACCCAATGGGATACACACCTATAGACAAATGACAGATGCAAATAACCACAGATGCCACTCCAGAACCACATCGGACCAATTTAAAACCACACAGTGACAATGACATGGCCTTAACTGTCAGTACAACCTAGAAGATGAATCTTCCAATATCACATCAATAACACTCAATCACACACCCTTCCAACCAATACGTACCTGCTTTTGGTCGTGAGATCTCTCCCCCATGCGCGCAGCTCCACCTGGTGCGCGTGTGCCCCTGACCCCCTCCCAGGCTGCTTCGCCTGTTTGCGGCTTCCTCATCCCGGGTGTCTAGCGGTAAGGTCCATCCCGAAGAACACCAAAGGACCCTTCGCCTGCCAAGCCTGCCGTTTCACCTGCACCCTTAAGCGCCATGACAGACCTGCCGACAACCACCTCAACTGCATTCTACTCAGCACACGCTCCATCCACAAACACGCTGTCGATCTCTGGGACCTGCTGACCTCCACTTCACCGGACATCGCCTTCCTCACCGAAACCTGGACGAACTCGGCCTCTGAACCCGACATAGCCATTACCATCTCTGATGGCTACAAGATCACCAGGAGAGACCGCACCAATAAACCAGGAGGAGGGATCGCCGTAGTCCATGAAAGCACCATCAAGGTCTCAACCAGCACCCACGACACCCTCATCCTCGCCGAACACCTCCACTTCAACATCTAAGTCAACGCCAACACCACCCTCAAGGGAACACTGATCTATAGACCCCCAGGCCCCCGAGCTCAATTCTGCGACACCATCGCTGACATCGTCAGCACCCAGGCCCTCGCCACAACAGACTACATCTTCCTCGGCGATCTGAACTTCCATCTTGAAAACAACAATGACGTCAACACCAACCACCTGCTGGACAACCTCGCTAACCTCGGCCTCAAACAACTCCTCACATCGCCCACTCACACCGCAGGCCACACTCTCGACCCCATCTTCTCTGCCAGCAGCCACATCTCCTTCAGCCACACCACCGAACTCGACTGGACAGACCACCGCTGCATCCACTTCTACCAGAAACCAGCCATTCACCACCACCGCACACAACCCCCATGATGAAACTGGAGCAAAATCTCAACAGAACAACTGATCTCCACCCTCGCCCAGACCCCACCACCAGGAACCCCGGACCCTGACACAGCCGCCACCAACGTGCATCACTGGATTGAAGACTGCGCCAACACCCTTACGCCGGTCAAAGAACCCTCAAACACCGTTCACAGCGCCAAGGCCAGCTGGTCCACACCAAACATACAGAACTCCAAACGAGAATGCTGCAGAATAGAGAAGACCTGCCTCCTAGACCGCACCGAATCCAACCACATCGCACTCAAAGAGTCCATCCGCAAGCACCACCAGCTGATCCGCACCACCAAAAGCCGCATAGACAACAACACTCACAACAGTAAAAAACTCTTTGGCATCGTCAAAGAGCTCTCTAATCCCAGGACCTGCTCCAATGAACCCCTGCCTTCGCAGGAGTTCTGCAACTCCCTCGCCACCTACTTCCACCGCAAGATAGAAGAAATCCACAACAACTTCAACCCCAAGACCCACCAGCAGATCACAGACACCCACGAACCCAACGCACCAAGCAACACCAACCTCCTTTACACCTGGACCCTCGTCAACAAAGAAGACATCGCCAACACAATGACCTCCATCCACTCAGGATCCCAATCGGACCCATGCCCTCACCACATATTCAATAAAGCATGTAACATCATTGCTCCCCACCTCTGCAACACCATCAACAGCTGTTTCGAGTCAGCCACCTTCCCGGAAATCTGGAAACACGCAGAAGTCAACGCCCTACTGAAGAAGCCAAATGCGGACCTAGATGACCCGAAGAACTACCGGGCGATCTCCCTCCTCCCCTTCCCAGCCAAGGTCATCGAAAAAGTTGCCAACGGCCAACTCTCCCTCTTCCTGGAAGACAACAAGGCGCTTGACTCCTCCCAATCCGGATTCCGAAAAAAATCACAGCACCGAGAACGCTCTCATCGCTGCCACAGATGACATCAGGACCATGCTCGACAAAGGCGAAACCGCGGCACTCATCCTCTTGGACCTCTCCGCAGCCTTCGACACAGTGGTGGTCATTCCAACCTCAGCGGTAAAAGGCGCCTACCGCCGTTCAGAAGACCGCCATAACACCGCCGCGGTAAACCGCCACGGTCATTCCGACCCACAACAGGCAAACCGCCAAAATACAGACATCCACAAAAGTCCGCCACACCAAAGGGCAGCGAGAAACTGGCGATGACCAAACCTCCACCGTCACACCAACAGAAATACGCCCACACCATCACGACACACGAATCCACGCAGCGGTCTTTCAACCGCGGTATTCCATTGGCGGTACACACCGCCGCGCTCAAAATACACACACACTTACAAAATACAACCACATTGGACAATTCAAAATACACACACCTTAGACACATACACACACCACTCCCACACACCCAATTAAATATAAAATACACACCCACATCACCCACAGACCTCCACTCCTAGAGATTCGTGAACACGCACCGAGAAAAGACATCCGAGCACCCAGACGCCCAATTCACTGTCACCCAGCAATATTTGCACGCACTTCACACAACACAACAATACACATCACCACACTTAGCACCACACAATCCACCCTACACATCACCCACACCACCCCATGGCACCGCAAAGACACCCCAGGTTCTCTGATGATGAACTCAGGGTCATGGTGGAGGAAATTGTACGAGTAGAGCCACAGCTGTTCGGGGCACAGGTGCAGCACACCACCATTGCCAGGAAGATGGAGCTATGGCAAAGAATAATGGACAGGGTCAACGCTGTGGGACAGCACCCAAGAAATCGGGACGACATCAGGAAGAGGTGGAACGACCTACGGGGGAAGGTGCGTTCCATGGTATCCAGGCACAACATCGCGGTGCAGCGGACTGGCGGCGGACCCCCACCTCCTCCCCCAGAATTTACAACATGGGAGGAGCAAGTCTTGAACATCCTGCATCCTGAGGGCCTCGTTGGAGTAGGCGGAGGAATGGACTCTGGTAAGGCAAATCTTCACTACTTCTTCCCCCCACCCCACCTGCATGCCAACTCATACCCCCACCCTCACCCTCCCCCCCTCACATCCTACTCCTTGCAACTGTCTCACCATCACAACCCACCCATCCCAACACATAGCCCTGCATACGTCCACAAAGCATGGACACCCATCACCTAAGCATGCCCACTGCACATACACATACAACCCCCCCCAACCACCGTCACAACAGCCCCCACAAAGGAATGCCAGCACTGGGGTACACGGGCACCCACCCATTGCATGCTATGACACACACAGAAGCAATAACCATACTTTTATACCCCTGCAGGACCCGAACGCCACGTCACCGCGCAGGAGGGTCCACAAATGTCCACTCCACCCCCAGAAGAGGCCCACAGTGAGGACAGCAGCTCTGTCTCCCTGGATCTAGATGACCAGCCCGGTCCATCGGGGACCTCGGGACAGTCGGTTCCCCTCACACAGCCACAGGCCACAGTAGACCTTCCCCCCTCTGGGAACACCAGCACAGCACCCACCCAGCGGGCCCATACCTCTGTCCCCAGGACACGTCAATCAGCGGTGTGTCCACCACTACAGGGAACCCAGGCTAACCCACCACCCCAACAACAACAGGGACCTGGGGGCAGTGGTAGTGGGCACACGGTCCAGGGGACAGAGGCCCAGGGAAACAGGGGAACTGGGAGGGCTGCTGTGCAACAGGGGGGGGGACAGGCCCAGGGAACCCACTCTCCACGAGGCCCTCTCCACCATCATGGGAGCATACCACCGTTCCCAGGAGACGATGGCGACGGTCCTGGCCAGGTTTCAGGAGATCCAGCTTCTGCAGGAGCAACAGTATATGGGGTTCAGGGAGGAACTAAGAAACATCAGTTCCGCCATGGGTACCATCGTAGTGGCCCTGAATGAGGTAGTCACAACATTGCGGGACACTGTGGCACCTCAAAGGGCCCCTGACACTAGCATGCACCAAGAACTGCCTACCACCTCCGCCGGCGCTAGTGGACAGGAGGCCCCGACACAAGACCAACAGGCCACCAGAACCCCACCCCCTGCAGAAGGAGAACCACCCCGCAAGCGGGCCCTGAGATCCAGGAAGAAGACAGAGTAAGATGTCAAGACCCCCGCCAGCAAAGGATACCGCCCTGATTGTCATCCCACTGTCCCACATTGTCACCCTGTCCAACCTTAAACTGCCCCTGCTCCACTTCCCACAGGCATTTGGACAATGCACTTGTGAAACTGATAGTCTGGACTCTGCCATGGACAATCCTCCACCATCACCCCTCACCGATTTGCAACCACCCATTCAATTTAGAGCACTTGAATAAAAACACTTATTGCACAAAACAATCTGGAGTCTGGCTGTGATTTAGAACAAATGTATTAGACATGACCGTGCCAAAATGTTCATTCACATTGTGATGCTAACAAACCGCTGTCACACAGCTGTAGTCCATGGGGAAACAAAGCAGATGTCACACAGTGGGGCCCACATCTCTGAAAACGGAAGGGAAAGTCACAACACAGTTACCATACACTGGGGGAAAAAGTCAGACAGTAGAGAGGTAGGAGTCATTAAGTAAATGTAATATGCCGGTGTCTACTCTTACCTGTGTGTCACTGAAAATACTGCTGTATTACTGTGTTCCTGTTCTCTATGTCGTCCTCTTCGGCTTCCTCCTCTTCACTCTCCACAGGCTCCACAGCTGCTACAACACCACCATCTGGACCATCCTCCTGCAGAAAAGGCACCTGGCAGCGCAAAGCCAGGTTGTGAAGCATACAGCAGGCCACAATGATCTGGCACACCTTCTTTGGTGAGTACATTAGGGATCCACCTGTCATATGGAGGCACCTGAACCTGGCCTTCAGGAGGCCAAAGGTTCGTTCGATCACCCTCCTAGTCCGCCCATGGGCCTCATTGTACTGTTCCTCTGCCCTTGTCCTGGGATTCCTCACTGGGGTCAGTAGCCAGGACAGGTTGGGGTAACCAGAGTCCCCTAATAGCCACACCCGGTGCCTCTGGAGTTGACCCATCACATACGGGATGCTGCTATTCCGCAGGATGTAGGCGTCATGCACTGACCCAGGGAACTTGGCATTAAGATGGGAGATGTACTGGTCAGCCAAACACACCATCTGTACATTCATGGAATGATAACTCTTCCGGTTCCTGTACACCTGTTCACTCCTGCTGGGGGGGACCAAAGCAACATGTGTCCCATCAATGGCAACTATGATGTTGGGGATATGTCCAAGAGCTTCACTGTAGGCAAATCCCCCACCTCAGGGAAAACGATGTACCTCCGCATGTGTTTCAGCAGGGCAGACAACACTCTGGACAACACCTTGGAAAACATAGGCTGGGACATCCCTGATGATATGGCCACTGTTGTTTGAAATGACCCACTTGCTAAGAAATGGAGTACTGACAGCACCTGCACTAGAGGGGGGATCCCTGTGGGTTGGCGGATGGGTGACATCAGGTCTGGCTCCAGCTGGGCACACAGTTCCTGTATAGTGGCTCGGTCAAGCCTGTATGTCAGTATGACATGTCGTTCCTCCATTGTCGACAGGTCCACCAGCGGTCTGTACACGGGAAGATTCCTCCATCTCCTCGCATGTCCCTGCGGACGGTGCCTATGAAGGACAACAGCGAGCACAGAGTCAAGCAACCCACAGGTACGTAACCACAGCTTGCACATAACTCGATTCCCAATGCATTGAATGGCTTGTATGAGTGTTGGTACATGGCCTAGGTATGTGTGACGCAGTTGGTAATTAGGCCATGTGGGCCCTTGAAATGTCGGCTGCCTGACCTGTGAAGTGCGACAGTGGAATGTGAGGTCAATGCGCTGGCGTGGCACACCGCGGCGGTAGGCGGTCGAAGACCGCGGCGCTAAGCCGCATTGGTTAACATTGAACCCTATGGGTTTCAGGAGCCAATGATGATGTGCGCCGGCGGTCGCGGTATGCACCGCCGCGGGCGTGACCGCCATTTTCTATCTGCTTATCACTCGATACCTGATCTTCGACAGGAGAGGACCTACACTGCAAGTGCTGCTGTGACCTCGGTCTGGAAGAGACAATGGCTCAAGCGACTGGGGAAAGGGCCCCTGCCTTCACTGCGGAGGAGTTGGAGAAACTTGTGGATGGGGTCCTCCCCCAGTATGCGCTACTCTACGGTCCTCCAGACCAACAGGTAAGTACACTGGGACCATGCTTAGTGGGCAATGCCTGGGTTGAGTGGGGTGGATGAAAGATGGTGGGGAGGGGAGCGATTGAGGCATGCATCAAACGACAGATGAGAGCATGTGCCACATGGCAAGGGTGGGGATGGGGGGCCAAACACATCGAGCATGCAGAAGGTGATGACAATTTTTCTCTCCCTGTACATGTCACATAGGTCAGCGCCCACCAGAAAGTCGTGATTTGGCGTGCCATCGCCAAGGACGTCCGGACCCTGGGGGTCCACAACAGACAGGTCACCCACCGCCGGAAGAGGTGGGAGGACATCCGACGCTGGAGCAGGAAGACGGCGGAGGCTCAGCTGGGGATGGCCTCCCAACGTAGGAGGGGTGCCAGTCGTCATTTGACCCCCCTGATGTCCCGCATCCTGGGGGTGGCCTACCCCGATTTGGATGGGCGCGTGAGGACATCACAGCAGACACAAGGGGGTGAGTACAAATACATTCTGCTGACTTTGCGCGCAGTGGAGGTGTCTGGGTGGGGGAGGAGGGCTGTGGGTATCCCTAGGCCAGGGCGATTTCTGTAGGCTAGGCCCCTCCGTAAGGCATGGCCCTGTGCCCCCGCCCCCCACCTCTGTAGGGTGCCAAGTACAGGTATCCATGGCCCTGTGTCATCTATGTGTGCAGTTGTTGTCCATAGGCTTGTAGGCCATGTCCCACGGATTGCGTAGTGGACCCCAAGTGCACGGCGTAGTGCAGGGGGCTTCTGTGTCTGTCTTGTCCGCCAACGGTAGCGGTAATCCATGCACTCAACATGTCTTTATTTCTCCTCCCCCCCCTTTTTTGTGGTCTTCCTGTTCATGTGTGCATTAGCATCATCAGGCGGAGGAGAAGTGGCATCGGAGCACGAGGGAGCCGCATCTCACATGGCCATGGCGGGCCAAGCAACTGACTCGGATTTCACCAGTGAGACGGAGGGCGAGGGGAGCTCCACAGCGGGGACTCGTGCTGATGTCAGTGACAGCGACTCGTCCTCTGAAGGGAGCTCCCTTGTGGTGGCGGCAACATCCGTGCCCCCCGCAACAACAGGTACAGCCGCCACCCAGCGCACCAGCACCGCCCTCCCAGCAGCCCCTCAGCGTTTGCCCCGTACCCGCTCACCCAGGAAGGTGGGCATCTCCTTCGCCCCAGGCACCACAGGCCCTGCCCCTGTCACCCCTTCTGCCCTCAGTGAGGAGGTCATTGACCTCCTAAGGACCATCATTGTTGGGCAGTCTACTCTTTTGAATGCCATCCAGGGTGTACAAAGAGAGGTGCACCAGAGTAATGCATACCTGGAGGGCATTCATTCGGGTCAGGCAGCCCATCAGCGATCGTTCAACGCTCTGGCCTCAGCACTGATGGCAGCAATTGTCCCTGTCTCTAGCCTGCCCCCTCCAACTTCCTCCACCCAGACCCAATCCCCTGTACCTCTGCCTATCCCAGACACACCTACAGACCAGCCTGCACACACCTCAACACCCAAGGGAAGCTCATCCAGACATAAGCACCACACATCACACAAGCATTCACACAAGCAACATCCACATGCAGACATACCAACAGCCACTGCCTCCACTGTGTCCCCCTCCTTCTCGTCTCCCTCCTCCCTCCCTGTGACGTCTCCACTCACACTTGCATGCACAACATCTTCAGCCACTACGTCCATCACCAGCACACCCACCAGAACACTCCGCACACGTGCAGTCACCACCCCCACTACCATTTACACGTCCCCTGTGTCCTCTCCAAGTGTGTCTGTCACCCCCTCCTCCAAACTACACAAACGCAGGCAGCCACCCACCCAACAGCCATCCACCTCACGACAGCCACCAGCCCAAGCACCTGCACCCAAAGACACCAGACTTCACACTCCTACAACCACATCCTCTTCCTCCACTCCCATACCCACTACACCTACCTGTCCCTCTCTTTCCAAATTGCTTTTCTTTTCCAAACTTGACCTCTTTCCTACAACTCCCCCACCCCGTCCATCACATAAGACTCCAATCAGCTCCTCAGCCACCACAAAACCGGGACCTGTGAAGACTGTTGTCCATGGACTGTGGAGTCCCCCACCCTCAAGGACATCCAGTTCAGCTAGGAGCTAAGGCACGGCCAGCCCACCACTGGAAAAGCATCCTAAGATTGCCAGTGCCCGGCGCGAGCGACCAAAGACCCCAGGGACTAAAATCCCTACATTGGCTCCGGCAGGAAGTCAGGTGCCACCTGGCACACTGCCAATGGTGGGAAAGGGCCACAAGCGTGCAGGGAAGGGTGGGAAGGGCAGCACGCCAGACAAGTCCGGCAGCAGGCCAGCTGGCCAGGAGGGCCCCACCAGCCCCATCCCAGGTGTGCAGGAGGACACACACAGGCCCGGTACTGCAGCCCAGGAGGGCCCCGCAAGCCACCAGACAGATGGGCAGGAAGGCCCCGCCAGCCACATGTCAGGTGGCGAGTGACATCCATGCCTGGGCCGGATCCGCTGACCAGGACACTCATCTCAAGCACTGCTCCGCTGGGCACCGGCATCTCAAGCACCGCTGAACAGGGCCCTTCATCTCAAGCACCGCTCCGCTGGGCCCTTCATCTCAAGCACTGCTCCGCTGGGCACCGCCGTCTCAAGCACCGCTGAACAGGGCCCCTACATCTCAAGCACCGCTAAACAGGGCCCTTCATCTCAAGCATCGCTGAACAGGGCACCGCCATCTCAAGCACCGCTGAACTGGGCATCGCCGTCTCAAACACCGCTGAACAGGGCCCTTCATCTCAAGCACTACTCCGCTGGGCACCGCCGTCTCAAGCACCGCTGAACAGGGCACCGCCGTCTCAAGCACCGCTGAACAGGGCCCTTCATCTCAAGCACCGCTGAACAGGGCCCTTCATCTCAAGCACCGCTGAACAGAGCCCTTCATCTCAAGCACCGCTCCGCTGGGCCCTTCATCTCAAGCACTGCTCCACTGGGCACCACCGTCTCAAGCACCGCTGAACTGGGCACCGCCGTCTCAAGCACCGCTGAACTGGGCACCGCCGTCTCAAGCACCGCTGAACTGGGCACCGCCGTCTCAGGCACCGCTGAACAGGGCCCTTCATCTCAAGCACCGCTGAACAGGGCCCCGCCGTCTCAAGCACCGCTGAACAGGGCCCTTCATCTCAAGCACTGCTGAACAGGGCCCTTCATCTCAAGCACCGCTCTGCTGGGCCCTTCATCTCAAGCAGTGCTCCGCTGGGCACCGCCGTCTCAAGCACCGCTGAACAGGGCCCTTCATCTCAAGCACTGCTCCGCTGGGCACCGCTGTCTCAAGCACCGCTGAACTGGGCCCTTCATCTCAAGCACCGCTGAACTGGGCCCTTCATCTCAAGCACCGCTGGCCCATTGGCGGAAGGGGCAGGCCCGCATCTGTGTCGGGCAGGGCTGCACGAAGCACTCTGGGCACTAGTCCCCCTCCAGTACCAGTGGAGACTGTTATCCACTTGAGAGACTGTGGCTTTGCACTCCCCAGGATGGCACAGTGGGCAACCCACCCACTGTAGAGACTTGAGAGACTGTGGCTTTGCACTCCCCAGGATATGGCAGTGGGCAAGCCACCCACTGTAGAGACTTGTGAGACTGTGGCTTTGCACTCCCCAGGATGGCACAGTGGGCACCCCACCCACTGTAGAGACTTGAGAGACTGTGGCTTTGCACTCCCCAGGATGGCACAGTGGGCACCCCACCCACTGGAGAGACTTGAGAGACTGTGGCATTGCACTCCCCAGGATGTCACAGTGGGCAACCCACCCACTGTAGAGACTTGTGAGACTGTGGCTTTGCACTCCCCAGGATGGCACAGTGGCCATGGAGGCCCCTCGTGGATCTGGTGTCGTGGACTCATCTGGCTGAGGTGCCCCCCTTCCCTTTCCCCTGAGGTGCCTGTAGTTTTCCTATCTGATGCCCCTGCAGTGTTCTCTCCGTTGGAGGCAGGTATCCTGTATGGGCTTTGCCCATGTGTTTTGGCCCAGTGGCCCACGAACAATGGCTGATAGACATATCGGACTGGACAATTTATGTATATAAAGTTATAGATGTGTGATATATTTTATACTCAGTCCTACAATATAATTCTATATTTATAATAATTTCCTTTTGCCTTTGCATTCTTCCGGGGAGTTTGGGGGTGTAACTGTGATGTGTTGCTATGCATTGATGTGTGTGTTGTAGTGGTTGAGAGTGAGGGTGGGTGTGTCGCATATGTGTGTTCCCGTAATTTTTTGCCCCCCCCCTGTGTCGTAGGTGCAGTACTCACCCTTGTCTTCTGCGCCGGCGTTCGTGCTCCTGGTAGAGGAGCAGGAAGACAATGGCTGGTAGGATGTGTAGTTCGGGTTCCATGCTGTCCAGATTCCGCGTGGGGTGTATGGAGGTGAGCGTTTTCCGTTTGAAATGGCTGTTTCCGCCGTGTTTTTATCGGCGGGGCTACCGCCCCGGAAAAGGTGGCGTATTGGTGGGTTGTGATAGGGTGGGCGGTACATTGTCTCCTGCCTGTCTGTTGGCGGTGACCGCCGCGCTGTTTGTTTGTCCCGCCGTGGCGGGCAGTGTGTTAAAGTGGCGGTCTCTGTTGGCGGTTTCCGCCAGGGTCGGAACTGCATTTTTTTTACCGCCAGCCTGTTGGCGGTTTGGCCGCCGCTTTAACACCGACCGCCAGGGTTGGAATGACCCCCATTATGTCATTGCACCCTCCGCTCTTGACTCCACCACGACGGAATCCGCGACAAGGCTCTTGACTGGATCTCATCATTTCTCACCGGCAGAACCCAGAGAATCCGCCTTCCGCCATTCCTGTCAGAGGCCTCCGAGATCATCTGTGGCGTCCCCCAGGGATCCTGCCTCAGCTCAACGCTCTTCAATGTCTACATGGCCCCACTCGCCAACATCGCACGGACCCACCATATCAACATAGTATCCTAGGTAGATGACACCCAGCTGATCCTCTCCCTCACGAAAGACCCTACAACTGCAAAAAACAACCTCCACAACTGACTCCACGCCATCTCCAACTGGATGGAAACAAGCCGCCTCAAGCTTAACACCGATAAAACAGAGATCCTTATCTTCGGCTCCGACCCCTCAGCATGGAACGACTCCTGGTGGCCCAGATCCCTAGGGACCGCACCCTCGCCCACGCACGCAACTTGGGTTTCATCCTGGACTCCACTCTCAGCATGACTCAGCAGGTCAACGCAATCTCCTCTTCCTGCTACAATACTCTGCGCATGCTCCGCAAGATCTTCAAGTGGATCCCCGTCGAGACCAGGAAAACCATCACCCACGCCTTGGTCAGCAGCAGATTGGACTACGGCAACGCTCTATACTCAGGGACAACAGCCAAGCTGCAAACAAAGCTGCAACGGATCCAGAACGCATCCGCCCACCTGATCCTTGATGTCCCACGCCACAGCCACATCTGCCCCCACCTCAGAGACCTGCACTGGCTACCCGTATCAAAGAGGATCACCTTCAAGCTCCTGACCCATGCACACAAAGCTCCCCACAACACAGGCCCTGCCTACCTCAACGACAGACTCACCTTCCATGCTCCCACTCGCCATCTTCGCTCTTCCAGCCTTGCCCTCGCCACCGTCCCCCGCATTCGCCGCACCACTGCCGGAGGAAGATCCTTTTCTCACCTCGCCGCCAAGACCTGGAACTCCCTACCACTCCACCTTCGCCAGACCCAGGACCTCCTGATGTTCAGGAAATGCCACAAGACGTGGCTCTTCGACCAGTAGCCTCCCCCCCAGCGCCTTGAGACCCTAACGGGTGAGTAGTGCGCTTTATAAATGGACTGATTGATTGACTGATTGATGTGTTTTGCTGCAGGTCAAACACCATGAGACACATAGCATGATGATGCTGACTCTAATGAAGGTGACATGGAATCATTGAGGCAGTACCAACATCTCACATCACTCCTGGGGTGGCATTGCCCGTTAGCAATAAGGAAGTGGACTGTGTTATGAAAACAGTGGATGTGACACTAATGCAAAGTGCACACTGCTACACATACGGATTGAGACAATTACACATATACATAACATATGTACAGGCACATGGACCTTCTGACACCAAAACCTTCACCCCCACAACCAAGTTAGCCAGCTTACCAGGAGCAGGTTCAGTAGTGTACTGTAGGTACATGTTTGCACATGAGCCAACTCGGTGAGGGCACAAAAATAGGTTTGCATAGAACTTGTCACACATGGGATAATTGTGCATTCTCAATTGTGAACACTTCAGTGCTGCCAGCTTATAGACATTTGTTGTACATTGTCACCTAGCCAAATCATAGGGCCTCACTGTTGTATTTCACATGCAATTACATATGTCTAAATGGATGGGATGATCAGCCCATATAGTGAAACCGTGTTACCACTACAGTGGAATCGATTGTGTGTGTGGAAGTATCATGTCATCCCCAGTGAAGGCACATGCACACTTCTTTCACATGACATAATGCATGGGAGATACACAATGAACTGCAAGCCTAGAAATATACCACTGATATCAGGTCAATCAGCCAAATCCCAGCTTTGATAGTTAAACAACCCAATGCAGAAAGAACATCCTAGAAGCCTAGGATCCCACACAATACCACAAACACAGATGAGTCACAGACGACACAACATAACAACTGCCATGCAAAGTGATAATCAAGGTGCAACCAACAGTCAAATATTTACCCTAATTTTCTCTTTCAGCTGATCAGCGTTACCGGATCCAGCCATGGATCATGACCTAACTTGCCAACCCAAGCACAGCAGCAGAGCGTGCCTATAATGAGGCACATCGCAGGACACGCACCATAGTTGAGAGGACTTTTGACATCCTGAAGTCCAGATTCAGGTGCCTCAACATCACCGGAGGCAGCCTCCTATATTCACCTGAAAGGGTCTGCAAGATCATTTTGACCTGTGCCATCCTGCACAACATGTGTGTAAGGAGGAACATTCCCCTCTATGAACCAGACCAACAAATGCCTGAAGAGGAGGAAGAGGAGGATGCTGTCCGTGACAATGAGGGGGAACATCCAAACACTGCTGCAGGATTGCGTCGCAGACAACACATCGTACAAAAATTCTCCTAACTATAGTCACCATCACCACTTTGTTATCATATGTCATTAAACACCTACCTTCATCACTCAGTCATGCTCTGGGTAATTTTTATGCATCACATGATCCCTAGGAATCATAATCAGAGTTTAGCCTCATGGAGCATTTCAGAAATACAGACTAGGATACTGAATAAGCCACATCACATTTGATGGGTATGAATGTACAGCCAACATCACACACAGTGTAAATTACATAGATCCTGTCTTTTTCACATGTGAAGGGCAATATCAGAGGACCACAGCTATGAGACACATCCACGTTGCCAACATGGTCCATTGCAGCACATGACACACAACTAAGACACCATGGCCCTCATTACAACCCTGGCAGTCGGTGTTAAAGCGGCGGTAAGACCGCCAACAGACCGGCGGAAAAAAAATGGAATCACGACCATGACGGAAACCGCCAACATAGACAGCCACTTTAACACTCCGACCGCCAGGCGGTACAAACAAACAGTTAGGCGGTCACTGCCAACAGACAGGCGGAAGACAATGTACCGCCCACACTATTATAAGAGGCCAATCCGCCACTTTTTCCGGGGCGGAACCAACTCACACAAAAACACGGCGGAAACAGGACTTGGAAGGGAAAACACTCACCTCTACACATTCACCGAGGAACCAGGACGCCATGGAGCCAGAACTCCAAATACTCCCTGCGATAGTATTCCTGCTCCTCTACCAGGAGCACGAAACATGGCAGCGATGACCACGGTGAGTACTGCACCTACAACACAGGGTCTGGGGAGGGAAAAGAGAGTGACATACACACGTAACACGCAATACCCACATACACACAAATACATGCTGCACCATTACATTTACACCCTCCCAGCCCCCCTGGAAGAACGCAAGGACAAAAGGAAATGAGTTGAACGATTGTAATAAATAAAAATCCATTAGTCAAAACTTGAAATTCAGTATAAACAATTATGTACACCAACTACACAAGTCCAGATAGTGCACCATTCATAGTCCGTGGACCACTGGGCCCAAAATGCATGGGCGAAGCCCACACTCAATACCAGACTCAAAACGGAGAGAACACTGCAGAGGCATCAGATCGAAATGAAACAGGCACCTCAGGGGGAAGGGAAGGGGGGCACCTCAGCCGGATAAGTGCATGACGCCAGCTCCACGAGGGGGCTCCATGCCCATTGATGTATCCTGGGGAGTGCAAAGCCACAGTCTCTCAAGTCTCTCCAGTGGGTGGTTTGCCCACTGCTCTATCCTGGGGAGTGCAAAGCCACAGTCTCTCAAGTCTCCCCAGTGGGTGGTTTGCCCACTGCTCTATCCTGGGGAGTGCAAAGCCACAGTCTCTCAAGTCTCTCCAGTGGGTGGTTTGTCCACTGCTCTATCCTAGGGAGTGCAAAGCCACAGTCTCTCAAGTGGATAACAGTCTCCACTGGTTCTGGAGGGGGCATGGTGCCCAGAGTGCTTCATCCTGCCAAGGACTGAGGTAGTGGATGTGATTCTCCACTGGTTCTGGAGGGGGCTTGGTGCGCAGAGTGCTTCATCCTGCCAAAGACTGAGGTAGTGGATGTGATACTCCACTGGTTCTGGAGGGGGCTTGGTGCCCAGAGTGCTTCATCCTGCCAAGGACTGAGGTAGTGGATGTGATACTCCACTGACAGAGGTGCAACATGCAAGCTGCCCAGGCTCCTGGAACTGACCACCAGCCTCGGAGGATTGACCACTGGCGATGGCAGCCATGTCTGCGATGTTGCCACTGGCTCAGGGCGTCGCTGGGTCGCTGGTGGTGCTGGCGGCTGTGTCAGTAGCGGTGGTGCTTGCGGCTGCCTCAGTGGCATCGGTGCTGGCGGCGGTGTCAGTAGCGGTGGTGCTTGCAGCGGACTCTGTGGCATCGGTGCTGGCGGTGGGCTCTGTGGCATCGGTGCTGGCGGTGGGCTCTGTGGCATCGGTGCTGGTGGCAGTCTTTGTGGCAGCGGTGCTGGTGGTAGTTTTTGTGGCGGTGGGCTCTGGTGCTGGTGGCGGGCTGAGTGACTGCGGTGCTGGTGGCGGGCTCAGTGACTGCGGTGCTGGTGGCGGGCTCAGTGACTGCGGTGCTGGTGGTGGGCTCAGCGACTGCGGTGCTGGTGGCGGTGCGTGTGGCGTTGCAGGTGTCGGTGCTGGTGGCGGTCTTGTCCGCCGTGCAGGTTGGCGTCGACGTGAAACTGCCCTTGATTTTCTGGCCCTCCCCCACCTTGGATGGTGGCGCAGCTGTCTTGCCACTATCCACTTTTGTTTTGCCTGAGCCCTTGGTGGCAGGTGTTTTCGCCTTCTCCCTCTGGGATGTGGGCAACTTTTTTACTTTTGGAGGTGGCGGAATGTCCTTGCCCTCGCTCCGTGAAACACTGGCAGCCCTGTTGCGTGGCGCACTCCAAAAGCCCGCAGTTGCTGGCACCACTGTGTCTGGTGATGTGGTGGCTGAGGTGCTGGGTTGGGACCTGGAAAGGCGGTTCCTAGGGGACGGACGGGGGCTGGAGGTGTAGGGAAGAGGTCAACATTAGACAGGAAAAGCTTTTTAGACACACTGGGACGGGTAGATGGAGGGGGTTTGGGAGTGGAGGAAGAGGTAGTGGTTGTAGGAGGTGTACATTTGCTGACTTTGGGTGAAGGTGCATGGGCTGGAGGCTGTTGTGAGGTGGATGGCTGTTGGGTGGGTGTGTGGCTGAGCTTGTGTACTTTGGGAGGAGGGCTCAAAGACACACTGGTAGAGGACACAGGGGATGTGTGAATGGTAGTGGGGTGGTGAGTACACGTGAACGGTGTGGTAATGGGCTTGCTGGTGATGGAGGTAGTTGCTGAAGATGTAGTGCATGCAGGTGTGAGTGGAGACGAGACAGGAGGGAGAAGGATGACATGGAGGAGGGGGACACAGTGGAGGCAGTGGATGTTGGTATGTGTGCATGGGTATGTTGCTTGTGTGAGTGCCTGTGGGATGTGTGGTGCTTATGTTTGCCAGAGCCACCCTTGTGTGTTGAGGTGTGTGCATGCTGGTCTGATGGTGTGCTTGGGATAGGCTGAGGTAGAGGGGATTGGGTCTGGGTGGAGGAAGGTGGAGGGGGGAGGCTGGACACAGGGACAATGGCTGCCATCAGTGCTGAGGCCAGAGCCTGAAATGCTCTCTGTTGGGCTGCCTGGCCAGAATGAATGCCCTCCAGGTATGCATTTGTTTGTTGCAAATGCCTCTCAACACCTTGGATGGCATTTAGAATGGTAGACTGCCCAACAGTGAGGGATCCCAGGAGGTCAATAGCCTCCTCACTGAGGGCAGCAGGGCTGACTGGGGCAGGGCCTGAGGTGCCTGGGGCGAAGGAGATGCCCACCCTCCTGGGTGAGCGGCCAAGGGACACACGCTGAGGGGCTGCTGGGAGGGTGGTGCTGTTAGGGGAGGTGGCGGCTGTACTTGTTGTTGGGGGGGGGGCACAGAGGGGCCCGCCACCGCAAGGGAGCTCCCATCAGAGGAAGAGTCGCTGTCGCTGATGTCACCTCCTGTCCCCGCCATGGAGCTCCCCTCGCCCTCCGTCCCACTGGTGGCTTCAGACCATGTGGGATGCAGCTCCCTCCTGCTCCGGTGCCACTGCTCTTCTGCCTGATGATGCTAATGCACACAAGAACAGGGAGACCACAAAAAAGGGGGGGGGGGGAGACAGAAGGAAGACATGTTCAGTGCATGCAATACCGCTACCTTTGGCGGACACTACAGACACAGCAGCCCTCTGCACTACGCCATGCACTTAGAGTTCCCTAATTAATCACAGGGACATGGGGTACAAGGCCTATGCCCAATTGCTGCACACATGGAAGTCACAGGAGCCTGACTAGGTGTAGTTGGCTCTTACCACTGGTGGGGTTGGGGTGCCACATAGCCTGCCTCACAAACGGACCTTGCCTGCAAAACTTGCCCTGGCCTAGGGGAACCCACAGCCCACCTCCCCCACCCAGACACCTCGTAATGCGTGCAGAGTCAGATGGATGTGACTGTACTCACCCCCTTGTGGCTGCTGTGATGCCCTTAAGCGCCCATCCAACTCCAGATACGCCACCACCAGGATCCGGAACATCAGGGGGGTCATGGAGCGACGGGCACCCCTCCCACGTTGGGAGGCCATCCCCAGCTGGGCCTCCACCGTCTTCTTGCTCCAGCAGCGAATGTCTCCCATCTTTTACGGCAGTGGGTGCTCCGTCTGTGGTGGACCCCCAGGGTCCGGACGTCCTTGGCGATGGCACGCCAAATATCCTTCTTATGGTGGGCGCTGACCTAGAGGAATAGTACAGGGGAAAAGGATAATCTTTAACCATCCGGACCGTCACAGTCATTCACCCACATTCCCACCCTTGCCCTGACGCACATACACTCACCGTCCGCTCATACAGGCCTCAGTCCCCTCCCCCTCCCTGTATCTTCCATCCACACCACTCCAAACAGGTATTGCCCATGCAGCATGCTCACAGTGTACTCACCTGTTTGTCTGGAGGACCGTAGAGTAGCGTGTACTGGGGGAGGACCCCATCCACTAACTTCTCCAACTCCTCCAAAGTGAAGGCAGGGGCCCTTTCCCCAGACACATGAGCCATTGTCGCTTCCAGACTGAGGTCACAGCAGCACTTGCAGTATAGGTCCTCTCCTGTCGAAGGTCAGGTATCAAGTGAGTGAACAGACAGAAAATGGCGGTCACGTCCACGGCGGTGCGTACCGTCCCCGCCGGCGTACATCGTCATTGGCTCCTGGGACCCATAGGGTCTAATGTTAACCGATGCAGGATTGCGCCACGGTCTTCGACCGCCTACCGCGACGGTGTGGAACGCCAGCGCAGTTACCTCATATCCCCTTGTCCCACCTTACAGGCCAGGCAGCCGCCATTTCAGGGGGCCACATGGCATACATTTTAAATGCGTCACACCTATCTAGGCATTGCATACACACAGTGATAGGCACATTGCGGATTGACAAATATGTGCAATAAATATTTTTTTTAATACCTCAGTGTTGGCTGACTCTCTGCTCGCTGTTCTCGTCCATAGGGCACATCCGCTGGGGCAGGTGAGGAGATGGCGGCATCCTCTGGTGTACAGACCGCTGGTGGACCTGTCGACAATGGAAGAGAGACACGTAATAGTCACCTACAGACTTGATCTTGCAACAATCCTGGAACTGTGTGCCCAGTTGGAGCCAGACCTGATGTCAGCTATCCGCCATCCCACAGGAATCCCCCCTCTAGTGCAGGTCCTGTCAGTACTCCATTTCCTGGCAAGTGGGTCTTTTCAAACAACAGTGGCCATTGCATCAGGGATGTCCCAGCCTATGTTCTCAAACATGTTGTCTAGAGTGTTGTCTGCTCTGCTGAAACACATGCGCAGCTACATCGTTTTCCCTCAGGTGGAGGATTTGCCCACAGTGAAAGGTGACTTCTATGCCCTGCGACATATCCCCAACATCATAGATGCCATTGATGGAACACATGTGGCATTGGTACCCCCCGCAGGAGTGAACAGGTGTACAGAAACCGGAAGGGCTACCATTCAATGAATGTGTAGATGGTGGGTTTGGCCGACCAGTACCTCTCCCATGTGAATGCCAAGTTTCCTGGCTCAGTGCATGACGCTTACATTTTGAGGAATAGCAGCATCCCTTATGTGATGGGGCAACTCCAGAGGCACCGTGTGTGGCTAATAGGTGAGGACAAGGACCCTATAGAGGATATCGACAACAGAAACAACGTTATCCAGCAATACTTCCAGTGAGACACAGGTAAGAAGATGTCACTGGCTCACACATCTCATACAATTGTTAGACCTATCATGTGTCTGTCACTTTCACCCAGTGTATGGACCCTGACTTGTCACTTTGCCTTTCCATTTCACAGATGTGGGTCCCACTGTGTGGCCTCTGCTATATTACCTCATGGACTAGAGCTGTGTGATATAGGTATGTTGACAATACAATCGACATTGCTATTTTCCTTAGTTATTGCAAATACACATTTGTGAAAGCACAGACTGACTCCAGCTTGTTTTGTGATTCAAGGGTGTTTATTTCAGTGCAAAATAGTGGAGGGGGTTGTAAAATGAAAAGGGGTAATGGTGGAGGATTGTCCATGGCAGAGTCCAGTCTATTTGTTTCACAGGTGGATTGTCCAAAGGGACATAGGAAGTGGAGCTAGGGCAGTTGATGGATGGACAGGGTGACGAAGTGGGACAGAAGGATGACATTCAGGGTGGTCTCATTTCCTGGCGGGGTCTTGGCATTGTTCTCTGTCTTTGTCCTGGATCTCAGGGACCGTTTGCGGGATGGTTCTCCATCTGCAGGGGATGGGGTGCTGGTGTCGTGGTCCTGTGGCGGTGCCTCCTGTCCACTAGCGCAGGCGGAGGTGGTGGGCTGTTCATCATCCAGGCTAGTGTCAGGGTCCTTCAGCACCCCTACAATGGTGACCAGGTTGGTGTTGATGGACTTGAGTTCCTCCCTGATCCCCAAATACTGTTCCTCGTGCAACCGCTGGGTCTCCTGAAATTTGGCCAGTACCGTTGCCATCGTCTCCTGGGAAGGATGGTATGCTCCCATGATGTTGGAGAGGGTCTCGTGGAGAGTGGGTTCCCTGGGCCTGTCCTCCCCCTGTCGCACAGCAGTCCTCCCAGTTCCCCTGTTTTCCTGTTCCTCTGTTCCCTGAACTGTGTGCCCACTGCCACTGCCCCCAGGTCCCTGATTTTCTTGGGGTGGTGGGTTTGCCTGGGTTCCCTGTAGTGGTGGACACACTGCTGCTTGACGTGTCCTGGGGACAGAGCGATGGGCCCGCTGGGTGGGTGCTGTGCAGGTGTTTCCTGAGGGGGGAGGCTCTGTGGTGGCATGTGCCAGTGTCAGTGGAACCGACTGTCCCGAGGTCCCAGATGGGCCGGGCTGGTCATCTTGATCCAGTTGGACGGAGGTGCTGTCATCACTGTGGGCCTCTTCTGTGGGGGGAGTGGACATGTCTGGAACCTCCTGTCCTGTGACGTTGGGTAGGGGTCCTGCAGGGGTGTAAAGGCATGATTATTGCATCTGTGTGTGCCATTGTGTGCAATGGGTGGGTGACCCTGTATTCCAGTGCTTGCATTCTTGTGTAGGACCTTGTGTGATAATTGGTTTGGGGTCTGTGTGGGTATCTGTAGTGGACGTGCTTTGGTGATGGGTGTCCATGCTTTGTTGTTGCATGCAGGGCTTGGTATTGGGATGTGTGGGTTGTGATACTGGGGCATATGTGAGGTGTTGGAATGATGGGGGTGAGGGTGGGGTATGTGATAACATGCAGGTAGGGTGAGGGATGTAATAGTTAAGATTTGACTTACCAGAGTCCATTCCTCCTACTACTCCTGCGAGGCCCTCAGGATGCAGTATAGCCAAGACCTGCTCCTCTCATGTTAGTTGTGGGGGAGGAGGTGGGGGCCCGCCGCCAGTCCTCTGAAGTTCAACCTGGTGTCTTGAGACCACGGAACGCACCTTTCCCCGTAGGTCGTTCCACCTCTTCCTGATGTCATCCCGTGTTCTTGGATGCTGTCCCACTGCGTTGACCCTGTCTACGATTCTGCGCCATAGCTCCATCTTCCTAGCTATGGAGGTGTGCTGCACCTGTGATCCGAATAGCTGTGGCTCTACCCAGATGATTTCCTCCACCATGACCCTGAGCTCCTCCTCAGAGAACCTGGGGTGTCTTTGCGGGGCCATGGTGTGGTGTGGGTGATGTGTGGGGTGGGGTGTGTTGTGATGTGTGAGGGGATGTGTTTGTGTGTGTTGTCTGAGGTGCATGGATGTTGTGTGAGTGATGGTGTTGTGTGCCTGTGGATGCTAGTATTATTGATGGTGGTGTCTCTCTCTGTGCTTCTCTCTGAATTTTTGGTAGTAAGGGTTTGTGGGTGATGTGGGTGTGTGTTTTATATTGGATTGGGTGTGTGGGAGTGGTGTGTGTATGTGTATCAGGTGTGTGTATTTCGAATTGTCAAATGTGGTTGTGCTTTGTATATGTGTGTGTATTTTGATCGCAGCGGTGTAACGCCAATGGAATACCGCGGTTGAAAGACCGCCGTGTGGATTCGTGGGTCGTGATAGTGTGGGCGTATTCCTGTTGGCGTGACGGTGGAGGTTTTGGTATTGCCAGTTTATCACTGACCTTCGGTGTGGCGGACTTGTGTGGGTGTCTGGATTTTGGCGGATTCCGGCCTGTGGGTCGTAATAGCTGTAGCACAATTCTGCCGCCGCAGCGGTGTGTTGGCGGTCTTCTGCACGGCGGTAAGAGGGATTTACCACCAATGTTGTAATGTGGGCCCATCAATCATAATGAAAAAAGTGTCTCATACATGAGGCAGTGGATGTGTTATTGCATTGGTAACAGGAATGTATGACCAGGCCCTTGACAGCAGTAAGTGTGACATCAGCTATCTCTGCAGTGAGCATGTGTGACAAGAAGTCCATCTAAGCTGAAAATGGATAGCACGAGTCCCCCAAGTATGACAAGCAGTGCTCACGAAACATGCCCTGCGCAGTCCATCCCAGGTAATAAGTCCTGCCACTGCCATGTTTTAAGTCTCTCCCCACCCTTCTCTCGGGGGTCCTGTAAATGGACTATCTGTACCCTGAGATTCCTCAGCTACACACACCCAGACTCCCCTTCTGACTCCTGTGTGCTTCCCACTTCAGGATGGTATGCCATAGTCATAGTTCATCAGTCTGCATGGATTTCAGGTCAAATAATTCACTGCCTGGTAGTCAGTAAGACCTGTAATCAACTGTCCATTGCTTCCCATGTGAAAGGTCCACTTGGCCCTTTGAACTTGATTCTCAACTCCACGACTTGTGAGAGACTGAAGCTGCACACACCTGTGAGCACGACCAGGCTGACCAGCCATTTGAACCAGCCCTGCCTTTGCTGCTGCCTGGAACTGCTTAGAAGCGGCCAGTTTCAGAATTTCCTTGTTGTGCATTGGCATACAAATCACTTGTGTACCAGAGCCCTTGGGGGATTGTGTAACGTTGCAGACCACAGCACGAACTGTTTTTAGTTCCCACAGTGTTGTTCCTGCTTATCCCAGTGTGAGTCTGCTCACTGTGTATTTGCCTTGTTCATGTTTGTTCCTGACAGAGCCTGCATCCTGGTAGCCAGACTGGTTCCAGGGTTTGCATTCAGCATAGTGGTTCCCTGTGGCTACATTCGTCTCATAGTTGCTTTCCATGCCCTCTCTTGCCTCATGGGTTATTGTATGTGGTAGGTCTACAATGAATCCTCAAATAGATAGTATATTTTAATCATGTTACTCATCGTAATCAGTTCTGGGACGTATTCAAATGGCCTAATCCAGCCCCCATCCCTTGTCTGGTATTGCCTGTAATTATGTTTGCCAAACAGTGACAGTGTGCTATGGCTGTATGCATGGATTCAGTTCGGTGCCTCCAGCACAACAAACAAGGCTTGCCAATGTGTATGTGAGGACAAAACATGTTTGTGCCCTGACGGTCCACACACAGAATCACTTCTGCCGCCACCTTTTGATGATGCTTGCATGGTGACTAGCTGTGAGATTAATTAGCACAGAGGCACTGATTTTCCCTGTTGCAGGGGGAATTTTCAAGACCACCCTGTGTACACATGTTGTGATGAAAGCTGCCTGTTACCTATTACTCATCCATTAAGTTTTTGAGCACACCAAGGTTGCCTTCTCATCAGCCTTAATAAAGTTCTGCAGTGCCATAGCTGGGCTATCGCCATGTGTGTCGTTAGTTGATCTTTGGCTTTAGGGTAAATCTGCTTTGAAGGATGTTGATTGAGGGAATTACTCCACAGACTCATGACTAAACCTGCACGTAACTATGACAACATGGAGGCCAATACTGACACAGGGTACACATGGCCACACACCTGAACTGGACACCTTTGTGCAATGATCCACTGGAAATATGTGAACACAAGCAGCATGGTCTACTGGTCTTCCACAGCCACAGGAGAAACATAGGTCATTTACATTAGTCAAACTGTGGTGGACCAAAACATTTTTGGATTGGATTTGGAACTCTGTGTCACAAACACTGTACCTACCTAGCATGTTCAAATGCCTGACTCATGGGTAGTATACACACAAGTGACCGTGAAGTGGTATCCAACATTTCAATACATGTGATAGGTTACATTTCTGACATTGCCATTATCCACCTCCTCTATCTATCCTGTGTATAGTTTGTCATGGGAGATGTTTTGTCCCCAAAGTCAGGGAAGTTCACACAGCATAAGACGCAACAGATATAACAAACACATATCATGGCTGATGTACCTCAATGAATGGCATCTGATGGTTATCCACAATTACAACACATTCATACAAGCACATTATCCAAAACACTTCTTGTGACGTTCACACAGAGACACAAAAACAATTGAAATAGGCAATTCACAGACATAAACACACAGGCCCCAAGTGAATTCTTTAAGTTGTGTAGCCTTGCTATCCTCTATTGATGGAACACCTGCTCAAACTAGGAAATACCAATTTTATTCCAAAAGTTTGTGTTGTTGTTGCGTCAGTTAAGAGAGCTAATCTGGAACAACAACATGAGTATTATTGTCCACAGTAGTGTGGTCTGCCACATGTGCCCAAACACTAGAACACACACAGAAGGTCATAACATCCTATCTTTGTATAGTTATAGCCTTCATGTATGTTAAAAAAAAGCAAAATGACACAAACACAGTTATAGAGAGATATTATGACGCATATGCGTTAAAAAATGCCGCTCACACCCATTATACAGTGATTGGTCCCCAGCGTTAATTCCAACACTGCACCCCATGAAATCGGTTATCAATGAAAAAAAATACGGATCCTGGAATGCGGGGGAAATTTCAAGCATATGCGTAAAAAAATATTGACGCAAAGCCCGTAAGCGTCATAAAATTTCACGCATCATAATAAAAACGCACCACATTTGAGACAGGAAGTGATGTCATAGGATATCCTGTTTACAGAAATAGTACAGTGGGTGCACTTTCACTTTCACTTTGCAGTCTGTGATTCCTCTAGACTGTGTGGCTGTGTATAGAGTTGTGTCTGTCAATATTGTGCTTTTGTCTCCTGTGTGGCTTTTCCATTGTCATCTGTTGTTTTTGTAAGTGTCTGTGTAAATCAGTGTGAGTGTGTTTTTGTCATTTTTTGAGATTAGATTTGTCTTTGTACTGTTGGGAGTGTGTTAGTGGGTATTGTTAGTTGGGGTATTGTTGGGCTGTTTGTAGATTCTTTAAGTTTCCTTTCCATACCTCCTTTCCATGTTGTCCTTTCCATGTCCTCATTTCCCTCTTTACCCTTTCCTATCTCTATTATTTATGATATGTTGGGAAGGCCACGTCTGGGGAGAATGGGTGAGGAGGAGCTGGGGCTTTTATTTGGCTGGTGTGCAACTTCCTCCCCCAGATGTTGGAGGCTGGTGGCAGGGTGATACAGGGGTGTCACACCGAGGTTAGGAGGCTCAGGTGGTCAAAGGTGCTGTTCCACCTAAAAAGACTGTTCAACTGCCAGTGCAACGACCACCAACTGAAACATCGCTGGGCTGACCTGGTGGCCAGAGAGCAAGACCTGCTGGACCACCTGGGTGTGGTGATTGGTGGCCCTTTTGGTGAGTACAAATTAAACTAATGTGTACAGTTAAATGCTCTGTAGTGGCAGTAGCAGATTTTGTGACATGCTGCATGCTATGTTTGTGGGCATGTGGAATGCAAGTTGAACAAACTGTGGCCCTGATGAATACTATTTTTGCTACGCATTACTGTCATTTGTTGATGCAAAAGCTGCACAAACTTACATAACACAACTTCATCTTGTTAATAAGTGCTGCTTTGACATCAATAGATGATGGTAATCCGGCACAAACAAAAGTATTATTCAGGGCCTGTGAGTGTACCAGGAATCAGATGTATTTCACATGCTAATGCAAGTAACCAAAGTCGTCCCAAAATCTTTTAATACATGTCTACACAGTATTCATGGCCCTACGTACAAATATCTTCCTAACCTCGGTTAATGTCTTAGGCTGATATTTCGACTTGGCTTGTGCAGCATTTACAGTAATTATGGATGCCAATGGGATTCACACTTGATAATATCGAATTTTTTGTGCTACTTTCCATAGCTGTAGCGTAAACAAATGAAGCAAATGCTACACATAAAAAAAAACAATAACATCTGGCCCTAAGTTCATTGTTTCTGTGTGTTTACGTCTGGACAGATAATCTTTCACATGGCCAAATGTAATTGTGCCCGGATTCTACCAGATTGCAGTAGCAGTACACAGGTTCCTCTTGTGGCTTTTCAGAGGAGGCGTGTAAATCCTATCATTGAGTAGCATGGCCCAACAACATTTTTGCCTTGCGCACAATTGCTGGTACAGAGCTGGTGTATTTGCCATCTGTGTCACTTTATAGCCAAACAATTTTCTATAGTTAATGTGTCATCATGGGATTCCTGAACTTTGTGAATGCATGGTCAGAAAATATTTATTTGCATGATGTTGTGCAAGGGACCACTGACTGCTTCCATCGTACATTTAAAGTCACAAAATAGTTTGCTAGTTTACGTTTGGTACACCCCTGCTGATCTAGTGCAGCATATGTACAATTGTTAGCTTCTCAGTATAAAGGCTATCACAGACATGGTTGTATGCTCAGATCAGCAGGCCAGCATTTCTGTGAGTGCCGCCATTCCCAAGGTGCTTACAAATAGAGACCTAAGTCATCACGATTGCAAAAGCAGGACATTTGCTAAACCATGTTTCCATTAGGGGACAGTGTCAGTTCGGTTGTATAACCACGGATCACCCAACTTGGCAAATGTAAGCTAATGAATGTGGCAAACTGTGATCTATAATACCTGATATAAGTACACAGGGCCCAGATTAACACATTTCAGGTGCAATGACTACACCTGTGCCAGCATTCTGTCACGGATGATCAAAATAGACACTGTCAGCATATATTTGTTTGTTGTTTTGATTTAGATAAATGGCCAACCCATGTTTAGCGTAACATTGTCATCAAGTAACACACAGGATCCCTGCCATCATGGTGTCATAGGGGGCATCTACGACTCTGGGTACACTACCAATGTGGCAAATATAACCTACATACAACGCTGGCACACATATAATGGACCATTGAAAGCACAATAATTTCAGAACTAAACTCAACCCACATGAGCATCACAGAGGAACTCATTGTCCCTTAATTCACAAGCCACAATACCAGAGTCACTGGTATTGCAGTGCACCAGGAATGTGGCTTTGCATGTCTATCATAATAACAAATGATGAAATGGAGTACCCTTTAGAAATAATTGTGCACTAAATTGAGTAATCATGCTTGGCACCACATGATTGTTAGGGCCAGTGCATGTGTGCATATGTGTGTCTATCACTCACTGGAGTGACAGTGTCAATGCATGTTTGCAGTAGTATGTCTGTTGGGGTGTCTACATGCCTGATGTGCTGCTCTATCATATAAAATGTCGCACACAGTAATTTGTTTATCCAAGTTTTGTACAGGGCGCAGACATTGAGCACATTTCACCCTTCCATGCTTTACAGGTGAAGTGGCTCAATTTGCGGACCCAGACGTATCCAGTAAGTGTTGATATGTTTGTCCTGTGTTGTGCTTGCAGCTGTTGTGTGATTGACTCCTGTGTGTTGGACTCATTGCAAGGTATGATGTGCTGGCACATGATCTGATATGTGACTTGCCTGGATGTTGACATTTTGTTCCATGTTTGAGTTGGACATTCTGTAGCGGAGAGTCATCTATTGGGAGTCGAGTGCGGCACTATAGGCATGGGCAGGGGAACAGGGTGATTTTTTGCTACATGTATGCCAATGATTAATTTGGAGGTGGACAGTTTCATGATTTAGTCAGCAAGTCATACCCTGATTCACACAGACCAGTGATGCCGAAGTATTACCCACAGACTTGAGCATCCCTGTTAACTAATGAACATGTAGGACTGTATGTTTGACTTCTGAGCAGCATCTAGCTCCACATGTTGTGCTCCGTTTATGTGGCACTTGAGTGAAATGTCATAGGTGTGCCTGCAGCTCAAACCCAGATTGGTGCTTGCATCTATGTGCTTGTTTTTGGAAAGGTATCAGTGAGATCTAATGATATTGACACTTGTCCGCAATTAGAAACATAAATGTGGATGTGACTGTCCAATGTTTGGGTCATCCTAGTTGGCAGTCCTCCTTACCTGTGGTGGACTGACTAAACACATGGACAGCTGTCCAAAGCTTCCTGGCTGTCCTTGATGTTTGAAAGTATGTGTTGCATGTCCATCTCCCCTTGAGGCACAGGGTTAGGGTTAGGAAATATGTGTACCTAGGTGTGAGGATCCCAGTGTAGAAGACAGACATGTAACTCAAACATTCATTTGTTCCAACCTAGGATGCCCCCTCATGATTAGCAACTGCATACCGTCCAGGCAATTCCATTTACAAATCACAGGTCTTGTGGGCCTTGATTATCTTCCAGAAGATAGTCATTAGTTGACCTGACACATGTGGAGTACTTGCAATATTTGTTATGTGGCTAATAGCAGTACAATGATGCACAGATCATTTAAGTAGGTACACACCTTTTTGTGCATTGCTGTGCTGTTAGATAGTAGATGTGTAGGCTGCATTGACCTGTCATTCCTAAGGGACATTCTATGATCTGTACTGTGATTTGGACTGTATCAGCTATTTTTGAGGAAGCGGTACAATATCATCTGTAGATGTATCACATAATGATGTCACTAATGTTTGCCTTTCTCTATGTTTACAGCTGCCAACATGAATGCCCATGAGATAAGGGAATTCCAGAGGCGGGCAATGCGTTACCGCCACATACTAGATGTGGAGTCTGGGTTTGAATGCACGCCAGTATCGCCATGAGAGAGCCACAGGGGTCTGGAGGGCATTTGCCCAAGGGGGACCAGCCTTGCACACAACAGCCACCACCACCACTACAGCTCAGACCACAGTCACCCAAAGGATGACAGTCACTGTTGCAGGTCCCTCAACCTCATCTGCTCCAGGCCCACAGGCATCAGCTCCTGCACCTCCCCCTCCAAGCACGGCACCAGCACCAGCACCAGCACCAGCAGTAGCATCAACAAGTGTAACACAGACAGCCCCAGCTGTTGTGATAGACAGTGTTGAATTTCAGAACATGAGACGTGACATGCAACGGATGTTGCGCAGTATGGACAGGCTACAGCAGGAGGTGTCCTGCAATAGCTGGCGACTGCGGGGGTATTAAGGAGATCCTGCAGAGGGCCAATTTGTGACTTTTGGATCCTCACCCATGGTTTCCTCCCCTCCCTCCTCTTTCCTGGTTCTTATCTTTAATGGGTTTAGGGGGCTTAGTGTTAGTTTAGAGTAGGATGTTAGTTTAGTTAGTATAAGTGGGTTGGGGGTTGAGGGGGTTATATTATTACATGTTTTTGTGTGGGTGATTGATGATGTTGGGGTTTATGTGTAATAAAAATAAAATAAAAACATTTTTTTTAAAATACCAAAAAATATCTATTTGTTTAGGATAAGTTAGTATGTGTTTAGGTTAGTATATGTTGTCCTGCATGTGTCCTGCCATATAAGGGGGGTGGAGGGGTTGATGTTTAGAGTGTTTAGTTAAATGTGATAGGTAAGTTTAGCTTAGGGAAGTTAGGGCCAGTTGTGGGTAATGTGTAGTTATGATAGGTAAGGTTAGTTAAGGTGTTTCCCCTAGTGTTAGTGTCCTTTATTACTGTGAAATAAAGTTTTAGGTACTCCTTTACAGTATGTGTCATATGGTTGGGGATCAGGGCCTTGGCATGGGTGAACAGTGTCAATTTAGTGTTTGCATTTGTGTTCCATCCTGCATCAGAATCCCATTATTGACATGGTTATTTCCAATTCCTAATGTGCTGTCACATTGGCAGCTACACCAAAGCTACTTCTCTATGCATCTGCCATCCATTGCACCCACCACTCAAGGTTACTATGGTTCCCAATGTGTTGTGAAGTTTGGATGTGTTTTTAAATCTTTCATCATTTGAGTCCTGATTTGAAATCTTGGGCACTGTGGTACGTCTACCTGCAGCCTGATGTTCATGTGAACCCTGATAAGCTGAGTAATGTTATAATCTTATGTAGTATTGTATACAGAAATCACACCTATCATTTCTTACATTGTACTCCCAGGTTACATATTTGTCCATACACTGGTACACATCCATTCCTGCTGTATGATGTGGGTGTGTGATGAAAGTTTATAGTCAGATGTCACATGCATAAAGATTTTCTTGAAGGGAATGTTGGCCACATTGAGTTTCAGCTTATACATACCTTGAAGCAGACTTTTCCTGTCCTACACAGCATTATACTGTTTGTTTTCATTTCACTTCAGAAATAAGCCTCAGGAAGCGCAGATGATGACACAATCCAGACCTCAGTGCATAGTTATCAGCCCACAATCTTTCAACACAGTTGTATTGACATTCTATGGCCATTGACATGTGACATACATCACTAATCTCCTACACAGTTGATGTGTCACATTACACAGAGACAAAGTGGTTGTGTAAGTGCTATTTATTTTAAAGTGCTGTAGTGCAATAATTACATAGTCCAGGATTGTGAGTCCATTAGTGTGACGCCTTCTATTGTGATGCCACACAAGTGCAATTGGACATGTCATTGGACATGCTGGAGTGAGGTGTCATACAGTGCAGAGGAACATGAATTGCCAATGAGGTAGTGAGAGACAATCACAGAGCATAGTGGCAAGGTAAACAGTGTGCTGGAGAACACTGCATGTGACCAACTGTATCAAGACTGGCATGTTAACAAGCACAGGACCTAGGAAATCAGTGCCCATGTGGCATGGACTTGTGCTACTGGGTACTCCTATGGGTGAAGGTGATCTGTTCCACGTCTTCATCTTCTGATGTGTGTGTCGTCTCCTCTGCCCTTGGTGGTGGTGGGTTTGAAGGGGCAACACACACTTCAGTGTTTGAAGACGTGGAGTCAGAATTCCCGGTAGCTTCCAACTGTGGGGCAATTAAGGGCATTACTGCAGCAAGGAGGAGCTGCTGGGTCTTGAGTATAGCAGCTACATCACTGTGGTAGGCAGCCAGGTTGGCCCTGAGGGGGTCATGATTGCATTCTTGCACGCAGTGAAAGGTTTGAGATGCCAGGTGTTGTGGCAACTCCCTTACTGCTGTGGTGAATTCCCTTACACATTGTTGTAGTCCTTGCAGGATGGATGATAGTGCTTGCATGACTGCTTCCTGTTCTGCAGATGACATCATGCACGTGCGCATCCCCTCAAGGCTGGCTGCCATATTTTGCATTCCCACCCGCACCTCCTTGGCCAGCTCCCGCTGTACTCCCACTACTGTCCTCTCAAAGGTGGTACCAGTGTCCTCAGAGTCCTCAGCTGGGTTGGAGCTGGCAGGTCGTACTATTGGGGTGGTGGGTGTTTCCTCTGTCATGGATGCTACTTCTGTGCTCCTCCTTGCAACTGAAGGTGGGGTCTGGAGGGTTCCAAGGACATCTTGGAGGGTCTGCTGGCTAGTGTTTGTCAGCTCGTCATCCATGTCATCAGGGAAGTCCATGACAGGCATATCCCCAGGAGAGCCATCGTCCTCTGCAATGAGATATTATACAATTAGTGTGTCTGTCTTGTGGCATTTGTAATGTGACGTTACTGACTTCCTATTAGTGGAACATTGTAATCTTGGTTCCTGTTCATTGTTCCTGGCATTAAGATTAGCATTCTCCCAGGCCTACGCCCCACCTGCATGTCACACGTAGTGTGGGCAGTTTGGGGACTTGTCTGCGTCACATCCTCTAGGTGTAGGTTCTGTCCAAATTTTATGTTGCCACCTTATTGTCCTACTCAACCCTCCATCTACTTCCATTATCATGGTGAGGCCTTGCACAGGCTGTGGGTGTTCTGATGCCACATGCACCACACTCAACAATCTGGAACTGACCCAGACTCAGATATTTCACATCCACCTTAATGTTGCTGAGACCTTGCATATACTATATATAGCATTGGCATGGCACAATACAGGTGTCGGCATTGGTAGTGTGTAATGTTGATGTTGGGGAATGTGTGCTACATTGGATTGCAGTGATGGTCCTGGCAGAGTTCCATTTCCTCTTATCACTGTGCGGGTGTGTTTAACTAGCTAGACACATATGTCCTCCCCCTCAATGCTGTTGTCTTAGCAGTATGACAGTTGGGCTCTTGCAAGGTGGCATTGCAGCTATTGTAACACAGGCACGGGGTAGACCCTGAAATGTGCAGCATGGGTTTGACATTACTGCTGTGTGCTTCATAATGTAAGCAACAATACATGATGTTTATTGCACCTATAGACATGAGCATTTGACAGGATTTGCACTTTGTTTGGAATTACAGGGGATTGATAACGTCGTCATCCTGAACCCTCTATTTTGGGTGTGTTTGATCCATGTGCACGTAACTGCCATTAGCTACTTGACCTGCACACACAGCACAGGTGGTAGTGGCAACTGTTGTCAATGGTAAATACCACTTGCGGATATGGCCTGAGACTGGTAATTGAGCCCTAGTTAATGTAGCGACAATACCAGCTGTCGTGTGACAGCAGGCCATTTTTACGTTGTACCCTACCCTCCTGGACTGGATTGGCCTTTCCAACAGCATTGGCATGGCAGAGTACCCCCATGCAAAGGTTGTTGGTGTAGTGTTGTGCTGTGCCCCTGGTTTCCCCTGCACAGCCCAAGCACCTGTGCCGTGCCCCTTTGCCCTTTCCACTACCTGATTATCATGGCTGACATGCATTGAGTAGTAGGTATATCCCCCCCTGCTTACAGTTAACATTTAGACATTTTGGTCCCCCACGCAACTTACCCTGCATCTGTGTGGTTTCCTGGTAGTCTGCACTGTCCTGTCCTTGAATCCCTGTGACGATCTACTTTAGGATGACACCATCTCCTCTATCTGGTCCAGGGCCTCCTGCAGTGCTGGACTCCCACCTCCAGTCTGCAGTGCTGCCTTCCTTTTCCCTGCCATTTGTTCCTTGGTCCTCCGCTTGCAGTCATGCCAGCGTTTTTTGCACTCAGTGACTGTTCTCCGTAGTTCTACCACACTGTTTATCTTGTTGACAATTTCCTGCCAAATTGCCTCTCTCCTCCCAATTGGTAATGTTGAGGTGACAAAAAGTTGATGCTGGTGTTCCGTCACCTCTTTCACCAGTATTTCATGCTCCTCTGCACTGAACCAACACTTCCTTTTCTTCTTCTCCCTCTCCTGGGTCTTGTCTGGGTCCTCCTGGCTAGTCAGTTGTAGTCTTCCTGGGGTCTCTCATGGCTTCTGGGATCCATTTTGTGGCACCTTTGCACATTTTGCTGTGTTTGCGCCACTTTTTAATGCTATTGCGGGGAAAAAAGGCACGTATCCGGTTTGCGACGTCGTAAACCAGATTAAAGTCATTTTCGCCACGTTAACGTAGTTTTTTTTTACGACGTGGCACAATGGTTAGAGTAAAAAAAAAAATTACTCTAACCCGTGGTTTGCGCCACGGAGCGTCAATGTATAAATTTGACGCCCGGGTGGCGCAAAGAAATGACGTTAGCCGGCGTTAAACTTTTTGACGCAAAACTGCATCGGCACAGTGTTGCGTCAAAAAGTATAAATATGGCCCCAACTGTGACGATGACCGGCTGCGTGGATCCCCTATCCCGTTGAGCTGCATGGATCCTGCATCACGGGTGGTAGACTGAAGTGGTTCCAACGGTCTTCTCTTCCAGCTTTCCCACTTTGGTGGAGGTAAGACCTTGCCTCCCCACACAAGACAGTATCCCTATCCACTGCGTCTTTTGCAGCTGCCAAGGCTTGTTGGCATCCTTCCTCCAAGACCTTTATGCACCTTGTAGCTCAGGCACCCAGCACTCTATCCTGCGATGCACAGCTCCCTTAGTGATTCCCCAGAGGTGTGGGAGCCTTTGTCGTAGTGCTGCATGGGCCTCTTCTGCAAATTTCCTGTCCCCGTGCTGTGGTATTCTTGTGTGCGCTGCCTGGTCTTCTGTGGGCTCACTGAGTTGCTGAGGGCCCCTCTGACCTCCCCTCCTTGGTAGAGTGCACCTGGTCCTTCCTTGTTCCTGGACTTTTCTGTGCTTCTTGGACTTGGTCCCCTTCTTCCACAGGTCTTCTTGTCCAGAAACCCACTGTTGGTGTCTTGCAGTCTCTTCTGGGTTTTGCATAATTCTTCTTCTTGTTTCTGTGTGTGTTCTGGGAAAGTTACTGTGATTTACTCCTGCTTTCCTGGTCACAGGGGGTAATGGTACTTACCTTTGGGCTTTTCTAGTACGCGCAGCTCCCCTCTACACTTGCCTAGGCGGGGGACCGACTTTCGTATTCCACATTCTTAGTATATGGTTTGTTCTCCCCCTAGGCCCATTTCTAACTATTGTGATTTTCACTAATTGCACTGTTTTCTAACAGTTTTTATGCCTATTTCTGCCTACCAGTATATGTAATTTGTGTATTACTTACCTCCTAAGGGAGTATAGTCTCTAGAGTATTTTTGGTACTTGTGTCACCAAAATAAAGTACCTTTATTTTTGTAACACTGAGTATTTTTTTTCATGTGGGTGAGTACTGTGTGACTACAGTGGTATTGCATGAGCTTTGCATGTCTCCTAGATAAGCCTTGGCTGCCCATCCACAGCTACCTCTAGAGAGCCTGGCTTCTAGACACTGCCTACACTACACTAATAAGGGATAACTGGATCTGGTATAAGGTGGAAGTACCGTAGGTACCCACTACACACCAGGCCAGCCTCTTGCAGGGATCACCACCTCGCCAGGGCCGGCCCTGAAAAGTGAAGTAGGGGGACCACCGGATCCCCTCCTGGAGCCAATAATGGCCCTGGGGACTGCCACCCCCTAGGGTCGCCTCCTGCTATGTCTCGGGGTGCCCACCCCGGGACATAAATTTTTGCTGTTGCTTGGTGGGTGCTGACAGCTCCCACCAAGCAACATCAAAATACTCAGGTAGCAACGAGCGGGAGCTGCCAAAGAGCTAAAACTATTGCTCTTGTACACAAGGAGCTGCATGTTTAGCAGCTGCCTGTGTGCAATTGCAATGTCAGCTCCTGCAGGAGGCGGGCCTTGAGACTCCCCCTGTGATCCCATTACATACTGGGTGCCCTGGGTAGCCTCCAGGGCACCCAGGGAGACATGGCTGGGCCCTGGGGGATGGGGTCCCTTCAGTGGAAATCGGCTGGGGAGGGTGGCCATGCTGCCACCCTCCTCCCCCAATTTTATTAATAATCCTTAATCCTTCTGCCAGGATGATGGACAGCTTACCAAAGGGCCCCCCAAGGGCGTTTGCCGCCGATTTTGGTTGCACGTTCTTGATGCCGAGGGATATGAGGCCATCTCCCCAAAACAAAGAAGCACTTGCATCGTATACATAAGAGGAAGGACCCTGGTTTGGTGGAGATGTACGACTTTGTAGTCTCGTTGGCCTCTCTATAGGAGGATTGATGCTATCACAGAATTTTGGAGAAACATGCACGAGTCACAATCACATTGCCAAATGCAAACAAGTTTGCTGGAGACATTTCCTCGTGGTCCACTATGTAGCTGTAATATAGAATACCTACTGGACATTTACCCAAGGAGGCAGAAAGAACTCCACTTGGATAGGTATTTTGTGCACAACTGTGGAGTCTTGTTCGATAAAAGGGCAGGTGAGGTTCCTTTGTGGCAGAGTCACTCACGGACCTACTGACACACCCACACAGATACTCACACACCCATTCACAGATGCACTCATACACTCATGCACCCACTCACAGACCCACTCAGACCCTCATGCACTCACTCACAGACCCACTCAGACACAGTCAAACCCTATACACCCATTCACCTACCCACTCAGACAATCACATATCTACTCACAGACCAACTCTGACAGTCATGCATCCACTCACAGACCTACTCAAAGAGCAATGCATCCCCTCACACATCTACTCAGAGACTCATGCACCCGCTCACAGACCCACTCAGAAAGCCATACACCGACTGACAGACCTACTGAAGTACTCATGCACACAATCACAGACCCATTCAGAGACTTATGCATGCAGGGTTGGGTGATATAGGCGGTTGGTTGCAGGCCCTGCAGCCAACACCCATCATGCATGGCCAAAGGCCGTGCATGGCAGGTGTTGAGTAGTTATAGTGGGTTGAGTGCAAGGCCTCGCTGCAGGCCTTTGGCCGTGCGCAGAGCTGGTTGAATTAACATATAGGCCCTCATTACAACCCTGGCGGTCGGTGTTAAAGCGGCGTGAATACCGCAAGCAGGCTGGCGGAAAACAAAATGGGATTACGACCGTGGCGGAAACCGCCAACATAGACAGCCACTTTAACACTCTGACCGCCATGGCGGTAGAAACAAACACCGCGACGGTAACCACCAACAGACAGGCGGAAGACAAAGTACCACCCACCGTATTTCAAGATGCCTATCCGCCACCTTTTCCGGGGTGGAACCAACGCGATCAAAAGCACGGCGGTAACAGTACACAGAAGGGATAACACTCACCTCTCGACACCCAACGAGGAACCAGGACGCTATGGAGCCCGAACTACACGTCCTGCCGAACGGCGCCGGCGACGACCACGGTGAGTACTGCACCTACAACACAGGGGAGGGGGGGAAGAAAGAGAGTGACACACACATGCAACATGCAACAACCCCACCCTCACCCTCACACCCAACAACATACACACAAATACATGCATCAACATTACATATACTCCCCCCTACCCCCTAGAAGAACACAAGGACAAAAGGAAATGATTGTAACAATTATTAAATTATTAAAAATCCATTAGTCAAAAGTCAAAATTCAGTATATACAAATATGTACACCAACTACACAAGTCCTGATAGTGTACCAATCATTGTCCGTGGCCCACTGGGCCCAAAATGCCTGGGTGAAGCCCTCACATGATACCTAACTCGAAATGGAGAGAACACTGCTGAGGCATCAGATCGAAAATAGACAGGCACCTCAGGGGGAGGGGGTGAGCACCTCAGCCTAATGAACGCACAATGCCACTGCTGTACAAGGGGGCTCCATGCCCATTGCTGTATCCTGGGAAGTGCAAAGCCGCAGTCTCACAAGTCTCTCCAGTGGGTGGTTTGCCCACTGCTTTATCCTTGGTAGTGCAAAGCCACAGTCTCTCAAGTCTCTCCAGTGGGTGGTTTGCCCACTGCTTTATCCTGGGGAGTGCAAAGCCACAGTCTCACAAGTCTCTCCAGTGGGTGGTTTGCCCACTGCTTTATCCTGGGGAGTGCAAAGCCACAGTCTCACAAGTCTCTCCAGTGGGCGGTTTGCCCACTGCTTTATCCTGGGGAGTGCAAAGCCTCAGACTCTCAAGTGGACAACAGTCTCCACTGGTTCTGGAGGGGACCTGGTGCCCAGAGTGCTTCATCCTGCCAAGGACTCAGGTAGTGGATGTCAATCTCCACTGGTTCTGGAGGGGGCATGGTGCCCAGAGTGCTTCATCCTGCCAAGGACTGAGGTAGTGGAGGTATCTCCCCACTGGTTCTGGAGGGGGCATGCTGCCCAGAGTGCTTCATCCTGCCAAGGACTGAGGAAGTGGATGTACCTCCCCACTGGTTCTGGAGGGGGCATGGTGCCCAGAGTGCTTCATCCTGCCAAGGACTGAGGTAGTGGATTTCAATCTCCACTGGTTCTGGAGGGGGCATGGTGCCCAGAGTGCTCCACGTGCAGTGTGGCCGGTACAATTCCCTCACCTGGGTGTGCCTGCCACGAGATTGACGAGGTTCAGGTAGCATGATACGCCATGGAGGCAGCGATATACCCCACACTGCTGCGGCTTCGCATTCCACCTGCAGGTGAAAACAGTGATGGAAGTCATGCCTCATGGAAGCTGCCCAGGGTCCAGGAACTCACGTCCAGCCTCAGACGACTGACCACTGGGGATGGTAGCCATGTCTGCAGTAGTGCCAGTGTCCGAGGACGCCGCGGGCCGGTGGCGACGGTGCTTGCGGCAGTGTCTGTGGTGGCGGTGCTTGCGGCGGTGTCTGTGGCGGCGGTGCTGGCGGCGGTGTCTGTGGCGGCAGTGCTGGCGGCGGTGCATGGGTCAGCACCTGCTGAGGGACAAAGCAGGACGTCTCCGGCAGCCTCGGATGGCTGCCCACTGGGGAAGAGGCTGGGGACTGTCGCGGAGGCTGTAGACGTGCCGGGGGTGGTGCAGGTGGCGGTGCAGGTGGTGGTGCAGGTGGCGGTTGTGGTGGCAGGGCAGCTAGCGGTGTTCGCCGCTGTACAGGTTGGCGTGGTCGTTGACAGAAGGGGTGACACTGGTCCCTGAGTCGGTGCCACCATGCCCTCTCCTGACCTGCTCTTCTGCTTTTGGCCCTTCCCCACCTTTGATGGTGCCGCAGTTGTCTTGCCACTATACCCTTTGGTTTTTGTTGAGCCCTTGGTGGCTGGTAGTTTTGGCTTCTCCCTCTGGGATGTGGGCACCTTTTTCACCTTGGCAGGTGGCGGAATGTCCTTGCCCTCGCTACGTGGCACACTGGCAGCCCTGATGGGTGGCGCACTCAATGACCCCGCAGTTGCTGGCATCACTGTGCCTGGGGATGTGGTGGCTGAGGTGCTGGGCTGGGACCTGGAAAGCCTGGCCCTAGGTGAAGGACGTGGGGGGTGAGGTGTAGGGAAGAGGTCAATGTTAGCCAGGAAGAGTTTTTTAGACACACTGGGACGGGAAGATGGAGGGGGTTTGGGAGTGGAGGTAGAGGTAGTGGTTGTAGGAGGTGTACGTCTGCTGAATTTGGGTGAAGGTGCATGGGCCGGAGGCTGTTGTGAGGTGGATGGCTGTTGGGTGGGTGTGTGCCTGCGTTTGTGTACTTTGGGAGGAGGGCTCACTGACACACTGGGAGAGGACACTGGGGATGTGAATGGTAGTGGGGGTGGTGAGTGCACGTGAGCGGTGTGTGGAGATGGGCATGCTGGTGATGGAGGTAGTGGCTGAGGATGTAGTGCATGCAGGTGTGAGTGGAGACGAGACTGGGAGGGAGGAGGAGGACGTGGAGGAGGGGGACACAGTAGAGGCAGTGGATGTTGGTGTGTCTGCATGGGGATGGTTCTTGTGTGAGTGCCTGTGGGATGTGTGGTGCTTATGTGTGCCATGTCCACTCTTGTGTGTTGATGTGTGTGCATGCTGGTCTGATGGTGTGCTTGGGATAGGCTGAGGTACAGGGGATTGGGTCTGGGTGGCGGAGGCTGGAGGGGGGAGGCTGGACACAAGGACAATGGCTGCCATCAGTGCTAAGGCCAGAGCCTGAAATGCTCTCTGTTGGGCTGCCTGGCCAGAATGAATGCCCTCCAGGTATGCATTTGTTTGTTGCAAATGCCTCGCTACACCCTGGATGGCATTCACAATGGTAGATTGCCCAACAGTGAGGGATCTCAGGAGGTCAATAGACTCCTCACTGAGGGCAGCAGGGCTGACTGGGGCAGGGCCTGAGGTGCCTGGGGCGAAGGAGATGCCCACCCTTCTGGGTGAGCGGGCACGGGAAACACGCTGAGGGGCTGCAGGTAGGGCGGTGCTGGTAGGGGGGGTGGCGGCTGTACCTGTTGATGCGGTGGGCACAGAGGTGCCTGCCACCGCAAGAGAGCTCCCATCAGAGAAGGAGTCGCTGTCACTGCTGTCTGCTCCTGTCCCCGCCGTGGAGCTCCCTTCGCCCTCTGTCCCACTGGTGGCTTCAGACTCCGTTGCTTCTCCCTCCAGGGCCAAGTAGGTTGCAGCTCCCTCCTGCTCCAGTGCCAATGCTCCTCCGCCTGATGATGCTATTGCACACAAGAACAGAGAGACCACAAAAAGGGGGGGGAGACAGGAGAAAGACATGTTCAGTGCATGCAACACCACTACAGTTGGTGGACACAACTCACAAGGAGCAGCCCTCTGCACTACGCCATGCACTGACAGTTCCTAGAAATTTCAGCTGCCATGGGGTACGAGGCCTAAGACCAATTGCTGCACACCTGGAAGTCACAGGAGCCTGACTAGGTGTACATGCCTCTTACCACTGGTGGGGGTTGGGGTGCCACATATCCTGCCTCACAAGGGACCTTGCCTACCACGTTCGCCCTGGCCTAGGGGAACCCACTGCCCACCTCCCCCACCCAGACACCTCGTAATGCACTCAGAGTCAGCTGAATGAGAGTGTACTCACCCCCTTGTGGCTGCTGTAATGCCCTCAAGCGCCCATCCAACTCCGGATAGGCCACCGCCAGGATCGGGAACATCATGGGCGTCATGGTGCGACGGGCACCCCTCCCACGTTGGGAGGCCATCCCCAGCTGCGCCTCCGCCGTCTTCTTGCTCCAGCGGCGCAGGTCCTCCCATCTTTTACGGCAGTGGGTGCTCCGTCTGTGGTAGACCCCAGGGTATGGACGTCTTTGGCGATGGCACGTTAAATACCCTTCTTCTGGTGGGCGCTGACCTAGACGAATGGTACAGGGGGAAAGGAAATTACTTACCCGTCTGGACCGTCATACTCATTGCCCACCAGTTCCCACCCATGCCCTGATGCACATAAACTCACCATCCGCATATGCAGGCCTCAGCCCCCCCAGGTATCTTCCATCCACACCACTCTAAACATGCATTGCCCATGCAGCATGCTCACAGTGTACTCACCTGTTTGTCTGGAGGACCGTACAGTTGTGTGTACTGGGGGAGGGCCCCATCCACTAGTTTCTCCAACTCCTCCGAGGTGAAGGCAGGGGCCCTTTCCCCAGACACATGAGCCATCGTCGCTTCCAGACACAGGTCACAGCAGCACTTGCAGTGAAGGTCCTCTCCTGTTGAAGGTCAGGTATCAAGTGAGGGAACAGACAGAAAATGGCGGTCACGTCCACGGCGGTGCGTACAGTCACCGCCGGCGTACATCGTCATTGGCTCCTGCGACCCATAGGGCCCAAAGTTAACCAATGCAGAATTGCACCACAGTCTTCGACCGCCCACTGCGACGGTGTACAACACCAGCGCAGTTACCTCATATCCCCTTGTCCCACCTTACAGGTCAGGCATCCGCCATTTCAGGAGACCACATGGGATGAATGTTAACTGCGTCACACCTATCTGGGCCGAGAATATAGACAGATACCGGTGCATTGCGGATTAATAACGTTTCTGCAAATAACAAATTGTGATACCTCAGTGTTGGATGACTCTTTGCTCGCTGTTCTCCTCCATAGGGCGCGTCTGCTGGGGCAGGTGATGAGATGGCGGCATCCTCTTGTGTAAAGACCCCTGGTGGACCTGTTGACAATGGAAGAGAGACACATCCTAGTCACATACAGGCTTGATTGTGCAACAATCCAGGAACTGTGTGCCCAGTTGGAGCCAGACTTGATTTCATCTATCCGCCATTCCACAGGAATACCCCCTCTAGTGCAGGTCCTGTCTGTACTCCATTACCTGGCCAGTGGGTCTTTTCAAACAACAGTGGCCATGGCATCAGGGATGTACCAGCCAATGTTCTCTAACGTGTTGTCCAGAGTGTTGTCTGCCCTGCTGAAACACATGTGCAACTACATCGCTTTCCCTCAGGTGGAGGATTTGCCCACAGTGAAAGGTGACTTCTATGCCTTGGGACATATCCCCATCGTCATTGGTGCCGTTGATGGGACACATGTGGCCATGGTACCCCCTGCAGGAATTAACAGGTGTATAGAAACCGGAAGAGCTACCATCCGATGAATGTGCAGATCGTGTGCTTTGCAGACCAGTACATCTCCCATGTCAATGCCTAGTATCCTGGCTCTGTGCATGACGCTTACATTTTGAGAAATAGCAGCATCCCTTATGTGATGTGGCAACTCCAGAGGCACCATGTGTGGCTAATAGGTGAGGGCAAAGTCCCAATACATTTGACATAGGTGTCTGGGTATGGGGCTGTCCCTAAGGGTTAGTGTGTGTCTAACAGATATCCATCGACATTTGCAGGTGACTCTGGTTACCCCAACCTGTCATGGCTACTGACCCCAGTGAGGAATCCCAGGACAAGGGCAGAGGAACGCTACAATGAGGCACATGGGTGAACTAGGAGGGTGATCGAACGCACCTTCGGCCTCCTGAAGGCCAGATTCCGGTTCCTCCATCTGACAGGTGGTTCCCTATACTACTCACCGAAGAAGGTGTGCCAGATAATCGTGGCCTGCTGTATGCTGCACAACCTGGCTTTGCGACGGCAGGTGCCTTTTCTGCAGGAGGATGGGCCAGATGGTGGTCTTGTGGCAGCTGTGGAGCCTGTGGACAGTGGAGAAGAGGAGGCAGAAGGATATCGACAACCGAAACAACATCATCATGCAATACTTCCAGTGAGACACAGGTAAGAAGATGTAACTGCTTCCCACATCTCATACTGTTGTTTGAGCTAGCATAAGTCTGTCATTTTCACTCAGTGTATGGACCATGACTTGTCACTTTGACTTTCCATTTCACAGATCTGGGTCCCACTTTGTGCATCTGCTCTGTTTACTCCTGGCCTACAGCTGTGTTACATTGGTATGTGAACAAGTACATTGACATTGCTATATTCCATAGTTGTTGCAATTACACATTTGTGAAAGCACAGACTGACTCCAGATTGTTTTGTGATTGAAGTGTGTTTATTCCTGTGCAAATAAGTGGAGGTGGGTTGTAAAATGGCAGTTTAAGGATGGACAGGGTGACATAGTGGGACAGAAATGTGACATTCAGGGGGGTCTCATTTCCTGGCAGGGGTCTTGGCAATGTTTTCTGTCTTGTTCCTGGATCTTAGGGACCGTTTGCAGGGTGGTTTTCCATCTGCAGGGGGTGGGGTGCTGGTATCCTGTTGTTCCTGTGGCGGTGCCTCCTGTCTACTAGCGCCAACGGAGGTGGAGGGCTGTTCATCGTCCAGGCTAGTGTCAGGGGCCCCTTATTGTGCCCGTTATCCCTCCTGTTGTTGAGAAGGTCTGCCAGCACCCCTGCAATGGTGACCAGGGTGGTGTTAATGGACTTCATGTCCTCCCTGATCCCAGGTAGTGTTCCTCCTGCAGCCGCTGGGTCTCCTGAAACTTGGCCAGCACTGTTGCCATGGTCTCCTGGGAATGATGGTACGCTCCCATGATGTTGGAGAGTGCCTCGTGGAGTGTCGGTTCCCTAGGCCTGTCCCTCCCATGTTGCACAGCAGTCCTCCCAGTTTCCCTGTTATCCTGTGCCTCTGTCCCCTGAACCGTGTGCCCACTGACCCCAGGTCCCTGATCGTCCTGTGTTAGTGGGTTTGCCTGGGTTCCCTGTAGTGGTGGACACACTGCTGATTGACGTGTCTTGGGGACAGAGGGATGGGCCCGCTGGGTGGGTGCTGTGCTGGTGTTTCCTAAGGGGGGAGGGTCTGTGGTGGCTTGTGACAGTGGCAGGGGAACCGACTGTCCCGAGGTCCCAGATTGGCCGGGCTGGTCATCTTGATCCAGGCGTGCAGAGCTGCTGTCATCACTGTGGGCCTCTTCTGTGAGGGGACTGGATATATCTGGCACCTCCTGTCCGGTGATGTTGGGTAGAGGTCCTGTTGGGCTGTAAATGCATTGTTATTGTATCTGTGTGTGCCATCATGTGCAATGGGTGAGTGACCCACTACTCCAGTGCTTGCATTATTGGCTTGGTCCTTGTGTGATTGATGATTTTGGGGCATTAGTGAGTCTCTGTTCTGGACATGCTTGGGTGATGGGTGTCCATGCATTGGTGTTACATGCAGGGCTTGGTTTTGGGATGTGTTGGTTGTGATTGTGGGGTATCTGTGGGTTGTTGGGGTGATGGGTGTGAGGGTAAGGGTGGGAGTATGTGATGGCATGCAGGTGGGGTGGGGGGATAAGGTAGTAAAGATTTGCCTCACAAGAGTCCAGTCCTCCTGCTACTCCTGCGAGGCCCTCAGGATGCAGTATTGCCAAGACTTGCTCCTCCCATGTTGTTAGTTGTGGGGGAGGAGGTGGGGGTCCAACGCCAGTCCTCTGTACAGCAATCTGGCGTCTTGAGACCACAGAACGCACCTTCCCCCGTAGGTCGTTCCACCTCTTCCTGATGTCATCCTGTGTTCTTGGATGCTGTCCCACTGCGTTGACCCTGTCGACAATTCTTCGCCATAGCTCCATCTTCCTTGCAATGGATGTCTGCTGCACCTGTGATCCGAATAGCTGTGGCTATACCCAGATGATTTCCTCCACCATGACCCCGAGCTCCTCCTCAGAGAACCTGGGGTGTCTTTGAGGTGCCATGATGTGGTGTGGGTGATGTGTGAGGTGGTGTCTCTTGTGATGTGTGAGGGGATGTGTTGGTGTGTTTTGTTTGAGGTGCATGGATGTTGTGTAAGTGATGGTGTTGTGTGTCTGTGGATGCTGGTGTTGTTTTTGGTAGTGTCTCTCTCTGGCCTGCTTTCAAATTTCTGATAGTAAGGGTTTGTGGGTGTGTGTTTTATATTGGATTGGGTGTGTGGGAGTGGTGGGTGTATGTGTATCAGGTGTGTGTAATTTAAATTGTCCAATGTGGTTGTGTTTTGTAAGTGTGTGTGTATTTTGAGCACGGCGGTGTGTACCGCCAATGGTTTACCGCGGTTGAAAGACCGCCGCGTTGATTCGTGGGTCGTGATAGTGTGGGCGTATTGTTGTTGGCGTGACGGTGTCGGTTTTGGTATTGCCAGTTCATCACTGACCGTTGGTGTGGCGGACTTGTGTGGGTGTCTGTATTGTGGCGGATTCTGAGCTGTGGGTTGTAATACCTGTAGCGGAATTCCACGGCCACAGCGGTATGTTGGCAGTCTTCTGAACGGCAATAAGCGGGATTTACCGCCAAGGTTGTAATGAGGGCCATTGTCATTAAAATTACTTTATGTTAAAAAAAAAAAATTACTGAAAAAAACAAAGGTTACAAGGACATTATGGTTAGGAAATAGAATTTTTAAAAAACTAAAATTCACTTACAAAATTTCAGGGAAATTATTTTTAGGATCTGAATTCACTTGCACAAAACCATAGAAATTCAGCAGTTAAATTTAGAGTTATTTCAAGTAACTATAACTTGCGCCCAAAGGTACCTATAACTTGCGCCCTCGCCATGCACTGCTAATTACCTCAGATATGACAGCATGCATGACAACTTTTACAACATCATTAAAAATATCAAAGAAACATTAGCAGTCAAACTAACAGTCAAATTATTGAAAATAAACTGCATGGCGGGGGCACGAGTTATAGTTACCTTAGGAAGCGAGTTATAGTTACTTGAAATAACTCTAAATATAACTGCTGAATTTATATATATATATATATATATATATATATATATATATATGCACACGTACATATTACCCACTGGCACTCACCAGTAGGTAGTTATACTTAGGATCATGTTTCCATAGAAAACTAGTTTTTGGACTTGCCTATATCTTTGGCACCGTTTGACGAATCTTCACGAATCGTCATGACATTTTTCACAAAATTTTCCCCAAAAAGTGTGCCGGTGATTCTTGTTACACATTGAAAATTTCGGGGTGATCCGTCAAGTGGGGGCCGAGAAAAGGGGAGGGTCAAAAAATTTGCTTTTCCCATGTTAATTCTCATAGGACCTTTAGACACAACTACAACCCGAACCACTGGACGGAATTACACCAAATTTGGCAGAATACTAGCTTTCGGTATGCAGTTTGTGCTTTTGCTTATTTGGTGTAAATCCATCCAGTAGTTATGGAGATATTAAAGGGAAAATAAATGTGTATATCTCTGGCCCCGAACAGATTGCAAATATTAGCAAATTTTTGCAAAGGCGCATGCGAATAGAAGCGCTGTCATTGGCTTGCCACAACCTGACTAGAATTTTGTGGTAGCCATTTTATGTTATCGGAGTGGGTCCTTGGGGCTGAAAATAGAAATGATAAGTGGTATAAGAGGTTAGGGTGGAAGTACCCTGGCCCCAGGCGTGTGATATTAGGGTGTTTTAAGGTCAAATTATGGGTTTAAAATGATTTTTTTCATTATGCACGATAACCTTGAATATCCTTGAATATTCGAGGATATTTTTAAAAAACATTCAGACTCATTCATACACTAATTCATTCATTCAAACATGCACTCAGAGACACATGCACCCACTCACACACTCACTCAGACACTCATGCACCCACTCAGACCCACTCATAGACTCACACACCCTCTTTCAGTCCCACTCAGACATGCACGCACCCACTCACAGAGACAGGCCCTGTGACCAACCCTCACTGTGCACGCCCAAAGGCTGTGCCCACCACCGGGTTGGGTGGTTATAAGGGCTTGGTTGCAGGCCCTGCAGACAATCCTGGCAGTGCACAGCCAAAGGCCATGTGCGGCGGTTGTTGGATTAACATAGTAATTGAAATTACTTTATGTTAAAAAACAGACAAATTCACTGAATAAAACTGAATTTACAGGGACGTTATAGTTAGATTCTGAATTTACTTTACACAACCATAGAAATTCAGCAGTTATAGTTATTTCAAGCAACTATAACTCACGCACTAAGGTAACTATAACTCACGCCTTCACCATGCACAGCTAATTACTCTGTATATTATATTATTGATGACATCTTCTATGGCATCTCTGATATTATCACTGCAACATTTGCAGTTAAGTTATTGATAAGAAAACTGTGCATGGAACGGACTCGAGTTATAGTTACCTTAGTGCATGAGTTTTTCAGATGGTACTTCTACTCTGACCTGAAAGCAGGCCTATTTAGGGAGTACAAACCACTGAATTGGCCTAAACTCCTTTTTGTCACAGCAAGCACATGGCGGAACACACATAAATGCTGAAAGTACAAGGCTTTGCTCTGCTGACCGTCCAGTGTCTGCCACTTCCCACACCTCTTCATGCTGACACATTAAAATGTACAATACCAGCTGTCAGAAGTTCCCTAAAACTCTTGCCCCTCCAAAAGGCACAATTTGAAGAAAGAACATTTTGAAAAACGGGGTAGGTAAAAGAAGTAAGAAGCAGCAGGGGGCAGGCCTCGGGGGACAAGCATCTTCTGGTCTCCAGAGGGAGCCCTAGCACCATTGCCCTGCACTGCCGGGCGCATGAATGAAGCTGTTTTGAATCCATCCAGAACCAACGACATCTGGCTGGGTCCGCGATCAGTAACATGCATAATACTCCCAGTGGTGTGAGCTGCCAAAAGAGGAGGTGGAAAAAACACAAACATGGACATGAAATGTTAAATACATGTACTTGAATTTGATGTTTTTCAATTTATGGCAGATGAGAGATCATTTTGGTCAGAGTCGTAAAAGAGAGGATTACAGAAAAAAAAGAGTTGAGGCGCTGGACATACTTGACACGAAAAAAATAAACAATCAGTGCCAAAGCCAATAAGTCTTGCCCATGCGAGATCTATTCGCTTTGTCAATGTTTATGTTTTTTAGCCATGTTGCACAGCAGCACAGCATCATTTTGTCATTTTATTTAACCAGACATTCTGTGTTTGGCAGACTAGCTGCCAACCAATATGTTGAGGAATGCGATCTGAAACCTAAGGCTTCCTTGCTGCACACAGAATCGTAGACAATCCCTTGTTGACTCATAATAGGTCAAAGAATTAAAAGCTTACAGCTGTCATGTTGCAGGTCCTGTGTTTGTTTACCATCTGGGTTTATTCATCCGTTTGACTTCTGTAAACTGAGTGTTGTTACATTTAGTAATAGTTAAATCTACTATCTGCAACTTTTAGAAGTAGCAAAACAGTGGAATCAAACACTACACAAAAAAACTTGCATTTCTGCATTTGAAATCTTGTGCTGCATCCCTGTGGTTCCATACAATGGTGAGATTGGTGGCAGCCATTTGGAATCAATCTCAACAAGCACTAGCAAAGCCAATAGGTCTACCTTGCAAGTTGAACCCCACCAAAATATTTAAAAGGTCTGACACAAATGATTTTAACATCTGATGATTTACTGTACTTTTGTGATGTAAAACAGTCCCTTATGCATTGCAATGTGAGCACTCCATACGAGGCGGAATAATTATGGGAAACTGCCAATAGCAAAGGTTGAGGGGAAATACTCCTCAGAGCGAAGCCATAGAAAGCTCTAAGTATATTTTAAAGAACTAATAACTGTATGTCATGCAGACAGCTCCACTGTCATGCCAGGCCTAACATAATGCTATCTCCCTAGCCCCAAAGCACCACAGTAATGTAAGCATGTTATCCCCTAGCCCCCTATTTGCCGACCTGGATTAGGTAGAGGGGATGTGACTGGCTCAATCTTTTTTGCTTCCTCAAAGGCTGCCTTTTCAGCCTTCAATAGTACGTACTCCAAGGATGCCTCGTTTCATTATCATTTCATTGTATTTATTTTTTTAAACTCTTAAGACGTCCTGATGGGAGTCTCAAAGTGCTATTGCCATGCCAACAGAGCATACACAATATATAAATAGACAATGCACCATAAAACAACCTCATACATATTTCCACACATAAATAATCAATGCTGAGCCTTATAGTTCAAACAAGCAGCTTCAGCACAAGTCCTTTACTTGAATACTGAAGTGATGATGCTTTGTGTTCCTCTGACAACCGCCTGAAGATTGCTTCAGAGTTAAACTTCCTTCAATGAAATGTTGTTTCATTTATGTATTTTTTATATTGCGCATAATAACGCCATTCAGAATATTTCATGGAACTTTCATTTCTTAAGTATTCTGACTGCAGCAGTATTTTTCAGGTTGTGTGCCAATGGTGCTTGCACAACCAGTTCTTGATCCCAGGCCTTCTTCCACACGCACATTGCTCATGATAATATCTGAGAGATTAGCCAAACAAAAACAGTATTCCAAAGGGGATTACCATGTGGTATTACAGGTCACAAAACCATTACCGCACTTCATTCCTTGTCGCACGAGAAAAGCTTGAGAATCACAAGCGTACATCAGCCAGGGAAACACATTAGCATGGTGACAGTATTTCCACAAGACAACGTTGGCATCCACTGTTTTCCCCTACCTTCGACTGAGGCTGGTTGAATGCAGGTCTTAAACTTCCACATTGGACAACATAGGCACTAGATTACAACTTTAGCTCACTCTTCAGCAGCATTTTGTAGGCATCAAAGGCATCACCTCAATCAATCAGTGATTTCTAAAGTGTAGCTAACTACCCATAGGGTATCAAGGCACTGTTTGCGGCCGTGCTGATCAGTCAAAGAGGCAGGTCTTGAGGTCCTTCATGAACTGCTTCAGTGATGCAGTCTGCCTGAGTTTGAGAGGTAGCGTGTTCCATGTCCAGGATGCGAGGTAGGAAAAGGATCTTCCTCCTGCTGTGCCTTTCCTGACCTTGGGAAAGGCTGCGCGACCGAGCTGGGAAGTATGGAGTTGTCCGTTGGGTATGTAGAAGGCGAGGCGGTGGTTGATGTATGCTGGTCCTATAGTGTGTAATACTTTGTATGTGTGGATCAGGAGTTTGTATGTGATGCGCTTGTTGACTGGGAGCCAGTGTAGGTCTCTGAGGTGGGAAGAGATCTGGCTGTGTCGTGGGATGTTCAGGATAAGTCTGGCTGCTGCATTTTTGATTCTTTGTAGTCTTGATTGTAGTTTCTTGGTGATGCCATTATAGAGTGCATTGCTGTACTCCAGTTTGCTAGTGACTGGTGCATGGGTGACTGCCTCCCTCGTGTTGGAGGGGATCCACTTGAAGATCTTTCAAAGGAGTTGGAGGCTGTGGAAGCATGATGACGAAATAGCGTTGACTTGGCAGGTCATGGATAGAGAGGAGTCCAGGATGATGCCCAGATTGTGTGCATGGTCTGGGCATTATCCTGCATGCAGGGGTTAGAAATATAGGCTGGAAATTATATCAGACATTGCTAATTCTCTGAATCACTCCCATTAGGGTTCAAATGAACTTCAACTCTGACTATGCTTGATCCACAGCTGCCCTGATCTCATCCTAGATACTGAGAGATGGTAGTAGCGATCTCCACCTCTCCACACCACACTATCTGCAGAAATGACCAACCTTCATGCTGAATGGAACCCTTGTCTACCGCCCACCTGCGCCAAGGGCTAGTTTCACCAACAACATTGTAGATTTGGTTGATCCTCTCACTATGACGCAAAAGCCTACATCTTACTAGGTACCTCATTTTCCACCTGGGAAACCAGAATGACCCCAGATCCATTGCACTCCTGAAAGCCTTGAAAACCTTGGACCCACACAATACGTCACAGGGCCAATACACTCCACCGGACAACCCCTTGACTGCATCTTCTCTACCTTTGAAGACATGAAAATCACCACAACCATGCTCCTCGCCAGGACCAACCATGCCATTGTCCACTTCCAAATCAATGTCCCTTGCATACAAAACTTGCCATCCAGCCTGACCAGATGCCGCAGGAACAGCATCATGGACTTGAACTGGTCCCACACCCTGCGCAAGAACCATCCTAACCTCACCACTAACCTAAGCTACGACGGCAAACAACTCAACAAATGGATCACAGACTGTGCCAACTTCCTGGCAGCCCGCAAACTCAACAACAAAAAGAGAAACTGGAAGCAACCAAGTTAGTACACCAATAAACTCCGAGCAACCAAACAACACTGCAAAGAACTGGAGAGAAGGTGGAGGACAAACCTCAAACTGACAAGGACACTTTTAAGCGGAACTGAGATGCTACCACCAGCAGACCAGAAAAACTAAGAAAAAACCCTAACAGAGGGCATAGAAAACAGCACTAATAGCTGCAGAGAGATCTTTGCAATTATCAAAGATTTTGCCGTACCAGCTTCCCCTGCAAACAACATCAACAATCCTTCACAAGGTTTATGCAACAACCCAGCAGAATTTTCAGCAAAAAAAATTAAACCATCTTCAACAATTTTGACCCACAAATGGACCATACCAACCTTGCTGCCCGTCTACCCTCTGAAGACCTTGAGAACACCCTGACCACTTTGAAAACAGTCACCATGGAAGAGACAACCAATAACATGGGAACCATCCACTCCTGAGCTCCAATGGGCCCCTGCCCCCACCACATCTTCAACATCTCCCATTCAGTAAAGTATTCACCCACATTCTGAACTTCTCCATCATCACTGCAACAATCCCAGAGACCTGGAAAAAACAACAGCAGTAAACTTCACTACTAAAGAAACCTTCAGCAGACCCCGCAGAGTCATCTAACTATTTCCCAATCTCCCTTCTTCCCTACCCAGCCAAGGTGTAATGGGAGAAGATCATCTACAAGCAATTTACCCACCACCTCAACAAATGCCAGCTCCTAGACACCACCCAATAAGGCTTCAGACCCAAATACAGCACCTAAACTGCTTATTAGAGAAATCAACAACATAAGGATGATCCTCAACTGAGAAGAAACAGTGGCCCTCACCCTGCTTGACCTCTCCACAGCATTCAGCACAGTCTCCTACTCCACCCTCATCAGAAGACTACATGAATCAGGCATCCAAGGACCCGTCCTCATCTAGATTTGCTCCTTGCTTACAGGAAGAACATAAAAAATCACCATGCCGCCCTACATGTTGAAAACCAAGATCCTCATCTGTGGAGGCACCCTAGCATCATCTCAGCCCAACCTTGTTTAACATCTATATAAAGCTACTGGCAAACCTCATCAGATGGCGTAGCATCAACATTCTTTCCTATGCAGACAACGGTCAACTGATACTCTACCTAGTGAAGAAGACTCCTGCAACAAAACTTCCTGGAGTTCAACACAGACAATACCGAAGTGGTGATCTATGGAAGAAAGACCTCAGTGTGGGACTCTAACTTGTGAGTATCAGGCCTTGGCCACACACCAATCCTCATGCCCATGCCATAAACCTGATATGAAAAATCTTTAAAAAGGCTACCAGAGAACACCAGAAAGACAGTTGCAGACTCAACTACGGGAACACACTACATGCAGGAATCACCAATCAACTCCTGAACGGTCTCCAAACAGTCCAAAATGCTGCAGCAAGCATTGTCCTAAACCTTTCCTGCTGTACTCACATCTCTCCACACCTCAAAGAACTTCACTGGCTCCCCATATGCAAGCGCACTCAATTCAAATTGCTTACACACACAAAACATTCCACAACATGGGCCCGCTGACCTCTGCAGACGCATTCATTTCCACCACCCCCCAAGACTCTCATTAGCACATCTACCCCGCATACAAATAAACAGAATGGAGATTGCGCCTCTCACATCTCCCCCAAAGCCTGTAATGACCTGTAACAACACATTCGCGCATCCTCATCCCTTCTTGAGCTCTGCAAGCAGCTGAAGACCTGGCTGTTTGAGTAATCTCACCTTGGAAGCCCACTGCCTACCTACCAGCGGAGCGCTTAGATACCCTCATAGGTTAATAATGCACTATAAAAATAAGCATTACATAACAGCATGAAAATTATTGATAGGTGGACAGAATGCATGGCACTAACCTATGCTCAGAGGAATAAAAGTGTGGTCTGTTGCAATGTTTGTTTTATGTTTGCTTGTGGTCCAGTGAAGTCTGGAGACCCTAAACTATTTATATAAACAAGAGTAAGTGGTGGGTTTTGATGTGTGAGATTCAATAAAGGTATTTAAAAAAAAGACTCCAGAGTCCTCACCTTTTTTTTTGTACTGCGGGTGGAGTGCACTTGGAAGAGTGGCCATAAAAAGACCGGGTGTTTTTGAGGGTCACATCTAAAAAGGAGAACATGAACCTGGCTGCTGCAAAGAGCACGCAGTTTGCTTGCATACAAATGTGGATCTGATTTCAGCACTCCATGAGAGGTCAGCCTTGTCATAATCCTTCCTGTGGATTTGAATCTTATTACCTAAAATAACCTACACACGCCTAGATTTTCATTTATGCAAGCAACGGGTCCAGTCATGAGTAAACAGCAAGGGACAAGAAGGCAGACTTCTGGAACCCCTGGTTCACCTCCAATCTCTCAGATGCAAACTCGCTGATCCTCAATCATTGCCCTGGTTGTAATGAAAAAGGTTAGACTCGCACTGAGCCCATGGGTCTCTCTGTACTGGACCCATAGCTCTAGCCGAATCCAGGCTAGCCTCATTGGTTCTGCCTGCAATTAGCCAAATGCACCATCCTAATCTAGACTAGCACTAAACCTATGGATTTATACGTACTGAGCCCAAAACTCTAGCCTAATCCAATCCAACACTGAGCACAGGTCTATCTAATCCAGGCTAGCATTGAGCCCATGGGTCTATCTACACTGATTTTGCAGCTCTATCCTAGTCCAGGCTAGCACTGAACCCATGAGTCTATCTGTACTGGACCTACAGCTCAAACCTAATCCAGGCTAGCACTGAGTCCAGGGGGCTATCTGTAGTGAGCCCACAGGTCTATTCTAATCTAAAATAGCACTGAGTCCTTGGGTCGACCTGCACTGACCCCACAGCTCTATCCTAATATAGGCTAGATCTGAACTCAAGGGTCTATCCTAATCCAAACTAGCAATGAGCACAAGGATATAGTTGCATTGAGCAAATGTGCATGTCCTAATCCAAACAAGCACTGAGACTGTAAATATATTCTAATCCAGGTTAGCAATGAGCCAAGTGGGCTAAATGAATACAGGTTAGCTTTTACCTTGTAGGTATATTCTAATCCAGACTATCACTGAGGCAATTGATCTATGCAACGTATGCTAAGACTGAGCCTATGGTTTTTTTCTGACACAAATCAGGAAAGAACACATGGGTTTATCTAATCCGGGCTAGAACTGAGCCCATGGGTTTATCTAATCCAGACTAGAGCTCAGCTCACAGGTTTATCTAATCCATGCTAACACTGACCCCACGGGTTTATTTTATTCAGGCTAGCAATGAATCCACAGGTGTATCTAATTCAGTCTAGAATTTAGCCCACAGATTTATCTAATCCATGCTAGCACTGACACCACTGGTTTATCTAATCCAGGCTAGCACTGAGCCCACAGGTTTATCTAATCCAGGCAAGCACTGAGCCCACACATTTATCAAATCCAGGCTAGCACTGAACCCATGGGTTTATCTAATCCAGGCTAGCCCTGAGCCTATGGGTCTATCTGAGCTGAACCATTACTCTATCCCAATACAGGCTAGATCTGAACCCAAGTGTCTCTCCAAACCTAATCCAAACTAGCAATGAGCACAGGAGTCTTTCTGACACAGGTCACCACTGAGCCCATGGGTTTATCTACTCCACGCTAGAACTGAGCCCATGGGTTAATCTAATCCAGGCTAGATTTTAGCCCATTGGTTTATTTAGACAAGGCTAGAACTCAACCAACAAGTTATCTAATCCAGGCTAGCCCTGAGCCCACAGGTTTATCTAATCCAGGCTAGCACTGAGTCCATGGGTTTATCTAATCCAGCTGCCACTGAGCCTATGCGTCTAGCTGCACAGATCCATTACTCTATCCTAATGAAGGCTAGCAGTGAACCTAAAATTGCATTCTAATACAGGCCACCACTGAACATAAGAATCTATTTGCACTGACCCCACGATCTGCACTAATCCAGCTAGGGATGAACTATGTGGGCTCCCTCATAATTAAGCATTCTAGAAGAACTGTGCTGCCTATTCTGTGAAAAGCCACTGTTAGACCCAGCAGCATGATGCCTGCAGGTTGCTCTTTGTTCCTATTTTTTCAAGCTACTCTCTTGCCAGCACCCCTCCATGGTCTCCTCCATACACCATCTCCCATGTGCCCCTTGAAAAGGAAATCCGTCACTCCTTCATCTTAGTCCAACAAGATCAATCAGTGGAATAAGCAACCCTTGCAGAGATCTTTATGTGACCTAGAGGTCAGAGCTTCAGGACCTAGCAGCTCTGTGCACTGATAGTCACACTGTGGAGGGCAATATTAATATCTGTCATAGAATTATAAGGTGACCAGAGCTGCCAACTTTGGAACTGGGGAACCAGGTTCGAGCCCGGGCGTGGGTTTAACATCCTGTGATTCTGGGCAAACAATTTAATCTCCCCATGCCTACCAAAAATTAATGTGTCCTTGTATAAGGTAACTGGTACTCATGTAAAGCGCTCCAAAACCTTCAGGTCCAGTTCTATATAAAACTGCAACAATAAAAAAAGATGTTAGCTGAATGATTTATGCAGACAACCCCAATCCACCACCGCACCATTCCAAAAGTAGTTCACCTTTGGCCTATAACCTGATCCACTGTCAGTCCTTCAGTCTCCGATATCAAAGATCACCTGACCTTTGGTTTTTCCACCAGCCTATTTGTAGAGAGTAAGGCGCCAACTTTGCGAAGATGAGCCCGTAAACAGCCAGCAGCTCCGCGCGCCCCCATGCGTGCAGTAAATAACTATGATTTCCGAAGCTGGTAGATTAATGAACCGAAAGAACAGAGAGAGAGAGGGATAAAACGAGAAAGTCAATCTCTTCGCCAGGATGCGAGTTAAAAAGATTTTAGCACCAAGTGTGAAGCAAGAAAGGGGAAAAAATGATGCAGTTCATTAGGGCTTTGATAATGAGATAAATTAAAGACCGCAGGGAAGCCGTGTTCTGCAGATGATCTCTTCTGCCGCGTGTACAAATCTCAGCCCTCTAATTTCCTTCTCCCCCCGCCTTGTTCATTTGATTTTAATATTCGTGTAATTCTTGGAGCCCGTATCGTCGAGTGCTGCCCGCTGGCGCCGATGTGTGCTGGCGGAGAGGGTGGGTGGTCCCCAAGAGCTCGCGCTTTGGCACGCGGTGGGCACTCCATGAACTAGTGGCCTAGCCAGTGTGTCATAGGCCCCAGTGCAAGGAAGGAAATTCTCCCTAGCCTTTGTTTAAACCGAGAAATACAGCAATAATCAGGGTTCAGTGGGCCCCTCCTGCCTCTGGACACCGATGCCACTCCAGCGACTCCACCAGAGTAAATTACGCCCCTGCCTTGGACATCTTTGGCTGCCCTTCAAATTAAACATGTGGCAGCAAGAGTAGGGATGAGGTCATTGGCAAGGAATTTATAAGTCCTGAATCATTTTCCTTCTTGTTGCCTGATATACTTGGTTAGGTTAGGCAGTTAACCTCAGTACTTCATTTGTAAATAAAAACGTGCTGGTGCCCAAAGCTCTCCTCTTAAACACGCGGCTGCTGCATTTAAATGTGCGAGCACGTAAAACTGAGGCAGCGTAATCCTGAAGCCATCTCGGGCCTCTTTAATCCATTTACAGCCACTAACCCCCCTTCAGCTCACTCTTCCGTCTTTCTAATTTCTCCCTTTGTGACGCTTTTTTCGTTTTTCTCTTCCTCCTTCCTTCCCACCAGTCTTTTGCTCGCAGTAAATGCTTAAAGCAGAAAAAATAAGTGTCGGCCCTCAAAAATAAGTGCCAGTGCCCTGCACCGGAAGCCACCGGCCCAAATTAAGTACTGGTTAACCTCATCAGGTGCCCCAGTCTTCAGCAGTTCATTGTGAGCGCCTAGAAGACCGGTCACCACTTACCTTAACTCCCCTAGACTATAGCTATATAGTACAACAGTGAATGTCATCTTCTTTCTTTTACTGGACAAGGTGTCGATCTCGCGGTCAGATATAACTTGTTAACACTGACTGCACGTCCAGCCAGGTTGGAGGTGAAATGGATCAGTAAATGTAGGTAAAACAGCATCCTCTACTGCACAGTGTGGTGGCAAGTGAAGGACAAAAGAAACTAACTTTTGTGCAATGGACCACTTCCACAGGAAGTCATCTGGCATGTAGTGGTAATGTGACTGCCATAAGGCGCACCAGCGTCATGATGGCGGTTGCACTCTAAGAGTGCTCCAGGCTCCTCCATCATTGGCTCTCACCCATGCCTTCTAGGATGCTCCTTGTCCCCATTCTGCAGTGCAACGAGGTTTCAGATCCCCCAGCTACACACCCTTCAACAATTTATGCTGGATATCTGTTCTTCGCAGTGCTCTGAGAGGACGGCCCTGTTGACATGGCGGCCACCATGCAAGGCCTTGCCACATCGCAGGCCTCTGCAATGCACTGAGCCTGCTGACTCAGTAAATGAAGAAGAGAACGATGGGGCTGCCCCTGAGGCTGTGTACAACTACGGTCTTTTGGCTTGCCCTGCCCAGCGGGACTACATCGGTGGCCGGTGTGCACTGCCAGAGAGGCACTCTGGTCTTCCCTGGCCTGCTGCACTGCTGAAACCCTGGAGGGGGGGGTGCACTTCATCCGGGCCCCCAGCACCTCATTACCTGCCGCCTGGAGAGGAACCGCTCGCGCTGCAGGTGAGTTGTACTCTGCCCCTCCTGTAGGCAGTGGAGTGGGTGGTCCCCGAGAGGCTGCAGCCCTAGAGCATGTGGTGCCAGCCTCAGAAGACTGTGTTGGGCCGAGAGGGCTGGGGCTGCTGCACGGCTGTGGGCGCCTTGGGGGAAAATCAAGGAGGCCCTGAAACTTGAGATTAACAAATTACAGTGTCTGAGCAATCATCATCCGTTGCGTCTGAGCAATCATCATCCTTTGCGTCTGCCACAACGGTCTGGGACGCTTCTAGGCCTGGTTTCCAAATGTGTATGGACCCACTGTTTGGTCCTCTGTCACATGCTATACCTCTGTCTGAGAAGACAGAGTTGAGAGCCCTACTGTGCTACATTTCTCTGCTCATCCCTCTGCCCTTGGAAAGTATTGCTGCAACACCTGCTGGCTCCCTGCCCACTGACGCTGCACCGGCCATGCTTTTCCACAGTCCCCCCCACCACCTCCTAGTCGGGGACATCGCATGGTCTGTGGCCTGGGGACATGCAGTGGACTCCAGAAACTGGGGCCTTGGAGCGGGCATTAAATTCTCCCTACTGTGATGTAATGATCAGGGCCCAAACTGTGCACTACCCAGGGATATATCACCTACCAGATATACCAGACATCTCCTTTTTACTGGCCAAATCTAACAGGAAACACTATGCCTGTTTGTGAACCCCAGTGGTGGTGTGACCAATGCCCACCCTTTGCAACTTTATGCATTGAAATGGCAGCTCCCTCTCCATTGTAGATGATCTGAATACCCTCTTGATCATTGACTGTGCCATTCACAACAGGTGTTTCCAGTGCGTGGAGGTGTCTGCCCCTGGAGCCTGGCTGCTCATGCTACTGTGTACCTGCAGTAAGCATGCCTGACTCTCTGGAGTTGTGCGGCAAAGTCTCACCTATTCCTGAGCATGGGCAAGGACAAGCATGCCTGTTCAACGGCTTCTCAAACCCATATTGATCAGTATAATATGAATCAGGGCCAATCTGGGGGCCCTGCTTCTGATAAACCCACAACATCTGAAGGCGATCCAGCCACCATCCTTGAAGCCATCCATGCCTCCCCACACTCTGTCGAAACTAGGATTGTTGAGGTATTTGTGGACATGGCCCTAACGCATCATGCTCTTCACAGCGGCAAGGCTAGAAATGCTGAAACTGAGACCCGCCGGTCCACCATGGAGTACAACATCACTGCCTTGAAGTTGCAGGCCTCCCGCCTTCTTTCACAGACGGCTAAGCACACACAGAGGACCACTCCTGACGCAACAAACTGCACTTTGTGGGAATCCCCGAGGGTATGGAGACTCTCCAGGTAGTGATTTTTCTGGGAACATAGTTGCCCGCAGACCAGCTCTCTCCATGGTTCGCAATCAAGAAGGCTCACAGAACACCTAAACTCCCCCAACGCCCCTCTGGGGCCCTACATCACCCGATGATAGCCCACTTCTTCAATTTTAAAGACAGAGATGCAATCCTGCAAACAGCCTGATCCCAGGCGGATCTGAGATGCAGTGATACTAAGGTGCTTGTCTTCCCATACTACACCAAGAAGGTACCACATCAATGGCACTCATATACGGTGATTAAGTAAAAGCTCCGAGCACTCCACTTACCCTATAGGTTACTGTTCCCAGCCTGCTTTAAGGGTGTTTTTCGCTAACAAGACTCAATATCTTTGACAGCCCGGAGGACTCACTGAAGAACGCCCCCTTCGGCTGGTGACTGCCTCCCCGCCCCCAGAACCACGACCCTCCAGACCAGCCAGGACTGATGCAACCTCTAAACTGAAACTGAGTCACACCCACTCCTGCAGGTGACAGGGCCGGATGAGGACCAACTCACCATCATCTACCTTGGCGGAGCGAGAACTGACGCCATCTGCCCCACGTGGCTCTTTGCCTCCCTCTGAGACAGATGTCTCTCCAGTCTCTGCTACACTCCCTCTGGAGGCCCAGGCGGAAGATAGAGACCTGGAGTAAGTCTGAACCCTTGGCACTATCTGCTCAACGTGAGCGTTTGATTATGAAGTAATTTATGTCCTAGAATTGCTCTTGATACTGCACAATGGAGGAGTCTGTCACTCTTGCTTCGATTTCTAGTGTTGTTGTGTTTTAGTTAATAGTTTGAGGGTGACAGATGCTTCCAGGGTGAAAATAAGGGGTGGGTGTTGAGTGGATGATAGTGCAACATGTTTTGTTTATGTTGTGTGCACGTTTGTTTTTGTTCCTCCTTTTGACCTACACCACACTCAATATTTCATTTGCAAAGCACCTCTTATACCTAACCATGGGTACACAGCCAAAAGTTTCATGTAGTGACCCACCGGACCCCTGGTCAGGCAGCCCGCACAGGGTTAATTGCCCCCTGCTTCACTAACTGGTCTGTCACCTGCGTTCCCTGACATTGTCCCTATAGCTCCTCTCGTGGAATGTTAATGGGCTGCTGGATCAGGTGAAATGCACGGCAGTCCTAATATATGCACACGGTTTCTACCCACTATCCTCTTTTTCCAGGAAACATATTTAATGGTGAATCACTGCCCGTTTCTAGCACGGCTTGTCTATGATTCAGTCTTCACTCAGGACACGCCTGCAGCTCTTGAGGGGTGGTGATCTGCTGCTTCATGTATTCCCCATGACTTTCACCAAGGAAAAAAGAGACCCTCAGGGCCGCTTCCCTGCCTTTATTGGCAGGAGGACACACAATCAATCTTGTCTGTACGTATGTGCCCCCAATTGCCTTAGTCATTTTCCTTGGAGATCTCTCCAAAGGACTACTGGCCCTCCCAAAGAGGTTGGCGGTGGTTGGAGGTGACTTCAATTCCATTTTACCCCAGATCTGGACATCTAAGGCGCTCCCTCCAGCTCTCAGCGGAATAACACTTGGTGACTCTCGGATTGAACCTCCGGTCATGGTCTGCGTGACATGAGGTGGGTATGGAACCCTCAGCAGCGTCAACACACTCATACCTCAGTCACGTACCACTGCCAATCTCAGATAGACCTCATATTCATGCCTACCCCCAATTGTTGGGAAGTGTCTCAGGTTCAGATACTTTTTTCGTGGCATATCTGACCATGCTCCCCTCCTTCTTCATATTGGCTCTGCTGTATCTGATCCTATATGGCGCCTTAACGCCTGGTATCTCCAAGATGAGACCTATGTGCAGGCCTTAGACGACAAGCTCAAAGTCTATTTTCAGACCAACGACAGTTCGGTCAAATTGCCCAGCACCTTGTGGGCAGCTAGTAAGGCCACTATCAGGGGATATGCAAAGGGACGCATCTGGCAGAAGAAGCGGATCCAGTCCTACCACATCACCCAATTGGAAGACTATGCCCTGGAGACACAGCTAGGCTCAGACTTCCCCAGTGATGCCGCCTGACAATTGGACCTGGTGCATGAAGAAATCCGTCTCTTGTCACTTGAAGCAACGAAACAGATGTGGCGGAACTCAAGAGTCAGGATCTATGGGCGGGGAGACAAAAACGGTAAGCTGCTGTACTGGCTTTTCTCCTGTCCACTGGCAAATAGGATAATACCAGAAATTCTTGACACCCAGGGATGCAGCCACCACACCCCTCGAGATATCGTGCAGACATTCGCTGAATACTACTGTTGTCTCTATATGACGACCCCTGGCATAGCTGCGGAACTGGGTTCTCACTTCCTGCAGGAGGTGCCCCTTCCATGCTTATTTCACTCTGAGGTCCACATGTTGGACCAGCCCCTATCAGTTGCGGAGGTGGGGCAGCCATGTTAGCCATGGCTTCTGGAAAGACCACCAGACCAGACAGGTTTCCCACAGAATACTATACCAAATTTAGAGAGACCTTGGCGCCTCATCCTTTTGCCCTTTATGCAGAGCTGGCAAAGACCGGACCCTTCCTGCCTGAGATATACACAGTCCCAATTGTGATCACCCCGAAAACCCAGCAACCGTTGACCTCCTGCACTGACGGGGGTTGGGTTTTCGACCTCCTGTGACTATTGCCCTCCGATCTCCTTCCTTACCAGTGAGGTCAAGATTTACACCACAATACTAGCCACTTGACTTAGACAGGTGCTCTGCAGTCTTATTCACCCAGACCAATGTGTCTTTATGCCAAATAGAAGCACTCAACACTTCCTCTCATGTCTCCATGCCACCCTGGCCCATCGTTGATTACTTCCACCCACTTTAGCCTTGCTCCTTATTGATTTTGAGAAGGCCTTCAATACGATGGATTGGGGTTACTCAGAACATGTTTTGCTACAAGCTGGTGTTGGTCCCTGCTTTCGGGCCTCATCTGTGTGCTCTACTCTGCCCCCTCTAATGTTTGCCCTGGCTATTGAGCCACTTTCACGCCTCATCCACTGCGATTCTCAGATACACAGATGGCAGTGGGACAGTGGCCACTTTATGTGGACAACGTCCTACTTTTTTCTTGCAGACCGATGGTGTCCGGGCCCTGGTGCCTCTGGATCCTTTGGAGAGGCTTCCGGACTGTGTGTCAACCTGACCAAATCTGTCCTGGTACCCTTGGCCCAGACTCAGGGCTGTGTGGCATTGCAGAGTGACATTCCTGTGTGCTGCCTCAGTTTCCACTACCTCGGCATCTGAGTAGCACTCCACCCTGAGTTAATTGGTCCCTTAATCTAGACCCCCTGATGCGGAAGGCTAAGATCGATGTGACCAAATGTCAGTCCCTCCCATTGACTGTGATGGCTAGGATTGCCCTCTATAAAATGATGGTATTACCACAGTTTCTTTACATCTTTCAAAACCTCCCCCCATCCCTACCAAGCCACTGGTTCAGTGAAATGGATAGACTGGTGACGTGATTCATCTGGCATAACTCTAGACCAAGGTTAGCTCTTCAGCACTGCTGCTGTGCTCCTTATGATAGGGGAATGGGGATGTCCAACCACTACCTATACTCCCTTGCCCTCCCAACTCCTGGTGATCAATAATTGGATGGACTGAGGATGGTCAGACCCAGTGTATTGGCTGGAATTACTGTCATTGAAATTTCCTCGAATCATGTCCATGCTATATGGAGCCCAGATTCCCACCACTGTTCCAGTGGTAACTCGCTTAGTTTTCCTCGCCTGGAGGGCCGCCCTCCGACACACCCGCTGGGACGTCTGGCTTACCTTCCAGACCTTCTTATGGCATGGCACATGGCTGCAGGAGGTGGCTGCATTGGATGGTTTTGGGAGTTGAGACCTCATCAGTATATCGCAGATCACCGATGGTGGTCTGGAGCCAACATGCACTCCTTTCAGGAGCTTCAGGACACCTATACACTTTCTTCTTCCCAATTTTATAAATGTCTACAACTGAGATACACCCTTTCTGTCCATGTGCCCCAGGGGACCCCCTTAACGAAATTCAGTCCTCTTAAGGCAGCAGGTTGTGGAAAACCCTGGAGAAGCCGGGATCCGCAACCCGTGAATGCGAACAACGCCCACTGAGTGTCTTCTCTGTGCCCAGTGCGTGACAAATGAGCCCCAGAGAGAGGGGAGAGGCCTGCCCCAACTCGAGGTGCAGCAGGGAAGAGGGTTTGAGAACAGCCTACGGCCTGCAGTCCATAGTAAGAGAGGAAGACTCGGACAGGTCAGGCAATCACATTTGGTGGGCAAAAGGCACTAGGCCAGGAAATCCAACCTTCACGCAGTCTCATTGCATTTGTGCAGCGAGTCGCACCGCTGCTGGAAGCCTTCATGTAAAAGAAAGTCATGTTAACTCAGGCCAACTGTGTCGTCGGGGGGAGGATGTGCGAGAAGGAGAGAAATGGTAATAGTGCCCCTCGTTGACAGCAGAGTGACAGTTTACTTAAGCTTTGTGTCTTCTTGGAATTACATCCCAAGCATGCAGAAGAAAGTCATTAAATCCCCTGGAATTGCGGCTGTCATGGTTTCACATAACCTTTAAAAATGAGAGTATGGCAGAGAGAGAGCGCGCGATAAAATCCTGCCTTCACCCCCAGAATACAAGCAATCACGCCCACCCGCCGTGTGTTTTTTTGTCTCGTAGTTTTATAATTCTGTCCTGATTAGTTGAATACTCCTTTTGGGAATGTGCCTCGTTGTCGAGGGGCAAGGGGAGGGACGTTTGACAGTTCTGTGCAGAGGGGACTTTAGGTATAGACGCTAAAGGTGAAATCAGGAGCATTGGACTGGGAAGTGGATAAAGGAAGGAAACCACATTCTGCTTCCTTATAGACCACAAACACATATTTTATGCCCAGGAGCCCCAAACCATGGATAGCTGAATAAGCATCAGTGACCTTTACTTCACCTAGTTAAAATGTAGGTCCTCCTCTAGAGTCTCCTGGGTCACCCAACACGCCCGCTCCCACTTTGCTCAACACTTCAGCCCCCCATTTCCCTTGCTGCCATGAGCATCAAGGATGAAGGTTTACCATAGTAACAGCTTGAGCATGCCCGAAGCAATCGTAACAGTGGAAAATATATTTTTTACCAACTTTATCAGGTACGATAAACTGTTGTTCTGTGAGGGCAAGTCATGCCATATTTCCAGGATCACCAATGACTATGTGAATGTTTCCCACGTATACAGGGTGGTCACCTCCCCCTCGTCGTATTCACTCCCTGTTATCTTCAGAGGCACCATGCTTCCAGCCCCCGGCTTCATGTGACAATCTAACTCATTCTGGGTGATGTGGTCTTGGTTACCCTTTGTTTAGTGAATTATGGCAACGACCTGTAAGCAGTGATTGCTCAGTGAAACGTTTAGGTCCGGTAAATAGTGTCCTTAGGAATATGGACTGAGCTGCCCCTTGCGTTTATATTCTTTGTAAGCAAATTATCATATGTGAATAATTTGATACTATATCAAGTCCCAAGACCTCGCTAGGCTTTAATATACTAGCCTCATATGTTTGACTCATTTGGCTCAGAAAAAAAACTCCCTACCGTGAAACCCACCCTCCCTGCCTCATGGAAGTGCCAGCTAGGAGTTAGACCATATCAGCATTTTTCCAATGGCCTTCTAGAACATGATCTGGCCACAATGAGCAGACTGCCGTAGCCAGAGTGTTTAAGACCTTAGCAAACACCATGTCTTCCCCACCTTAGCTATATTGGGCTGAGACTGAAGTTAGGATAGAGTTCAGACTTCTGGGACACCAAAGAAATGTCTGACTGGCAAAGCTACACAGTACCCTCTCCTGAAGATACCTCAGTACACACCAGACACACAGATCTGCTGATCCAACTAGCAGGGAATCATGGCACCACAAGTAAGCTACTGAGTGCCTTTTGATTTTTGCCACTGATTCAAATAACCCAGACATAATATTCTTCAAGAAGGCAAGAAAGATCCTCCTCTTCCCTATCTTCATAGACTACTGATATAAATGTTGTATAGCCATACTTCACCCATAGTTCTCTCAGGGCTGTCTTTTGGACTCCTGATTGCCTCTCAACACTATTGTCCACTATTTTCTGCCTTGCCCACTTCACACCCAGCAAGGAGTCAGCAGAACTCCTGTGAGTCAGCTATCACTATCAATGCTCACATTGTGTCTGACCCTACGGAAGCTATACAAAACTGGATTATTATTTTGGGTGGGTGACTAACCACCTCAATCAGGGTGAAACCTTGCATTCACTAAATTAACCTGAGCCATAGATTGGCATCGATGGTATGAAGCAAAGAGGCTTAATGTAGGGCAGTGTGTAAAGTACTTATGCAGTAGCAAAACAGTAATAAAGTCAAAAGGTATCAAAACAAAAAGTCCAAATCAAATTGGAAAAATAAACAAAATTGTACCAAAATGACACAAATCCAGTAAGGAGAACTGGAGATGTGATTTTAAAAAAACTTTTAAGTAGTAAAAGTGCCAAGAAGCATAACGTGTCAATGATAGTCAGTGGTCACAGAAGACCGGAACCTAGGTGCAATGTGACGCTGACCGCAATAGAGGATGGGTCAAATATGCCAACCATATTAATCCTGTTTAATGATTTTACCTTCTAATTGTAGTCTTGCAAGTCTCAAACCACTACAGGACTACACTTCTAAAGCCGACCAGGACTTCAGGGGAGGCACGTAGAGACTCATAGGGTGTCAAACAGGGGCCAATAGCAGGGTCTAGTCCAGGTTCTTTTGGTGCTGGTTAGCTGGACAGTTGCAGGAAAAGCCTGTATTAGCTTGCTGTATCCCTTTAGCTTTAATAGGAGGTCAGCCTTATGGCCCTTTGAGTCCACTTCTTTGTCTTGAGTACAAAAGAAAGCAGGACCACTCGTTCAGTGCTCTTCTAAGGTCAAGGACAGCATCATCAGTCATCTTCTCATATTCCTCAGGTCTAGGAGTGTTCTGAAGTGGAGGCAGAAAGGTGCCAAGTTTATGCTTGGCTCAAGCTAATGGGTGGGATTAACTCTGGGGCACATCCTGCTCAAAGGGATAAAAGTCCTCAGGGCCAACCCTTCCAACTTTGGGCATTTTCAAGATGGCAAAAGTCTTTAAACACTCTTAACGTGGGCGCTGGGGGTGTGAGTGCGGAGTGTACTATGGTAATCCTACTGTCCTGTCATATCTAACATTAAAAGCTAGTTTTGGGCAGCCACAGTAGCCATGATAAACCAAGAAAAAAAAGTCTGGTAGAAAAAGAGAAAGGTTTTCCAGCAACCAGCCAATAGATACTCAAGAACTATTTTAGCATCCTGTTTCACTTTATTTTAACTGGATCCCCAGAATTATATGTCCTGGCAAACAAGCAGGATTAGACACTCAAGCAGTATTTTACACTATAATGTTAAAAAGGATGTTCACAGTCCCACCCTGCAAATTTTGTGAGATTCAGGAAAGTCATCTCAGACCATTTAGGTCAGCCTGTTGTTTGCTCCTCACTGGCTAGCAGAAGTTAGAGAACAAGCACAACTTTAGCCTCCAGGAACCTCAGACAGGGAAAAGGTTACTTTCTAAAAAGCTATTTTCTGTAATATTTATTGAAAATCCGTTGAATAACATTTTAATAACTATTAAAAAAAATGTTTATTTATTTTTCTAGCTAGTCCTGTTCCTGAGATACAATATTAGGTTTTTAATCTGTGCTTTGGTTTTCTACGTAGGTCAGCTAGACCTGCTACAGTGAAAAATAGCTTTTGTGTGCTATGCATTGTAAGGTCATATTAACATTACATTTCTCCATGTCCTGGTTTTCAATGTCATGCATCCTGCCTTGTGGGCTGCATGGCCTACATAGAGGTGACATTAATATTCAGCAGGGAGGTTTATTTCAAAAGGGTTTATTTTGGCAGATCAAATTTCAGTTTTTACAGTGCTACAGTCAGGCTGCACTGGTAGGTCCGAAAAAATGTCTGTAGTACCACTGTAGTTGATGGTACAGTAGTTGCTGCAGTCCACTAGTGTGGCATACTAGGTAAGTTAAATAACCGATTAGGAGTATGCTAGTTCAACCAAGCTTAAAGAGGAGAACAGGCACCTTGCCACTGGTTAACAGGGTTAAAGTGCACAGAGATCTAAATGTAGCAAAAATACAGTGTCTGGCAAAAGGCAAAATATATGGGGTGACCACAGAGAAAAGGCAATTTTCTTTTGCTACAATCAGGGGAAGGTCCTTAGACTGCAAAACAGTCTCATACAGCCCCCCATTCCCCTGTGGAAACTCCACCATTTGGAAATGTATGGAAGGAAATTCTGCAGTTGTATACTCCTTTGAGTTTCGCAATTTCTCTATAACTATGAGGATTTTCCATAGCCTTCCACCTCTAAATTAGGACAAGCCTATAATAGCCTTCAAAACCAGAAGTTAATACCCTCCCACTACAGTCTATACCCCGTAGAGTGCGAAAAAAATATATTTCATAGCCCAAGGGAAGGGCTGGCTTATACCTCATAATGGGCCCTAATACAGAAGAAAGGACACAGAAGCTTGTACACGCTCTGTCAGCTGACACTTGCCCCTGTGTGCGTGGTCCCATGTCCCCTATCCACGGCATGACGTCAGCAATGATAAACCCCTGCAGAATTGAAAAGAATCGGGGATTCTTCGGTGATTTTCCCGTACAGATGTATAATTTTTTAACACAGGTTCAAGCACAGGGACCTATAGCCCGTTCACAACGAAACAATCGTTTTAAAGCGGTTAAGAATAAAGAATATGTTTTTCAACATAAAATCAAGGGGTATAGCAGATAAGTGCACACAGTAACTATGGAATACAAACAAAGAATAACTTCAGGCTGCAGACCCTGTCATCACTTGACCTCCCTTCTTTGTTGTTGAATGGTTGTAAGAATGTGCAGATAATGTTCAATTATAGAGTTAGAGGTTTACAGCATCCAGAGCGTTTAGCCCCCCCCCCACACACACAGATGACAATATAAGAAAAATGTAATAGTCGGTGATAGTGTCGTCTGATGGTTAAGCTGTTTAATCAACGGGAAATACAATTTATGATCAATCATAAGTTTGTACTATTTCTTTCTCAAAATGAATTTCAGTGGCCAGTCCATGTGGGGGTAATGTGAGCACATCCCAATCACAGGGGGCGTCAGTTCACACGCTAGAAGGGTGGAAAATGCATTTTCTCTGAAACAAAATGTCACGTTTAAGTTTCAAGGTTCATGAGGGCGTCCGTGAAGATGTGTCTGGTTACTGATCTGGCTTTTCCAGTTCACAAACCGACCTTTAGTTAAAAAACGTTTATATTTAGTGCCAATGAATTGTTACAGGCTCTTGGAGAAAGGGTATAGCAACTGCAGAGGTCATATGGTGGATGGATGCCGTGGGTCTAGCCCACATTCCAGGGGAGATACAAGTAAATTCCAAGCATTTTTAAAAGTTGACTATGATGTAATGCAAATAATGCACTGAAAATCATATTTATTGGCAGACAATATGCTTGCCTACTAGGATCACTATATAACCAGCATTATAAAAACAAAATCCTTTGAACTTCAGTTAAAGGGGTAGGCTTAGGTTATACACCCAAACCATGTAAATTCCCTTGTTAGGGTTAGCTATACAACCATGTCTCGCCAATGCACCGCTTGTGCATATCACAAACAACATTACAAATGACATCTTTAATGACACCAGCCTTGACATCATTTATGACCCCACTCGCATCAACCAAGGCCTCACAAAAGCAGCAAATATGTGTATTTTTTCTTTTAATACGTTTACTGCTGAAAGCAATAAAGCCTTTTATCTGTAGGAAACCTCTGTGGAAACATCTTTGCAGCAGCGCTAAATCCTCACATCTGCATTTAATGTGCCTAATGGTGTATATTTCCAGTGAGTAAAAAGTGCAGCAACCATTATTAGCCGCATCATTTCTGCAGGACATTTACATGTTAACGCTCCTCCTGGAGCATTACAACTGCACTTAATGTGGCTACATATATCTACTGCTTGTCAGTGTAACTACAGCGGCCTTTATTATGAATATCATTTTGGGGACATCTTGAGGTTGTCAGTGGTGCTTCGGTCTTTCATCTGCATTTTCATCTCTGCTAGGATGTCACTGAATTGGCGCAGGCTTTGTCCTTTCGTTATATTACATGCAAAAACACATAGGCGTTGACAGTGTTATTACAGCATTACAACTGCATTTATTTTTATGATATTAGGTATATCTTCATATAGGAGCTTTCCTTTGTCCGTATTTTTATTGAGACAGCATCTAGATTTTGATAGTGAAACTACAGCAATTACAACAGCTCTAAACGTGTATGAGGAGGTTGATGAAATTTGATTACAACTGCAGCAACTTTTCTACTCTACACACAGAAACTGTAGGTCATTAAGTGTTGACATGGTTACTGCAGGCTTACAAATACCTTTTCTGTCTGCAAGGACCTGCATTACTTGTGAGTGTAACTGCTATAGCCTCTCACCCTTTGTAATGCTGCATCGGGGTAATATCATTGATTTTAAGGTTTTGAGTCTAAATCATAAGATCTTTTCAGGAGAAGTGTTTAATGATAATTTTCTTTTTTTTACTGTTGTGATTACGTACCTTGGTGGACAACTGTAACATCCACCAATGAACGTTCTTTCAATACATTGCGTAGATCCATTCTTGCCATTTAAGCAGTATGGAGGAAATAGTGTTATGATGGCTGCTTTTTAAATATGTGATTGTCGTGATTTTATACATTATTATGGTTATCCTTATCTCAATGAACACACAGATGACCCCCACCCTTCTTCTCCCTCTTCCTCTTTCCCCCCAGGCATGGCGGCGGCTACACAGGAAAGAATAAGGCCAGCATCTCAGCTATCTAACAGAATCTAGTGGGTACGCTTGGATTGCTAGGGTTACAATAAATTATATATTATAGCATTTGTGTGTGTGGACTGTAGCACAATCTTGAAATAAGCATCTTCATGTCACCAGAGTTAGGGCAAAGCTGTACCATTTAATTGATGCACCCCACCTCCTCTTTTCAGGAAGGTGCAAGCGCAGAATCTTTTCTATCCTGGGATAGGAAGATCTATCCTCTGACATATGTACAACATGCATTTTTCTATGCCGCTTCTGTTAGTCTAAAGTGGATTCTTTGTAATATGAACAGTTGGCTCATAGCAACCGCAATAAAGGAGTTTCCAGACCAGTAAAGGGCCAAATTGTGAAGGAAATAAACACTGGGGCAACTTGTCTCTTCACATATATTGCTGCTGAATGATCATTAAATAGCAAATCCCAAAGAGGTTAATTTATAAAGTGAAACACAATCCCGTGGGATGACATGCTTAATGTTCTCAGTTGGAGCCTTGGCAGATGAGTGTACCTACAATAGTTTTAACAACATTGTTAAGTTTCTAAGCATTCATTTGAGATGCTGACCATTTGATGGATGAGGTGAATAAATGCACGCATCTTAATAAGATTACCTGTGGCCTGTGTGCTTATTCAATTATGGTGGACACCACATTTGTTTGGTGACAAAGGTGGGATTAAGACCCTGGTATTCACCTCAACAGCGTCAGTTGAAAGCAGTTACACGCTGAAGGGCATCAGCACTTACTGCGTAAAAGGCAAGTTGGAGTGAGGAGAGAGCTGTTTCTGCAGTGGATGAGTGTCATTGGAAGTTCCTGGGATTGAGCACCATCCCAGTGAGACTATCATAGTGATTTTTGGCTGTTTGTGGTGTGTGGCCCCTGCTGGAACGCATTTGCAGTTCAGCGTCGCAGTTGGTGATTGATATGCTCCATTGAATACAGAAAGCATGGTGAATGCTTAAAAACAAGCTCCACTCACTATAAAACAATGACCAAATGGTTTATGTGACAACGCATGGCAGCCATCTTAAGGAAGCAGAAAACAGCCTAATTGTTTGCGTGAAGACGCACAGTGGCAATCTTAGAAGATTGGGACATGTCCCATTGATTGTTAAATACATCGGTTTTACATATCGATGTACACTGAAAAAGAGTGCCGATCTTCAACATTCTCAGTGATTGGCACACTGTAAATCTGTCAATGTAATGGGACTTCTTCCAAATAGTCTCTGAAAAAAAGCATTTTGATTTAATTTATATGGTGATTGACACACCACATCAAAATAGTGCCCATTACTATTGTTGATTTAATTTCTATGGTGATTGGCACACTGCATAAAAATAGTGCCCATCACTATCATTGATTGGAACACCTCATTATTACATAGATTTGAATTGGTGATTGGCACACCATGTCATTGAACTACAAGTCCCAGCTGGTTATTTACTGCATCATCTAACTTATATAATTATACAAGGCTTTGATTTTTAGATATTGTTTTTACACTCTGTTCTGTACTTTTGAAAGAGTGGGGGATATTTGGTAAATGTATTTTCCTATGAGAGTCACACATCAAATTTTGGGTGAGCATGCAGAACGTGACTCCTCTTCCCTTTTTCTTATCTAGACCCGGTGATCCAACCATAAAATTGCAAAAGTGGAAGAAGATCTTTGTGAATTATGCAAGGGTATGTAGCACAAATCGAAGTGCAGAACATCAATTTTCATTGTTATTACATTGTCTTGGTGGAGCGGGGCAGAAGGTATTGGAAAATGTGCCTGAGTTAAGCATTGCTGACCAAAGATTGCTGAATGAATATGAAATTTGCACATTAAAACTGGATAGACATTATCTCTAACAAGTAAGTACAATAATGGAGAGATATTATTTTGGATTAAGAAAGCAGACAAAAGGTGAGTCTGTGGAGGATTTTGTGACAAGTCTTAGAAAACTTGCATCTAGTTGTAAATTTGGAGAAGCAAGTGAAGAATGAACAAGGGATCAATTTGTGTTCAAGTGTGCAAATGACAAAAAAAGATAACAGTTCTGGTTGAAGGATGAACCCTCCTTGGAAGAAGTAATTGCAATTGCTAAATGCGTTGAAAACATGGTCCAGTCTATTGATGAACTTAGCAGTGCTAAGAACAAAGTGAAAGAAAATAATATGAAGGTTGAAGAGATAGTAAGTCAAGTTCAAAATAAAAAAATAGAGGTGCCAGAAAGTAATAAATTCACACTGACAACAAGAACTTCAAATAAACAGGAATTTAAAGGAACATGCTTCAGGTGTGGTAAAGTGGGCTATAAAGTGAATGCAACCATTTGTACTGCTTTATAAGCTACTTGTAGTGAGAAAGGCCATTTCTCAAAATGTTGTAGGAGTACGATAAAGAAAGTTGCATGTCAAGAAGTTAAAGAGATTGTATTCCAAGTGAAAAGGGCACAGATTGAACATCCATCACATGCATTAAAAATTGAAGGAGTAGAAATAAACATGAAGTTTGACTCATGTTCACATCTCACCATGATATGTAAAGAAACATTTGACAAGTACTTTAAGGATAAAATGAAAATGAATAAAATGGACATTTCACAAGTGGGTATAGAGGAGTACCTATACAAATGTTGGGGTATTTTACAGCTCGTATTGAACTTGGTGAGAGAATGGTTGCTGGAAAGGTCTGTATAGTAAACAGAGGAGATGCTTTACAGGGGTGGCCCCATCAACGGTTGTTCGGGGTCATGTTAAATCCAATTGCTGTACTAAAAGTACAAGTAAGAGAATTAAATGGAGCCATAGTTAAATTTGAACAAGAATTTAAAAATGTTTTTCAAGATGAAATAGGTTGTCTGAAAGGTTACAAACATCACATAAACAAAATGGAGTGAAACCTGTGATTACCAAGGTAAGAATGATACCTTTCAATGAGCAAGTGGGTGTGCAACAAGAGATTGACTGTTTGATGCATTAAACATTTTTGAACCAGTAGAAGCAACTGAATGGTTGGCCTCAATAGTTGTAGCCAAGAAAGGCAATGGTGAAATTCGGTTGGGCATAGACCTGCAGGCACTTGATAGGGAAACTGTGGTTGATAGATTCCCTCTTCGCAATATTGAAGAAATTATTTCGACATAAGCTGGGGCTAAGTTTGTCACAGCGTTGGATTTAGCGCCCGCAAATCATCAAATTGAACTTGAGAGATCTTCACAAGATTGACTGAATTTATTACAGTGATGGGTACTCTCAAATATTTGAGGATGCCATTTGGTTTGGCTTCTGCAGCCTCAGTATTTCAACTTTGGGGCCTGATTACGATCTCGGCAGATGGGATACTCCATCACAAACATGACAGATATCCCGCCTGCCATATTACAAGTTCCATTATATCCTATGGAACTTGTAAAATGACAGGTGGGATATCCGTGACGGAGTATACCATCAGCCAAGGTTGTAAACAGGTCCATAATGTCAGATTTACTTAAAGGAATAGTAGGAGTAAAATTCTATCAGAATGATTTGTTTATTTTTGGAAATATGAAGGAGGAGCACCAATTAAGGGTGCGTACAGTTCTAGAGAAGTTACAAAAAGCAGCTTTGAAACTGAGAAAAGATAAGTGTAAAATGTATGTGCAAGATGGCAGTTATCTGGGACATCATATTACAGGGCAAGGTGTATTTCCTAAAGAGGAATTGGTTGGTGTCATTGTAAAATCACAGGACCCTTGTAATGAAGAGGAACTAAGATCATTTCTAGGGATGGTAGAATACTACTGTAAAGTCATTCAGAATTATGCAGATAAAACAGTTCATCTAAGTAAACTATTTGGTAAAAACATCAACTTTGAATAGGATTATGATTGTTGTAAGGACTTCATATCGGTAAAGGAGGTTTTAAAAATGCTCCCAGTTTGCAAGCTTTTGTACCTGGCTTGGTGAAGCAACATATATTATAACAGATGCCAGTGCACAAGGAATCGGAGCTGTATTAATGGCGATAAGAAATGGGGGTGAACATGTAACTACTTGTGCATGTAGATGTCTAAGAGGATCAGAGTTAAATTACTCAGTAATCGAGAAAGAAGCTCACGCCATTTATTGGGCTTTGAGAAGATACAGAAAGTTGATTTGGGGCATGAAGGTTAAATTACTTTCAGATCATAAACCTCTGAAAGAGGTTTTCTACAAAAAGAGATTAGATGCAATCTCTTTAAAGATGAGGACATAGGTTATTTTATTGCAAGAGTATGATTTTACTGTTGACTATATACCTGGAGTGATTAATTGGTCGGCAGATTGTCTATCTCGTTCGGTCAGTATGGAGTTATTGAAGAACAGGTAAAAACATTATTGGATGAAGAGGTGAATGTTCGTGAAGTTACAATGGGTGCAATAGAAGATGTGGAATGGAAGAGTGAGATAGACAAAGATCAGGAATTTTCCAAAGTTATTGAAGTGATAGAAAAAGGTAAAGGTAAACAATTGGAGAAACCTTGGTCAGTGGGTCCAGATGAACTATTGGTTATGAATGGTATTCTCACTTGTGGAACCAAACTTGGACCACCATTTGGAGTGCGTGGAAAGTTACTCAATTTGGCCCATGAAGGGCATATGGGTATTGTAAAAACAAAAGAAAGACTGCGGTTACAATTTTGGTGGCCCAGAATGGACAATGAAGTAGAAAGATTAATATGCAGTTTTGAGTGAATGATAACATTTTCAAAACCAAACAAATGCCCATGTTAGGTAGACAGCTTCCAAACTATCCCTGGGATGAACTGCCATCAACATAGCAGGTCTATTAACTGTGGTCTATGTGCTTACTCAAATGTGGTGGAAACCACAAATACCACAGTAGTAAACTTAAGCCGAAAAGAGGCTGGACCTTATCTGAACAGGCAGCAAAGGTGTGTAGTGATTTTTGTTTACATTTTCAGAAGAAGCCCTTAATTAGTTACTTCACAAAACAACAAAATATAATTTTGTTCTGTGACTCTGGTGGGGCTAACAACTAAGAGGTGTCAGTAGGAGTGCAACCCATAAAGTACACCCAGAGAGTACATTGTATAGGTACCTGATTTTGTATCCCTTCCTGACTTGCCCACCTCCATAACTAGCACACTTTTTTTGCAACATGTTATTGAACTGCATGGTGTTCCACACAGTCAGAGTACTGATAGAGAGTCTCAATTTATTTAAAACTTCTGGTCTCATCTGTGACTGGAATCAAAGTTTGGGGATCCATCTAGGACTGCAAATATTGTGAGCACATTCACTGTAATGCTGTAAAGGAAAAAAGCATCAAGCAAAACCACTTCCCTAATACAACAGCAGATATATTAGATTGTTATGCTCAGAACAGGAATAAACATGGGAATGGCATGAAAGGGGATGAAGAACAGAATGATGGTCCAGGACCTCTGAGCGTTGTGATGCAAGGGAACTGCAAGCAATACTTGCCTTAAAGAGTGCTCTTTACAAGTACTTCCTTACACAGAAGTGCCCCTCTACCATCTTGTAATGGGAGTGTCTGACAGAACTTAATAAAAACAATGAGGAGATGCAATAAGAGACTCACCCAGCATGTGTTAGTAGAAGTTAAAAAATCTAGACTCCTCACGTGGCCCTCAACCAGTAAAGGCTGGACAGGGTTGTTAGCCTTCTCCATGCCCCTCTACTTTAATGGGGAGACAGCATGATGTACACATCCCTTAGGGCACTAAGGATGTGACCGTTTTTAAAGCTATGTGAGCAGCCACGGCCCATCCACTGGGGCAGAGGGGCCACCCCCCCCCCCACCTTTTGCCCCTCAAGAAGAGTGTCTGTCAGGCTGATGAAAGGTCAGCCTGACAGACACTCTTCATCTTCAGGTCAGGCAGCTAGGAGCGAGACATGCACGACTTGCGCAGGCTCCCGGCTGCTTGAACTGAACTTTGCTGGGCTGAAGAGGTCTCATCTCTTCTGGGTGTGACCTCCTCAGCTCAGCAAAGCTGCCTCGTTGCCCTCCCCCTCTGTGATGAGGCAAAGCATCACCCATTGACTTCGAGCTGGGCGCTTCAGGTTTAAGCCCTGAAGCGCCCAGGCCGAGTGTCAATCAGTGACACCTTGTCACAGAGTGGGGTGGGGTCAGAAGTCTCATTGACCCCATCCCACTCTGTGACAAAGTTGGGACTGCTGCCTTCCCTCATTGGCTGACCTAAGGTTAGCTAGTGAGGGAAGGCAGCAGTCCCAACCATCCTGGGACCTCTGAGGCAAAGCTGGAGGTAATTGTGTGTGTTTTTTTAAATTAATGTTCCATGCGTGCGTGTATTTTTGTAGTATTTGATAATGAGTGCTGTGAATGGATATCTGTGTGTGTGCGCGCATGTGTGTGCGTGCGTGCGTGTGTGAATGAATGAGTGTGAGTGTGCATGTGTGTCCTGCCCCCCTCCTAAATTTACTGGCCGCCACTGTATGTGAGAGAGGGACCTAGCCTCTGAAAGGTTATACCATCTGCAGAGAACATCGGAGCTTTACAACATAGACCTACGGATTTTCATTAGCTTCAGGTAGTTACGAAAAGGAGCTGTGAGGAACATGTAACAAAGTAATGCGATTGAAAATTGAAATAACAAATCCCTAGAACCCAGTTCTTCAAAATAAGGAAACTGAAATTCTTACATCCAAGCACTGATGGCATGTTGAGTGCTGACAGTTTTTAATCAATTATTAATAAAGAACATGTGATCAGGGACTTCCTGGCTCAAAATGCATTTCAAACATTTACTCTAAATGAAATCCCTCCATGGTTCATGCAGCACCTGACTCAGACCAAACCGCTGCTTGAAGCTAAGGAAAACAAATGTTGCTTTAATTGCATTTTAGTTTTCTTCTGTGCTAATTTCAATATGTGTTTTTCTGCCCATGTCCGTTTCTTTGAAACACGACGGGGAGGGCAAGTGTTTCAAATCCTCAGAGAACTGTTCATTCCGAAAATTACAGCTTTGCTGAGCTGAGTGTTCAGTGTGTTTTTCACCATAAGCATCCACTCATTTCCAAATATACAATGGTTTAAGAAGGATGCGGGGAGTTATAAATGATAGAACTGGCTTTCCTTGCATTTATTTTTATGTCTATAATTTTGTTTCTGAAAGTCGGCATAAATAGGGAATGCCAAGGGACAGTAAATCTTTCTTAGTCATTCACACTGTAGACAAATAACATTTACGTTTTCAAATCTTTGAATAGTCATATTTTGGAAGAGGCAATTGATGGGAAGTCGTAATTTTATGAAAGAGACAGAAGCCTCAAAATACATCAACAGCAGCAACAGAGAAAACTGGTCGTGTGTAGCACTTCAAGTCCTTTGAGGACTTTCTACATTTTGTGATGTCACAAAGAAGGTGGTCTGTCCTCCATTTTATCTTCTTCTGGAAGTTCAAACTCGAACCGTAAATCAATGAATCAGCCTTATTAACCCTCCCCCACCATAGGAAACGGTTCCAGCTGCAGCTCAGGGCAGCGGGAGGACCACTGTCACTTTAGTAAACCACCACCTGTTGCCAACACACCCATCTACACCTTTATTCCCTCTGCAGCTGTCCACTGCCCATTGCCACCACCCACGCTTCTATCTGTCCATCAAACACCAGCCACTCTCCTCCAACTCCTGGCACCACACCTCAAGTGACACTTCCTGCCCATGCGGACCACACTATCAATTTTTCTCTCTCTGTACTTCTTAGCTGTGTGGGGAGATGACACATTGACTGAATTTCAGATGCCTTGAGGCAAGTTGTCCCACCCAGAGGACATCTTTCCACAGGAAACGTGCCGCCCAAGAAGGACCAGATACATTTGACTATGCAGAGTGCAAAATTAAGCTACGTTTCCTGATTACGCTCAACATTGTTGGCGTAGTCAAACTTTTCATCCATCCCTCCTCTCATCTAAAAGTGAAACATGCTCGAAATCAAAGAAAAATGACACTTGAAATCGGAAGGTTTTGCTTTTGTTTGTAAAAGTATGATTTTCCCTCAAATGCTTCTCAAAAACCTTAATTTTACTAAAATTATACATACTTATAGGCGTTTTCAACCAGCCCATTTGCTAATGTGTCATTCACATTTTCATTCTGCCCAACACAGCATATGCCAATGGGGCGGTCCAATTCAGTCATTGGCTAACTTCACTGTGTGTGACGGTATCCTTCCCTTTCTCAAGAGCACACCGATGCTCCAAGTAGCTCCCTATAGTGCCAGGGACTACTATGTCAATGTGTGTTTTTTCAGAAAAAAATAATATATTTAGCATGTGTTTTTTATTTAGATTGAGGAGGTACGCCAGCTTCCCCAGCAGTAAAGTTGTACAAAAACCATGACGAAACAAGCATTGACAAAGCCAAAAGTCTGGTGGCAAATCCTACTGGTTTGCAGAGTTTGTTTATGGTTTACCCAAGGCGCATTCAATGCCTTAAGTAAAGAGATGAAAGATGTATTTTGCCACCTCCACCATCTGACCAGTCAGCACCCTTGTACTGTTCTCACTGGGTACACACTGCTCTAGAAAGGAACTTCAGTCGTGATTTGCAGCACACCTGCTAGTCTAGCACTGGGTGCATACAGCTCTAATAATGCACCTCAGTCCTGTGCAGCAGCGCTCCCCGATCTGCAGGTAGTCTGCTCCAAATGCACATATACCACTGTACCTTTATCGTGACTTGCTGCACATATGCTTTTCCCACACTGGGAACAAACAACCATAGCAATACACATAAATCCTGATCCAGGATACTCCCTCCCTATTATGTCAACACCTGGAACCATGCGCAGCTATGCCACTGTAAATCAATAGTGACCAGCCCACAACAATTTTTTAAAAACATTTAGGCCCTCAGTATGACATTGGTAGTAAATCCTGCTTACCGCCACCTGACGGCCGCCAACATAGTGCTGCGGTGGTGGATATCCGTTCTCCATATTATGACATACACACACCAATCTGACAGAATACAGCCACATACACAAATCCACCAGACCAAAGGTCAGTGGCGGTCCCAAAACCCATACCGTTACGCCAACAAAACACCGTCTATCACATTATGACCCATGGATCACCACGGTGGATATTCAACGGCGGTAAACCATTGGCGGTACATACTGCCGCGCCCAGCATGGACACCACATTGGCCAATATCAAATACACACACCTGATACCCATACAAACACCACACCCACACACTCACACCACTATAAAACACACACCCACATTACCCACAACCCCTTACGAACACCAATTGCCACCAGGAGACTGAGAAGAAGAGCACAGAAAACTAGACACACACACCACTACACCCATACACCCCTCACGCACTCCACATCACCCCCCCACCACATTACCCAACACACCCTCACCAACACACATCACACAACATCCATGGCACCACAAAGGCACCCCCATTTCACTGAGGAGGAGTTAAAGGCCATGGTGGAGGAAATTGTCAGTGTAGAGCCACAGCTCTTTGGAGCACAGGTACAGCAAATATCTGTAGCAAGGAAGATGGAGCTATGGCGGAGAATCGTGGACAGGGTCAACGCCGTGGGACAGCACTCAAGAACAAGGGACGACATCAGGAAGAGGTGGAACGATCTACGGGGGAAGGTACGTTCCATTGCAGCAAGGCACCAGCTCGCCATATAGATGACTGGCGGTGGACCCCCACCTCCTCCCCCACAGCTCACAGCATAGGAGGAGCAAGTACTGGCATTGCTGCATCCTGAGGGACTCGCTGGAGTAGCCGGAGGACTGGACACTGGTAAGTCAACATTTACTAATCACCCCCCAAACCTGCATGCCATCTCACACCCACACCCTCACTCCCATCACTCCACTCCAACCCATACACTGCACCTACACATTTCACTAACCCCAATACCAAGCCCTGCATGCCATACCAATGCATGGACACCCCACCCAGCCCTGCCTGTACACCCATCACTAAAGCATGCACAGCATAGGGAAACGAACAATCCCACAATACATCCCCATACACAAACAAAAGCTGGCAGGGCAACACCAACGATAGAGGGGAAGCCAGGGATGTACAATGTGTCACACACATGAAGCATAATACATCACTTACATTTCCACAGGTAGCCCAGCCAATGTCAGTGGAGACGAGGTTCCACCACTATCCAGTACCCCAACAGAAGAGGCCCCCAGTGATGACAGTATCCCTGGACTTCAGGATCTGGAGGACCAACATGGCCCATCAGGGACCATTGGACATCCGGTCACCCAAGCACAATCACAGACCACCACAGAGCCTCCCCCATCAGGAGCCAACACCACAGCACCCACCCAGCGTACCCAAACCCCTGTCCCCGGGCCACATCAATCAGCAGTGTGCCCACCTGTACAGGGCCCCAGGCCACATCTCGCCCCCAAGACATTCAGGGTTCTGGGGTCAGTGGAAGTGGGCACACCATTCAGGGGACGGGGCACAGGCCAACAGGGACACTGGGAGGACTGCTGTGCGCCAGGGGGAGGACAGTACCAGGGAACCGACTCTCCAGGAGGCACTATTTGAGATCCTGGGAGCCTACCAACATTACCAGGACACGATGGGCCAGATCCTTGACAATGTGCAGGAGAACAGGCGGCTGCAGGTGGGTTAGAATCAGGGGATTAGGGAGGACTTGCGGGCCAATAACAACACCCTGATCTCCATAGCAGGGGTGTTGGCAGACATGGGCAACATCATGAGGAAGTCAACAGCACACCAGCGGGCCCCTACCACTAGCCAGTCAACTGAACAGCCCTCCACTTCTGCTGCCACTAGTGGGCAGGAGCCCCGGCCACAGGACCCACAGGCCATCAGCACCCCTCCCCCTGCAGAAGTGAACCACCCCGCAATGTTCCCTGTGACCCAGACAGAAGCCAAAGACACTTGCCAAGACCACCGCCAGGAAATTAGACTCTCCTGATTGTCCCCTGTGTGCCCCACTCAGTCACCTTGTCCACCTTGAACTGCTGTTGCTCCCTTCCTATGTCCTCTTGGACATTGCACCTGTGCTACAAACAGACAGGAACAATACCCTGGACTTTCCTCCATCATCACCCAATTCCATTGCACTTTCACCTCAATTTCTTAGCACTACAATAAACACCCTTAGACAAAACTCGACTACTAGTATTTCATGTATTGTAAATTTGTATTGATGGAAACAGCTACATCCATTGCAAATGAACTGTACACTGTGAGAGCACAGAAATAATGTGGTGGGCTGTAGTGATCACATCAGGACATTGTTGTCATGTCACCAACATCTGTTAAATGATAGTCCATAGGTGACAGTAAGTAGAGGTAAAAAGTGGGTTATGCCATCATGCCACAGCCACACAGAATACACCAATACTGATAGAAGTGTGAAGTTGCACTGTCTCACCTGTGTGTCATTGAAAGTACTGAGGGATAACTGTTGTTCTGTTGTCCACATCTCATCCTCTGCCTCCTCATCCTTACTGTCCTCAGGGTCCACTGTTGCCACAGGGGCATCTCCAGGCTCCTTCTCCTGCACAAAAGGTACATGGCGTCTGAGGTCCAGGCTGTGCAACATGCAGCATGCCACTACTATCTGGCAGACCTTCTGGGGTGAGTAGCACAGGGATCCACCTGTCAGATGGAGGCACCTGAACCTGGCCTTCAGGAAGCCGAAGGTCCTCTTAATGATCCTTCTGGTTCGCCCATGTGCCTCGTTATAACATTCTTCAGCCCTTGTCCTGGCATTCCTCACAGGGGTCAGCAGCCACAATAGGTTGGGTAGACAGAGTCACCTGCAGGTATTGAGGGACAACATTTAGCCACACACTATCCTATTAGGTTAATAGCAGAGGCATACACTAACATACACCGGGGGGATCAAGGCTCACCTATAAGCCACACCCTGTGCCTCTGTAGTTGGCGGGGGGACAAACGAAATATGTGTCCCATCAATTGCCCCAATAAAATTGGGGATATGTCCCACTGCATAGAATCCGGCCTTCACAGTGGCCAGATCTTCCACCTGGGGGAAAGCTATGTAGCTGCACATGTGTTTTACCAGGGCAGACAACACTCTTGCCAGCACGATTGAGAACATTGGCTGTGACAATCCTGCTGCCAAGCCCACTGTCACTTGGAAAGAACCAGTTGCCAGGAAATGGAGCACTGATAGAACTTGCACAAGAGGGGGGATCCTAGTGGGATGATGGATAACTGATATCAGGTCAGACTCCAACTAGGCACACAGCTCTGTGATTGTGGCCCTGTCCAGTCCGTATGTGAGGCTAACATGCCTGTCCTCCAGTGCAGCTAAATCCACCAGGGGTCTGTACATGGGGGTATGTCTCCACCTCCTATTTATCCGCAGCGGTAGGTATCTAAGGGACACAAGAGTGAGTAGGCTGTTGTTGAACAACCAAACCACAACAGCAGTCCACATCGTGCAATTATGTATTGGGACAGTGTCAATTTCTAAGTATGTCCCTATCTATCCTGTGATGCAGCAATTATCGATAGGCCTGTTCACCCCCCCTGAAATGGCGACTGCCTGTCCTGTGTGGAGGGACAGGTGGAAGTGAGGTAATTTTGCCCATGTTGGGTGTTGTGGCGGTAAGCAGTGGTGAACCGCCGTGCAATTCCTCATTGGATAATATTGGGCCCTATGGAGTACAGTGGCCAATGGGGATGTACGCCAGTGGTGACGGTGTACACCACTGCGGACATGACCGCCATTTTCTAAATCATTCCTCACTTGTTTCCTGACCTTCAACAGGAGAAGACCTACATTGCATGTGCTGCTGTGACCTGTGTCTGGAACCCACCATGGCCCGTGTGTCCGGGGAAAGGGCCCCAGCCTTATCTTAGGAGGAGTTGGAGCGACTGGTGGATGGGGTACTGCTCCAGAACGGACTGCTGTATGGGCTTCCAGACCAACAGGTGAGTACACTGTGGGCACGAAGCATGTGGCATGGATGCATGGAGATGTGTGTGACGGCATTGTGTAACGTGGGGATTATCTATTGGCGGTGTACATGTTGTGTGCTGGGCAAAGTGTGTGCCAATGGTGATGGAAACGGGTATTGTGGGCCATGTGTGACAGACTGGACTGTTAGTTTAATGGTGTTCTCCTGTATTTATTGCCTCTGCAGGTCAGCACCCATCAAAAGAAGGGAATATAGTGTGCCATCACCAAGGAGGTGGGGACCCTGGCGGTCTATGGCAGGCGGAGCACCCACTGTCGGAAATGGTGGGAGGACCTGAGATGCTGGGCATGGAAGACCGCGGATGGCCTCCCAACGAGGAAGGGGTGCCCGTAGGACCCTGACCCCCCCTGAGGGCCCGCATACTGGCGGTGGCGTACCCTGAGCTCAATGGGTGCTTGAGGGAATCACAGCAGCCACAAGTGGGTGAGTACAATGGGTATCATTGCATATTTTGGCTGCTGGGGTTGTATCTGGGTGGTGGGTGTGTGTCAGTGGGTGCCCCTAAGGCCAGGCCAGACATTGCAGCATGGGTCCTCTGAAGGGTAATGGTTGCATGGCAAATACAGGTAACCTGGCTTATTAGTAGTCACTTTCAGGCAGGGCATCGTGGGTCCCAGGTGTGCTGCAGTTGGCGGTGTGTGATCCTCATTATGCCTTGGTGACTAGCCATATCACTGGTAGTGCAATGCATATTGCTTAGGCCTGTTCCCTGTGTGTGAGGGTGCTGTGTACGCCGACAGTGGTGTTGGTGCAATAATTGACCCAGTGTTTCCTTTTCCTCTCTCCAACCCCTTTTTTGTTCTGTCATCCTGTCTCTGTGTGTTATTAGCATAATCTGGCAGAGGAGGAGGGGCACCGGCGACAGAGGGAGCTGCATCCCACATGACCCTGGAGGCAGAGTCCACGGACGCCGAGGGAACCAGTGGGATGGAGGGCAAGAGGAGAACCGCGGCGGAGACAGGAGGAAACAGCACCGACTCAGATACCTCCTCCAATAGGAGCTCCCTGGTGGTGGCGGACATCTCTGTGACCACCCCAGCTGCAGGTACAGCCACCACCCCCGTACCAGCACCGCCCTCCCGGTAGCCACTCAGCGAGTTGCCTGTGCCCGCTCACCCAGGAGGGTGGGCATCTCCTTCTCCCCAGGCACCTCAGGCCCTGCCCAAGTGAGAACTGCTGCCCTGAGTGACGAGGCTATTGACCTCCTGAGATCCATTTCTGTAGGGCAGTCAACCATTGTGAATGACATCTAGGGGCTGGCATCCCAGATGCAGCAATGCAATGCATTCCTGGAGGGCATTCATGGTGGACTGGCAGCCCAACAGAGATCGATTCAGGCTCTGGGCTCCTCTCAGATGGCAGCCATTGTCCCTGTTACTACCGTTCCCCCTCCAACTACCACTCCCCAGTACCACTCCCGTCAACCCTAACCCATCCCAGGCACACATACAGACGAACATGCAGACAAGGAAACACACAAGAGTGGCACAGGCAAACACAAGCACCACACTTCATCCCACAGGCACTCACAAACACCATATAGTTGCAGACACAACAACATCCACTGCCTCCACTGTCTCACCCTCCTCCTCCACCTCTCTCCCATTAATGTCCACACTCACACCTGCATGCACTACATCTACATCCTCTAACAGCATCACCACACCAAGCAGAACACACACGTCACTGGCAGACACCTCCACAACAACCATGCATGGGTCCCCTGTGTCCTCTCCCACCGTGCACTCCTCACCCTCCTAAGGGACACAAACGCAAGCATTCACACACCCAACAGCCGCCCACCTCACATCAACATACAGCCCATGCACCTGCCCCCAAGTCCAGCAGACACACACCTCCAACAACCACTCTCTCATCCTCCACTCCCATTACTCCTCCACCCCACCGTCCCTAAAAAGCTTTTTCTTTCCCAATTTGACCTCTTCCCTACCCCCCCGTCCTGCACGTATGGGCAGGGTACCAAGGACACAGCCCAGCACCTCAGCCAAACAGTCCACGGGGACAGTGGTAACACCACCTGCCCGTGGTGGTAAGGATACCAGACCTCCAACACAGAAGGGGAAGGAGCCAGCACCACCATGGAAGAAGGGGAAGGGACATGCACCACCTGGGAAGAGTGTGAAGAGTCGTGCACCACCAAGGAAGAGTGTGAAGAGTCCTGCACCACCAAGGAAGAGTGTGAAGAGTCCTGCACCACCAGGGAAGAGTGTAAAGGGGCCTGCACCAGCTGTGAAGAAGGGGAAGGAGCCTGCACCATCAGGCAGAGAGGGGAAGAGCCCATCCACCCCTGTCAGGAAGGGTAAGGGCCCCCTCCAGAACCAGTGGGCAAGTCATCAACTTCACAGACTGTGGCCTTGCACTCCCCAGGACAAAGCAATGGGCATGTTGCCCCCTCCAGAACCAGTGGGCAAGTCACCCACTTCAGAGACTGTGGCCTTGCACTCCCCAGGACAAAGCAATGGCCATGTTGCCCCATCCAAAACCAGTGGGGAAGTTCCAGTATTCGACTGAGGTGCCCCCCATTCCCCTGATGTGCCTTACCACTTGCAAAATGATCCCCCTGCATTGTTCTCTCCAGCTGTGTCAGGATACAGGTTGGGCCTTGGACTGTGCCCTGTGGCCTTGTGTGCCCTTATGACTTTGGACTGGGCATTGGTCCTTTATGGACATTTGTGTATATGTGGTTTATGTGGTGGGTTTTGCTATGCTAATAAATAGTCGTTACTCCAGCATTGTGGTCTGTGTTTTATTATGCCGTGTGACGTGTGCCATTGGTTTACGTGTGCAGCTGGTTGTGTGTATGGTGTGTGTGTGTGTTGCGTGTGTGTTGTGTGTGTCACTCTTGTTTTCCTCCCATCCTCCCTTGTGTGCTAGGTGGCTGTACTCACCATCGCCGTCTTCGCCGGCATTGGTGTTCCAGGTGGAGCATGACATAGAAGATTATCGGGAAAACTTGCAGTTTGTGTTCCATGGCGGTGTGGTTCTTCCCTGTGTCTCCAATGGTGAGTCCTTTCACTTCTGAGCTCTGTTTCCGCCAGGCAGTTTCGTGTGTCTTAATATGGTGGGGGGTACTTTGTCTCCCGTCTGGCTGTTGTTGGCTGCCGCTGTGGTGACTGTTGTTTTTGCAATGGCGGTTGGTGTGGTAAATTGGCTGTCTATGGGAGTTATTACCTCCATGGTCATAATTTGGCAGTACTTACCGCCAGCCTGTTGGCGGTATTACCGCCACTTTATCACTCACCGCTAGGGTCATAATGAGGGCCTTAGTGGTTCTAAACAAAGAAAAGAAGGCACACAGCACATACAAACTTCTGTGCATAGTGTGACTGAAAATTAGATACACTCGCGGATCACAACAGAAATGTCTGGTATGCGTAGGTGTATTAACATAATAATAATATTGTAGATAACCTTTATGTTTAAGCAAGATCGAGGTTGTCACCCCTACATGGTCAATCAATGTATGTGACTAAAGCCCTCATTATAAATATAGCGGTTCAGACGCCATGCCGGCGACGGTGGAAAAGACCACCACCTGCATGGTGGTCTGAACCGCCATATAATCAACATAGGGAGAGCCGCCTATGGCGGCCCTCCTCCACCGCCAGGCTGCCTCCGACAGGCAGCCTGACAGTGTGAAGGAATCATCATCCGACAGGGCAGCACTGCTGCCCCTCGGATAATGATCCCTACAGCCATCAGCCTTTCCCTGGTGGGTTGCCCCACCAGGGAAAGGCTGGCAGAAGGTGTGCTCCGGGGTCCCCTGGGGGCCCCTGCACTACCCATGCAACTGGCATGGGCAGTGCACGGGCCCCTGTGCAGTGCTCCATCGCGCAGGTCACTACAAGATTTACGGGCAGTTATCTGCGTGACGGGTGCAGCTGCACCCGCCGCACAGAGCCATGGAGCCGCCGGCAATGTTCCGGCCAGGCATTCTGCTGAGCCGGCAGGCGGAAACAATATTTCTGCCCGCCGGCCCAGCAGAATGTTCTTTATGCGGCAAGCGGGGTCCCAGGTGGGCTGGCGGTCAGTGAAATGACCGCCAGCCTGAACACGGCAGTAAACACCGCCGTGTTCATAATGAGGGCCTAAGAGATAAACCAGAGAAGTGCAGAGGAGATGCTGGCATACAGCCATTCGATTAATGAGTACTACAAAAACTGATTAGGACTAGATATAAAATGTAAAAGGCTAACAGTTTCCCAAATCTCTCGAGGGATATGCTGAGGGGGTGGTGGCAAAGTGTGGGCTGGCTCCCCTACCATCATAGATCATGTTATGGAATTAGTGCCTAGCCGGCCCATCCATAACAGTGTTATTCTAGGCTTTTAAGGCTTAAATAAAGGTCACACACACACACATGTTAACGCGACTTGAATTTCAAGCTACACGGATCAAGACAGGGTCTGATACAAGCCTACACAGTGCCCAAAGCAGTAAAATTGTAACCATATAATTTGCAAAGAATCCGCTTGCAGCACACATTTGATAATTAGGACAATTTTGTTTCAATCAAGCAATTCATGTCAATGATGAGTAGGGTTTAGGTCTACTTTAGAGGAGACAGAGACATTGTTGAATATAGAGTAAGTTTCCGCTCATTATTTGCCATGTCAGTAGCTATGTCTTGGGACCAGTGCTGCCTGTTCACCTCCCCGACAGGAGGAATCAGCCCCACAATCTTTCTACACAGCAGCATCTCCTACATCTGTTGAGGAAGATCATGAATTCTATCAAGAGTGTCTGAGGTGGGCCGTCAGGTGATTTGGGTAGTGAGAGGAAGTTAAGGGCAATTCAAATGCTGTTATGCAGTCATAAGCAAGGTGACTTCATTAAAGCAAAGTTGGAAGTTGAAATATATCACAAATGGAAAGCCTACCATTAGTCAAGATTGCATGGGAGGTATTTGGCGATTTAAGTACACTTCATATTAATGATGCATTCCTTAAAGGAAGTTGCTAATATCCAGGGGCTGCCACTGTATATGTGGGCCATATCACTCTTGACTGCACCACAACTATATAGGGTAACACTCACTTCTGTTTTGATATGTAACACTTAGGCGGCCTAGATAGAGTGGTAGCGTGGTTATCGAGCAAGGTTACAAATTATGGGCCTCATTATAACCCTGGCGGTAACCAGACCGCCAGGGTCACGGTCGGACCGCCACCAAAGTGACAGTCCGACCACAACATTACGACCGTGGTGAAAGTGCCACGGTCGGACAGCCGGCACCACCAGGTTTCCCCCAGTCAAAAGCCTGGCGGTCTCTGCCAGGGCAGAGCTGCTTGCAGCGCTACCCTGGGGATTACAAGTTCCCTTTCCGCGAGTATTTGAAGGCGGTAGCCCTGCCATGCAAAGGCTGGCAGAAAGAGGGTGCCAGGAGTCCCGTGGAGGCCCCTGCACTGCCCATGCACTTGGCATGGGCAGTGCAAGGGGCCCCATGGACAGCCCCGTAGCGCTTTCCACTGCGCGAATTACAGGCAGTGGAAAGCGTGATAGGTGCTGCTGCACCTACTGCACTGCCACATTGGTGCCGGCTCGATTACGAGCCGGCGTCAATGTTAAGGCCCTGTTCACTGCAGTGCCCTGTTCACCGCAGGGCCGGCGGGTGGAAATGCTGTTTCCACCCGCAGGCCCTACAGTGAACTCTGGCGGCACAGGCGGCCTGATGGCAGTACAAGTTCATCATGAAGGCCATTATAAATTTCAAGATTAAGAGGGGGGCTTCTAGAAATGTACAAAAGTTTAGATTTTCTTGTCATGTAGTGCAATAATTTCACACTATTTGAGGATACTTGGATTTAATGACAGACAACACCAGAGACTAACCACTAACAGAGTACTTGGACCAAGGGTGTTGATGAGCCTCAACATTTAATTGATAATGAGAACGGCCAGAAGAGTGAATGAGATATTAACACAACCTAGGCAGTGATAATAAACATATTTGATTTACTGCCTGAACAACCAGCAAATTAACGACCTGACTTAGAGTGTGGTTACTTCGTCAGGGAGATGGAGTATTTACTGCACTCCAAATTTAGAGATCTCTGCCGCCCCAGCAATGCATTAAATATGGGCCTGCTGTCAATGATTTTAAAGTGTGCCTTATGGCTCTGTCAACAGGACGGAAGCGTACAGCACACTTTCAATTTCTTTCGTTTATTTTCAAAAAGAAAATTCCAAAGTGGAATTTTCTTTTTGAAACTACAAAACTAATGACCCCCTTTTTTCCGTTTGTCTGCTCACCATATTTAGTGTGGGCAAAGAAATAAAAAGTATTACTTTTGCTTTGCTACCATCCAACATGTTATAATAAGTCAAGGGAAAAACATTTCAATTAGCCCCACGCCATGGTAAAACTGTCTCATTTATATTTTCAAAAAGAAAATAGTGCTTTGGGATTTTCTCGTTTAAAAAAATAAATAAATAAATACATTTGAAAGTATGGTGTTTGGCTCGTCATGTTGACAGATCCGCCTGGCACACTTTCCATGCATTGAAATCTCACCGACATGGCAGTTCAATGTAAGTGATGTCCGCTACGGCAGTGAGCATCTCTAAATTTGGAGTGTGGTTACTCCATCAGGGTAATGGAGTAAAATACTCTGTTGCCCAGATAGAGTAATCACACTCTAAATCAGGCCTCACATCTTGGCACAGTACACAGATTTAATTGATGGTTAGCAAAATATAAGAGACATCATCTGGGTAAAGAGATATTATATTAGTTGTCTTGTGCAACTCAACACCTTTCTGGCTCTGACCGTGATGTATCAAGCTTGCTGTGCTCAGTGCCTTTTACACAGACAGAGATCAGTACTTGGTGAGGAATGTATGATGGAACAATGAATGCTCAAACCACGCATGCCTGAACAACGCGATCGGAACAACGACCGCGTTGTTACCACGCATGCCTTTACAGTGATTTTTCATTGTAAAAGCATGCCTAGTAAAGGCATGTGTGGGAACCGCATGCGTGGTTCTAGCATGCGACCCCCCACCTGCCCTAAGGCCCAGAAGTACCACACCCCTAATACTAAAACTACCCGAGCCCCTACCCCTAAAACAAAACTACCCCGATACCTTCCACCCACCCTGAGTCCTAAACCCTTCCCTGACCTCACAAACCAACCCTGAAAACAACTGACCCCCCCACCCGCCCCTTAAAACAAAACTACCCCGATCATCCCACCCCACTCCCAAAAATCAAACCACCCAACCCCCACCCCAAAAACCAATCTACCCCGACCCTCCACCCCCAAAATCCAAACTCCCCTGACCCCCGCACCCAAAAACACGAACTACCCCGACCCTCCTACCCCCACCCCCAAAAACTAAACTACCCCGACCCCAAGCCCCAAAATCTAAACTACCCCACCCTCAAAAACCAAACCACCCTGACCGCTTACCCCCAAAAACCAGTCTACCCCAATCCCCTGACCCCCAAAAACCCAACTCCCCCAACCCCAAATAACAAAACCTTCCTGATCCCCCACCCCCAAAAAACAAACTGCCCCTATCCCCCACCGCCACCCCAAAACAAAACTACCCCCACCTACCCCTAAAAACAGAACTTCCCCGATCCCCCACCCCCAAAAACCAAACTACCCAGACCCCCACCCCCAAAAACCAAACTACCCTGACCCCCACGCCCCAAAACACTAACTACCCGAGCCTCCCACCCCCAAAAACCAAACTACCCTGCCACCACCCCAGAAAACAAATTACCGTCATCCCCCACCCCACCCCCAAAACACTAACTACCCCATCCCCCACACCCAAAAACAAAAGTACCCCCACCCCATCCTCAAAACAAAACTGCCCCTATCCCCCACCCCAATAAACAAACTACCTTGATCCCCCACCCCCACCCCAAAAACAAAAGAACCCCAACCCCCCACCCCAAAACAAAAGTACCCTGATCCCCCACCCCGCCCCTAAAAACAGAACTGCCCCGATCCCCCACCACTAAAAACCAGAACTACCCCGATCCCCCCACCCTGCCCCTAAAAAACAAACTACCCTGACCTCCCTCACCCCAAGCCCTAAATCCACCCCATCCCTAAAAACTACCCCCAAACCTGTCCCAGTCCCACTTACCTGACCGCGTCCTCTTCCAATGCACTCTCCCTTTTTCTCTGCCTTAACCACGCATGTGCGTTGATCATCACATGCGTGGATAAGGCAGAGAAAAAGGGAGTTGTTAACACAAGCGCGGTTCCGCTTACATTAACAACGTAAGTAGATGTTCCAGAGTTGTTGTTCCGGATGTTCCCCCTTGTTGAGTACCAGGTTTATGGTTGACTCCCTGGAGCAACCCTACCGCTTGGGAAAATTGCCAGCCAGAAATATAACTGAACTGCTGTAAGGGCAAACGATGTTGTGGAGCCTTTATGCCAAGTTATTGGCTGTTACTTGGTGGGGGATCGCAGGGGATGGCCTGGTTGCCTGACTATTTCTGCTTACTTCTGCCACACCTTGCAAACCTGGGCATAGTGATGGTACATGTTATGTTGGTGAACCAATGCTGTGGTGCCTTCTGTGTGAGACACACCCAATTTGACCTGTCATTCGGGTCCTCTGGTCTGGTGCTGTAGCTCTTGGTTGCCTCTGCGATGCTCTGGCTGTTTCCATCAGGAGTAGACAGCCACCTCCTTGGGTGTTTCTGTGATCTGCATATCACCCAGCCTGCAAGACTGAGCAGCTGTCTGCCCTTGCGAGCACTTAGGGAAGGGCCTCAACTTGACACAAATGGGCTCGTTGTCCCAAACTTTTTTCAGCAATTTAAGAAGAGACATTTAGATTTTCGGTTTGGTGAACCTAAGTCATGGTGACCCAACTTTCCGGCTTGTTAGTAGATTATTATTTGTTTTATTATTAAAGGGATGCTCAGAGTACAGTGCATGATTCAGATAATACAAGATATATTCATCATAGCCAAATAACCTGGTATCCATAACATTTACAACAGTGTGAGTTTTCAGAGGCACATGGAACTCTCTAAAATGTGGATTCATCACTGAGGCAACCCACCACCCCTTTGTCTCGCTGCCGAAGAGGCCCCCCACCTCCCTCCCGCAGTTAGCTTTCTGAGTCTCTGTATGTCGACCACCATGACCACATTTTCTCGTATTTCTTTGGGCAGCCACAACTCTGATAGACCGCTTTCTCCGCCCGCTGGCACCAGTCCAGATCTCTCTCCCAGTCAGGGATTCCTGGTGACCCATTCGCCCCCCACAGCCTTGCAATATTCCGCTTGGCTGCCCCCGCCACCATCCTCAGCCAAATTTTCAGGTGTTTGGGCCATGTTTCTTCCCCCGTTATGTTTAGAAGGAGCCATCTGGGCTCCAGTGGTATCTGAAGACCCGTAATCTTGGACATAATTTGTGTTATCTCCTTAAAGTAATTCTGCTCCAATGAACATTCCCATAGGATCTGAAAAAAGGATCCCACCATGTCACAACCCCTGGCGCAATGCTCAGATGTACATCTCCCCAGTCGGTGTAGCAGTGACCTGGAGTATAATGCCCTGTGTAGGATTCTAAGTTGTATTAATCTAAACCGGGCCCTTATGCAATCTCCCTGGGACTCTGAATCGCCTCTGTCCAGTCATTGCCCTCAATCAACCCTATGTTGCCCTCCCATGCTACCTGGACATTCTGCAGGAGGTCAGGAGAATTACTAAATAGCTTCTTATATATCAGGGAGATGGCCTTGGTCATCACGGAGTCAGACAGCAGTCTATCCTCTAGCGGCGCCGACTCCAGGAGCTGCTCCCCCTCAGGGATATGGCATTTCAGTGCATGTCTCAGTTGCAAGTATCGGGACCTCTCCGAGTTGCCCATGCCATATTCTTTTGCCAGATCTTCAAAAGGCATGCCAGTCTATCCGCCCAACCAAGAAATCTCCTAGCCTCCTTCCACGCTCTTACCACTGTTTGGGGGTGCAGCGGAATTCGACCCTCACACACAGCTCCAGACAGAAGTGACAGATATCCCTGAACTCCCATTGCCTCCCTGTCTACCCGATATGTCGGATCATCCCAGGCCGCAAAAACCCATCATTTATTTTGCCTAGTTGTGCTGCCCAATAATATAGACGCATGTCAGGTACCGCCAGCCCCCCTTCGAGTACTCCACGTTGCAGCTTGGACAGAGCGATACGGGAGCTACCCCCGTTCCACAAGAGGCAGCTTACTTAGCCGTTGATTTCCCTAAACAGTTCTTGCGGCACCCTATAAGGAGTGTTCAGTACGACATATAACAGATGTGGGAGGGCCATCGTCTTGAATAGGACTGCTTTCTCCATTAAGGATATCGGGAGTTCCCGTCAGTGTGCCACTTCCCTTCGGAGGCGCTCCAGTTGACGATGTAGATTTTGTCCAAGGAAAGTGTCAACCCATCATGTGATGTATGTGCCCAAATATTTGAATCCTCCGCACACGCCACCAGTGCCCTGCAACGCTCAGGGAGCACTGGAGATTTACCCGCAAGGGGGAAGACAAGAGACTTGTCCCGGTTGATTTCATACCCTCAGTACGTAACGCAAATCTGAACATTGTGAAGTAACCTATTTACAGTGGTGCGTGGTCTGGTGGCATATAGAAAAATGTCATCTGAGTAGAGAGAAATACGCTCCTCCCATCCCCCACCTCCTGTGATTACTGTCACCAGTGGGTCCTATCCAGCCGTGAGCAGCTCCAATGCAAGGGCAAAGAGCACTGGGGAAAGGGAGTCTGGTATAGGAGCCTAACCCAGGTACAAAATAAGGGTCCAAACCCCATCCAGGCAAGAACCGCAAAGAGGTAGAACCATCCATGCTGTTGAATGCCATTTGTGCATCCAACGACAGCAGAAATGCGTCTTAATGGCCTGGCGCCTCCGTCATATGCATGACCCAATGCAACCATCTCAGGTTATGCCTTGTACTCCTGTGAGGCATGAATCCGGCTTGGCCCGGGTGGATCGGGGTTGTGATGACTTTTTTAAGTCTATTGGCTAAAACCTTCGCCATTACCTTGGCCTCCCCATTTAATAGAGAGATGGGCCAGTATGAACTATTTGCATCTGGATTCTTGCCTTTTTTCAGCATCACCATTAATGTGGCCGTTCTTTGGTCTGTCGGGAGAATCCCCATCTTCCTGGCTTCCCTTAACATTCCCAGCATGTGTCCCGCCACCTCCTTAGCCACGCATTTATATAGTTCGACGGTCAGTCCATTGGGGCTGTCGCCTTACCACTCTGTAGTTCCCTGATTGCGTCCACAACCTCCTCCACGGTGAGGTCCTGCTCTAGGTTCGCCCTGTCTTCCCCAGAGAGAACTCAGACGAAGATATTTTTCAAAAGATCCACACATTCCTTCTTTGTATGGGTGGATGGAGACTTGTATAGCTGCTCATAGTGTGTGGCGAAAGCTTCTGGAATGGTTTCTCCAGTAGTGTGCACCTCTTTCCCTGCATCTCGTAGAGCCACAACCCAGTTCCTCCCCCTGACCCTTCTTTCCAGCCAAGCTATTAGTTTATTCGCCTTCTCTCCGACATCATACACGCGGTGCTGTCGCCAGTGCATACGCCCTGGCCTTATTTTTGGCCAAGTCTCTGAGTTCCCGTTGTCGCAGCTGAAGCCTGTGGCTTTGTTCCGGGCTAGGCCGCTCTCCTCTCATCACCTCAGCCTCCATAGCGGCAATTTCCTTTTCTAGTGTCGTGCATTGCAGAGTGCACTCTTTACTCATTCTGCCAATCAAGGCCTGTGCATAACCACACAGGATGGCCTTGTAGGATTCCCACAGAATGCTTTGTGAGGCTACTGGTCCCTCATTCTCTCAGAAGTGTTGGGTCGTCCATTCCCGCATCTTGTCTTGAAAGGATCTGTCTTTGAAGTACCAGAGGTCAATGTGTGCGGCAGCGTTTGCCCCACTCCCAGAGGCATCAGTATGACCATCTCTGGGGAATGATCCGATATTCCCCGTGGCAGATGGTTCTCCCCATGAAACTGTCCTGCCTGGGTGGATTGAGTGAATATGTAATCCAACCGGGAATAACTGTTATGTGCTTGTGAAAAATAGGTGTATTGTTTATCTGTAGGGTGATGGTCATGCCACAAGTCCACTAAGTCCATAGCTTCAACAAATGTTTTAAGTGGGCCTACCTCCGTTGCCCCCCTTGTTCCGGACAGCTTGTCTCTCTCTGGGTCCAATGTGTCATTCATATCCCCTCCCATTACCAGTGTTACGTAGGAAACGCAAACAAAATCTCAGCTATCGCCTGAAAGGTTTCCACATGAAGTTTTGGGGTCACTTATATGGAGCAGAGATTGATCGCCCGCCTCTGATAGTACCTGTCTGTGCCACAAATCTGCCGAGTGGGTCTGTCCATGTCATTCCCGACGTGTAGGGGCCTGCTGACTTAACCAAGACTTCTACTCCCCTGGAGTTGGTGGTGAAGCTGGAGTGTGCCAGGAGGGAGTAACCCATTCGGTCTAATGCCCAACATCTGTTGCCCTTTAGATGAGTTTCCTGCACTAGGCCCAAGTCTGCCACATGTCTGGGGATATACTGAAGGACTATGGTATGTTTAATCTTGTCACCCAGCCTGTTCACATTCCACATCATGATCTTTACCTGCGAGCTGTGTCTAGACATACTACTACAGTTACCGCAAGTGTATCATTTTGCCTCAGCCCAGAACAGCCACCTGGCTCCCAACCCTATCTGTCCCTCCTGCGTCCCTGGTCAGAGGGGCAGAACAACACTGAGCATTGACACCTTAAACATTTGATCAACATTTGAACAACCGAAGTCAACAATCCCCTCCCAACTCCCCCCCTCCCTGCTACCCTGCGCAGTAGGCATAAGCTAGCCCACCTCTCCAACTTGCAAAGTGCCTGTCGCCCCCACTGAACCATTTAACTAGATTAGTATTGGCTGGCATCGCCAGACAAGTTGACTTGCTTTCTCAAGTTCACATTACCCCTTTTTGCGAACAGCAGGTTACACATCCAGGTTGGTCGTTCCCTGTCCCAACCTCCACTCAGCTCAAACCACAGTCCCCGTTCCTGCACAACGATCAATAGTAGTGCCTCCCACCTACCTCCGAATGTCCAGTCATACATAGCAATGATAGATCGTATCGCAGCTCGCCCAGTTCGCAGCCCCATCATACTGCCTCACCAATCACGCTGGTCACAGTCCAGAGCCAGCACACAATTTGACGACCTACAACCATTTGGTGTCCAGTCAGGGTCCACTACCGCCTCCGGTGGCTGCTCCTCCAGCCTGCCCTCGATGATTTCCACAGCCCGACTTTTTTTGGTTTCTCTTTTAGCTCGTCTCCCCGGAGTAGGCCAGCCCTCCGCCCAGTCCTAGGCCTCTGCCGGTGTACTGAGTGTACACAGTTGAGCAGAGACAAGCATCACATACTTTAGGTCTCTGGAGTGCACCATCTTTTTGACCTTGTCAAAACTGGAGCGTTTTTTCTGCCCCTGAAGCGTAAAGTCTGGGAAAAAATGGATTGTGACATTTTCGTAGGCAATGTCTCCATGTGAGCGAGCCACTTGTAGAATGGCATCTCGGTCCCGGTAGTAGAACACCCTTGCAATGATTGTTCTCGGCGGGGCCCCCGACTTTGGCAGCGGCCCAGGGGCCCTGTGCGACCACTCTATAGAGAAGAACTTTGACAAATGCTTCGGGCTAAGGGTATTAAGTATCAAGTCTTCTAGAAAAAGGTCTGGGACCCCCACAACTCAGAGATTGTTCCTACTCACCCGTCCCTCCTGATCCTTGAGTCTTGCGGCCATTATCTCCTGCTGATGAGTGAGGCTTTTTAGGCATAGACTGCAACAGATTTATATGTGATTCTGCTGACGTGACTTTGTTGCATATCTTCTGTAGATTGGCCTGCAACAAGATGACATCTATGGTTACAGCATCAAGCTTGAGCACCATGGGGGGGGGGAGTTTCCTGGCTCCCCGCCGATCGACCCTGGCGCTGTATCGCCCCGTGAGCCGGACAGCTGAGGCAGATACGATTCCTCAGCCACCCGCCGGCACCCAGCATTCGAGCTCAGCCATTGACCGAGTTAGCTCTGGCCTCTATGTGCCTCTGTTACCACTCCGTTGTCCCCAGGGGTGCCACCAACAGTATATTCTCAGACGGGGTGTGTGCCAACAGCCACAGTTTATGGAAGGTGCCCGTTCCAAGCCACCTTTTCGCAGCCCCCAGGCTCCCCACAGTCTCGCCAAATGTCCCGGTCCTGGCTCTCCAGCAGCATTGTACTGGGGGCGGCCGTGTTTCTGTGTACCTCAGGCGCGACTCACTTCTCCCCGGGGGCGCAAAAACAATGTAGTCTCGGATGGGGGGGCAGCAGCTACAGTTTATTCGAGGGGAGGGCCAGATCGTAACTACCTATTCGCACCACCCCCGGCTCCCCGCGGTCTTGGCAAATGTCCTGGTTCAGGCCCTCCAGCTGTGCCATCCCAGGTGCGGCCGTGCCTCTTCATGCTTTTGGGTCCCCTCAATTTCCCCCAGGGGTGCCACCAGCAGCACAGTCTTAGATAAGGGGGCCCAAAAGACTCAGTTTTGTGAGAAGGGGCCAGCTCTCAGCCATTGATTCGCACCACCCCCGCTCCCCACGGACCTGTTAAGTGGCCTGGCCTGGATCCTTCGACTGCGCCGTCCTGGGGAGGAACCCGATCTCACCTGGGTCACCTACTCCACATGATGCCAGACTCCTTTGTCCTGAAAAGGGCCCTAAGATAGACCAGGCCGCTCGGGCCTCGTCTCACTGCACGGGGTCTGCAGGCTGAGGCCCACCCCACTTTTGGTAGTCCGGTCGCTGTTGGTCCTCGCCACCGGTGGCCCCTCACTCCCCATCGCTGCCTGCAGCTGAGCTCTTACTGCCGTTTAAGTCCCGACCCAATCTCACAGGGACATTCTGCTCTCTTTCTAGCTGCTCTGGGCCTATGGTGCCCCGATCCCAAGCCTCTCTCTTCCTCCATAGCTGCCACCGGGAAGCCACCTGTCTCTCGCTGCGCTGCTCCTCAGGCCCACCAGGCCCCCCACAACTTCAGGGGGCCACCTGATGCTGGATGTGGATGGATGAATGACAGATATTGGGGTTTGTATAACAAGATCATGAGAGCTCGCTTAGTGAGCGGCCATCTTGACGACCACCAAGCCACGCCACGCCACGCCTGTTGGTACATTAAGTTTCGAGCTGGGGGCATGGGCAAATCTCTCTATCGAACATGCTCTGGGAGGAAGCAGTCAAACTAAACCTTTGATCACACTCATTTGCCTGATTCAGTGACTCTACTTCCACAGGGACAGATGTGCTTTCAATCAATTGTGTAATAAGAGGCCACTGCAGCCCTTGCAGAGAAGGGAGGCCTCCACCCATTTGGGCATCCCCTTTCAGCCCAAGATCTCTAAATTTCTGTGAGCTATGGGAGTCTCAGACCCTCAAAGTGTTCTGCTGGGAGGCTTCATCATTTTGTGGTACACCACTCAAATAAATTTCAAAACCATGGTGCCACATACTCCTAGGTAGTGGCCAAGATGGTGACAGACAAATTCTTCAGGTCGAATCATGATAACAAGAGGGGAAATATACTGCTCGATGAGTCAAGAAGAATGATAATTCAGACCAAGGAATGATAGGAGGACGTGTGGTCCATGTTGAAAATCTTGATCCATCCTTTTGAGAGGTATGTACTGCAGAGCAAGCAACCCAGAACGCTCTGGAATGCAAGAAAGATGCTGTTAATATTTATGTGAATCTCATTTGAGCTGACATCTGCAAAGTGACCAAGAGAATGCACGAGTCTGAGAGATGTCATCCTCACTGAGGGTGTGAAATCATTCCAATCCTGAATGTAGGATGTGTTAATGGATTCCTGGGCACTCTGTGTGAGGGTAGAAAGTAAGAGGGGATTATTGAGGAGATGTAACATCTGTTTTCTGGGTATTCCAGAGAAAGTCAAGGACACGTATGGAGCTATTCACTGGTGATAGGATTGCCAATGCCCTAGAGCTAAGGGGTCTGTCCAAGGTATTTTAGGTAATGGAACACAGGGTCCTGATTCTTCTTCGGCCTTTTGGTACCCCCGAAAACTATGGTAGCAAAAATGATCAGCTTCTACGATCATGGAAAAATTATCAGCTTCCAGGACAGGGATACAATAATTTAAGCTGCCAGATGCTGCAGCCTAAGCCCTTTAGATAACATGAAACTACTCATCTTCGTCGCCTACACTCATAATAGACAGAAACTTCGACAAAGCACTGGTGAGGTTATGCAGGGGCTGTAAAAAGAAGGACTGTTAGTAGCTGATAAATGACGGCACTTCACTGACCCTACGGTGGTAACTGAATGCAAAACATCAGGAGAGCTGAAGGCTAACATATCATGTGGGCTGAGCCTCGTGATAGTGATTGTGTCTTCGAGGGTTCTGTCTAGGTCTGGACTTATGGGTGCTCTCTGTCTGGATTCCAACTTTTGTGGACCCAGTTTGGGAGAGGTAGTCAAACTGTTCACACAGAGGCAGACACTACAGGTGGTATTACTGATAGCATCTCGGGGGTACAATGGGTGTTTGCACCCACTTCTTGTGCCCCCCCCCCTCCCCTCGGGCATTTTGATATTAAAAAGGGGCCACAGAAGCGTGGGCAGCCCCTTCCATAATATGGAGCATGCCAGGATACTTAATTGCGATTACACCAGAGTGATCACGAGGGGGGCATAACCTCATTTTCATAGGTCATGGTCACCTGCAAAAGAAGGAACCTTTTGTCCCTGCTGTCGTGTTGTGTTACAATGGCAAACAAGACCTCAGGAGGTTCAGTGGTTGTACATAGAGGTGGCACACACTCACTGCACCACAGAGAGCACTCTGTCTGAGGGGCTGCAGAATTCCTAGGGCTTTGGGGATGTTTAGAGACTGATGCAGAGATGTGACATACAGTCCCAATTCTATTCAGATACACAGAATATGTTACCCAGATTTGATCATTTCCTTGTTCTCTGTACAGGTAATCTCCCTATTTGAGACTCAATGTTTGCACTTTTTTATTATTGATGATCAATGGTACACACAGGGGTAGGTGGGGAGATAAGGCTGTCCTTTGGGGTCAATATAAGAGGTGAAATTAAAGCAGAATGTGTCAGGTTCACAGTTTAGAAACTGAGATACTTAAGAAGTAAATAGAGAACAACTGAACTCGCCTAATCCGGCGCCGGTTCACAGCGAATATAGTATTAAAATGACTATACTGAAACAATGGTGAATACAGTAAAACCCTATGACAATGGGACGTAAGACATTTTATGAGATAAGGACCAAGGGTGGAAAGTTGACTGTCCGGTTTAGTAGGAGGTTTTAGCAAAGTACTATAGCGATCTCTATTGGACCCGTTTGGATTCATTTCTTCTTTAGTGGTCGTATTCATCCCTGTTTGCCATATTTTGACAGGCTAGCGCTAGACAGGGGCTTCAGGGTGGAAGAGATTAGATCTGGTGTTGATCAGGTCCAGTCCTGGAAAATGCCTGGTCTGAGTGGGATACTGGCAATATTCAGTCTATTTTGTTCCCTATGTTTGATGATAAAGATGCTTTGTATGCTTCAACCAAGGCTGTGTGCATTGATGACAAGCAACAACTTGGTATGCGAATGTATGTTAACTGTAAATAACCAAAATATCTCTTGCTTGCCCTGTCTCCTCCCTCCCTTTTTATGTTTTTATCTTCTATCCTTGCTCCTCTTTACCTTTCCCACTTTTCTCCCCCTTTGCACTCCCCTCCACTTCTCACTCGTCCTATCTCCTCTCTCTTCACTCTCCATCCTACCCTTCTCTCTTCCAAGCCTCTCTCTAATTTACATCATCTGTCTCATTTTACCCTTTCTCTATCAAATCTATATTTTGAATATGCTTCTCTCTCACTTATCTTGTTCCTCTCCTTGTCCCCGACTCCTTGTATATTACTGTTTGCCTCTCTATTCACTTTGATTGTTCTATTTATTGTGTCTTGCTTTTTTCCATCAATTTTTCCTCTCCTTGATACATTTCGCCTCACTTTTTCCCCCTCTCTGTTTCATGCTTAGGTTTTTCTTCCTTTCTCTGCCACACTTCCATTGCTCATCCTCTCCATACACGCCTCCTTTTCTCTCTAAACCGTCCTTTCTCCTCCAAACCTCCTTCTCTCTCCATTGTTCCTTACTATTGTTTTTGCCCTTTCTATTTTTTCTGCCTTTTATCTAGTATCTTTTCTTTCTTTTCACCCCGCTCTTATCTTCTTTCTCCTTTTCTTTACTCTCCCATTTTCTTTTCATTCAGTCTTTCCTATCTGCTTGGTCCATTTTCTCATTTTGCCTCTTCTGTTTCTTTAGTCTCTCTACTTTATATAGCGTTTGCACCCACCGTTCCACATCCTTCCATTCTTTTCCTCCTTAATATCTTGCCTCCATAGCTGCCCCCCTCCTAACATCTTTCTATCCACCTCTATTGTATTCCACCTTTCTGGTTGTTTCACTTTTGCTGTCTTTTCCCTTCATCCATCAGTTCTTGCCCTGTCTCGTTGTCCTCTCTTCATTTTTACCTCGTGACAAGCCCCGTTCATAAACCGATTTTGAAGCAGCGTTTTAGCCTAGTCCTTTGCTGTTGCCTTTGTTCTCGGTTTAAAAGTACATGTTTGGGACTTGTTTCACTCAGTGGTAATGATTCTTCCGCAGCCCCTTCCAGAATAAGAGAAAGTACTGAGTTAAATGCAGGGAGGCAGTTCAAAAAATGTTAGCGAAAAGCCTGTTAAATAAACTGCAGTTGTGCAGAGGTGATGTGGCCCTCATTATGACATTGGCGGTAAATGCTGCCTACTGCCATGGCGACAGCCGCCAACATACCATCGCCGTGGCTACCAGCCGCCAACCTGCATTATGATGTAGACGGAATTCCACCAGAAGGCTGGGGGTGAATTCCGTCAATGGTCATGGCGGCAGACGGCGGTAAGGTGGCGCTGGTGCCAGCAGCAGCGCCACACCAGCAAAACACCGCCTACCATATCATGAGCCATATACAGCCTGGCAGTGTTTTACTGGTGGACGCTGCTGCTGGCAGCAGCGCCGCATCCCGTCTCCTGCCGGAGGACTCCCTGCAAGCAGGTAAGTCGGGTTCTCCGATAGGAGAGGGGGTGGGGGTGGTGTGTGTGCCTGTTATTGGATGCGTGCATGCGGGTGTGAGTCACATTGAATGCATGCGTGAATGACTGAATGTGAGTGTACGTGTATGTTGTATGTTGTGAATGCGTGTGTGCGACAATGTATGTTGCGGTATGTGGGTATGAATATCTGCATGCGTGGATGAATGTGTGTATGAGTGTGTATGTGTGCGCGTGTGAGTGTTTAAATGTGCGGGGGTCGGGAGAGGGAGGTGGAGAGTGGGGGAGGACGAGGAGGAGGGGAGGGGGTGGTTTGAGACTCCTATCAGTGCCAGGGAAGGACTTCCCTGGCACTGATAGTGCCTACCGCCATGGTTTTCATGGCGGTACGATTGCCTCGAAAACCATGGCTGTCGGCGGGGTCACAATCCTGAGGGTGGGATTGTGACGGCCGCCTGGCTGGAGACCAAAGTCTCCAGCCCAGCGTCCGTTACCACACTGGCGGATGGAGTGGTATATTGGCGGTTTGGCTTGAGCCAAACCACCAATGTCATAATTTGGAAGAAGGTACCTCCAGCCTGTTGGCAGTACCTTTCCCCAAATTACAGCCGTCCTATCTCTCAATTCTGGGTCCAGGTGCATTTGCACTGGCTGAGGCTAAAATAGCCAATCCCCTGACTGAAATCACATGGTTATATCACCGAACAGGTTGGCACTAGGTAATGGGGAAGGCGACGATGACCAGGGCCAGGTGCCCTCCCACTTGCTGCAACTAAAATTAAATGGCAGCTACTATAGAAGGTTTAGACCTTTCAACAACCCTGGACATGTCTAGAGAAATCTGGCATGTTTAAAGCCAGGTGAAGACCACTTTCTCTCATGTTTCAGGGCCCCTTCTCTATGGCCTCTTCATTGGCTTCTGATTTTACAAAATACAGCAACATTTGCTCTGCATTGGTCATTTAGTAACCTTGCATTAGCTTGCAGAAGGATCACAAATCTTCCTGTTAATGACAGTAACCAGTTTAGAGATTCAGGCCCAGGTCTGCTAACACTTGGTGCTGGGTTTGCATCACACAAGTGACTCAAGCCCAGCAGAAAGCATTGTGCTAGGATTAACTTTCCAATGCAAATTATGATTTGCATTGGACAGTTGCCTAAAGTAATGTAAAGTAGGTCTATGACCTACTGTGTTCTACTTTGCATCAAGGGACATACCATGGATAGTATATGAGTGTTCCCGTGGAATCACCCATGGATTTTGAGGCAAATTCCTAACTACTAACAGTTGCTCCAAAACATATAGCTCCTCAAGGCAAGTGTAACACTGGAGCAACTTTTAAAAGTCCTCATATTTTTCAAACTTTGCACGTATGTTGCACTGTACAGCATGCATACAAACTGAGAAAAGTAATAAAGCATAGTTTTTGTACTGGAAGGATCCCTTTCCATAACAAAACCTATGCTTCAGTGAACGCATACGCCCTTTTGTTATGGTGCAAGATGTGTGTGTTGGGGTTGGGACAGGGAAGCCCTTAAGTGTGCCGGCACTTGGAAAGAAAAAAACACCACCACATCCTACAAGATTTTCTTGATTTTCTTTCACCAATGCAGGGAGCACAGCAACTTTAGTTGCTGTGCTGCATTGCGCCAAAAGTTAGGAAATATGCTCTTCTGTCTCAACCCAAGCACCAAAGTGTCACTATGTGCTAAGTAGAAACCAACTCTTACACTTCAATAAACAGTTTTACTACTAGAATTAATTAAAAATACATACAGGCTAGCCTCCACAGTGTAAAGATAACCTGTTTTAGAAATGGGATTTCCTTTAAGGGGCACTAATTCACTAAGTATCATAATATAGTAAGGACCGGGCAACTGATATTTAAAGTTGAAACAGCCTGAGAATAAGAGAAACAATATAACATTTATTTCTTGAAGGAGATATGTGCTGGAAAGGAAAAAACATAAATAGAACTCAGTTTCCTTCACGGGCTAACCTATAGTACAAAGTATTTTTGTTCTGGAAAATGCAGATTTGAAACCATTCTTCAAGCCAAATATTCCAGCTCAAAGTTTAATTGCTGCGCGAAATACAATCACACATATCTGTTTATTTCACACAGTGTAGGATCGGCCTCCTGAACAGTCTATATTTAAATTAAAGGTCACAGCAAGCCCTTTGTCTTTAGTGGATGTACTGGACTTTCTGGGGCGTCCCTCACCAGCCATACACCAAAGAGGAATATGATATAGAAAAACAAGACTATTGCAACCCTCATACAGTTAATACCAGCACTAATGACACACCTGCTACAAGTTCAAAATATACTGCTCACTCTTCTAGAAAACAAAGTCACACTGCCACCAAACTACAATCTCCAAACTGCCGACTAATACATGATCTATCACTCTCTAAAAAACAAGCATCACATCTACGATCTACTCACTGACACACAACCTGACTTACTCTTCATAACTGAATCATGGTTGGAAGACGACATGGCTCCAGTGCTGCATGAAGCCATTCCTCCAGGCTATCAAACTATCACACAAGATTGTATAGGCAAAAGAGGAGTTGGACTAACTGTTATATTGAAACAAACAATAAATCTCACCAAAACTGACAACATTTCCATACAAGGTTATGAGGCCGTCATCATCAGATGGAACCCTACACTAACTTCCTCCTCCTTTACAGACCACCCCCTAGCAGTGCAACACTCCCAGGCACATTTCTAGACACAGTTTTAAACCTTATAACACTATACTCCAACCTCTGCATTCTTGGTGACCTAACCATTTGGTTTGACAATCCTAGTATGCGCCTCCAAAAGCTATCATCACTGGGTTAGTCACTGTGAACCTACATCAGATCATACACAAACCCACACACATTGCTGGACACATCCTAGATGTAATTTTTGCAAATCCTGAACTTGTTACCTTTCAAAGGATTTCTCTATTAACATGGTCAGCCCACCATTTGCTACCTTTCCAACATAAAACACCACAAATCAACACAACCGAGACCTCCTTACATGCATCCACCTATCGACCAGGGAACAAACTCAATTTTGAATACTTAGAAACTCAACTAACATCCAACACAGATCTAGACACAATAAATTCCATTCAAAAACATTATGAATGGCTGCAGGAAGCTTTTGATGTCCTAATACCACTAAAAACAACAAAACAAGACAAAAGAAAACAAACATCTTGGAGAAATACATAGCAAAAAAAGATAAAGCAACAAATTAGAAGGCTGCAACAACCTAGTTCAAAATAAACAGCAATCAAGACAAGATTTTCCTATGCAAACTTAACAGAATATACAATCCAACAATCAAAAAAGCGTAAAAAGGTACTATTCAGACAGAATTAAAAATGCTAAATGGTCAAATAAAGAATTTTATAGAATTCGCACAGAATTTCATAAACCTAAATGCACAGAAGGAATTCATTCCATTACTCAAGAATTCATGAACAAACTGGAAAATCATAACACAATCATATTAAATACATTGGACTCCCATTTAGAACAAGGGAAAGCCACCAGCGCCAACCCATTTCTAAACATTCCCTCCAATAGTAGGTTAACCCAGCCTCTTCATTCCTTCAAAGAAATATCACAAAGTGAATTTATGGATCTAGTCAAAGCAAGCAGGCCTTTTGACTGGCCTTCTGACCCTTGTCCACTGCAAATTTTCAAGAACTTTCTATTATATACCTCTGCTGCCACACCAGTAAGAAGAATCATAAATAATTCTTTAATTATGGGAATCTTTCCAGAAGACCTAAAAAAGGCATGCATGTGGCCCCTATTAAAGAAAATAAACCTGGACCCACAAGACCCCAACGGCTACAGACCAAATACAAATGGGCATTTCCTAGGCAAACTGATAGAGCACCCTTTGCCGAGAGGTCACAGTTTATTGAAAATAACTCCATACTTTCAGACTACCAAACTGGATTCTACCCAGGAAGAGGCACAGAATCCGCCCTCATCGCCATTTGGGAACCTTAAAAATACAGTAGACCACAACGGGGCTGCTGCAGTACTTCTCTTGGACCTCTCAGCTGCCTTTGACACACTTGACCATGACACCCTAATAGAAGGACAAGGACTCTACAAAGCCGGCATAGAAGGGACTGCTCTCGACTTGATCACATACTACCTTCAAATCAGAACAAATGTCATCCATGCTCCCCCTTTCTCATCAAAACCATACTTCACAAAAGCAGGGGTCCACAAGGCTCTATTATTTTTCACATGCTTTTCAACGTCTACATCAAGTCCTTACCAACAAAGATCAATGAATTTCAGCTCACATTCTACAACTATGCAGATGACACACAAATACTCCTTAAACTGAAAATGCCCAAAGACATTGGAAACTCAAAAAATTTCAGTTGCCTCAGACCTGTTGATCAGTGGATGACTTGGAGCCATCTCAATTGAATGCTTCCAAAATGGAAATACATATGTTTGCATGATGGTCCGTGTGCAGGATAATCCCAGTCATTTACTGTGCCCAGGGATAACAACACTCTTGTGTGATTAGCATCAGTATTCTTCTCTCTTCCATGATAACTAATGTATCCTTTGTTCTGTTGCTCTTACTTTCCACCTAGAAATGATCTTTGTTAATTTTTAAGATTCTATATCTTACTTTCTGTTTGCTTCAACTTTTTTGTCACTTCTCGTAGTAAAGAAAATAATTACACTTCTTTAAAAATAAAAATAAACGCATGTGACAGTTTGGCCTGCAAATCCAATTTCACACCCGGATTCTGTAGTCCGGATAGTCCCAAAGTTTAATGAAAAGAGGACATTGATTAAGAGTGCTCGTTCTGTCGCTTCATTTCTCTCTCTCTCTCTCTCACACACACACACACACACACGCTTGTCACACACTGAAGTGGTCATTCCGACCCTGGCGGTCTTCACCGCTGACAGGCCCGCAGTGAAAACCGCCAGAATACGAGTGTGCCACCACTTACCTATTCCTACTGCCAGGACGGTTGGACCCACCGAGCCAGAGATGAGCAACTCCGACCCGGCAGTCCACCCAATACTGCTGGAGGTATCACGAGTCACCTTTCCACCAGGGATCTCGTGGCGGTAGTACCACCACGCAATCCCTGGTGAAAAGACTACCAGCAATGGGAATTTGCATTCCCCCCTGCTCCCAGTAGTGACCCCCCGCTCCCAGTAGTGACCCCCTGATCCTCGTACTTACCCCCACCCCCTCGCATACATGCACGCACCCATACGCACCCACAGACACGCACACCTGACACGCAACACCCCCTGAATCAATACACACACGCACAACACCCCCACTCACATACGCACTCACTACATTCACCCCCATTGACACGCATACACACTCCATCCCCCACCCCCTCCTTTTCTCAACATATATACACACACACAACCCCCGTCTACATGCATGCAGACATGCACCTCGACCCAGCATTCACATTCACCCACACATGCATCACCATAACCACATTTACACACAGACACACATGCATACATGCACAAACACTCCCCTCCCACCTCCCCATTCAGGACACGTACACACTCACACACATCCATTCACACACTCCATCCCCCTCCCCTTGTGGAGGACACTTACCTCATATGACGAGGTGCTCCTCCCTGAAGGGATGGGACCCACCGCCAGCAGCCCCCCCGCCATCAGGGCACCACCAGGCCGTATTAGTGCTCATAATACAGCTGGCGGAGTCTCTTTGGTGGGGCGGGGCAGGCGGTGGAACCGCCTCTGTGGCTCCAACCGCCAGCACGACTACTGGAAGATTTCCGCCCAAACTGTGGTGGAAATCCTTCAGTACTGGTAATATGGCGGCCTTCTGGCGTCCGCGGCTTCGGCGGTCTAAGGAAAAGACCGCCGAAGTCGGAATGACCACCTAAGTATTAACTATTAGACCATAACGGCTGAAGGCATCTATTCTTCAATATATACATACTTTATTCATGTGAATGTACAATAAAGTTATATTTCTTTTTGTAGTGATTCTCTCTGAATGGAACATTGCAATTATTGGCTGATAACCTATATTATAAAGTGTTTGGCAGTGACCTTCATAACCTTTTCCATAAGCCTTAATGTGTAACTACAGCTGTCGCTGCAGAGCCAATGAGCATAATGGTACCTTCACAAACTACATCCATACCAGTATCAGGGATGATGCTTGGATTTCCTGAAAGGCAGGGCCTGAGACCAAACCTTATTGACTTGAATGCATGTGGGCTGATTGTATAGTCATTGCCTAATTCTTTAAGTGCCACAGGTTGGAGGGTGCGCTATGGAAGTAGGACATGCCCCCACTCTCATCCCACTTATATTGAGGTCAGTAAGTTTTGATCTCAGACCTAACAAGGAGAGACATATACTTTACAGTAGTGGTTCCTTTACAAAGGACCGAGTCTACGCATTAGAGAACTTTGCAGTAATTATGCTGCATGATGCAGGTTGCTGCGCTCAGAAAGATATTGAATAAAACTTTAATATACATCATTTATAGTGGCAGTATCGTTGCTATGGTCCCAGGGTCTCTACAGCAGGAAAGGAAAAAGGCCCCTCAGTGCTACTAGTTGGATAGTAAAAGACAACTATAATTTAGGTGCAGTAGCACTCTCATCCCCCGGGGCCCGGCCCCACTGCACCTGCTACACTAATGAGAGGTATAGCCCTAAAATGGCAGGTTCAGTCATGACACCTATGTTCAGCATTAGGGCAAATGAAAAAGCTTGGCTATGTGGGCATTGCTAAGCTGTTGGGGTGTTGACTCATAGAGTGTTACTGATCTGGTGGTCTGGGACCAGTGTGAGGTGTGAGGTGTAGAGAAACATATGAGTGAAATTCATCAACTTTGGAAAGCCACAAAAAATCAACTCCCATTCCTTAGAACTACAAATGCTGTTTTCAATAGGATATAGCGCTGAGTATGTTTTTTTAAGTACAAATACTTACGCATACTTAATATAACTACATTAGTGAATACACTTCATGTTTCACTGTCAGTTATCATTGCCTTACTGCACTCTTCTTCATGAAGCTTCTAAGTGCTTCAGCTCTCAGTGTACTACGTGCTGTAACCTGTATTAATGTAATTTGGTAAGTGGCCTCGTGTGATGTGACCTACCTGTCTATGTTTTTCTGTAAAGTTACTTTGGGAAAGAGCTATACTGGATGCAAAAAGTGGTCACAAATGCAATTCTTCTTTGTTGAGACCAGTATTTTTTTTTCAAACCAACCTGCATTTTAATAGGTCAGTTAGTAAAATGCTAAAACATAACGAGTCGCAGACCGACATGCCGATGAACATTATTTAGTCAGGTTGCAATTTACAACTTACTACGATTTGCTACAAACACAGGGTTTGTGGCCTCCAAGGTAAGCATTCTACCATACCTGTGATTGCATTTCAAAAATAAAACTTTTTAGGCAATTTGATTTCATTAAGTAAACGGGGCTGCTTTAAAAAACAAAAGTTTTCATTTTCGAAAACTTTTAGAGAGATCTGTCAGTGGTCCAATTAGACCACTGCATACTGCCATTAAGCAGCCAACCACAATTTTCAAAGGGGAATGAGTCTAAAAGGGTTCCTTCCCTTACGTGAGTGAGTTACCATTCCAGCTTGGGAGTCAGTAACTTTCCAATTGCTTGCAACTGCAATTCCAGTCACAAATTATTGATCCCTGGTGATCTGAATCACAGTTTGGAAGAGGCATCCACAATGTGCCCCTTAACATTTTTTATTCGATATCCATTTCTAAACCTATTTTGAGAGTCTGTTAAAACTTTCAGTCTCCTAAAATGTGTTTAGAACATAAAAAACACTTTTTAGCTGGCAAGTGCTATGACTTTGTGATGACTTTGTGAATCAGAGTGTTTGCGACCATTAAAAGCTTTGTAAATCTGACCTTTTGTGTGCTGAGACGTGGGCTCACATAAAAAGGAAAACTAAAACTGTAAGCCCTGATATGCAAATTGCTCTTAGCTATAAAGCCATACTGGCTGTATGTCTGAAATGACACAGGACCACTTGGTAGAACAGACAGTCTGGTCTGCCACAACTAAAAATACATCCATATAAATTTTTGGGACAAAATCCTAAGAAATATTCCAAACAAATATTTACCCAATAAGTGAAACGTGCAGCTGGTGTGAACAGATGCATTGCTGTAAAGAGCTTCAAGTCATACAGTACGAACAGCCAGACCCATTTTTTTTAGCTAAGGACATCCTGCATTCAGAGGCTTGTATGCAAGGTCTCTACTGTCAAGTGAGGAACATTAATGCAAAACAGATTTACGGAAGATGCAACACAGCTAATATTTTTCTGTTGAAAGAAAATGTATTAATTTTCCAGTCAAAGTAATGATACTTTACAAATCCAAGATATAGGGTAGAGGAGGAAAACACAATTACAAGGACTCAGGAGTTGCTCCTCCATTATAGTGGAGGAGCGTCACCCCACTAAAAAGCCCCCAGAAAAGCCCCCACGATTAAAAATAAAATGGTAATAGAGTTCATTTATTATCATTTCATTTTTCACTAACACCTCCCAAACTGAGTGTCAGGACGGGGCAGTGCCGTTGCTGCTCAGTGGTAACAGCGAGCTGTGCACTTAAGATTAAAATGCGCATGTCTCTTTGGTCCGCTGTCTTGCGACGACCAGCCAGATGTGCAGTTTTAACATCCCTTAGACAGCTGGGTTGGAGAAAGCACACGCCTCCAGTGCTCTTGAAAGCACTGGGAGAGACCGCTCCCTCCAATCATGGCGCTTTTCTCTTGCTGGTTAACAGCATGAGAGCAGCGCCAGGACTGGTTAGGGGAGTTGTTGCTGAAATTCATCTGCTATAGTTAGAGTTAGCTCAAGTAACTATAACTCGTGCCCTAAGGTAACTATAACTCACACCATCGCCATGCACTGCTAAAGTACCCCACAAATTATGCCACTCATGACATCTTTGATAAAATCATTGATAATATAAATGTAATATTTGCAGTACCATTTTTGACAGAAAAACTGTGCATGGCGGGGGCGCAAGTTATAGCTAACTTAGTGTACAAGTTATAGTTACTTGAGATAGCTCTAACTATAACAGGTAAATTTCTATGGTTTTGTACATTTAAAATGTGAGCCTACCTATAAAATGTCGGTAAACTTTGTTTTTTTACCTGAAGTTTTATGGCTTTTTAATTCTGTTTCCTAATTATAACATCCCTGTAACCTTTGGTGTTTTCAGTGAATTTCTATGCTTTTTTTTTTACATAAAGTGATTTTCATTACTATATGTTAATCCAGCCACCGCCACGTACGGCCTTTGGGGGCTAACTCCCTATAACCACCCAATTGTGCGCGGTGTGGTTAGCTGCAGGGCCTGGCCTGCAGCCACTCCCTGCGGCCAACCGCCCTAACCACCCAACCCCATGCTGCACACAGCTTTGGCTATGTGCAGCGGGAGTTGGCCGCAGGTCGCACTGCCCCCTCTCCCAGCCAATTTCAGTCCCAGGGACCTCATTCCCCAGGGCCCACTACAAAGCCTTATAGATGTTTTTTTTGGAAGGTGGGGGTCACGCCCCCCCCCTAGCTAATTTCAGCCCTAGGTGCCCTATCCCCTGGGGCTCAGCCTTCAAATATATGTTTTTGGGAGGGGGGCACGCGTTCCCCCCTACCCTCACCCAGGCCAATCTCAGCACTGGGAACCCCTCCCCCTCCCGGGGCCCAGCCATGTCATCTGGGTGCTCCCAGGGCACCCAGTCAAAATGGTTAGGGACCGCGGGGGGAGCCTGAAGGACCCTGCAGTCCCAGTTAGCTCCCTGCCTCCTGTGGGAGCCAGGATTGCTGTCACAGAGCAGGAGCTGCTACAGATGCAGTCCCTCTCTGTGAGGGCAATTGTTTCCTCTGCAGGCAGGGAAACAAAGGAAACCTCCGCTTCCAGGAAGTGAGAGCTGTTTGATAGCTCTCACTTGCTGGAACTGTAGTGTTTGCTTTGACTTGGCAGAAGCTGTCAAAGCTCCTGCCAAGTCAGAGCAAACAGCTAGGGGCACCCCGGGACAGAGCAGGAGCCGGCCCTGGAGGGTGACAGTCCGCAGGGTCATCAATAGATCCTCAAGGGGGGCTGCACAGCACCCCTCCAATGTGAACTAGTCCGGTGAGGTGTGGTCGCTGAGGCTAAGGGGGGGCAACGTGCCCCCGCTCAATTATGATCAAAGCACCGGGGAGGTGGCAGTCCCTGGGGCTGCACGGCCCCCCAGATTTATCTTGTTCAAAGCCCCAGGGAGGTGGCGGTCTCAAGGGCTGTGGGAGGGGGCGTGCAGCCCCCCACATTACTTTTGTTTAAAGGCCTGGGGAGGTGGCGGTCCCCAGGGCTCCGGGGGGGGGGTGCACGTGCAGGCCCTGGGGCTTCAGCAAGTACAGGAGGGGGCCCCGTGCACCCCTCCTTATTTTTGACATGCCCTAGGGACCTGGCACACCTGTGGGCTTCATTAAAAACAAGCATGGGAGTCCGCACTCATTAAAAAAAAAAAATGTTGCTTTGGGTTGGTAACACCGACGCAAATTCACACAATTTGATTTTTTAGGACATCGGATTTGGACTTTGGGGCTCACATTTCTATGATTAACACATTCATATGGACTGTAATGAACAATATGATTTAACTTTTCCTTTAGCATGTGCCTCTAATGTTGCTGCATTGTCTGACAATCATTGCATTTTCAGGTTTGGGGAGGAGGGTGTTTCCCCTATGAGAGCACCGCTTAGTTGATATTGGTGCAATATTACGTTGCTAATTGGGTCTTTGAGCACCAGATTCTCAAATATCAAACACCCCCCTTATGTATGCCTTAGGGACCTGGCCCACCTGTAGGCTTCATTAAAAACAAGCATGGGAGTCCGCGCTCGTTTAAAACATTTTTTTTAGCTGTGGGTTTGTGACGCCGTCGCCAATTCACAGAATTTGTTTTTTTTTAATGCTTTTTGCTCTCATGGGTCCCTCTGCGGCCCCCAGCACCAGAGCTAAGGGGTCAGGGTGTCCTTACTCCAGTTCCTTTTCTTTTTTTAAATATTTTTTCTGGGACTTTGACTGAAGCCGAGTCCCAACATGGTTGCCAACACTTCCTTGTTGAAGTATTGGCAGCCAATCAGATCTCAGCATGAGATTGGGGGGTTTGTAGAGCCTTTGCATCCCTATATGTACAAATTTGGATTTTCTTTAATTCCTCAAAAACTACTGAACAGATTTTCACCAAATAACAGAAATGTCACTTTCTGCCAAATTTGGTGTAATTCTGTCCAGTGGTTCGGGTGCTATTACTGTTCAAAATCCCTATGGAAAAATGCATGTGGAAACGCGTTTTGGGATCCCTGCCTTTTTCTCGGCACTCCTTGACAGATCACCCTGAAACTTTGCAGACAGACGCTGAAGTGAGTGTTGCACTTTTGGGAAACTTTCAAGTTATTATCAAAACAAAAAACGTTTTTTCTATAGAAACTAGGTCCTAACTAATACTACCTAGTAGCGACCACCACTAGGCTATATATATATATATATTTATTTATAAATATGTATATATACATATATATATATATATATATATATATATATATATATATATATATATATATATATATATATATATATATATGTACAGTATATATATATAGATACATACATACACAAATGCAGTCACCTACCCACGACCCATTTGCTCACCCCACCAAGCTCTAGTGCTGCCAGTCCCCACTGCAGAGACTCGTCATTTGTGATGCCTTCAAGTAGGTTGGAAGCACAAGAGCATATAGGTAACTTTCACGAAGTAGGAACAGTATACTTTAACTATTAATGTTCAAATTGGGGTAGAATTGTATATGAAGCAATCAATATTTATTACTTTAAAAAGAATGACTACCTCATTTGTAGATGCAATAATTGTATGTAGGATTCAGGAACGAAAATGAAGAAAAAGGAGAAGAAACAAAAAATAGAGTAGCGGTGAGATCCTATTAAGGTTCAGTAGTTGCAGTGTATTCAATGCCATCACCATTGCAAAACAAGACTAGAAAAAGAGTAATGCAAAATAATTCAGAAATGGAATATGCAGAGAGAGTGGTAATGTTTAATAGTTTCAACAAAACTTATTACGCTCAAGATGGTTGAACTTTCAGTAAATACATATCAAGTTTATTCCATATTGAGAGTTTATCTGAGTGTTTCAGATAGATAGCGCTGGCACAGCATGTGAAGCAAATTCATGCACGCCAGGCATGAATCAAGGTCTTATTGACAGACTTCCAGTTGGATAATTTGCTGTTGCGGCCCAGTGAATGAGTAGATCAAGCAGGAGGGTATCCATTTAAAATGGACTCTTGTGATCTTTAAAGTATGTGCCGTTAGTGAACACACCATTAGATAAATGGTGAACACAGTTTGGAATATATTTAAGCTGCATGTTGCAATTTCAGCCCTCAAAGTCCTGAAACTTTTTAATGATACATCATATCTGTCCAATCACCTTTACTTTCATCCCAATTCCAGCATATGTATATGCAAAATAGATTCAGTTTGTGTGTTTTTGCAGGAGTCCAATGGCTCCATGTTTGATTTTTTTTCTATGAAGGTGACTTGTATATTAAATGACGTTTCACCCGTGTTAATGGGGGATATCAGCATTTTTCCCAATCATCTTCCCATGTGTCTTAAGTGTTTCATTTCATAGAAGGGGATGAGTGTTTGAACATCTCATTAAAGCTTGAGACCAGCTGGCGCCGTTTAGACATATATTCCGCAGTATTTTTGGGAGGTATGATTCTTTGATGTGTTCTAATTTTTATATTGCTGCTTTATATTTTTTAAATTATAAATATATACGTTCTACCTATATTCACAACAGTCAAGTAACCTGCCAAGCCCACTTTTACATCATATCTGGGATCCATCTATTCTGGTATACTTATTATTCCAAAAGGAGTCTGCATGTGATTTACATATTTTATTTTTAAGGTTATTATTTAGTTAGAGCAGAGCTCTGGTATAAGATTTGATTGAAGGTGTAAATCATCCAGCAGAGATGTTTCTATTTTCAACATGTCTGGAAAAAATGGAAGGGCATCTAGCAAACATAACAGTCCTGTTTTATTAACAAAAGGCAGTTTGGTATAAGAAAATGTAGCAAGATTACGCTCAATCATATCCTTAGTTAGATAGTGCTTTTTCTGAGACATCCTGCATTTTCCCTTTCCATAGAAACTGTCAATTGTGTCTTCATCATTTCTAATGATTCAATTCTGCCTTACCTTAACATAATTTTTGGTGAGCATCCGCCCAAAAATGTGTTGAATTTAGGTACTAACACTTGCTTATGTTTATTCATACATATGTCGTCATTAAACAAAACTAGATTTTTTTTAAATGTGGGTTGCCAATGTAATCTGATTTTGTTCAGTGTATAGGAATGCTCAGTATATTAATAGAGAGTACATCACATTTATCTCTATTCAAAGTATTACATGACTCTGCTGCATATTTTTCTACCTCAATCAATACCACATGGACCTTTCAGCATCATTCATGAAGGCTATACAATCTGCATATACCTCTGCATAGACGGCAAGTTACAACAACCAGATTTGAAAGGAATACCTGTGATTATGGTGTTGATGTGAATGTTTTTCTAACATTGATTCAATGGCGAGTAAGAAAAAGGAAGAAGACAAAGGACTTCTTTGTCTCATTCCTGGACAAAGAGAAGAACCCTTTGAGTGCATTCTCTAGCGGACGTGACATGAGTGCATACTCTATCTGATGCAACAGAATACAGAACCCTCACCATATGCAAGAATATGTCACTGAATTGAAATTTACAGAGCACAGATGTAGGAAAAGCCATGAACTTTGTTGAATGTCCTTTTATCACCTAAAACTACTGCTTAGTGGGTAGAAGGTTGGCCCTTTCAATCACATGTGCAAACCCTCTAGTGTTATTGCTACAGTGTTTATTTCTTCTGAACCCTCTCCAATGCGAGAAGGAGAAACGCATAAATTGTCTTTCATCGGGGTTTTGACTGTTTCATCCATATTTCAGATGTAATTCCTCGAACATTTTCTGCATTAATTTATGTGACGTAGATGGGGTATGTTTATCAAGAATCAAGAAATGGGATAGTGTATCAAGAATTCTGCCTTGTGGTAGGTTTAAGTCACCCCTTTAGATTACAGATGAATCAAGTGGAAGGTTGTTCAATTTCTTAATCAGCCCATACAAAAATGCTAGATTATCAGTAATAGGAGCATAAATGATAATCGTATAGAACTCTTTCCCCTCCATACCTAGCCTAATTATCAGCCATCTACCCCCTATGTCTGGTTCTATAGAGATCAGGCCACATCTAGTAGAAAAAATGTAATATCATTCTTCTTCCTTAGTGATGGGAAACAGGTTGTTTCCTCTTTCCAATTGTTGGTGAATGCCACAGCCTCCTGTAAACCAGCCTTTCGTCGCCTGTGCTGCATGATCTTTCAGTCTATAGCAATAATCTGCTATTTCATGTAATCACACAAGGTGAGTCCCTTTGAGTAAAGAAGTATACGTTTCATAGAACACATATCACAGAATGGGATAGTTAGTATCTACTATTGTTACATAATGTAATTATTTTTTCATATTTGATACGTTATGAATGATATGTTGTACATTATATGTAGAGAATATTTGAGAAAACAAGAGCTTGCAATATATTTAATCTAGTTATTAAACATTATCAACGCTATAATACACTCACTGCATATCACAGCACATCAAAGGATAAACACTCAACCGGAGCCGAGGTAAGATATTGAACTATAATGCAAGAAAACATAGGGTGAGCATAAAGAGCCACTGCTAGTTACAGGACTAACAAGTTAGATATTGGTGACAGATAGGAGTGGTATTTAGAGAGTCTCATAAAGATGTGAGGACTTCCCGTTTCCGGTGTTGAATCAGGAATGTTTTCCAGAAATGTTACTAGGCCTGCAAGACCATGGAACACGTGGGGCTTCTGCTTCCATATCACTGTAACTCTACATGGCCCGGCAATGGAGAAAGGTAGATTCCCATTTCTGAGACATTGCCTCAATGCAAGGATACTTTTGCACAGTTGCATGTATTTTGAATACTTCTGTGCCATATTGATCTTGGCAGCTTCTAATAGAATTTGTTTGATCATTCTCATATGACTGAGAATTAGGTCAGTCTGTTAATATAGCAAGGGTCCTTGCTCTTGTAAAAGTAGAGTTTTTCATTTTTTGGGATGTCACTCAATGGGCATGTTTGAATACAAAATCCACATTAAATGGTGTGCCTCAAGTACAGAGAACCCAAGCCTTCAGAACCCCTGCACATGAGTGCACGCCATCCACCATACCCTCAAGGAGACTGAACATACTGAGGTTCCCTCCTTTATTGCAATTCTTCAAAATCGCAAAGTCCCTGTAAAGATTGCTGGTGGTGGTGATGGAAGTATTCATAGCTTACCTTAGAAATGTGTTTGAGTTTTCCAGCACACACACCCTTCTGTGACTCTGTGCATGATAAGTTTAATGTCTTGTCTAATTCCTGCTATTTCGGTGTGCTTTAAATCTTTGTTTGATTTTGTACTCTGGGCAATGTGGTGCATATTTGTGAGTTTTTTAACTAATAGATCCATATTTGTGGGTGATTCTAGTCTCTCTTTAATTGGGCAATCTGGCACAGGATGTTCAGCTTTATGTGTCTTTGAAGTTCAATTTCTGGTCAATTTACTTTGTGGCCTGCCACTATTTGAGTTGGTTCCAGAGTAAAGTAGGCTAAACACTCCTACGTTGTTAGAATGCTGAGCATGCGGCTTAAATTAATAGACTGTCATAGATACCCTTGCAGACGCTGAAGACAATAGTGGTAGCTGTTGTTAATTTAAGAAAAAACTACAGATAAGATAAAGTACAGCTGGTCGAAGTTATAGTAGTTTCAGATTGGGACTATCTCAAGTGAGTAATTAAGTAGCTGATGGATCTGCTAGTACTTCACTGTGGTTTGCTGAGTTAGCTAAGTAATAGTAAGTGTTCCACTGGTCTCCATATGAGTCACAAGGGACACACTCTCAATAGGAAACCAAAGTGGTGGTTGGTATTGCATGACATGAAGAGATGAAGCATGGCAAAAGCTGACAGGCATTTTATTCCCATATTAGATTATGTCCAAAAGACTCATGGGTCTTCCTTATTCTACTGACTCTTCCCCCTTGGCACCTTAGAGATGAATTGGATTTGACTTCAGAAGAGTGTCCCTATTTCATTGTAGTCTGAGTTGAAACTCAAAGATGAACCTCCACTTTCTCAAACCGAGATGATGCCTCCCTCCACCCCTGTGGTTTCAATGTTCTTATAACACATTTCTGAATAAAACTCAGAAGAGAAAAATTATGCAAAGGATGTAAACTTAAGAATGGGAAAGCATATGTAATACTGGTAGCTGATTAACTTGGATTATCGGATCCTTGCAACATCACACTTGTGCAATGCAAAATATGCGCATCCCTATTAAGTATGGAATCAATATCTCATTTTGATAAAATGGTGCTAGTCAAAAAATCAGGAATGGCTGAAGTTGTGACCCTTGACGTGCTTTCACTGGGCAACAATGAAGTTACAAACCACTATGCAATACGTATCAATACAGAGAGTGGAATAACATGCTTCTTCCTGGCTCTTGATGGCTTCCTGCTTAAAATTGCCTTACTCTGGATTAGTGCTCTTTTTTCTTTGGCCTGTGCATTTTTTATAAACTTTTACTGTGGTCAATCAAAATCTCTCCAATGTCCTTATTCATGCATTTGCCACAATCAGGCTGAGTTCGCTGGAAAGGATAATCAGAGGGGTCATAGAATTCTGCAAATTAAAAAAGGTTTATGGTTTCTGCCAACCCAGACTCAAGGTACACAGTCTGCATCAGATAGCGGGGTTACCTAGGTGTCTGTGAGTGTTTAGAAAGAAGTTGGTGAGAAGTTATACAATACCAACACCTTGGAGAAACACAGAACTTAAAAAGATAAAGCAACAAATTAAAAGGTTGCAACAGACCTGGTTCAAAACAAACAACATTCAAGACAAACTTCAGCTACACAAATATAACAGAATATTCAATTCATCAATCAAAAACGCTCAAAAAAGGCACTACTCAGACAGAATTCAAAATGCGAAATCTGCATCTAAAATGTTTTATAAAATTCTCAATGAATTTCAAAAACCAAAATGCATGAAAGGAAGTCATTCCACTACTCAAGATTTCACAAACAAAGTGGCAACTCATTACACAACCAAGGCAGACACAGTGGTCTCCTATTTAAAACAGAACAAAACCAACAGCACCAACCCCTTTCCTAAACTCCCCTTCAAAAATAAACCAACCCAGACTCTGCACTCTTTCAAACACATATCACAAGGTGAATTTATGGATTTGATCAAAGCAAGCAAGCCTTCTGGTTGCCCTTCTGACCCTTGTCCACCACACATCTTCAAGAACATTCTTTTATCTACTTCTGCTGCCACACCTGTAAGAAGAATCATCAATAACTCTTTAACTACAGAATCTTTTCCTGAAGACCTGAAAAAGGCATATATACGTATTAAAGAAAACAAACCTAGACCCACATGACCCTAACAACTACAGACCAATCACAAATTAACCTTTCCTGGGCAAACTGATAGAAAGTGCAGCATTCGCCCAGATGTCACAATTCATTGAAGACAATTCCATACTTTCAGACTACCAAACTGGATTCTGCCCAGGAAGAGGCACTGAATTGGCACACATAGCAATCTGGGATGATCTTAAAAACATAGTCACCTGCAATGGAGTTGCTGCACTGCTTCTCTTGGACCTCTCAGCTGCCTTTGATACTGTTGACCATGACACCCTAATTCAAAGACTCCACGAAGCCAGCATAGAAGGGGCTGCTCTTGAATGGATTACATCCCACTTTCAAAACAGAACTAATATTATCTATTCTCCCCCCTTCTCATCCAAACCCTACCTCACAAAGGGAGGGGTCCCCAAAGGATCAATCATCTCACCTATGCCTTTTAACATCTACACAATGTCATTACCAGAAATGATCAATGATTTCTAATTCACATGCTACAACCATGCAGATGACACACAAATACTACTTAAATTGGAATGCCCCAAAGACATTGAAAACTCACAAATCTTAAGTTGCCTCAGAGCCGTTGATCAGTGGATGACTTGGAGCCATCTCAAACTGAATGCTTTCAAAACGGAAATAATCACATGTAAAAATCGACTGTAAAAATTATGACCCACTGTGCGAATGGCCTAATGATCTCGGACCAGCTCCTCAGGTATCCAAGGAAGTTAAAAACCTTGGAATTACCATGGACTCCAAGTTAACAATAAATGCCCAAGTGGACAAATTAGCACAATAAAGCTTCATCACCTTGAAAACTCTGCAACGCATCTTCCCCCACCTCGGGTTTCCACACAAGGTGCAGGCTACTGTCTCTCTTGTACTATCCAAACTGGATTATGTCAATGGCCTCTACCATGGATCATCTCTATCTATTATGAAAATACTACAACGTATTCAGAACGCAGCTTCCAGGCTACTATTACATGTAAAGCCACAAGCCCACATCTCCACTGCCTTGAGAGCACCACACTGGTTACATATTGCCAGGAGATCTACCTTCAAGCTGCTTTGTATCACCCACAAAGCTATACATGGACAGGAACGCTTTTCATCAGAAACAAAATAACCAAATACATTCAACAAAGAAACCTCCACTCAAGAGTGACACCCCGCCTTAAAACACCACCATACAAGAAAAAGACAATAGATGTTACATCCTTCTCCGTTCAAGCAGCCAAACTATGGAATTAATTACCCCCAAATTTAAGATCCACAGATAATTATCTCACCTTCAGAAGACTACTCAAGAGTTGTCTCTTTTTTCCTTCATAACCACCATATTCAAACAGCAATGGACTGCATATGCCTGTGTTGATAAGTATTTATAATCAGATTATGTGTATATTCTAGATATGTACAGTTCTATAAACAATATGTATCATTACTATTTCATAATAAATTATACACATACTCTTTAAGCCTGTTTAACAAATGTATATTTACTCATGGTTAAATATATATATATATATATATATATATATATATATATATATATATATATATATATATATATATATATATATGTGTATGTGTGTGTATATATATATGTGTGTGTAGATACATATATATGGGTATATTATTCTATGCTTAACATGTTCATAAGTCATTGCATAGCTCCTAGATAAGATGTTATATTAGATACTTATGAATTCCTGCTTTCGTTTTTATATCATAATGACCAAATGTTATCTTATCTATTTAAACAGTAAGCATTTCGCTATTCAAAAGTTGAGGAAAGATAAATGAATGTTAGAAAAGTACACTTATTAATTAACTTCAAATATTACAAATCTTGAAAGTCTGTGTTTATACAATACTACTTTTCTTCTAATATTATTATACCCATTATTATGTTCCTTGCACATAAATTCCCTTACTATGTATTTACATATCTATTTATTTATTACTCTAGTCCTACTGTACGAGAGAAAAATAAATAAAAATTAAAAAAATGAAATCTATATATGAAATTCAAATTATACCTAATTAAATCAAATTAATAGAACATATATATATATACACACATATATATATATATATATATATATATATATATATACAGAATAATCTAATTCATAAATAAAAAATAATAAAAATGTTACTCTCTTGTAAGCTTTACTCTATCTCCCCATCACCCCATATCTTTATCAGTCTATCCTCCATCCCCACTCTGACTCATCCCAAACCCATTCTACTACTTTCATATCCAAAATAAGCCTGCCTAAGCTCTTCCCTCCTCTACCGCATCTAGCTCACCCCAAACTTCAGTTTACTACCATGATCTCCCAAACAACCCTACTAAATTCTCCCTCATTTATCTCACCTTTGACTCATCCAAAATGCCTCCTGCTACTATGATCTCCCTAACCCTTCCCTCCTCCATTGCTCCTTTACTTCTCCCAAACCTTATCCTATTACTATAAACTCCCAATTAACACTTCTAGATTCTTCCCTCCTCAATCCCTCCATTACTCTTGTCATTCCAACTAACAAACTCACATATCCTCTGCTCAAATTAACTCATAATAATACCAATACTGTACTCATATTTCCGTATACTAATCCACCTCTAATTCCTCTTGGGTTTCGGAGTAGCGTGCTACTCGCCGAAAAGCGCTTTGACGCTTCGTCAGGGGTAGTAAGCGCTATATAGGTAAAATTACAATTACCAATCACAAACTCTTGCTATGTGATTTGAAATCTCATGATGGAGTTGGTTAGAGAACACATGTGGAGCATTTGAAAACATAATTCAGTTGGAAAACAAGGGGCCCTTGGTAAACGCGCTATCCTGTGAAGGTGAGAATCTAATGTTTGTGAAGCTCTAATGAATGGGGAACTTGCAACGTATCTTGAGCGATCTATTAGCAGAAAAGACAATGAGTCAATGCTATACTGTACGGATATAGTATCCGAATTTGGAAATGTTGATTCATAAGGCTCTGAGAATACAAATACTATCAAATTAAATAGGCGGTCTTAAAAACTTCTTGCAAAACAGGTTATGTTTAATCTCTCAAATTACCTTGAAAGGTATACACTGGATTAAGGCAACAATGGCAAAAGCATCAGGTATTATATCTGTTTTAGGCTTCATTAGTTTAATTATTTAAAAGACAATTGAGGTGCTGACTTTATTTAATGCAATTCTCTTTTTCATAACATATTTTATTGGCATTTTAACCATGATAACATTGATAGTAAACTGTCCAGAAAGTAAACATGAATCCATACTGTAACATCCCCAACTGCTACAGTGATTACAAAGAAGAAAGAAAACGATTGTTGTGTGTCGCGCACCCACTCTCCTCCCTGGCAGATTGAGAGATACCCAGGTCCCCCTCTCAGTGGTAGATTGCTTAGTAGTCCCCTTTGTTAAGCCTTGTAGGTCTGCACTTCATCTTCTAAGGCCTAGGAGAGGTGTGTGGCAAAGTGTGATCCTCCTGTAACGGGCCCAGTTACCCAAGTTTTCCCATGCTTCTTCAGGCAGCCTTTGGTGACACAGATACAATTTGCTCCTCCAAATCCATGCATCTGTCTAAATCCTTTTTAAATTGAGATTTTCCTAGCCCTGGTGTCAGAAAGGCTGGATTATTATTAACGACACGGAGGTGAGTATTATGCATTTCTTTTCTTACTTTACTAAACAGCAGCCAAGAACGACAAATCCCAGAATCCCTGGGAGAAAAAACTACTAAACAACATCACAATGGGGTTGACCAGTCCGACGTCAAGCCTACACATAACAATCTTGACTGAGAGCAACAAGCCCTCTTTTCTTGCCAGAGTCAGTCAAAAGTAGAATCTGAGAGCACCAATAAAACCATAGACAAAGTCAGAAGAGCAGAGAAGAAATCCTTGCAGAATTCCATTAAGAACTGAGAGGAACAAACTGGCAAGAAAGAACTTCCGCACAGAGGTACCAGGCCAGGAGAAACAGGAAGAGGATCAACCGGAAGTAGCGGAGCTGGTTGAAGGTGTGGCCACTGCTGAAGAAGAAACAGGGAGGGTTAAATGAAATGTGGTGGGATAATACTCATCTCTGTGTCTTTAATAAAATCTAGCCTTTCTAACACCAAGGCTAGGAAAATCTCAATTTTATTAAAAGACCGGAGGATCATATTATGCTTGTTTAAAGCAACAAAATAACAGCGTCCAATGGATGAGCAACAGGTTTAAAATAAAAAGTTCTAACTGTACTAACATTTGACCAATCTGCAGATCTGAGGTTATCCTGTAAACTAGCCCCTGCCCAGAAGGCTTGAGAATCCGTAGCTCCTCTCACCGAATGAGTGCCATAAGAATAAGAAACGGTAGAAACATCAGTCAGGGACAGGAGCCACTTAACCAAGGTGGGAGCCGAGACAGGTTTGTGGGGTTTCTGAAAGGCAATAAGTAATTGAGAAAAGGAGGGAATACTGAGATGTTTAATCTCTCAAATTACCTTGAAAGGTATGCACTGGATTAAGGCAACAATGGCAAAAGCATCAGGTATTATATCTGTTTTAGGCTTCATCAGTTTAATTATTTAAAAGACAATTGAGGTGCTGACTTTATTTAATGCAATTCTCTTTTTTATAACATATTTTATTGGCATTTTAACCATGATAACATTGATAGTAAACTGTCCAGAAAGTAAACATGAATCCATACTGTAACATCCCCAACTGCTACAGTGATTACAAAGAAGAAAGAAAACGATTGTTGTGTGTCGCGCACCCACCCTCCTCCCTGGCAGATTGAGAGATGCCCAGGTCCCCCTCTCAGTGGTAGATTGCTTAGTAAAGACTTGTAGGTCTGCACTTCATCTTCTAAGGCCTAGGAGAGGTGTGTGGCAAAGTGTGATCCTCCTGTAACGGGCCCAGTTACCCAAGTTTTCCCATGCTTCTTCAGGCAGCCTTTGGTGACACAGATACAATTTGCTCCTCCAGATCCATGCATCTGTCTAAATCCTTTTTAAATTGAGATTTTCCTAGCCCTGGTGTCAGAAAGGCTGGATTATTATTAACAACACGGAGGTGAGTATTATGCATTTCTTTTCTTACTTTACTAAACAGCAGCCAAGAACAACGAATCCCTGAATCCCTGAATCCCTGGGAGAAAAAACTACCAAACAACATCACAATGGGGTTGACCAGTCCGACGTCAAGCCTACACATAACAATCTTGACTGAGAGCAACAAGCCCTTTTTTCTTGCCAGTGTAAGTCAAAAGTAGAATCTGAGAGCACCAATAAAACCATAGACAAAGTCAGAAGAGCAGAGAAGAAATCCTTGCAGAATTCCATTAAGAACTGAGAGGAACAAACTGGCAAGAAAGAACTTCCGCACAGAGGTACCAGGCCAGGAGAAACAGGAAGAGGATCAACCGGAAGTAGCGGAGCTGGTTGAAGGCGTGGCCACTGCTGAAGAAGAAACAGGGAGGGTTAAATGAAATGTGGTGGGATAATACTCGTCTCTGTGTCTTTAATAAAATCTAGTCTTTCTAACACCAAGGCTAGGAAAATCTCAATTTTATTAAAAGACCGGAGGATCATATTATGCTTGTTTAAAGCAACAAAATAACAGTGTCCAATGGATGATCAACAGGTTTGACAAATCTGCAGATCTGAGGATATCCTGAAAACTAGCCCCTGCCCAGAAGGCTTGAGAATCCATACTGTAACATCCCCAACTGCTACAGTGATTACAAAGAAGAAAGAAAACGATTGTTGTGTGTCGCGCACCCACTCTCCTCCCTGGCAGATTAAGAGATGCCGAGGTCCCCCTCTCAGTGGTAGATTGCTTAGTAAAGCCTTGTAGGTCTGCACTTCATCTTCTAAGGCCTAGGAGAGGTGTGTGGCAAAGTGTGATCCTCCTGTAACGGGTCCAGTTACCCAAGTCTTCCCATGCTTCTTCAGGCAGCCTTTGGTGACACAGATACAATTTGCTCCTCCAAATCCATGCATCTGTCTAAATCCTTTTTAAATTGAGATTTTCCTAGCCCTGGTGTCTGAAAGGCTGGATTATTATTAATGACACAGGGGTGAGTATTATGCATTTCTTTTCTTACTTTACTAAACAGCAGCCAAGAATGACAAATCCCAGAATCCCTGGGAGAAAAATCTACCAAACAACATCACACTGGGGTTGACCAGTCCGACGTCAAGCCTACACATAACAATCTTGACTGAGAGCAACAAGCCCTCTTTTCTTGCCAGAGTCAGACATAAGTAGAATCTGAGAGCACCAATAAAACCATAGACAAAGACAGAAGAGCAGAGAAGAAATCCTTGCAGAATTCCATTAAGAACTGAGAGGAACAAACTGGCGAGAAAGAACTTCCGCACAGAGGTACCAGGCCAGGAGAAACAGGAAGAGGATCAACCGAAAGTAGCAGAGCTGGTTGAAGGCGTGGCCACTGCTGAAGAAGAAACAGGGAGGGTTAAATGAAATGCGGTGGGATAATACTTGTCTCTGTGTCTTTAATAAAATCTAGCCTTTCTAACACCAAGGCTAGGAAAATCTCAATTTTATTAAAAGACCAGAGGATCATATTATGCTTGTTTAAAGCAACAAAATAACAGTGTCCAATGGATGATCAACAGGTTTAAAATAAAAAGTTCTAACTGTACTAACATTTGACCAATCTGCAGATCTGAGGATATCCTGTAAACTAGCCCCTGCCCAGAAGGCTTGAGAATCCATAGCTCCTCTCACCGAATGAGTGCCATAAGAATAAGAAAGGGTAGAAAAACCAGTCAGGGACATTAGCCACTTAACCAAGGTGGGAGCCGAGACAGGTTTGTGGGGTTTCTGAAAGGAAATACGTAATTGAGAAAAGGAGGGAATTCTGAGATCTGCAGTTCGAAAAATGTAAGTCTTCAAACAATTACCAACACACAATTTAGGTTGAGAGGGAAAAAAGGGATAAAGAACAGTAGATAAATTAGTCTTGGTACGCCTTAAGACTTGAAAATAAACACCTAAAGAGGAAAAACAAAAGGAGGAAATATCCAGAGCTTTAACATCTGATACACATTTAATAGAGGGTAAATACAAGAGCATAGTCAATTTTGCAGACAAATGTTTCAATAATAAATCAGCATTATCCGGCCATGCGAGAAATAATCAAAGTACTTAATCAACATCCTGCATCACATTGTATTTTGGGACCGGAGGTTTAGAAAAATGTACTCCCTTTAAAAGTCGACAAACCAATGGGTGTTCACCAACAGGCCTTCCATCCACCCTGATATGTTCTGAAAAGATCGCAGATCTGTAAGTATTAACAGTAAGAGAAGCCTTACCTTGTGAAGCTAAGGAAGCCAAAATGTTCACCACTAAGGTGACATCTGCTGAAAAGGGATCTGAATCCCTATCCAAACACCAGCTACACCAAACCAACCAGGCGGATCTATAGACCCTTGTTGTACCTGGAGCCCAGGATTGCTGAGTGAACTGGACAGCTTCCTCAGAAATTCCTGGGGTTCTCCAGGAAGCCCCGAAATTCTCCACGTTACGAGATGAAGGGAGCCTTCTAGGATTAGACTGTGAGGAAGACCCTGAGGATTCAAGAGAAGATCGGGAAAAGGAGGGATCAATACTGGGAGGTCTGAGGATAGTTCCAACAGGGTTGGATATCAAGGCTGGGACTGCCAGAATGGAGTGATGAGAACAAGGGAGGAATGTTGTCTGCGGGCTTGCGCTAGCACCCGAGCAATGAAAAGGAAGGGAGGAAAGGCGTAGAGAAGAAAAGGACCAACCAATCATTTTGAAGCAGAAGGTCTCTGAGATGGAGAATAGTCTCCATCTTGAAATGATGGTATACCACTAAATTGTTGAATAGTTTCAAGTTTATAACTGGTTGATGTTTTGTTCTTTTTCTGAACCAGAAAGACGGTACTGAGAAACCCAGAAGGGTCATAGGAAACTTCTTCTATAGCCTGTTTTGTTAGTAAGGATTGTACCGCCTCCTGAACCAGAAGAAACTGATCTCAGGACAAATGAACAGATTGAGGCAGATGAGTCTGCAAAGGAACCTGATACAACTCTATGCAGTAACCTTGAACAGTTTGGATGACCCAAGGATCCGAGGTTAGAGATAACCAAGCTTCTAGACAATAACTTTACGCCTTTTCTCTAAAGGCCCATTATCATTTGTGGTGTCGTGTAAAATATCATCCCCATCACTGTCAGTGTCTCTAACGTTTAGAATATTAAGGGGGGAGGAAGGGAGCCCCGAAGAATTTGCATCTCAGGTGGGAGGCCCAAACTTAACAGAAACGCCTTTGGAAGGCAAATATGGGGGTGCCGTACGTTTCATTCATCTTTTAGGAGGATTATCCTTTGGCCTTTACATTCTTAGAAATATCCAGCATGGATACAGAGACCGCATGTGGAACTGAGTCTTTAATGAATGATTTTAAATTGTCCTGCATAGACTGGGTCTGCTCACCACCAGACATAATAACAAATCATCTGTGGAGATTTTTTGCCAAAACATGCCTAAAATATGAAAAAGGAGACTAATAATGAAGCATAAGCCTGGAAGACTTCAAACTACAGAAAAAAACAGACCTAAAGGGTTAAATCAGAGAGAAAGTCAAGAGGGAGGGCCTAAGTAAAAGAGGGCTGGAAAGGGGTGTGCCCTGAGGTGGTGGCTACATGGAGCGAAGGCAGGAAAAGGAAAGCCCTCACCGGCCGTTTTTCCGACAGACGAGGGTCGAAGCGGTTGAAAGGCAGGAAGGCCGCTTCCAGCAATTGCCAGCGGAAGCACAACACAGAGCCAGCGAAGACACGCCTACAGAGTTAGGAATACCGCAAGAAAACAAAACAAACGTTATAGAACGTTCAAAGAGTGTTGCGCGTGCACGGCCCAGAGTGCGATGTAATAAAACAACAGCGCAAGACCAAAACGTTTATTACTGTATAAACCACATTAGAATTACATCTAAAAATAACACCACATATGTAACAAAAAACAGTATAAGAGTAACAGCGAGCAGAGTACTCCTGACTTCCAGTGTCTGGTTGTATCCCACTTAACCACCATGTCACCAGAAAGCCCAGAGGAGGAGGAGGAATTCTCTTTTATACCACCCTGGTCAGCTAGCATCACAGAAATATGTCCAAATGACCCAAGAATGTTTTTTTCATTGCAGGAACTTCCCCAGGGCATCAGCACAAAAGACGGTCAGGGTCAGGCAGCCTAAATGGTGGACAAAGAAGGAAGTGAGGAGGATGTCGGAAGATGGTGGGCAGAGCCCTGGGAGATGCTTGAAACGCCACCCGAACTAGAGCAGTGAGAGTGGAGGAGGAGAATGCCTGCTGAGGATTTTGAACAACATCCTTTGACCTCCGAGGAGGGGAGGCAACGCCAAACTGCAGGGGGGGGCAAATCGGGAGGCAGGCTGTGTGTCAAACTTGTACCTTTTTTCCGCAGGAGTGAAACTGGCACAACGTAGTTCCCAGCTTGCCTGCGAGGCAAGCAGACCCATAACCAGATATGACTGTCTCACCGAAATGAAGGGATGAACTAAGACCAGGTCCAGAACTATTCTTCCTCACTTAATGGTGTTGGATTTCTTTCCTACAAAGAAAACAGAAAAACACTCTTTAAATATCTCACAATTCGTAATAACATATCTGTTAGGTCAAAACCCAGTTATTTCTCATTGAATACCTTATGTCCCTTCTCCCTTTCTTTTCAGGACCTGGTTCCTGAGGACTGTTTGTTGACACAATTACCTAAGAACAAACAAACGTCATAAGATTATAATCCCCAGCATACTATAAGGATCTGTGTAAATTCTAATTCACATTACACATACCAAGTAAAAAAAATAGAAGAGGAAACACCAGTTTATGTGTTACAGTTCACACTTTCGAAAGTATCACCAGTTCTTATTCTGTAATTAGAATGTATAAAGGCATTAGGTAACTTGCAAGAAATGCTTGTATTATGTATTATGAATGTGTCAAAATACCTCAACATGAGTCTTTTATAACAGAAAAGAAATGTTTGTTGTAGAGCAATATTCTTAGTATTTTGTCTTTTCCTATCTTTTTTAGATTAAGCTGTATGCAAAAAGGCCAGGTTACTCTCACCAAGTTTGCCATTTCAGTTCAAGTCAGATAAGTAATCCTTCACAGCTTGTAAAATAAAGCAATCAAACCAGTATCCACTGTGGACATCGTCAGCTTTCCTGATATTTGTATTATTTTTCTGAAATTCCAGAATCCTAGTTGTGAAGATTCAGAAGAGAGCAAGAGAAATACAAAACAAAAAACGAAACAAGGAATGAGAGGCCCGAAGAAAAGGACCGGGTGCTGAGCGCTCGGAAAACACCAAGATCCAGAAGTGCAGTTGAGTAAGAGGGGGTGGGGTGGGAACTGACGACGAGCGTGGCTTGCACGGGTGCGTAACTGTCTCTGGTTTTGCAGAGAAGGAGGAGGGTACAGGGAGTGTCAGGTCACTCAGGGAATGTCCCTAAGCCTGTGGATATCTTGTTCAACTCCTCAAATTGTCCCTGGTAAAAATGTAGGGATTAGGTGTGTCCATAGAAAAGTTAATACCTATCCAGTAGTGCACTTCATAGTCACCACAGTAGAAGGACAAATGAAAGAAGTAGAAGTTGGGGGTCTTTAGAAACCTCCCTGAAGATGTCATTTTAGGGACCGATAACACTTAATTTCTTGAGATGTTCCTAAAAACAATAGATCAGAGAACTGGGGTTTCTTCAAGAAGGTACTTCCCAGAAGGGGTCTCTTTCTACTCAAGAAGCATTATTGACCCCTGAACCCTGGGCGACTGATGGGAACTTCAGAATATGTCAAGTAATCAACGCTACCTTACAAAATGCCTGGCACAAAGCTGGACAGCTTGATGGGGCATCCAGCCTGGCCTATCCTTATTTCCAGATACAAAAGGGTCTGTTATATTGCGTAGGAGGAACCTCCACAATTGTTGGTTCTACAAGACTTTAGAGACCAGATCACATTTTTTTGCTCACTCCCACTTGTAAGCTGGTCATTCTGAGGCAGACAAAACCACGAAGCAAATACTCCAACATTTTTAGTGGCCAGGAATTATGGGACAAATAGCGAGGTATTGTGAAGAGTGTAAGGTCTGCCAACAGAGCAACCTGTACTGTCCAACTAAAAGTTTCTTACAGCCCTTACCAATTATCAGCTCCCCTTTTGAATGGGTAGAAATTGATCTCAGAGGATCCCTACTCAAGTCATCTAAAGGACATCAGTATGTCCTAGTATCAGTATGTCCTGGTATTAGTGACTATGCCACATGGTACCCCGAGGCAGTACACTTAAGGAATACCACTACCAAAACAACAGCTCAGCATTTAGTGGAAATCCTCTCTTGGGTAGGGTTTCCAAAGGAAATCCTTACTGATCAAGGAAAACATTTTGTGTCAGACTTGATGAAGCAGATATCCAAGTAATTGGATATCCAACATATTAAAGCCTCTCTCTATCATGCCCAGACAGATGGGTTGGTTGAGTGATATAACACCTCCCTAAAATGTATCTTAAAGAAAATGTTAGCTGGGATGTTAAGTATTGGAACCAACTCCTCCCCTTAGCCCTTTTCGTACTAAGGGGACAAGTCTAGAGCAGTTTAGGGTTTTCGCACCTTGAGTTACTCTACGGGCGTAAACCTCGTAAGTGCAAATATACCACATAAATGTGTTAAAAGAATGAGTAGGTCCACCCCAAAACAAATACAAACCACTGGCCCACAAAACCGACCCAATGAGTACCCTAAGTCAGCTACCCATTAATGATGCCTTGCCAAACACCCAGAGACAGGAACTTCCACAAAGGTTACTACTTTTAGGTTCCCTTTTTTCAGACCTTCCCAGAAAGACTAATTTAGCTGACATACCATTCCTACCCAAACAGGTGTCATCATCAAACAAAAACCCTATCATATTCCAGCTGCCAGACATCAGGTTATATGAAACAAACGCTACAAATGGGAGTTATTGAGCCCTCCCAGAGCAACTGGTCATCCCCAATTGTGCTCTTCCCTAACCTGACGGAAGAATCCGCTTTTGCAGAGGCTTTAGGGTAGTTGATCAAATTTTGAAATTCAATGGGTACCTCATTTCCTGAACTGATTAACTGATTGATAAGCTAGGTGACGCCTGATACATTATGACAGACCTGATGAAAGGGTACTGGCAAGTTTCACTAAAGAAAGACGATTGATTAAAAACAACCTTCACTACTGCTTATGAGCTCTTCCACTTCAAAGTACTGCCTTTTGGGCTACTTGAAGCCCCTACCACCTTTCAGGTACTCATGAATCAGGTCTTACAGAAACATCGGGACTATTCATGTGCCTAGTTAGATACATTGTTATCTATAAGAGCTGGAATGATCGCTTTCCATTATGCTCTTCTGGAGTTACAAAAGGCCAATCTACATGTCAATGCAAAAAAAATAATGTGTGGGATAGAGTCAAGTACCCTACCTATTATATGGCCTAGGAAACTGTATTATCGAACTCTCAACAGAATATCAGAGCTATCACCGAAACATCTTTTCACAAAACAAAAAAAGAAGTCTGGGCTTTCTTGGAAATTCTAGGATACTACAGACGATTTAAACCCCATTACGCGGCAATAGTCACACCATTGACAGATCTACTAAAGAAATACTCTTCCCACCAAGGGCTCTTACGATCTTCTAACGAGTTTACAACAGCTATCACCTCGAGTCCTGTGCTAACCTTTTCTAATTATGACAAACTTTTCATACTCCAAACCAATGCTTCCCTGGTATTGGCACAGTTTTGTCTCAATGTAATGACGAAGGTGCAGAATTGCCTGTTTTAATCATCAGACATAAACTATTCCCCAAAGTAATGAAGTATCCAGTCATTGAAAAGGAATGCCTAGCTGTCAAATGGTCTGTAGAGAAGCTGCGCGATAATCTGGAGGGAACTTCCTTTATCCTGTATACGGACCACGCCCCTTTGACCTGCATGAGCCGTGATAACGGCAACAACCCCTGGATCCTGAGGTGGTTCCTCGCCCTACAACCTTTTCAGTTCAAGGTTCGGCATAGAAAGGGTCGACACAATGGTGCAGCTGATTTCCATTCTCGGTTTCCCCTTTTTCACAATCGGAAAAATATTGAGATGGGGATGTGTCACCTAGAGAGCCCAGAGGAGGAGGAATTACCTTTTGTACCACCCTGGCTAGCCGACACCGCGAGCAATATGCCCAAAGGACCCGAGACTGTTTTTTCATTGCAGGAACTTCCTCGGGGCATCGGCACTAAAGAATAACAGGGTCAGGCAGGTCGCGCGGTGGACAAAGAAGGAAGTGAGGAGGATGTCGAGAGATGGTGGGCACAGTTCCTGGAGACACTTGAAATTCTGCCGGAACTAATGCAGCGGGAGCGCAAAAGGAGAATTGCCTGCTGAGGATTTTACAGATGTCCTGTGACCTCCGAGGAGTCGAGGCGAAGCCAAACTGAAGTCGGAGCAGACCGGGAGGTCGAGAGAGACTGCACTTCCAATGGGGGCCCCCGGCAAGGCGCTTCATCCAGCCATGGTCCTGGAAGAACCTGGCTTGCACAGGTGCGTGATCGTTTCTGGTTCCACGGAGGGAAGGGTGCGGGAAGAGTCGGGTGCCGCTGGGAACGTCCCCTAGCCTGCAGAGTGCCTTGGGGGGATTTGTGTACCTCACGGCACGTTGGGAGGGAAGAAAACTCCCTGAATTTGGAGCACTCTCCAGACCATCTATAGTATCCTGCACGCTTCACTGGGTTCATGCTGGGAACCTCTTTTCGTTTACCTATTTTGTGTGGTTTGCTTGAACTGGCCTCTTATGACGAGTCCAGCCACAAAACACTGAAAGGAGCTTTATGAAATATTAAGGCTGCACCTGGGTGACATGCTGGGATCACTCACATTAAACTACTAACAACACTTAAGCAATAAAGGACAACATCTTAACTGTACATCTCTCCTTCTGCCAAGGGTACCAGGGAGCCACTCCTGCAGTAAACGGTCCTAAAGAAATAAGAGAAGACTGAATTACATTATAAACCATATCCTTGGAACTTTATGGGATAGAAATAAAGTTACCTTACTCAACTAAACATGCCAAGTGACTCACCACTAGCCCGATCCACAATAGGGCTCTTTGTTGTCCTCGATCTGATCAGTGACATGTAGTAAAAACCAATTTGGGATCATTGGGAAGAGGGCCACCCCAGATCATCCCAAGGGCATGGCAAGACCGCAGCTCAGGACGGGTTGAGGTCTGGACATCTCCAGACTGTGTGAATGAAGCCTCCGTGGTAGATGGAGCAACGTAATCACATAGGGGAGGAGATCACACCCACGTGCCATAGTCTAGAGCATGTGAGGTCATCTGTGTAGGTATTTCAACAGTGTGAGATGATACTGAGTGGCGATGGCCTCCTCTCTCGGAGAACTTAATGCTTTCAGCCAGTCGTCATTGTCTGTCTTTTCACAGTTCTGCTTCCAAATTGCCCTCAGGGTCAGGAATGAGTTGAGCATGTGTACAAGCAGTGGCTTGTATATAATTGATCAGAGCAGTTCAGGCTCAAAGGAACTGAACTCCAGGAGCTCCTTGAGACCAGAAACATAGGGTTGGAGTGCATGCCAGATCTTCAGGAATCAATAAAAATGGGTTTTGTGGAGCTTGTACTCTGCCTGCAAGTATGTGAATGACTTAATAGTAGTCCCTGTCAGAGACCTCTAACTCAGTTACTTGTGGAATCCAGTGCCCAGTCCACAGTGGAGTTGCAATTGTTAGGCGTTTGCTCTAGACCAGCGCATCAAGGGTGTTATGCCAAACTTGGAACACCACCTTTGTTGCTGGAAGGAACATGTAGGAAGTTTGCCTCCATACAGGACATTTACGATGGGAGTTCCCTGCATGAACCATCTCTATGAGGAATGCGCTAGGGTATCAGGGCTTCTAAACCACCACTCGTTAGTGGCCACTAGCTGCACAGCTCTGTAATATGAAAGGATATCGGGTGTAGCCAAAACACAGTCAAAGGTGGTCTTGCAGCAATTGGTGAGCACGATTCTGGGTGGTCGTCCATTCCAGAGGAAGCACTGCAGAGCTGCATTAAGATGGACAAAGAAGGTCCCGGGTATAGGATATGGGAAATTTTAAAGTTCAATCAGCCAGCGAGGGAGCCTGACCATTAATAGATTTCCGTCTGCCCTTGAGTGAAAGTGGAGAAGTGGACCAAAAGTTGAAGTCCCCTTGCAGTCTAAATACAGCTCTCTATGAACTACATTTTGTCTGTTCATATGGCATATTTCTTCTGACCTTTATAGCTTCATAACAATTTCTAGTAATGATTTAAATGCTTTCAAGCCTAGGGCTTGTAACTGGGAGACCTGCATATGCATATGCCGTGGACATCAGCAAAGAAAGCCTTAACATTACACACTTAATATTTTCAGTTAGTTTAGGTGAACACAAGTCCTTGCAAGCACTCTCAAATGCAGTTAATCTCATTGTTGCAGTGCCTGCCACTTGTGTCTGTCTAAAGTGACGTCAGGCATGAAGTAAGAGCTTAGATCATTTATACAGATCATTGTTCATACCCTTCTTGTTGTCTCGTTGTCGCAATCATGGATCTACAGATGATCACAAGGAAGACCATTCACTTTGTAGACTTTTAACTGTATGTGAATAACCTGTACTAAATTAGGGAGTAGCTGGGGTGTAGTTTCAGAGTAGAGATTACCCCGCCTGTGAGTGGAATAATAAATCTGATGCTATTTGAAGCTGAAACCTCAGCATAGCCTAACAGACACAGGATAAGAACTAAACAGAGACCCCGGCCTTCAGGAAGTGCTTGGAGTTGAATATGGCCTTTAGTCACTAGACCCAAAACTTGTGTGGCCTCTCAAAAGACATAAAACAACTGGAAGTCTGAACACCTTAATACAGACAAACCACAGACATACATGGCGCGGGACTTGGAAGCAGAATAGCCATTCCTGGAACTGTGGGAAAGGGCTTTGCCTGCCTCGACAAAGGACAGCTTGTGTCTCAAAAACAGATTGAAGTCAGTTGATCTTCTGGTGGCCCCCAAGGACACAGAAAGGAAATTGGAGAAATCAATTCCTGTGAAACAGTCCAGTTGACCAATTGTAATTGGTTTTGCACTGGTCTCAACCACCCCTCCAGTCTGACTCAAAGCAAGAGCAAATGGAGTAGTAAATGCCCCTGCAGTGAAAGGACAGTGCCAGTGGCCACTTGTGAGTAATAAGCATTCTCTGAAATAGCCTTCTGTCATGATCTTGCATTAGTAAGAGATGGAAAGGTTATAATGGACAGATGCTGTTTGCCTGACTGTGAGCCAGTTTTGCATGGCCGTGGGAGCATTTGGCCCACTACCCAATTCAGCTTCATCATAATTTCTTTATTAGAACAGATTGGCTGCATAATGCTGGAATCTTGTGTTGGGTATTGAGTAACAAATTGTGTATTTTTGCATATCCTCATGTGATAAAGGCTGGGACAAATTAGGATTGAAGAGATAAAGTGCTGATTACTTACTGTTAATCTTCATTACTCTGATTATCCTTTGTCATCCAAATACTTATATCCCTCCTGCCCTCCTGTTACTGTGACCTTGATTCTCAGTGCCTGTGAATGACAGATTGCATTGCAATCCTTATCCTCTTCCTTTTGGTTCAAGATACGAAGCTGAGGCCTGAGGGGGAAATTGGGGAACACAGGAGAGGGAAAAGTGTATTATTTCTGATGTAAGATAGGTCATGTGAGGCTTATGAAGTAAGTACTGGGTGGAGTAAGGATATTCAGAGCATTGATGATTATCAGTAACGAATGGGCACATGACTCCTGAGACCAAGGTAGAAATGCCAGTGCCAGTCATACAAAAATTACTTCAATGGACTGCCCTTGTGTTTGACAAATGAAAAGCAGTATCTAGGGACAAACCTCAGAGTTGCCTTATTCGGAAGAATGACTGTGACATCGACATAGCCTTCAGCCCAGCTGGAGAATGGTAATTCTTCTTAGGACTGGAAAAGTCCTCCTGGACATGAGTCCAGTGGATGGATGACTGGCAGCTCCCGAGAGGTGTGGGATGTGCTTCCGGGGGCACATCCCTGTCTTAGATAGAACTGTTAATGAAGGACACAGAACTGTTACTGAAGGAGTGAAGGTGCATGCCACAGGCCCACACTGGTTATTATAGTGTGACCAGATGCCTGTGTGTTTTGGGACACCACAGTGGAAGTCTTAACCTTCCGTTTAATACACTGGCACATTCTTGCTGTTGGAGTCTAGACTCACCTCCGTTGAATCAAGTGGAATAAAGAGACAAGGTTAATGGAATGTAAATCGAAAGCCCGGAACTGGAAACATGATATCATAGTGACATGGAACCAGCCATAAAAATGGTGCATCATAACATTTCTTCCAAGGAGTGTGTGTGTGTGTGTGTGTGTGTGTGTGTGTGTAGGGGTTTGTGTGGTTTTCTAAGATTTGGAACAAAGGGGTGAGTTAGGTCACCAGTGATGTTACCATTCACCAGCCGTGGAGCACCATAAGTGCAGTTCAGCCTGAAGTCAGTAGATACTGTTGGTTGGCTCTACCATAGTTGGAAACTTTCCCAGGTCCATGCATGATGTGCTCAGTAGCACTAGTCTGTGTTTTTTTATTTTCATTTTAGAACTTGTAGTCCTATTTTATAATGGAATACTTAAACTACAAGTCCCAGAACTCGAAAAAAAAAGATGTGTACTGGAGCAGCACATCACCCGTGGACTTGGTAAACTCGGCAGGTCTGGCTCTAGCTACCTGTGAGGTTAGTATGAACCATATGTTTATTAGATTATAAACCTTGAAAAACGATGATAATTTTAATGGCACTTGTGTGAAGTTCAAGAAGGGATATTTATTGTGGGAGTTAATGGGAAAACCGGACACTCGATGTACATAAATACACAACCCTACACAAAAGGTATATGTGCTCATTAACACGCAACTGCCTTTCCAAGAATAATTACTAATTAAAAGTCAAACCTCTAGAAATTATTATCATTAAACTTATCTCTGATGATTATTTTATTGTTCGTATTATTAAACTGTATTAGCGTTGCTATGATTACATGGTGATATTATATCACTGTATTCATTAAGAAAGTACACCCTTCAAAACTTGCTCCGCCACGGCTGGAAATGTAGGCGAGTATTTTTTAATTACCACGGGCCCTTGTCTCGCGCTGCTGAAAGATTCGAGATTTGCTGGGCGACCGTGGGGTCCACGTGTGCTGGCGAGCGCGCGACGGTCTTCGACTACCCAGGCCTACATCAGAAGGGAAAACAAAGGAGTGATTTCACAAATTGAAATAAAGCTGATCGAGCGCCAATAAAAGGAAACGAGCAGGGATTAGAGCGAGTACACTGTAAGAAAAGGCAACTGAAAGTGTGTGCAATAAATCCTGCTCGTGCTCCCCGCTGTTCCGCTGTCTGTTCCTCTTGACGCACTTTACGAGCTTCGGTTTTGTGGCGCCCGCTTTTCCCTCTAAATGAAAGCGCATTTGTCGGCGTATTGCAAAAGCGGAGACGTTTGTTTTCAGGGGATACATTTTTCGTTGCAATTTATGGCACCCATAAAATATTTTGCAGTCGGCGAGCTGCAGGCAGAGCGATGATTTAACCTCCGAGCCGTTGAAAGCCTCCTCACCTGGTGCGGTATGTTGCGCCTGTAGAGCAAGCGCCTCGACGTACGCTTCTCACTGTCTTGCTGCAGTTTTAATTACACGGCAAGTCCTGAAGCCTCCGCATCTTAATTGGACGCGAGATGCAACTCCGATTCGAAATGCGTTTTCGTAAAATGTGTATTTATTCTAGGCTGATTTGTCAGTGAATTACAGCCGGATGCTGGAAGCCTCGTTCCTTGTAATGTAGAAGCCTCAATAGCCTAAAGAAATAGTTCTGTAATCTCTTTGTAAAATTGTGCCATTTGTTCACAGGTTTTAAGCTTTTTGGTAGATGTTTAGGATGGTTTTAAGGCTGAGTGAAAAAAAACTAGTATCTGCGTAGTTGGGAAACTTAATGCCATTGAGAAGAAGCGACCGTGTGGGCTGCTGATTTCACCTAGTTTACCCCAATCATGTAGAAATACTCAAAAATTCCCCTAATCTACTTGTCTCTCGTATGGAAACTAAACGGCATGGCATATACCTGGTACAAAAGTCAAGGAGGAAAGTGGTTCGATGAAAAAATGCACAATCAGCTGTTTCTTCATAAATACAGTCACCCAGAAGGCAAATATAGCAAAAGTCCCCTGTAATTTTGCAAAATTCATGTTAATTGAAATGCACGCATTTTGTAGAATTTGGCCCGTGTAAAATAAGATTTGCCTACGAGAGATGAAAATTATCTTCACGTGACCCTTGTTTCCTTGCAGCCTCTTCTAGTGCTCGAAACGGACAGGACTTCACACTGCAGTTAAGGTTTTCAAGCTGTCACCGAGGCCTGTGCCCTTCACTCGTGGGTGCCAGTGAGGAAACACGGCAGTCACTGATGCTATCCATTCTCCGCTGTCCAAAGTCTGCTTCTGCACCTCAGCGGCAATGGAAATATTTTTCGAGGTACCAACGGCATTTGTTGCTAAGTTAACTTTTTTGCCAGTTTAACAAAATTCTAAGCTCGCAAAATGTTTAAAACAAGTATATGAAGTTGAGAACAGTTTAGCTTTGTAGCTTTAACTCCAGTTTGAAAACAGTTTTGCAAAGTTGTGAGCGTTTGTCTTGCAACTCTGTACACCCCTCTGTGTCTTTTAAAATAACCAGGCAATTTGAAGATGGACGAACCTTATACGTTTTACAATTGTACCCAACTTTGTAACTATACCTATTGTGGTCAAACTTCTCACAGCTCTCTGCACCACTCAGTTTTGCTAAGGTAAGCAAATGGTGTTACCCGCTGCCCCAAATGATTCAGACGAAAAACCCTTTAGATCTGATGGGCATTCAGGGCCATATTTATACTTTTTGACGCAAAACTGCGCTAACGCAGTTTTGCGTCAACAAAATTAGCGCCGGCTAACGCCATTCTGAAGCACCATGCGGGTGCCGTATTTAATCAATGACGTTAGCCGGCGTTAGCCGCCGGCGCTGCCTGGTGTGCGTGGAAAAAAACGACGTACACCAGGCAGCGCCGGCGTAGGGGGATATGGGGCTTGGGCGTCAAGAAATGGGGCAAGTCAGGTTGAGGCAATTTTTTCGCCTCAACCCGATTTGCGCCATTTTTTTCGACTCCAAACCCCCATAGAAATGACTCCTGTCTTAGCAAAGACAGGAGTCATGCCCCCTTGCCCAATGGCCATGCCCAGGGGACTTATGTCCCCTGGGCATGGTCATTGGGCATAGTGGCATGTAGGGGGGCACAAATCAGGCCCCCCTATGCCACAACAAAAAAAAAAAAAACACTTACCTGAACTTACCTTAATGTCCCTGGGATGGGTCCCTCCAGCCTTGGGTGTCCTCCTGGGGTGGGCAAGGGTGACAAGGGGTGTCCCTGGGGGCATGGGAGGGCACCTCTGGGCTCCTTCAGAGCCCACAGGTCCCTTAACGCCTGCCTTTTGCAGGTGCTAAAAAACGGCGCAAAAGCGTCCGTACGTCATTTTTTTTGACCCGCCCACTCCCGGGCGTGAATTTTGCCCGGGAGTATAAATACGACGCACATGCCTCGGAGTCGATTTTTTAGACGTGAACGCCTACCTTGCATCTCATTAACGCAAAGTAGGTGTCCACGCTAAAAAATGACGCAAACTCACTGGCCACTTGTAGGTCTAGCTAGAAATGTTTGTTGTATTATTGGGGAAATTCATCCCCATCACCTCCATCATCTTCAAAGACTGGCTGACTTTCTTTGGTCAGAATCTGTTCTGAAAAGTTGTTGGAGCTTTGGGAAGTAGGTCCTGGGCAAAGGGGTTGATCATATGTGATTATGGTGGGGTTGAAATAAGGTGGGTTTAGAGTCAAGCAGGGCAATAAAAAAAACTGGATATGACCGCACAAGTCAACACCATAACTGCATCCAACTCCCACACCCTAAAGATGCTGAGGAACATCTTCAAATGGCTCCCAAGCAACACTAGGAAAACTGTCACTCACACCCTAGTCACCAGCAAATTAGACTATTCAAACACCTACCATGCCGGGATCACCAAGTAACTCACTAGAAGGCTACCGATAATCCAGAACTTAGCTGCCAGACCCATCCTCAGTCTCCCACCCAGAACTCACATCAAACCAAACTTCAGGAAACTACACTGGTTCCCAATACACAGATGCACTCACAATGGACTATACAACTCAAGCCCCACTTACCTGATCAGGTGCTTCTCCCTCCACCAAGCACTCAGACACCTCTGCTTCACAGGACTCCTACTCCCACTCCTCCTTCGCATACACAGAACCAGATCAGGAGATGGGGCATTCTCTTACATTGCTCCTAAAGCGAATTACATCCCACTCCACATCAGAGCCTCCTCCACTCTTCTTGAATTCCACATGAAGCTGAAGTCCTGGCTCTTCAATTAACCATCTTATCTTAGACATGGCTAGACACAGACAACTGCTCAGCTCCAGGATACCCTCCCAAGTGATAGCACGCTTAACAAAACACAGAACATAACCATGGGATCAGCGTCATCACACATCTGCATTGTTAGTGCTACACCAATGGGACAGGAACATACATGGATCATGGTGCTGAACATGGTATCAGCTCTTTAGTATGAGCTAAATTATCAGTGGGTTTGAGAGGCACAGAGAGTGCCAAGGGCGAAACCACTGGTGTTAACCCAACTGGAGGCGTCGGCAGATCCTTGGAGCGTGATGGTGTTCCAGAGGGCGGAACTCGTCCTGTGTTGCTTGTATTCCAGTTCAGAGAGTAGCTGGCTTGGACTGTTCCATATGGAGCAGGTTCAGGACTGACTTGCATATGGCGGGGTCCAAACTGAGGTGACATGGTGGGCGAAGAACAATGGATTGGAATGTGACTCGAGTGATTGCCAGTGACTGAGATTTATTCAAGCATTCCACCCATCCCCTTGTTGTTATGCCAGAGGGAGCTAGCAAGGTGCCAAAGGTTATCAACATAGCTTTCTTAAACATCTCAACCTGTTGCAAAATTGCCAATAGACCCGGAAATTCTGGGTGGACCGTGATCAGCAGCAGAATCGGTTTCTCAGCAGGGACTGGGAATGAGACTTGGGGGACCTTGATGCCCTAGTGACGTCTCAGAAGGAGAGTGGTGCTGCTGAGTCGAGACCCACTTGGACTTTTTATGTTTCTTTTTGGATTTTGACTTGCCCATGACTTGGACCATGAAGAAGACCAGTTGCATGAGTTGCCCAGAGAGCAGGAACAGATCTGAGCTCTCAACTTAAGGTAGATATGGGACTTGTGACACTTCCTTCACTGCTTAGCAATCTACAACTTGTATTTGATGCATAAGGGAACACACATCGCACAATTTGGAGTCATGGCCCAAACTCAAACACCAGAGACATACCTTGTGGGGATCTGTCACAGACATCTGCTTGTGACAGTCCATACCAGGCTTAAACCATCTAGTTTAAGGAGGAGACATGTTCCCTTGCATACTGGAAAGGAGTTTGGCGTGGAAAAAAAAACTCATCAAATATTGAGAAAAAAGTTCTGAGCTAGCTCAAGATCAATGTATGAAACCACAAAAAAGGAAATGATGCCAGTGTGCTTTGATGGCGCTTATATGTGGTTCCAGCCATCACTTCTGGGGTGAAGCAGAGTTGACACAGAACTGCACAACAGCACCTACCAGTGCTCAAGTGCAATGCTGAAAAATCATCCGGATACAGTGTAGTGCCTAGGGATATTCGAAAGGTGACAAATCTGCAGTTAGAAGTATACATCAGAAAGTGTATGTGCAGAGAAGAAAAGTGCTTGTCATATTTTCACCTGATGTAAGAGAAGGAATTGTTTCCCATCGAAAAATGTTTACAATGTGGGGAAAAATACACAGCTACGCATTTCTCACAATCCCAAATGTGAAATTGTATGGTCAAAGGGCAATATGCAGAGATAGAAGAAAGTTAAGTTGGTGTAGATTTGGAAATCATTACAGGGTTCCAGATGTACTGTTGTTTCAGGAAATCTGCGATTATCCATACTTATGTTTTGTAGTCACCTCTAGATTGATCTGGGACAGTCATATTAGTTAAAAACTCGAGAACCAAATGTGACTGAAAGGTTAAAGCTCTTCAGTAATTTTCAGGTGTGTGGTTTACAGGGAAATCCTTTATGACTTTCAAAAAGTAACATTAACACAAAATTAACTTATATGTTGGTTATCTTATGTGAAAATTTGACTAGTCAACCGGACATTATAGTCTGCAATTGCATGTGATAACCGTTGTCTTTACAGTTCTCTAGCCCTCTAATTTAAATGCATCTGAAACTAGTCTTAAATTTTCCCTCTAAATTATGCTAGTTCTAATCATGTAACTGTAGCAACCATCTTTTCCTAGCCTCTATCATTTATTAACTAGTGGCTTTCTCTTTAAATAGAGACAAGTTGTTCTTGGCATCTGTGACTTGAAATAAAAAAAAAACTGCTAAGTGAGTAAAACAGTGAGGACCCAGCTTAATATTTAGATGTAATTTAGATATAATCACTGTGTTTCAGTGTTTCCCATAGTCAAAAACTAGCCCCTGCCTCTTTATCCATGTGACACTATTCAAGAGGCTTCCAGCATTTGTTATAAGTAGGTGCTGTGAGAAAGTGCCTCTTTTGACATGGTTAGCCCCCCATTTTTTGCCTGGTATTTGATGTGGTTTCACAGTTGTTAGTGCCCAGGGCCTCTGCTAACCAGTTTCCCTGGGCCAGATCTCTTTCCCAAAACTGTTGCGATTCATTAGCACAATTGGAAACACCCTTGGCTGCTCAAGAAGTCCCTAGTAAATATTGCTTAGGTATCCAGGGCATATGGTACCAAGGGTAGGACCCTGAGGGCAGCAGCACATACTGTGCAGCCTTTAGGGACCATGCATCCAAGTGCATCCAGCATTGCCATTGCAGGCTAAGTGTCCTGGTGCAATCTCAAAATGAAAACTCGACATGGCACACAGCCTGTGTGACCTGTCCACTGCATGAAATATAGGTAAGCCACCACTCTGGCAGGCCTTCAGCCCTAAGGCAGGGTGCGCTATAATGCATGTGTGGGCATAGATACATGAGCAATTTGCCCTTTGTCCTGGCCAAACCTGGGACATAGTAAGTGAACAGAGCAGCCATTTTAAATGCATGTGCTGGACACTGGTCAGTACGAGTGTCACAGCTACATGATGGCCAGTTTTAACACTGGGTTATTTCGTATCAAGCAACTCAGAACGATAAATCCAAACTGGTACCAGTATTTGATTTATTGCAAAATGTACCCAGGGGCCACCTTAGAGGTACCCCCTGCAAAAGCTAACTAACGCTGGCATAGTTGCTGGCCAGTTGAAACCAGCCTCCCACCACCAGGCAAGATTCTAGAACCCTGGGGTGAGAGCCCTTGCTCTCTGGGTTCAGAAAACAAAGCCCTTCCTGGGCAGAGGTGTTACCTCCTCCCCCAGGAATGTGCACAGCCTTGCCAGCGAGCTTCAAAGGGCTTACCACCTTTGAAACTCAACTCCCAGCCCTGCTGCTAGCAGCAGATGGCCGCCCCTGTTGCAAACCCCCACTTTTGGCGGGAGCTATGGTGGGAAAATGTACAAAGGACAGGAGTGGCCACCCCCAACTTGCACCTCCCCTAAGGTGTAGCATATGAGGTGACCTCTCTATTTTATTTTACTCCATCTTGCATGGTAGGAAGATAGCCTATCAAGGATAGGGAAATTACCTCTTCCCACAGGAAGTGGTCACATAGTGGATGTAGCCACCATAAGGTAGGTGACCCATTGGTCACTACTAGGGGCTTCCCTAGACGCCCACCAAATGCAGTAGTTTGTGGGCACCCCTAGACCTGCATATCAGATTCTAAGGAAACAAGAAGGCCTCCAACAAAGAAGACCCAAGGCTCAAGAACTGCATTACTGCTGCACAAAGAAAAAGGTGCCAAACCCTCCCTGCTGCACCTAGGACTCGACTATCACTACTGAGGGGTTGCATGGACATCAGATGGACTCTACAAAACCCCAGAGGACCTTCCACCCTTCTGAAAATTGCCAAACATCTCCCACCAGAGTGAAGGTATCACTCCCTGCAACACAAAAGACCAGTGAAGTCCTGTTCACTGACCGGTCCCTAACTAAGGAACCGAACACAGCAGTTGGACCAAATTCTACCCAGTGGACTCAGAGGACAAATCCTGCAAGGGTGTCAAGTTTGGTGGCACTGCGACCTCCAGTGGTTGGACCGTGCAATAGCCCGGGGAACTGGACACCCAACATCGGACACCAAGAAAAAAAGTCTACTCCGTACTCTCAAAGGACCAGGAACAAGCACCAGCTGAGAGACTTCAGGACAAGTAAGAAGTCCACCTGTGTATTGTTTTTCCTAGTGGTCCTGCACCAGCTCCAAGGACCAGTGGACTTCCCCGCTGGTCCACAGGACATCTCGACGACCTAGATCTATAAACGAAAGGAGACATTGGTACACGCATTGCCTGATTTTATCTGCATTTTAAAAAAATTCTCCCATTAATTCCTATAATGAGTAGTTACTCACAAAAAGACTATTTATGCTAAACTTTGAAAAATCATAACTTTAAAAGTACTTACCCGATTTTGATGATCTTGGTCTTAAAAATGTTTTAATAATCTGCAGTATTTTTGTAAATTGATCTTGAGTTATTCTTTTGAGTATGTGTCCACATTTACTGATACTATGCATACAACACATGCTTAGCACTTCTCCAAGATTGGCCTAACTGCTTGACGAAGCTACCATAAACATTAAAGCATGAGGTGGTCTAGTTTTTACCTCTGTAAACCAAGGTGGGTTGCTTGGACTCTCCTCACAGTGCACATCACCTTTCTACACTATAAAGAGAGCCAGCCTCCTACAGGTGCACTGCCTTACTTCTGGGAGCTCATGTGCTTGGTGGTTGCTTGCTAAGACCCATGACTGATCTTCGGTGATTGCAGTGTTTTTTTAAAAATAAATAATCTTAGAATATTCTCAAAAGCATCCCTAAGCATTAGCAACCATTGTGCTTTGACTTATGTTTTGTCCTAATTTCTAGTCACCTCAGGCTTGCTGAAGGTCATTTTGTGAAACCAAAAATCTCTCCAAAAAGTCAACCTTGAATTGGAACAATATGAAAGGAGAGTCAGATTTTGTTAAAAAATCAGCAATCATTTCTTTCAGGCAATTGATGGAAAGGTGTGTCTTTTTGTATATTTGGAATCCAAATATATAATGAATTCTTATTCTACGCAAACGTATCTGGATTCTAAATTAAAGAAATCAGTAAAATTAGGTTTCTCTGGATTTCAGTTTCTGTATTCACCAATCTGGCAATTTCAAAAGGAGCTGGCTGGGAACGACAAACTTTGATTAGAACTCGTGATTGTGTTGTACACAAACGCATTTAAAATATCTTGTGTTCGTGTCCAGCACTGGTGGTTGAGAAAAAAACTTAAATGCCATCCATGGTCTGTCCTTTAGGGCTGAGGGGCCACCCCCTCCACCTTTCACCCCTCAAAAAGAGTGTCTGTCAGGCTGAGCAAAGGTCAGCTTGACAGACACTCTTAATTTTCAGGTCTGGCAGTCAGGAGCTCGACATGCACTATTTGTACAGGCTCCCAGCTGCCTGAGCTGATCTTTGCTGGGCTGAAGAAGTCACAGCCCTGTGGGCGTGACCTCTTCAGCCTAGCGAAGGTGCCTCAAGGCCCTCTCCCTCATGACGAAGAGGAATGTCACCGACTGCTTCGGACCTGGGCGATTCAGTTTTAAGCCCCGAAGCGCCAAGGGCCGCATGCCAATCAGTGACACCTCATCACAGAGTGGGGTAGGGTCAGAAGTCTCACTGACTGCATCCCACTATGTGACGAGGTTGGACTGCTGCATGTTTGGTGCATAAGCGTATGTTTGAATATTTGATAATAAGTGTTGTGAATGGGTGTGTGTGTGTGTGCATGTGTGTGTGTGTGTGTGTGTGTGTGTGCATATGTGTCCGGCTCGCCTCCCTCCCTACTAAAATTAACTGCACTGTTAAATACCTCAGATATTTATTCCTGGTAACTGTCAGTCAATTATAAAAGTTACTAATCTTTGTGATTTGGGTGATGGTTATCTTTTTACAGTTAGATAAGGAAATGTGTGCAGTCTATCACTTGCAAATTAAAATATGGGTTGGTACAGGGCAGTAAATAGTAGTTACTTTTTGTTGTGGGTATATTAGAACATATTACTTTGGACAAACGGGTGCTCATACTTTACTATAATTTTACTAATGTGTTTTTACTAAAAATATTATTGGTGATGAATATTGAATTTTGTTAGTAGGCTTGAGTGAAATTAATACACATATTTGTACCGAGAGAATTGTAATGTTATGAAATCCTTTTTTCCATCAGTAGTCTTGATTGCTTTAACCCCTTCCCTGCCAGCCCTTTTCCTTTGGGGCAGTTTGCACTTAGGCCCTCATAACATTTTGTCCACATAAGCTGCCCATGCCAACTTTGGTTCCTTTTTGCTCCAACATCCTAGGGATTCTAGAGGTACCCACACTTTGTGGGTTCCCCTGAAGGAGACGAAGAAATTAGCCAAAATACAGTGAAAAGTTCGATTTTCTTTTTTAAAAAGGGGGAAAAAGGGCTGCAGAAGAAGGCTTTGTGGTTTTGTCCCTGACAATGGCATCAACAAAGGCTTTGCAGTGCTTAGATCACCAGCTTCCTAGCTTTCAGGAACAGGCAGACTTGAATCAGAAAACCCCATTTTCAACACAATTTGGCATTTTACTTGGACATACCCCATTTTTACTATTTTTTGTGCTTTCAGCCTCCTTCCGGTTAGTGACAGAAATGGATGTGAAACCAGTACTGGATCCAAGAAAGCTAAACATGTCTGAAAGGTAGACACAATTCTGGATTCAGCAAGGGGTAATTTGTGTAGATCCTACAAGGTTTTCCTACAGAAAATAACAGTTGAAATAAAAAAATATTGAAATTGAGGTGAAAAAAACCAAGCAATTTTTCTCAATGTTTTTCTCTGTAACTTTTTCCTGCAATGTCAGATTTTTGAAAGCAATATACCGTTACGTCTGCTGGACTCTTCTGGTTGCGGGATATATAGGGCTTGTAGGTTCATCAAGAACCCTAGGTAGCCAGAGTCAATAAATGAGCTGCACCTTGCAATGGGTTTTCATTCTATACTGGGTATACAGCAATTCTTTTTCTGAAATATAAAGAGTGAAAAATAGGTATCAAGAAAACATTTGCATTTCCAAAATAGCCACAAGATAAGGTGTTGAGAAGCAGTGGTTATTTGCACATCTCTGAATTCTGGGGTGCACATACTAGTATGTGAATTACAGGGCATTTCTCAAATAGATGTCTTTTTTACACATTGTCTTACATTTTTAAGGAAAAATGTAGAGAAAGACAAGGGGCAATAACACTTGTTTTGCTATTCTGTGTTCCCCCAAGTCTCCCGATAAAAATGGTACCTCACTTGCGTGGGTAGGCATAATGCTCGCGACAGGAAACACAACATGGACACATCACATTTTTACATTGAAATCGAATGTGTTTTTTGCAAAATGCCTACCTGTAAATTTTGGCCTCTAGCTCAGCCAGCACCTAGGAAAACTTACCAAACCTGTGCATTTTTGAAAACCAGACACCTAGGGGAATCCAAGATGGGGTGACTTGTGGGGCTCTCACCAAGTTCTGTTACCCAGATTCCTTTGCAAACCTCAACATTTGGCAAAAAAAAAAACTTTTTCCTCACATTTCGGTGACAGAAAGTTCTGGAGTCTGAGAGGAGCCACAAATTTCCTCCTACCCAGCGTTTCCCCAAGTCTCTTGATAAAAATGGTACCTCACTTGTTTGGGTAGGCCTAGTGCCCGTGACAGGAAATGCCCCAAAACACAACGTGGACACATCACATTTTCCCAAAGAAATCAGAGCTGTTTTTTGCAAAGTGCTTAGCTGTGGATTGTGGCCTCTAGCTCAGCCGGAAGCTAGGGAAACTTACCAAACCTGTGCATTTTTTAAAACCTGACACCTAGGGGAATTCAAGATGGGGTGACTTGTGGGGCTCTCACCAAGTTATGTTTCCAGGAACCCTCTGCAAACCTCAAAAGATGGCCAAAAAAAGCACTTTTTCCTCATATTTCGGTGACAGAAAGTTATGGAATCTGAGAGGAGCCACAGATTTCCTCCTACCCAGTGCTCCCCCAAGTCTCCCGATAAAAATAATACCGTACTTGTGTAGGTGGCCAAGGTGCCTGCAACAGAAAAATACCCAAAACCTGTAGAGATTGAGGAGATAGCACAGTGAGTTGTTAAGCACAAATTTTTCTTTTATACATCTTTATGCTTTCTCTGCTTTGGGACCCACACAAGTGAGGTATCATTTTACTTGGGAGACTGAGAGGAATGCTGGGTGGTAGGAAATTTGTGCCGGAGCGGTGATCCTACAAAGAAAAGTGAGGAAAATATGCTTTTTTTAAGCACATTTTTGAGGTTTGCAGAGGAGTCTGGGTTAGAAAATACTTGGGGATCCACGCAAGCCACACCTCCCTGGACTCCTTGGGTGTCTAGTTTAAAAAAATGTCTGGGTTTGGTATGTTTCCATAAATGAAGGCCACACCTGGGACCAAAAATGTAGGTAGTTTTGTAGTAGATCATTTTGATGTGTCCACGTACTTCTGTGATGTTCCAAACACTAAAATTGTGAAAAGAAATGCACTTAGGTTATGTTAAAAAGACCCCTCACCCACCAACCAAGTTGGTGGCATGCTTCATCATTGTGGTCCCACCCAAGACACCTCGCGTGTCACGGGTGTGCTGCGACGCCGGATTACAGTGGAACAGGTTTTGTCATTTTTACCACACATACTAGTTGGATTTGGCACAACGTTGAGTGTTGGTTCAGTAGATCACATTTTATTAACAAGAGATTTCACAAAAATGAAATGCACTGTTGATAACAGAAAAGCCAAAAAACGGAACAAATGACTCACAGCTCGTGAGCTGTAAAGCCGCGACCAGGCACCAACCGCTTTACAGTACATTCACACACCTTTCATACATGACATGCACAAGACCATTCATGCCGCCAGCCATGGGCCCAGCACATTACAACACCTGCATCAACAGACAACGCCACTCAAGGGCCCATCACTTTCATACGCCCAGATGCCTGATACAGCAATCACACCAGCTGATGGGAGTGTGTGGACTGGCACCGCCAGCCAAGCGCCACTCCACTCATACTGCCAGCCAAGCGCCACTCCACACACACCACCAGCCAAGCGCTACTCCACACACCGCCAGCCAAGCACCACTACACGCACGCCGCCAGCTAAGTGCCAGTACACGCACACCGCCAGCCAAGCGCCACTCCACAGACACCGCCAGCCAAGCGCCACTCCACACACACCGCTAGCCAAGCGCCACTCCAAACACACTGCCAGCAAAGCGCCACTCCATGCACACCACCATCACTTTTTGTTGTTGTTTTTAAACAACAAAGAAACCACTAACTAATTATAAGTACAAAACTACAAACACAAAAGCTAGAACTGAATACATGACAGTAATGGCAACAGTGAAACTGAACATATGAAAATATAAAATGGCAGTTTACGTTCACAGTAGTTCCCAGTAATTCTTCTGTGTGTAGTAACTCCTGAAACAGCCTGACACACACAGCCCATGCTTTGAAGGACAGTCCGTCCAGTACATCCGGCTTTCCCTCCGGATACCTCTTCGGGCACAAACTCTACATTTCTTAGCGGGAAAGTCTTTTTTGGGAGTGGGAGGAATCTGATAAGGAAAGTGGCGATCTTTCAATCTAGCCACATCCTCCACAACTGCTACTCTAGGAACTTTTGCATGATCCACCATAACAAGGCTCTCTATCACTGACTCCTGAAATTTAACAAATTTCATCCTTGACTCAGAGGAACAATCCTTAAACACAATAAAAGCATTAAAAGTTGCCAGATTGAACAAATGGACGGTTTACTTTTTATACCACACGTAAGACTTACGAACAGCAGTGTAGGGTTCCAGCATCTGATCTACTCTTATCAACACCACCCATGTACTTATTGTAAACTAAAATGCACAGGTTTGCGCACTTCAGCAACTTGGCCCAAACAGCCACAGGTGAAGTATTCTCATCCTGGATGGTAGTTAGCATGTACATATCCCTCCTGTCTACACATTTCAGAGATAGCAGCTCATCATTCCGCAAGGCACTGCACAGTCCCCTCTCAAGTTTTTTACAGATAAGCTCCCTTGGATAGCCTTTCCGGTTAGAGCGGATTGTGCCACAAGCAACAGTGTCCACTCTGAACAATTCCTTGAACAACTGAACTCCAGTGTAGAAGTTATCTACATACAAATGGTGACCTTTATTAAACAGTCGCCTACCAAGTTCCCACACAATTTTCTTGCTAACTCCAAAAGTGGGCAGACAACCAGGGGGGTCAATACTGGAATCCCTACCAGTGTAGACCCAAAATTATAAACATATCCTGTACTACTTTCAGACAGCATATACAATTTAATTCCATACCATGCCCTCTTGCTGGGAATGTACTGCGTCAAAACTAAACGACCCTTGACAGGACCAAAGACTCGTCCACACTTATTTCTTTGCCTGGCACATAGACCTCGGAAAACCGATCTACAAAATGATCAAGGACAGGCCTAATCTTAAAAAGACAGTCACAATCGGGGTGATCTCGTGGCAAGGCTAAAGCATTGTCAACAAAATGCAGCATCCGAAGAAGCAAATACCGGTTACGAGTCATCGTTGCAGGAAATATAGCCGTTGCCATTAAGGGACTAGTAGACCAATAAGAAGCCAGTGACGGCTTCCTTATCAACCCCATCAAAAGAGTCAAATCCAGGAACTTTTTCATATCTTCCAAATTTGTGGGAATCTAATGGGTAGCTCTAGACTGAGGCCTAAGTCTGGCAGCGTTGTCCCTCAAACACTGCTCCGTATATAAAGTAGTCTGCTCAACAATCTCTTCCAAAAATACATCGTCCATAAACAACTCAAAGAAATTGACAGGCAAAACGTTTTCTGTATTTACTCTACACCCTGGGAGACTAGTAAAGGCAGGCAACTGTGGCTTCTCCATGTTCGGGGCAACCCAGGTGTCAGGTCTTCCAGTGGGAAGTCTTTCAGGCGCTGGCTGCTGCTCCACTGGCACATCGATGTCCTCCTCGAAAACAGGCCCTTCATCTGTACTGAGAGTGGCTTCCTCATCAGAAGACTCCTCTTGGACAGAAATCTCACTGCCAGAATCTCTCTCCTTCTCCTCTGCCTCAGATGCAGAGTCCCTCTCATAATCATGGTCAGAAGACGACTCAAAAAGCATGCCAACAACCTGCTGAGCGGTCACTCTACGGCTAGCCATGATCCTTTCTAAGAAGTGTAACGTGACATATGCGCCAACAACAACCAGCACTGTCTAAAATCAGTGATAAACAAACTGTGGCTTTATTACAAAAAGTTATGTACTCAAAAACGTTACCACTCACTTGCCTGAAAAAGCTAGATTCACCAGCAGCTAATCTGCACAGACTCAGCAATCACCAATGATATCCCACTAAAAAGAAAAAAGAAACACATATTAGACATAAGACAACACAAATATTGTGCACAAATCCAAGGACAATTTCACACACAATCCTGCATTTAGTACACCACCTACAAACATGTCATTCATGCATGGCAACAATACTCCTTTGGAGTAAATTTACCTATCTAAAACATGCAACTTCGCAAACCGAAGGTCAACCACTGCCAAAACAAGCCACAACAAAAGAAGCAAACGCTTTGAACTAGAACCAAAAAAGAGAAATAAACTGTTATAATCACAAATGCAAACACTTCACCAGTTGAAAATCCCCGCCACCAAACAGGTAAAAAATTTCCCTGGTACCTAGTGGTCTCCGGGGCAGATGGGTCTAAAAATAAACTAGGCCGAAATGGCATAAAATATTATGCCCCCTTGGGAGAGCAGCCCGTGCCCAAGGGGCCACCACCTCACACAAAAAACACAGACACAAAATTAAAATCCCTGATGCCTAGTGGATTCTGCCCCCTTTGGGGTTAGAGGGGCCAAAAAACAAGGCTGATCTGCCCCCACTGCCTAAAAGTGTTTCTCCCCTTTTGGGGGGCGACCCTTGCCCAAGGGGCCGCTCCCCACACAAATAAACAAATAGCAACACATCCCTGGTGCCATTGTGGCTTCTACCCCCCGGGGGCAGATCGGCTGAAAAATAATTAGCCGATCTGCCCCCAGGGAGGCAGAAATGGCGTAGAAGATTATGCCCTCCTGCACAAAAAACTCACACACATAATCCCTGGTGCCTAGTGGATTCTGCCCCCCTTGGGGGCAGATGGGCCACAAAAACAAGGCCAATCTGCCCTCAAGGGGGGCAGAACTGCCTAAAAGTGTTTCTCCCCCTTTGGGGGGCGACCCTTGCCCAAGGGGCCGCCGCCCCGCACAAAAAAAAACAAATAACAACACATCCCTAGTGCCATCGTGGCTTCTACCCCCCCAGGGGCAGAGTAGCTGAAAAATAATTAGCCGATCTGCCCCCAGGGGGAGCAGAAACGACGTAGAAGATTATTCCCCCTTGGGGGAGCGGCCCTTGCCCAAGGGGCCGCCCCACCCGCAGAAATAACTCACATACACGCACACACAAACAATATCCCTGGTGCCTAGTGGGCATTCCTGCTGCCCGATTGCATCGCAATCGTGCAGCAGGAATGCTAAAAGATGCATCGCGGGAAAGGAAAACCCTTTCCTTTCCACCAATGTCTCTTTTGAAACAATCCCCCGCAGCCGGAGGAGAAACTTACCTCCTTTTCCCACGACACCATGGAAGCAAATGGCTTCCAGCGCGTCAAGCGGCCTCTAATGATGTCAGCGCGAAATCGTGCACTGACGTCTTTAGATGGGGGTGGGGAGGTGGGAGTGGAAGGGGAAGCGATTCCCCTTTCAACCCTGCCCGGGAGGGGGTGGGAGGTAGGCCCGTGGGGGTAGCACCAGCGCTTCCCCCGAGGGCTGGGTACAGGATGTAACGGTTACGTCCCAGGCATCCAAGGGCTTAATGAAGTGTTGATATGTATGATGAACTTTATTTTTTTGTCTTAATGTTATCAATTTTTATATTCTGTACCATAAAGCTGTGCATTGTAATAGCTACAACAATATATCTGTATTATGGTCACATTTCACAGACAGACAAGTGCAATTCACAGTCTGGACATGTGGCAAGAGGAAGGCGGTAGTCCACAGATGCAGCGCCTGCGTTTGTACTTGGATGGCTAAGGATACATAACAATAGAGTAAGTTTATGCTTGCTACACTGCTATGCATTGGTTGCCATGAGCCACGAGGATATAGTGAGAGAGGCCTCCTGGTTATAGGAGGCTTCTGCCCCTGAATCCTCATCACTTTGCATGTATGGCAAAAAACTGGCCCTTGCATCTCCAGGCTGCCCCTAAATTCGGTGTAGAAATGTAATCATGTGCTTTAGCTTTTCATGTTTTTCATGAGTGTTGGGTGGAATGAGGGGTTTCAAATGCTGTCCAAGGCATTTCGCCACAGCCTTCATTATGCTTTTCCTACTGTCAGGAATGCTGCACGGGGATAAGAGGTGTAGCAGGCACACACTTTAAGGAAGTCCTCTGTGAATATTAGATGGACTGAGATCTGCACCTACCATACACCTTGGTTTGTCGCTGAGGACAGATGCCAGGACAGATGGATATGCATGTAAGAAAATGCACACATGCAGCACATTTTGTGGATGTGCAAATCAGGGCTTAATTTAATCTGCCAACCACATAACTGTATCAACCGTTGGTTTTCTTCATAAAACGGTTTTCCACACAAACGTATTTCTTATGTGCAGAAAAAGCGGCTGCATCACATGCAAAATTAGAATCACCACAAACATTTCTGCATCTGCAAGTTTAAAGTATGGAGTTATTCACAAAAATGAAATAATCCTCCATTTGTGACATTATCTTATGTGGAAATACTGCATGCAATTATTCTGTCAGATTTAAAGTTATTTATCAATATGTATGTATTGGTACTTATATATTGCAGAAATAGCTAGGAAGCAACGGAGTGCATTACGTGGGAGGTTGGGAGACAGTCAACAAGATCACACGCAAGTTGAGATGACACAAATACATTTCACGATTTTAGGCACAGGAAGATTAAGGCCCTCATTATGAGTGTGGCGGTCTCAAGACCGCCACACTCGCGATGGTGGTCGGGCCGCCATAGGCAGGGCCGTCTGACCACCCCATTATGATCATGGCGGAGCCGCCATAGTCAAACCGCCAACACTGCCAGGCTGCAGCCAGCCTGCAGCCTGGCGGCCCCAGCGGTTATAATCCTCCAAGGCAGCGCTCCAGCACCTGTGGATTATGAGTCCCCATCTGCAGCCTTTCCATGGTGGTAAACACCGTCATGGAAAGGCTGGCGGATTGAGGGTGTTGGGGGGTCCCGGCACTGCCCATGCACTTGGCATGGGCAATGCAAGGGCCCCCATGCACAGCCCCATCGCACATTTTACTGCCCAAATTTTGGGCAGTGAAATGCGCGATGGGTGCTGTTGCACCCCATGCACCACAACATTGCCGTCTGCTCACTTATGAGCCAGCGTCAATGTTGTGGTGAGTGTTCCACTGGGCCAGCGGAACACTCCTAATATGGTGGGAAAAAGACTTGTAGGACTCGCAGTCTTTTACCTGCAGTGGCTTCAGCAGTCCTAGAAAAGGACCGCCGAAGTCGTAATGAGACCCAATGTGACTTGCCCTGAATCACACAATGTTGAGCCAAGTAATGAGGCTGGAATTTTAACCTGAATCCACAGGTTCCAAAGTAGTCAGCTGTAGCAAATAAGCCACATCTCCTCTTGATCAGGTGCTATTACCTCATGAAATTACCACCACCAAAAATATTTAGTAAATGCAACTCACAGGTAAACAAAATGACATGTATGTACCTATTTCAGACATCTTAGGACACTACAGAGGATGTCGGATATGCTCACTGAGCAAATAGTACTATTTATCATTTTTGCATATGGAAGTGTACTTAGTTGCTACTGATCACTTTAGAGGCTACACATCCCCACAGGAAGCATTGGCATTGTTGCTTTTAGTGTTGGTAAGTAGTAGGGAATTGCCATCCATGCCCTTTCACTATTACTGTTTTGGCACATAATAGATGTTATATGTTATTTATGCACAATCGAAATCTGGTAGTGCGGATATCGCATTAGTTCAGATTTTACTGTATGTTTCACCACGTTTTATCACTTTCTTTGCTCTCATCTTTAAATGCAGGATTAATAACACTAACTGCTGATGGGGTGGTTGCACTGAAGGCTCAGATGAAAGACGCTCTATGTGTTTGGCTCAATCAGCTTTTTTTGATCTAAAACTCTGAAAGGGATACTTTGTTTCAGAAAAACAAAACTTTGATTTCTCCCTGCATGCAGGGGCCTTTTGTGCATTTTTCCTGACCAGGACCGTCATGCCTGATATGATGGCTGGGCAGAGAAATCAGTGTGGTATCTCTGCCATTGTGACCTGGCAGCATGTGCAAACTGGTCGCAAGGTCAATGGTTTCTGACAGCGGAGCCAGCTGAGGCTCTGCTGAGAAATCCAGATGTTCTTCAGATTTTAAATGAGGCAGGGTACCACATGTTTGGAGAAGGTTTATGGCATTTCTTTAAGATCTAAATTTGGATCTTTGCTCTCAAAAGGGGAGCTTAAGGATCTAACGACACTGACTATGTAAAGACTCTGAAGGGACAAAGTGCAAAAAAAAACTAAAAGTAGTAATATGTGCAGTGAGTAAAGTTACTTTTTGTGAATGCATAAATTGCACTTAATTTGGAATCTCATGCTGTAGTGATATTGTTTGTTAATAGTTACTACTATATTGTTATTAAGCCATCTGATCTGAATGACAACATTTTACTCCAAAGTCAATTCAGAGCCAAGTAAAATAGTCAAGGAGAAAATGCTTGTAATATTTCAGTTGTTGATATATTACAAAAATGCACAAATGGTTGATGTACCCATTGGTGAGACCAAGTATGAGTTG